>NC_137153.1:96226994-96834145 GCF_951394435.1 Stenella coeruleoalba | reverse complement strand
GCAGGGGACACGTCTTCAAGCCCTGGTCTGGGAAGATCCCACATGTCACAGAGCAACTAAGTCTGTGCGCCGCAACTACTGAGCCTGAGCTTTAGAGCCTGTGAGCCGCAACTACTGAAGCCCGTGCGCCTAGAGCCTGTGTTCTGCAGCAAGAGAAGCCACGGCAATGAGAAGCCCATGCATGAAGAGTAGACCCTGCTTGCTGCAACTAGAGAAAGCCCCAGTGCAGCAACGAAGCCCCAACACAGCCAAAACTTACAAATAAATAAGTAAAATTATTTAAAAAAACAAAAAGTTAGGTATCTAGTCCAGGAAATCAAAACCAGAATATGTACACATAACAAAAGAAATTCATTATATTTAAACAAATCTTTAAAATCAACAGTGATCATTTAAAATAAAAAACCTAAGTATGACTAATTGTATCTAAGTTCTCCTATTACTACTTATTTCTGTTAGTTCACTTTGTCATTTTCTAAAACTCAGTCACCAGGCATGTGGCAGTAGGGCCAAAGGATTTTTTTTGGTTTTTTTTTTAAATTAATTTTTATTGTAGTATAGTTGCTTTACAATGTTGTGTTAGTTTCTACTGTACAGCAAAGTGAATCAGCTATACGTGTACATATATCCCCTCCCTTTTTTGGATTTCCTTCTCATTTAGGTCACCACAGAGCACTGAGTAGAGTTCCCTGAGCTATACAGTAAGTTCTCATTACAAAGGTTTTCTAAAAGTAGGAAAGAAAATCTTAAAATCGAGAAAAAATTTTTATTGATATCTCAAATCCAAGAAATGGTTGTATAGGCTCAGAAGAATCCATACAATGCAGGAATTGTTATAATAGATGTAAATAAGGAAACTACAGCAAATGCAGAGCATTTTATTTTACTTCATTTTTCTGTGAATTGTATAGAGATCACCGTTGTTCATTGGTCTAGCTTCCGGATCAGCACTGTTCTGTTGGAGCACAATTTGAAAACCACTGATCTATTCCAGATGAGAAAATGGTCTCAAGGAAAAGTGATCTTTTGCCCAGAATTACAGACTAAGGTATTGAAGATCCAGACCTACCCAGTTCCTCTTCATGGCAATTTCCGCTCTTCTAGCAAAAGAGATTTCCTTGAGCTGGTAGTAAACCAAAAACTCAGTTACCTTCTTTTTTTCCTTCCCTCCTTCTCTTCCTCCTCCCTCTCTCCCTTCGTTTCTAAGGTTTCCCAGAAATGAGAAACTGTACTTTACATGACCAACAATAATTAACGGCTTAGTCAACCAGTAAATAATTTTTATGCTTTCTCTAAATTATTTTGATGACTTTCAGTTCATTTCATCTTTTTTTCTAACCCAGAGGATTAGCCAAACAGCTAATTGTGGTCTTCATATATCAACATCTTCTGCTCCTTGGGAATGTTTAGGGTTTTCCTTCACCTTTTTCTTTTCATCTTTCACTCTAAAACGGTTTTTATAGGCTTAGGACCAGGAAAGAAAAAACAAAGGTGGCGTAAGGTTTCTTTCACCCAGAAAATTATAATTCTGCTTTTATTTCATATAGAGACATAAATGGAGAAACATAGCACTATTCTACTTATCAGGGATCATGTGAAAGAAGAAAAGTTCATTGTTCTGGCCCTTTTGTGTTCACTCTATATCATGCAGCATTCACAAAGGAATTATTCCTGTGATTGAGAAGAGAGATAGGCTGGTGCTCTCATTTGACTTACAACAGAGCCCTGAATTTGAAATTAGTAAGGACTTTTTAAATATCATGAACATGGAATTATAGTATCAACTTGGTTATCAAATTAACTCTGTGTATACTAGAACTGAATGATAAAGCATATAACATGGAAGAAGAAAAGCAATAGTGCTTGTTATCACAGTTCCATTTGACTATAGTCAGGATCTAGTAGATGCTCCTGTCCCATCCACTGAGGAGACTGCAAAATCCAAGGCATCACAGGTGAACTGTCACCTGAACAACAACTCAGGAACATAAACCCTCATCAGGCAAAGGGATATGGTATTTGTAAGAGAAGATGCACAGATTTTGTCGGAGGCTGGGAAAAGCCTTAACGCACTGGATCAGAAATAGGAATCTCTGACGTCTGTAAATGATCTCACAAAGCCTTTCCCATGTACATTTTTAAAATCTATTCTTCACAGCAGTTTATGACATGAAGATTATTTCTTCTGTTTTATATTTGGA
The DNA here is from genome assembly GCF_951394435.1 of Stenella coeruleoalba. Classification (NCBI taxonomy): domain Eukaryota; kingdom Metazoa; phylum Chordata; class Mammalia; order Artiodactyla; family Delphinidae; genus Stenella; species Stenella coeruleoalba. The sequence continues at coordinate 96,831,944 of NC_137153.1, read as the reverse complement.
GAAACCAAGGCTCAAAGCAGTCCAGTGACTTTGCCCAAGATCATTCAACGAGCGCTTGGACTTGAACTCAGGACTTCTGATTCCAAATAGCATCATCTTTCTCATTGTAAAGTATTAAACTCCCAAGATGACATAGTAATATGTTTTTTCCATTTATCTATCTCTAGATATATTTCCTGATTATTTAGCAAATACAGAAAAATAAAAGAATATCTAGTCCCAAAACACAGAGAGAATTAGTATTATTCTCTGTTTCTTGTCTGTATTTCTCCCTTTGTGGTTTGATAGTCTATGTTCTTTGCTTATTTTTTTGTGTACGTGAATTTTGTGTGTGTATCTTTACATTGACTTGTGATGTTCACTTTATAGATTAAGGATATTAACTCCTAATATGTAATAAAATATTTTTCTTAGTTTTTATTTACTTTTAACTTCAATAATAATGCTTTTTGATACTTAAAAGTTAAAATTTTTATGTTTAAATGTATTGATCATTTTCTCTATGCTTTCTATCATTGGTATAGTTTATACTTTCAAGCCCCCTAATAGGACAACTATTCATTTACACGATTTGTTGTGTTTTTACTAATTCCAAGATTTTTATTTTCACATTTAACTCTACAAACTATGTACAATTTATTTTTTAATATGTGATATGAGGCAGGGTTTAAACTTAATTGTTTTCCAAATCATTAACTAAATCGTCTCAGCATTATTTAAAAAGCATCCTTCCTGAGACCTCCCGGCTCGACTGGCTGCGCAGGCGGCGGTAAAAATGTCTGCTCCAGGATCCTACCAGGCAGCTGCGGGACCTTCCTCGGTGCCGACCGCGCCCCCGTCTTATGAAGAGACAGTTTCTGTTAACAGTTATTACCCCACACTTCCAGCACCCATGCCTGGGCCGGCCACGGGGCTCATGATGGGCCCGGATGGGAAGAGCATGAATCCGCCTGCGTACTACACCCAGCCAGTGCCCGTCCCCAATGCCAATGCAACTGCTGTGCAGACAGTTCGCGTGCAGCAGCCCGTCTCCTTTTTCGACCGCCCGGTCCAGATGTGTTGTCCTTCCTGCAACAAGATGATCGTGACTCAGCTGTCCTATAATGCCGGCGCCCTCACCTGGCTCTCCTGACGGAACCTATGCCTATTGGGGTGCATGGCGGGCTGCTGCTTCATCCCTTTCTGTGTGGACGCCCTGCAGGATGTGGACCACTACTGTCCCAACTGCAAAGCTCTCCTGGGCACCTACAAGCGTTTGTGGGACTCAGCCAGACCTGAAGGGAGCGGTGTGCTGCAAGAAGGCCTTTCCGACTCTCACCCAGCCCCGCCCCTGGTGAAGGCTCCATTTTGGTGGGCTCACCTCTCCAGGGTCTCTACCTTCGTGTCTTCTTTTGGGGGGGGAAATATCGCAAAAATAACACACCTCCGAACCCCAGAAATTGCTACTTGGTGTCGTGCACAGGACATGCAAAGACATTCTCCTTGAGCGCTGGTTCAAGGGTTTCCTGCCTCCCCATCTGTGACCCCAAGTCACCCCATCCAGCTGTGACCATTGTCCTGTCTGAGTATCTTCTGGTGATTTGCCACTGGCTGGCTTTTTTTTTTTTTTTTTTGCCTCAGTGGGCCTTTCTCTTGGTGGTCTCAAACTGAGAAGCCCCAGATTGCCTTATTTTTGAAGCTGTTCTGGCCCCAGTACGGCTGAACCAACCTTTAGTGCCTACCGTCATAGCCATCTGTTTCCACTTCTGATGACAAAAATCTTGCCTTACAGTCTAAGGGCTTGGCGCTCAGAGTCTGCAACTGCAGGCTTTTAAATAGCACACAAATTCACTTTAATTTCTTAATTCGTTTTTAAGTACAGGGAGGGGTTATTCACACCCATCAGACACAAAGCCATGAGGTCATAAACGCAGGCTAGGAATAGAAGGCTGGATCTTTACGCTGATCCGCCTTCTTTGGACCAGATCCTCAGCCACTTTCTACGAAGGGCTTTTATTTTTGGTAGAGGAATTGTTTGTATTAACAGTTTTTGTGACCTCCTTTTGGTCTTAAACACCTTTGAACATAATTTTGAAAGGAGGGATTTATAGAACCGTTTTCCTTATCCGTATGACTGGTATCATTTTCCCATTTGCCAATGCACTCTCACTTTTTTTTTTTTTGCCTTAACAGAAAAAGTCATGGGCATAATTTCATCCACTGCCTTCCCTTGGGTTTAGTGTGGTTCCTAAAGACCTCCATAATGGAACTCTTAAAGAGGGTCCCCTTTTGGGTTCCTGGTGGATATTTGGAAAGGCAAAGGAAAGCGTGTTTGAGCACGTCTGAGTACCACGGTGCTGAAAAGTGCGGGGACCTGGCTGTTTCAAAGGCATCTGAAGTCTGGATTTTATTTTCAGAAATCAATTTGTTGTATAACATCTGAAGACATGATTTCTAGGACTGAAGCAGCAAGCCAGAGTTCTCGGTTCGCTGCTGTGTCATCTTTGAAATCAAGACAAAGCTGGGCTCAACTTTCAAGAGCTCCTGTTTTGATACTAAATAGGCACAGGGAATGCATGTGAATAATATTATGTAGAAATCAAGCCTAGGCCTTGATCGAAAGTCTGTATATTGGTTGAAAATTATAGTCATAACCCATTGATTCAGCTTATTCATTTGATGTTTCGAAAGTTCCAGTAATATTTTTTGCAATGACTATGGATACTACGTAGTACTTTGGTGTTATCTGCTTTTCAAAATAAAGTCTTTTGTTCACTCTGAAAAAAAAAAAAGCATCCTTCCTTTTCCCAAGTAATTGAAAGGTCACCTTTATTGCACACTACAATTTTGTATGTAGTGACATAATGTTCTAGACTATCCATTTGTTTCCATTTATCTGTCTACATTAGGAGATGTGTGTCAGTTTTATTCTTGGTTCTTATATACTCTTTTATTATCAGGTTTACCCCTTTAAACTGAAAAAGATCACAGAATTGTTTAGATTTTATTAAATATTTGAGTGAAATTTCTCTATACATAACTCAGTCCAAATTCCCTCAAGAAGTACACAGGTTACTGTCTAGCTCATGCCCCCAAATGGTGGCTTTATCATTTCACAAAATTATAGGCACATTAGTGGATTAAAAATTCATTCAAAACTTTACATCAGCTTTTTCCTTAATATAGTTAGGTTCAGTACTCTGAGTCTAACCTCTTACACTACTCTTCACCATTCAACTTTGTTTCATCTCACTAAGAAATCAGTTAATCGGGACTTCCCTGATGGTGCAGTGGTTAAGAGTCCGCCTGCCAATACAGGGGACACGGGTTCGAGCCCTGGTTAGGGAACTAGATACCACATACGTGCCGCAAGCCACAACTAAGGAGCCCTCGAGCCGCAACTAAGAAGCCCACCTGCCACAACTAAGACCTGGTGCAACCAAATAAATAAATATTAAAAAAAAAAAAGAAATCAGTTAATCAACTGTACTTCAGTAAAATTTTTTTAAAAAGACCAAAAAAAGTCAGTTAAGGTAATAGAGCAGTGACTTCAAAATTCGTAAAGCAAAGAGGAACAAGAAAATTCAATCAATGCAGTAAAAGAAAAATATAAGAAAAAAGGTATAAACAAACAAGAAGAAATGAAGAGAAGACACAAAGGCAATGTTAGAAATAAGATGTCAGAAATAAAGCTGTTTGGTTAATATATTCATGTCCATTTTCAGAATAAATGTTAATGGATGAAGTTTCTCTATTAAGATATAGGAACTCTCATACAAATAAACCAAAGAAATAACCATAAACTTTAATCAAATTTATTAAATGGTTTGTACAATTCCTCTATATCCTTTTTTTAATCTGAGGGTCACAGAATCTGTCAGTTTGTGGAAAGAAGTGTTAAACAACATGATAGTCTAAGAAACAGAAAAGCAAACAGCTATTTAAATAGGTCATAAATAAAAGTAAGTGACCAGAAATTTTTGAAAATCAAAAGGAGTAATCAGAAATCAGGTAAGTACTATCAAAAAGAAAGAAGGAGGAAACATGGTAAAAGTAGACAAAATAAAATTCAAGACCAAAAATACTAAATTGAAAAAAAATTTTAGTTGTTAAAAGGAATAACTTACCATTTTTTGTACCTGATAATACAGCTTTAAAATATATGAAGTATAATCTGTCATATCTACAAAAAAAAGTTTACAAAACTATAATGATAATTGTAGATTTTTGACATGCCTCAACAAAAATGACAAATTAAGTGGCCCCCAAATACAAAAGGATATAGAGGAATTGAATACATATTCATTAAACTTGGTCATAGATATATGTATAGAACTGTGTCCCTGATATTCTTTTCCAGTACCCATAGAACATTTACAAAAATTGGCCAGTCATTCAGCCACAAAAATAAAAGTTCTAAAAACTCAATAAATATTGAAAGCAGAATACAGATCAGAATGCAATAAAACTATAAATAAACTCCAAAGGACCGAAACATACACATACACAAACTATATACTATAAAACTTTCATAATAACTTTTGGTTAAAAAGAAAACCAAACTGAAATATAGACTATTTTAAATAGCAACAATAGAGAGAACACAAGATATCGAAACTTATGTGATATGACCCAGTTGTAGTCAAATAGAAATTAATATCACTAAATGTATTAGTTAGAAAACAAAATATTTAAAATCCACAAATACTCAATTGAAAGAGCTAAAAATAATTTTTTTAAGTAGAAAGCATTGAGTGCTAAAGCAGAATTCTATGAAAATTAACAAGTAAACTTTACCAATTAAACTATCAACAAAAAATCAGATAAGTCAGATGAAAAACAAAACACAAATGCATAATATTAACGTAAGGAAAGAGACATAACTACAGACACAGAAGAGATTTTAAAGTTATAAGAATATTATAGGGAATTCCCTGGCAGTCCAGTGGTTAGGACTCCATGCTTCCACTGCAGGGGGCACGGTTTCAATCCCTGGTTGGGGAACTAAGATCCCGCATGCCTTACTGTGCAGCCAAAAAAAAAAAAAGAATGTTGTATCAATAAAATTAAAATTTTCAGGTGAAAAGGCTAATTTTCCAAAAATCTATATAGTAATGAAAATTGACTCAAAAGGAAGAAGAAAAGAAATATGACCAATTATCGCATGAAAAGAAAAACATAGCTAAATCCCCAAACCCCACACTAGAGTATTAGGTAAATTCTAGTACACCTTATAGAAACTGATAATTCCTGTTTATAAAATATATGTATGTATTTATGTATTTATCTTTAAACTCATTATATGCAGAAATTTTAAACATAAAAGTCCTAGGCTATTTAAAGAGTTTATACTCATTCTTTGTGTCTAGTGTTACTCCGTCAGCCCACAATCCAGCAAAGAAAACCAAATACATCAAATTTTATAAGAATATGACTTGTAAATATAGATGCAAAGCTCCAGTATAAAATGTTTTATATAAAATCCAACAGCATATGAAAGAAAGGACTCACCATGAGTAAATAAGGTTATCCTAGAAAAGCAAGGATGCTCAAAACCAGGATATCTATTGATAATAATGCATTACATTAACTGAACACAGCAGAATTACGATGTGATAAACTTGATAGACGCCAAATTGTAGTTGATAAAATTTAATACCTATTTCTGATTTTAAAACAGCAAAAAAGAAAAACAAAATTGAATTTTTATTAATCCATGACTAGAATGATATTTTTTAAAATTATTATCAGGTTATGTTTCAAAAAATACAGCAAAGTCTTCCTACTGAAATATGAGAAGCATTCCCATTAAGGTCAGGAATTGAAAAGGAAAATACCTCTTATCCATGGATACAATTCAACATTTCACTAAGGTCTCAGTTTTTGAAATAATTCGAGAAATAGTAAGAATAAGTATTAGAAATATGTCATTAGAACTAATGACAGTTTTGCAAACTGTCATTATTTGCAATTGCGAATTAGGAACTCTCAAACAAACCTCTTAAAATAGTAGAACTCAGAATTCTGTAGGGAAACATACAAAAATCAATTGTTTTCCCATACTCCAGTAATATCTAAATGGATTTGGATGAATTCAGCTTCAGTTAGAGGATACTGAATTAATCGAGGTTTAAACCTTTTTTGCTAAAAAGGGAATGTGGAAGAAAGCAGTTGACTGACTGGTATGTTCAGTGGCCCAATAACGTCTTCAAGGACCTAGGCAGTTTTCTTCCTTCTGCCCCATCATCTCAAGTTGTTGCCTTTTCCTCTTCATATTTGTGGCCTTATGGCCACATTATGGTTATCCCAGTCAGGTGTCATTCCTGCTCATCAGCCGTGAAAATGGGAAGAAAGGAGAGCAGAAGCAAAGGGGCTTTACTTGTATCAAGGAGTAAAAAGTATCATAATTTCCCTATCACACATTATGTAATACTAGGTAATATGGTCAGCCTTGGTGGCAAGGGTGCCAGGGAATGTGAGCATGTAGCAAAAGTCACTTGGATTGCCATGACTGGTTTAGACCAAAGATGGATGATTCATCCTCTGGGAATGGGCACATTGCTGACCCCAAGTAAAAGTAGGATTCTGTTAGCAAGGGAGAAGTGATCAGAGAGCTACTTGATAGATGACTCGCAGAGGATGTCACTATACCAAGTAGAAAATGTGATGGGGATAGAAGATCCCAATCACTCAAATGAAAAGTTAAAAAAAAAAAATCATGGGACTTCTCTGGTGGTGCAGTGGTTAAGAATCCACCTGCCAATGCAAGGGACACGGGTTCAAGCCCTGGTCCGGGAAGATCCCACATGCCACGGAGCAAATAAGCCCGTGCGCCACAACTACTGACCCTGTGCTCTAGAGCCTGCAAGCCACAACTACTGAAGCCCGCATGCTTAGAGCCCATGCTCCACAACAAGAGAAGCCACTGCAATGAGAAGCCCGGGCACCGCAATGAAGAGTAGCCCCTGCTTGCCACAACTAGAGAAGGCCTGCGCACAGCAACAAAGACCCAATGCAGCCCAAACTAAATTAATTAATTAATTAATTAAAAAAAATCATAACGGGGGAGGGATGGATTGGGAGTTTGGGATTAGCAGATGCAAACTATTGTATATAGAATGGATACACAGCAAGGTTCTACTGTATAGGACAGGGGACTATATTTAATACTCTATGATAAACCATACTGGAAAAGAATATGAAAAAAGAATGTGTGTGTATATATATATATATATATATATATATATATATATATATATATACCTGAATCACTTTGCTGTATATAGAAATTAACACAACATTGTAAATCAACTATACTTCAACAAAATAAATTTTTAAAATTCATAACATATCTAGAATAAATAAGCAATGAAATATATAAAACCTATATGATGATATTTAGAAATTTTACTAAAATGCTTTATAAGATGTGGAAAAAATGGAGACACATCACATTCTTATAGGAAAAGCCTCAATATGGTAAAATTTGATTCGCTATATAATAATATACAAATTTGTAGTAGTCCAAAACAAAATGGTCTTTTCTTTTTTAACTGGATAACTGATTCTAAAGTTTATCTATAAGAGGACATTATTTAAAAAATAAGACTAGATGAAGCTTAACTCCTCATCATATCTGAAAACGATTATACCGATACATTGATAAAAACAGTGTGGTATTGGCACAAGAATAGAATACAAACAGTAGAGTACAGAATGGAGCACAATAAAGAATGCAAAGTCTGAAACCACCTATATACACATGAGGATTAGAGTATAATGAATTTAGTATTGCAAATCAGTTGGAAATAATTGATTATTTTAGATTTAATTTTGGAAAAATGTCTCCACTTGGGAGGAAATAATTATACTCCTTTCTCACACCATGTACAAAAATAAATTCCAGATGGATTAAGATTATAAGAACAGAAAAACAAAACTGTAACATACTGGAGTCATGGGGCAATATTTTTGTAATCATGGGTGTGCAAAGGTTTTCTAAAATGACATAGATTGACCAGTTAATCTACATAGTAAATTCTGTAAGTGAAGAAAGTTAAAAGACAAACGATAGACCTGGAGAAGATATTTACCACATATATAACAAAAGATAAATTAATTTATAAAGAGTTCCAATGATTCAATAAGAAAAAGACAATCTACATTTTTCAAATGAACATAGGATAACATCAGGCACAGAAGGCATATGAAAAGGGCAAAATGCATATTAAAAAGACATCTTATCTATAATAAGTATGGAAGTGAAAATTATAATAATGGTAAAATATAATGATAAAATAATATAATAAAATAATATGAAAGTGAATAAAATCATTCATCAGATCATCAATATATTTTGAAAATTGATACTATTCAGTGTTGATGTGTATATACAAGTGCTAAGTTTGTGGAAATGTAAACCTGTACAGTGGTTTGGTGGACAATAGGGTGATATCTATGAAAATTAAAAATATTCGTACTTTCTGACCCAAAAACTATACTTCTAAGAATCCAACCTATAGAAATATTTGCATATGTGCACAAAGGTATTTATTGTAATATTGTTTCTAATAGAAGAAATCTGAAGCTACTTAAATGCCCAACAATTGTAGAATTATTTCATAAATTATAGCATGTAAATTTGCACTATTAACAAGTTTTTATGTTTTCATCATAATTAGGATAGATCTGTTTGTATTGACATGGCAAGAACTTCAAGGTTTATCATGAAATGAAAAAAGTTGCCATATTTATTTTTAAAGCTAATTTTAATATTACATTATTACATTATACATTATATTTATCTTAGAAATCTTATGTTTACATATTATACCATATAAACATTCAAATGCATAGAACAGCATCTAATAGGATGCTTTCACAAATGATTTCTTATAGATTGGAGAATATTAATGCAGGGAATAGGGGGAGAAAAATTATCTATAAGGGGGCTTCAGTATTTTAGTCTGTGCATTTCTAACTGCTCAAATTTTCCAAAATAAACACGTATCATGTTGCTTTTGCAATTAAAAATATTTAAAAAGGGACAGCTTAGTATTTGGATAAAACAGACTGAGGTTCAAATCCCATATTTATCACCTAATAGCTGTGTGACTTGAATATTTTTAAGTTCTTAGAGACTCAATTTCTTTATCTACAAATTAGGTAAAATAATACTTACTTCATAGTTGCATGAACAGATCAAATGAGATTATGTATGAAAACACCTGGGTGCTCAACAAGTAAGTGTTGGTTTCTTTTTTTTTTTTGCGGTACGTGGGCCTCTCACTGTTGTGGCCTCTCCCGTGGCGGGACGCGCAGGCTCAGAGGCCATGGCTCACAGGCCCAGTCGCTCCGCGGCATGTGGGATCTTCCCAGACCGGGGCAGAAACCCGTGTCCCCTGCATCAGCAGGCGGACTCTCAACCACTGCGCCACCAGGGAAGCCCGTGCTGGTTTCTTAAATGGCTGAGGTTAGAGATAAGTAAATTACAGTTTTTATCATTTGCTTTTCTTAGCTGGGGTTACAGGAAGCATACCTTGATCAAGCAGATTGTATCAAGCATTTGTACTTGAAATTTTCATTGAAAGATGGCAGATATGGTCTACGTTTTGAGATAAATTAAATATTTAATTGTTTGATCATTCATTCATTTATACAATGAATATAGTGTTATTGACTCTACGTCAGCCAGTGTGCAAGGTACTTGGAGGTGTGAAGATGAAGAAGAGATCATCCTTTCTACTAAGGAGATTGAGGTTTGCTTTAATTTAATGCTTTCAGTTTAGTGAGATAAGTGCAATTCCAGAGACATTTGTAAAATGCTAAGGATATAAAAAAGAATAGTGCTGAAAAATCACAGAATCAGAGAATTTTTGAATTGAGCAAGACCAAGGGATCATTTATTCAACTTCTCATCCAATGCAAGAATCCCTTCCACAACATTTTTGGAAGACTGTAAAACAATTTCTGCCAACATAATAATTACGATTTATTGAATGTTTACTATTGTTCCTGACACTGTCCTAACTCTTCACAAACATTCTCTCAACTTAAACATCACACCAAAACTGAAAGCTAGTTACCATTATTCATAATTTATGGGCAGAAACTAAGACCACAAGAGGTTAAGTAATTTGTCTGAGGTCACACACCTAATTCACGGAGCTGAAATTTGAACCCAGGTCAGCCTCATCCCAGAGCCTATGTTCTTAATTTGAACCACTACACCCTACTGTCTTCACAGTTGGGACCTTTCCAATGATAAGACACTCAATATATTGAAAGACTCTTGTTTCACGTCTTGTACAGTTCTTCCCTATATAATGTTGGCATCTGTCTTCCTGGAGCATCAGTTACATACCTCAATGAGCATCAAATAACACCTCCAGTGTAATTGGACTTACCACAAATGCAAAAATGTTTAAGACATGGTTTCTACCCTCACACAGTTTATACTCTTGCTTTTTCTATTTGGAGGAGTGCAGAATGTCACCTGCTCTTCTACCAGGGAGCCCTCCAAAAGTCTGAAAACAATCCATCCTTCACCCCTTCCAATAAACATTGCACCTCTCACTGAATTTTTTGTTGTTGTTCCACATTGAATATCCTCAGTTCTTTCAACTGTTGCTATATTTCCAGAGCCTCTCCATCTCAATTTTCTTTCTCCGGATATGTACCTGATACTGTCTTTAAAAGACAGGGTTTTGAACCAAAACAATGAAGTTAATGCTATGGTAGTACAGAGGAGATTTAGCTGACTTTTACTTAAATGTCAACTTCAATTAATATTTGCACTAGTGTCTCTAGCTTTTGATTGCAATCATGTTATTTACTTATATTAAGTCATGTTAATACCACTCAGCACCCCCTCACTTCTTTTTTTTTTAATTTTAACAAGTATTAGTCTATCCAGGTCTTGGTTTTCTCCTTCATTTTACTTGTGAAACAAACTTTTTAATTCTTAAATCAAGACTTTATTGTTATCCCTATTAAGTACAATCTTTAAAATTGGTTTATCATTTCAGACTATCCAACGTTTTTTCAGTCTTGATATTGTTTTCCATTTTATTAGATATCTTTCCCAGCTTTACAGAATTCTCAATCCACAAAGCCCAATGTTTTTGTGATTTCTTTGAAAGATCAAGGCAAAGGAGGGAGTTTTGAACTGTGCTACTAATGACCACTTCCAAGTTGGAATAGATTCATTAATCAATCCTCCTTTGTTATTATTGTTCAATCAGGGATGAAGTCACATAGCTAAGTTAGTATCTGACCTACATAGTAAGAGAAACAGATTGTTATATGTGCTCAGATAGCATACAGACATGCGTGGCATAGGCTTCCACGTGTGTTTGGGGAAGGTCCAAACAGGTAAAACACATGATCAGTGACGTGGCGTTCAGCAGATAAAGGCAAAACAAGTTTTTAGTTTTTTGTTCGTTTTCATTTTCTAAACACTTAAGAGAGCCATTACTTATGTGGATTCATCTGTAGCCTCTCAACAGGCTAGAGGGACAATGTCAAATCCTGATTGGTTGAAAGTAGTTCTAGAAAAGCAAAAGTAATGTCCTTTATATTGACATGTTTCTCATGGTCTGACCTCCTCCAGGATAACCCAGAGAACCTAGAGAAAAGGATATACTACTTGTGCTTCAGCCAATCCCCTATTAATATCGTTGCTTGCCACCATGTTTGTTTGTTTTTTTTTGGCCGCACCACATGGCTTGCGGGATCTTAGTTCCCCAACCAGGGATTGAACCTGGGGCCCTGGCAGTGAGAGCACCAAGTCCTAACCACTGGACCACCAGGGAATTCTTGCCACCACGTTTTTTATTTGTTTGGAATAGCTGAGCTCTTGAATGAGAACCTGGACTTCAGATGGTCTGTGTTGCAAATTACAGGCATATCTGTGTGGATAAGCTCTCTGTAGAAAGTTAAGAAACCTTACTAAGATATGTATCTATCATCTCTTTAATAAAGGCCCATTGCTTATGAGGGGAGAAATACAGCTTCTTGAGATATGGTAGTAGTTCACTGGACAAACTTATGAATAATTTCACTTTAATGAGATATTCACATAGACATGTGCACTATTAAAACATTAAAAAGTATTAATATTTATTTTAGCTAGATGAAATCTTTTTTGGTACTAGGTGGATCAAAATAAGAAGTTTTAAAATAAAAAGAAGAAAGAATGCTATTTAAAATGTTTATATTTTAATAATTTTCTTTCTGTCATTTTCTATACAGCTGAAACTTGAAGATTTTCCAGTTATTTCTAGATACAAAAACACGAGCAGAGTGTTATGCCTTCTTATGTTAATCAAGCTATATTTTATTACTCAAAATATGTGATAAATATTGTTAAAGAATAATCTCTCACCCACAGCATATATTCCCCCAATCTAGCAAGTGCTTAAGAAAAAAAACCACTTGACCATTTGCACAAGACTTAGTTCACAGTCTAAGAAGAAACAAAGTCCAGACAATCTACTACTAGGTGCTGTGACCAATGTGACCACCATCACATTTGCACTGTCCTCAACAACAAATGCCCATATTCCCTCGGCCCACCTCAGGGTTTACCTGCAGCTGTGATGGGCATTTCTTGGGCATGCAAACAGTTTTCTACCGCAAGTACCCATGCTTCTGTTTCCCTGCCTAGGGACTTCTGCTAGCACCACAGGACATACACAGGGCAACCCAAGAAATGCAATTTTCAATCAATGAGTCTATGAATAACTACCCCAGTTTGACCCTCTTGACAATGCTGAAGCATATTGTGCATGCTTCCTCAGAAGGTCCCCATTCAACTGAACCAGTTGCCCATAACAATGACATGCTCATTAATACACCTATTGTCTTCTCTCAAATCCTTGTCTCAGGGTCTACTTTTGGGGAAACACCTCCTCCTTCACCATTTCTATTGAACTGTCAGTGAACTTGATTATATTAGCAACTCCCAGAGTGAGAAAGAATCCTATCTGTAGCTCAGGTAAGATAACAGTGGAGCAGAGGGAAGGTGGTGTTATGGAAAAAGCACGGAAGTTAGAAGAAAATCTAACCAAGACCTCAAGTCAAATCTCAGCTCTCAATGGTCTCAATCTTTCTATCAGCAGATTGCTTTCTCCTTGAACATGTTCTTCAGTTGACCTGTGAGATCGCCCTCTTGATTCTCTTCCAGTCTCACAAGCCATAACCTCTCAGTCTCCTTTGCCTGACCCTCTTCATTTTCCTACTTCTATTGGTTGGAGGGATCTAAGCTCAGTCTCTAGACTCCCTCCCTTGGCTATTTAAACTATTGGCTATTTAATCCCAATGTACTTTCACCCAGTTGTGTGTTTCAAGTACCATAAATATATGGTGACTCCGAAACTTACATCTTTGCCTAAACCTCTCCTCTGCACTCCAGAACACTGATGTCCAAGTGCATATTCAACATCTCTGCTTGGATGTCTAATAGGCATCAAACTTAATACTTCAGAACTGAATCCTTGATTTCCACTTCACCCTGTTCTCTCCGGTGGTAAATGGCAGTTCCATATTTCCCAAAACTCCTAAATCATGTTTAACTCATTACTGTCTCACACAGTATGGTATCCATCATCAAACCCTATCCTTCCACTTCAAAATATGTCCTTAATGTAGCCATCCCTTACCTCTTCTACTGCTAACCTGGGCCAAGGCACCATCATCTCTTGACTGGATGATTTCAATAGCCTTCTGACCAACCTCTCTGCTTCTACCCTTGACCTCTTAAAGTTTATTTTGAGTGGCCCTTTTAAAACATTGTCAGATCTAGTGACTGATATGCTGTGGTACCCCAACTCATACAGAATAAAATCCAAAGTATATTGGATCATCATGACCTTGTCTCCACTACCCTTTTGGCTGTAATTTTTACTACCCTCTTTCTTGCTCAGGCTGCTTCAGCCACACTGGCCTCCTCTCTCTTACTTGATTCTTGGTACTTGCTGTTCCCTCTCCCTGGAATTTTCTGCAATCATGTATCCTCAGGGACACATTCTCTTCACCAAGATCTCTACTCAAATGTCACCTTATTGAGATGATTTTCCCCACCACTCTATCACATCCACTTCACACATAAATACATACCTATACATACATACACTGTCCATCTCTGTTAGCACCATCTGACCTATTACACAATTCTTTATTTGTACATGATCCTTCTCTCCCAACTAGAACATGAGCTCTTTGAGGTCAGGGTTTTGATTTGTCCCCTGTTGAATCCCCAGCACCCACCACAGTTTTTGGCACGAAAAGGCACCCAACACATATACTGTGAATGATGTAATAAGCCAGCTATAAATCAGGGTACGTTGGTCTACAAGATCTCCTATCTCCCTCTCACTCAAATACTACATGATCTTAAGTTGACTCTGAAAGTATAGAATATGCGCTGTAACTTGTTTAATCAGACAAAAGACTTGTTTTTCACTCTCATTATTAATCTCCAAAACTTGCCTGTTATTCACATTTCTTGATTCACGGAGGAATATCTGTTGGAATGTTTAAGTTAAATTGATTTTATAAGTTTATATACCTATCTAAAAGCACTTTAGACCAACACAGTGGGGTTTTTTTCTTCCTACTTTGATTATATTTTCTGTAAGCATTCCAATTTTCCCCAGGTACATTGTTTTTCCAGTAGGATTTAGACTTAGAAGCAAAAAGGAGTCAAAATTCCTCTTCCAATCCTGAACTGGCCCTTCTTCCTAAACATTTCCACCCACCAATATTCTACTTTTAGAAAATCAAGAGAGAAAGACAATAATACCAATTTTGCATCTATCCAATTAACCCAAGGCATGGAGTCCTTTCCTTTTGGGCCACACCGTGAGGCATGCGGGATCTTAGTTCCCTGACCAGGGATTGAATCCGTGCCCCCTGCATTGGGAGCACAGAATCTTAACCACTGGACTGCCAGAGGTGTCCCTGGAGTCTCATTCTTTCTTTTTCTCTACATAAACCAATAGGTGTTCATTGTCTTATATTTTCTCCACCTGTCTTAACGGATTATTGCTTCATTTCTAATCTGAGAAATTATTTAGAAAATTATAAAATATCTATCTAAAAATTATAAACATGTAGTTGTCTTCTTTTAATTCTTTGCTTAAAGCTGAAATCCAGTTTTTTTTTTCATATTTACCAAAACAGTGAAGTCTGATATTTCTTTGAGATCTGCCAGAATTAAAACTGGATTTCAGCCTTATACAAACCCTAGTCAATCTTAAGTACAAGTGGTCATTGACTGCTAAACTTTACTTTTTAGGCTCTTCCTTTCCTTAGTGTGATTTTGACCTAGTCATTTCTCTTGTAAGTCTTCCTCATCCCTTTTTTTGGTAGTTTAGAAATGCTTTAAAATTATTTGCCAAGCTAGACTGAGATCTTCTTGATTCTTTCATTTCCTAAATATCCCACCCTTCACTGTACATTAAAAATGCAGAAAAAACCAAAAATTAAATACATGTTAAAAATGAAGAAACTGAATAATGATAACACATGTGCTGGATCTCTTGTGAAAATGGTGGTTCCCTCCTCTTTTTTTTTGAGGATCTTAAGTTATTCTCATTTCTGGTGTAATTTTGGTGTAAAAAGTCACTTATGGAGCCTCCTGGGTAGGTTTCAATGGTCTTTGTGTGTGGATTAACAACAGTGGAAAGGGTGAGAAGAAAGAATAATAACAATGACAAAAAGGAAGATTAGACTCCTTCCATTGATTTGTAAATACCTATTAAGTGCTTGTTCTGTGTTAGGCAATGTGCAAGACAGAGGGAATACAATCGTGAGCAAATCCAGACAACCGTCACTGACCTTCTGGAACTTACATTCTAGTGAGTAGAGTGGGAGAGGCTGGGCAAGTAGAAGGAAAAATGACTGCACGTGAAAACTGTGAAATTGCAGCTGCCATCCTTGTTAAGGAGGACAGGACCACCGCAGCTGTTCAGGTTAGGCCTTACCTGAAAGCACCAGGCCAAGGGGTGAGTGATGCCTGAACGAGCCAGCCAGAGCTCTGCCGGCTATTTCCTGCTGGCATCTGGAAGAGGGACAAATTCCAGTAATTCCCACACAGGTGGGACAGCAGGGGCCCATAAGGAAAGGTTAGGCGAGCCTCAAATATTTGGAGAGGTCATGGAAGGTTTCTTTGAGAAGGAAAAAAACAAACAACACCCAACTAAGTCAGATTTGAAAAAAAGATGAAAAAAAAAAGAATTAAGGGGGATAGAGATGATAGTGGGTGGGGAGGACAGTGAGAAGCCCATTAGCTGCGCTGGTAGCAGCTTCTGCAAAGAGCCTGTGCATCGTGCCCTGAAGAAGCTGAAGGATGCTGGACTGGAGTGAAAGGTGGAGGAAGTTGGAGAGGTGTTTAGGAGCCAATCATGTAAACTTGACCATGGAGGCCGTATTAAGGGATGAGTGTTTAAGAGTGGTGTCTGGTGCTGCACTGTGGAGGGGCAAGGGAAATATAGACCAGTTAGAAGGCTACTGAAGTGATGAGCGGGACGGTGATAGCACGATCTGGGGTCATGGCGATATCTATGAACACGCTTAATGGGGCTCCCCTGGTGGCGCAGTGGTTGGGAGTCCGCCTGCTGATGCAGGGGACCCGGGTTTGTGCCCCGGTCCGGGAGGATCCCGCATGCCGCGGAGCGGCTGGGCCCATGAGCCATGGCCGCGGAGCCTGCGCGTCCCGAGCCTGTGCTCCGCAACGGGAGAGGCCACAACAGTGAGAGGCCAGCGTACCGCAAAAAAAAAAAAAAAAAAAAAAAACAACTAAAAACAAAACCACTTAATAAAAACATGTTACAAGGGTGATGAACCTACTGTTTATTGGAAACGTTGTAGAAGGAAAGACTGTATATAGTGTGAAGAATAGAATTCAGAACGCTTAAGACCCAGAGCATGGTTTCCAGCCTTAGAAAACAGAGCAACACTATTATGATTTGTTTTGTTTTTTGATAATGAAGGCTCTTAGTTGTATGGTCAGGCCACTCAAGATGGCTGTTCTCTTGCTCTCTGTACCTCCCCTGCCCAACCAGCGTCTGCTTCGCCTACATCCTACTCACAGAACTGACCTTCCTACGTACTCACCCCCGCCCCAGCTAGTGATTGTTCTTATCAAAGGGGCGGTGAGAGGCGTGCCCCTCTGCTGTTTCCCGTGGTAACTAACGAGCCCACCTGAGGTCAATTCCCCCATAACTGGCAATCTGCCTCCCCTCCCCTCCCCCCGCGGCGAAGCCTACCGCCCTGTCCTGCCCGCGGTCCGCCGCTTATGGTGGAGTGTTTTTCCGGGACCTTTCTTCAGACATGTAAGCCCCGGCCCCAGCCGCTAAACCATTGATGTCTCTGTTGCTGACTCTGGGCTCTTTCTTCAGTCTTAAAGCTGGGCAAGTGCAGGCCTTATAGGCCTGCGGGGTGCAGCCCAACATTAGGTAAGATGGATTATATTAATTTTTGGCTCTGTGTGGGTCTCAGATGTGCCCTGAACTTAGCTCCCTAAAATTGTTGCTGTCAGACTTAACTACTTGACCTTTACCTTGTTTGCATAAATGTGAAATGCTGTATGAGCTACTCAATGCAACATAACTGTTTAATGGAAAACTGTTTTAATTATTAGTTTAATAATCTAATTTACTTTAGCAATCTAATACTGTTGAATAATTAGTTGTTTCAAAATTCGGGTTATTTTCTTAGGATACAGTTCTGGAGAGAGGGTTTCTGGGTTGTAGAGTATACATATTTCTAAGGCTTTTCGTACACATTGTTAACTTCACCAGAAAATTTTGATATTTTACGATCTCACTAGCTGTGTAGGAATGTTTGTTTCTCTATACTTGCACCAACATTGGATGTTTTTATTAAGAAATTAAGCTTTCGGGGGCTTCCCTGGTGGTGCAGTGGTTGAGAGGCCGCCTGCCGATGCAAGGCACATGGATTCGTGCCCCGGTCCGGGAGGATCCCACGTGCCGCGGAGCAGCTGGGCCCGTGAGCCATGGCCGCTGAGCCTGCGCGTCCGGAGCCTGTGCTCCGCAACGGGAGAGGCCACAACAGTGAGGGGCCTGCGTACCGCAAAAAAAAAAAAAAAGAAATTAAGCTTTTGGGACTTCCCCGGCGGTCCAGTGGTTAAGACTCTGCCTTCCAATGCAGGAGACGTGGGTTAGATCCCTGGTCGGGGAACTAAGATCCCACATGCCGTGCAGTGCGGCCAAAAACTTAAAAAAAGAAAAGAAAGAAGTTAAGCTTTGCCAATCTTATAGATAAAAGAGAATCTTATTTAAAAAAATATTTCTCTATTACAATATGTACATTTTTTTCAAAATTAGTATCCGTATGTATTACTTTGTGAAATTTCCTTACTGATTTTCAAGGATTCTTTACATTGTAAAGCTCCTTTAACCTTTTTAATCGGATTTAAAACATTGTCATTTCAGCATGTGTAATTGTTTTGCTCACATTTAATGAGGAAACTTGTTTGTTTTAAAATTTTAGAAAATGCTTACTAATGATAATTAAAATCAGGTTGCATTTTTGCATGAGCAAAACTTGCAGACTTTGGTTATTCATTTAGTCTCTATTTATTCTACTTTGTTGCAGCATATTTGAGGGTATAGATTTTTGTTTATTTATTTATTTATTTATTTTTGCGGTACGCGGGCCTCTCCCTGTTGTGGCCTCTCCCGTTGCGGAGCACAGGCTCCGGACGCGCAGGCTCAGCGGCCATGGCTCACGGGCCTAGCCGCTCCGTGGCACGTGGGATCTTCCCGGACCGGGGCACGAACCCAGGTCCCCTGCATCGGCAGGCGGACTCTCAACCACTGCGCCACCAGGGAAGCCCGAGGGTATAGATTTTTGAATTAGAATTTTATAGGTAGTTGGTCATTATGTTTGTAATAGTGACCTAGAAGCCAATGGTACACTACTAAATATTTAACAATTGGGTCTTTTTGTAGAATTTACTGCTTACTGTGGTGTAAGTACTCCCATCACAACTGATTTCAGGTTACCAATGTGAAGTTGCATAATGGACTCTCAAAAACAGCTTTTGAAGTAATGCAGGATTTGTAAATGCCAGCTGAATCATCAGAGTGGTTAAGTTTTTGTTGCACATAATTTTAGTATTAGATATATTTCACAATTTTTGCATATTGATATATGGAGGATATTTGATTAATCAAAAAACCCCATTCACCAAATTAGCCAGCAAAATGAAATTTACTTGTCTTTTCTCCATTTAAATCAACATATCATGGGAAATTCTAGGAGTCTTTGAATTTACTAAGAAACAATAAAATATTTTAATTCAAAGTTATTTTCTACCATATCAAATAAGACCCGGCGGGGAGGGTGAAATCATAGGAATTCGGATTAATTCATCTAGAAAAGAATAGGTTAAGGATTGTATGAATACTTATCTTCTTTTTTTTTAAAACATCTTTATTGGAGTATAATTGCTTTACAATGGTGTGTTAGTTTCTACTTTGTAACAAAGTGAATCAGCTATACATATACATATATCCCCATATCTCCTCCCTCTGGCGTCTCCCTCCCACCCTCCCTATCCGACCCCTCTAGGTGGTCACAAAGCACGGAGCTGATCTCCCTGTGCTATGCGGCTGCTTCCCACTAGCTATCTGTCTTACTTTTGGTAGTGTATATATGTCCATGCCACTCTCTCACTTCGTCCCAGCTTACCCTTCCCCCTCCCCATGTCCTCAAGTCCTTTCTCTACGTCTGCATCTGTGTAATACTTATCTTCAAATGCCTGAGTGATGATGGTTAAATTAAAATAAAACCACCATAACCACCACCACACACACACACACACACACACACACACACACATACTCTTCCCTATTTCCATGGAGTTAAGAACAAGAGAAATTAAATGCTGAAAGAGGAGGGATTTAGCTTGAAGAAAGAAGACTTACCTAGTGGCAAAGATTATCAAGAATGACCTAGTTTTGTTTTCTCCTTTTTCTATATAGCTATTGAAATAATGTAATTTTGTCTCAGATAATTTGGGTGTGATTTTATAATAGCTCTAATGAGTTTCATACATTAAATATACTACTTTTGTTTCTCTCAGTGAGAGAAAGGGAATGTATTAAGCAAAAGCAACTTGGAATCTTGAGCAACATGGAGCTCTCGAAATCCAAAAGTTTCGAGTGACACTGAGCCATGATCACCCTTGTACGGTGGGGAACTCAGTGATTCAGGGAGGAAAGCCTCAAGATGGGTTGTGGGGGAGGGGGGAGAATGGTAACTGGAAAATTCATTCGGTTGCTTTAAAAGATGAGCTTAACTCTGGCTCAGGATTCACATTTCCCACTTGTGTCTTGTCTTCAGAAATAAAAAAGAGGAAACCACCAATGAGAACATGTGGTATTATAAATCATCCCAGCTGTTGTTAGAAAAATGAGTAAGGGTTCTAAACAGTTTCAAAAGGTCCTTACTAGCCCTTTTCACTCACCTTGAGAAGAACCATAGAAGTAAGAAAACAAAAGGATTTCTTTTTCTTTCCATACACCAGTCATCAGCAGTGTTCTCTTTGGGCTCCTGGCATCTGGGTCCAGTTGCTGGGTTACAGGCAAATATAATCAAAACAAACACTAAAAGGTACTCTTTTGGCTCTTAACATGTTGGAAAGGCCTTCTGCCTTCCATCCTCTAGGCTGGCCAATTCTCAATGCAAAAGTGACTTTCCCATTTGCTGTCGTCCTTTCCTTTTCTTCCTGTACGACAACTCCTGATTATAAACTTGTTGTGGAGTAGAAGCTCTTAATTAGGAGGCCATTAGACCTTTAGACCTTTTCTCCAACTTCCTGTTCAGTAGTACCAGGAATTCCAGTCCCTACCACCCTTCCCTGTCCTCTGAGAGCTGGTAGGCTGGAGAGGCCCTTCCATGGCTGTATTAACCCTTTGCTCCCCTATTGGCCAGTTACCAAGGATAGATTTTCAAGGAAACAAATGGTATTTTCCACTCAGGACTGCAGTGCCAGATCCAGTGATGGACTTCCTGCTTCTCAGCACTTGTGATGTGTTATACTATATTTGAACTTGGACAGGAAAGCTACAGGCATGTTTAGAAGTTTGGGAAATAAGATCTATGGCAAAAGTCAACCCGTTAGCCAGTTTGTCCAGAGTATTTTATTAAGATCCATGGGGTGCCAAGCCCTTGAATAGAATCAGGGCATTCCAGTAAGGTCTGCAGAGGTTAAAGGCACCAGGATGACTTATCCTGGAAGAGAGTGAGAGGAAGCTGTTATAAATCCTCCAATATTTAAAGAGGTACTATTGAGAAGGTGGTAACCCATTGCACATGAACTCTGCTAAGGCTAGAACATGAGGAAATACACTGGAAAGATAGACATTCTGTTTATTTTTAAGGAAAAATTTCCCAATAGTGTAGGTTGATAAATACCTTAATGGGTTCTCTAGAAAGGAAGTATGGCCACATTTCCTTTCTGAAAACCTAGACCAAAAAGGCTTACCTCTTATCTGCCTGAAATGGTTGGGTTTGGTTTGCTATGCATGATTATGAGTGGGTATGTGTTTATCTGAAGAGAAGAGCTGGACTGACTTCTGTTCTAACAGAACTTCTGTTCTAACTTCTAACCCCGTCTGATCTTTGAAAAGCAAATATTCACTATATTTCTGGAAAGGTCAGAAGTAAGTGTTTTTATCCTGGTGTTTTGCAAAATCTGAGCCAAAGAAGACAAGGTGTCTTTTTCATGCTTACCCAAACTGTGAGTGTTAGAACCAAACATATATTTTGCAAGTATTGATTGTGTTTTATTAAAAGATTGAAACTTCCAGAAAGAATTTTACCCCAGTGACCTAAAAAATTACTACATCTTTTCAAAGCTGGCATATAGTATTGTTTTTTTCTTCATTCTTTTTCATCATCATAGCGACTCTTCCTTGAACTTCTGGTGTGTCAAGCATTGGACTGAAGGCTTTGTATGCATTTTTATTTCTTTTAATTCTTACATCAATATGTAAGGTGGGTATTGTTATTTTTAGTTACCAGATGATGAAACTGAGGCTCAGATGAATTCTGCTACAACTTGTCCAATTGCAGTCAGCAAACTAGTATGTGGTAGAACCAGACTTAGAATCCTAACTTCCCTGAATCCAAAGTTCTCCTTTCTCCCCAGCACTGGTCTACCGGCAAAGTCTGACTCAGCTGTTTTACATCAAAAAGATTAAACAAATTGTTAATAAAAACATCATTCATCCACACTAACCTTCCTGAAATAGCTAAAACATATATGACTTACGTCAATTGACACGCTTCCAAAATGGTTGAAAATTTCTTCTGCCTAAGAAAAATACAAGAGTGTTCAAAAGCAAAAAACATTTTAATTCTCTTACTATTCTTCTCTTTCTGAAATGATTTTTTTCTGAGTGATTGTAAAGCTGTAAGAGTGATTTCATTGGGGCTGTATTTCATAACATAACTAGCATCAAATTATGAAAATGTTTTCTAATGGCCTAGATTTTGTGTTCCACAATTTTATTCTATCTTACGATCCGAGTAAGGCATGTCTTTCACTCCTGTCTTCTGGAATATTCCAAATTCCTTTTAGAGATGACTCTTCCACTTAGGCCTTCTCAGCTGGCACCTTCCCCTCTCTTCTCATGATCAAATTTAGACTCACTGTTCAATAAGAGGGGGCTGCAGGGTAGAACAGGCAGTGGTAAAGACTGCCGGAACTAAATGTGATTTCAGGCAAGCCTCTTCAAATCTTTGTGTCTAGGCTTTTCATCTACAAACTGCAAGTGATAACCCTTGTATTTCCCAGTTGTTGTGAGCTTTGTAAGTGAAAAGGTAACAAGAAAACTTGGTTAAGTGTCTGAGTATTGCTGTTTGCATTTGACATGTGAAGTGGGGGTATCTTAGCTCACTCTGAATCCAGGAATGTGTAATAATGAATTGGTTTATTTTCTGCCTCCTTCCATAAAAAATAGGAATACTTCAGGAGAGGAGAATATAATATCTTTGTCCCTTTGCTTCGAATTTTCCCCGACATGAACCTCTACCAAAATACACCTAATTACTTCCTCCATAAAGCCTCCTCTTCTTCCCATATTTCTATCCTTGTTAATGTCAGAATACACCCAGTTTCCATCCCAGTCTCCCAAATTGAAAACCTGGGAGCTATTCCCTGCCATATTCACCACCCCCTGCCCCCCACACCCCCCTTTCTGTCATTCCTCCCCTCCTCAATCTACCTGGGCCTCAAATCCAGCTGATAATGTCACAGAGATGTTTACCGGATTTCCCTTCCACTTGTCATCCCCTCTGTTCCTGGGTAAGGCCTGAATCATCTCTCACTAAGATAGTTGAATCTTTCTCTGTCGGGATAGATGAAAACACAGCTTCCATCCGTAGTCGCTGCCTATGAACTTGTGTCCAAAGGAAAGTTATACCAACAGCAGCCTACCGATTTACTATATTTTTCTGTTGGCTTGGGCTTTTGTTCCAAATTCCTATGTTAGGAATCGGGTTGGATGACATGCCAGCTGGAAGAATTGCTTGTGTCTGGGCTGACTGCTCATCTGCCCAGGCTCCTTTCTCCTGGGCTAAGCTGAGTTTTCCGTTGGCCTTCTGTGGGTGGAGTAGGTTGGCAGCGGGTGAGGACAAGGCCCAAGCCTTCTTATCTCACTGGCTCTAGGGGAAGTGATTTACAGGACAGAGAAGCATTCATTCCAAGGAAGAAGGGGAGGTCAAATAGCGAGATCCCCTCAAATATTTCTCAACACGGGGTCAAAAACTGTTTCTCTCTTGTCTCTTTCTCTGCAGAGTTCCAGCTCCTTGTATCACGGCCCAGCTGTGGGTTCTTGGTCTTAACCCATGACTGGAGCTTGGTCTCCTCCCCGGGAGTGGAGCTGGGGAGAGGTAAGGGAGACTTGGATTTCTCCCAGAATAGTGTTGTCGCATTGTAAGTCATGAAATCATTTTTGTGGGTTGCGACCAGCATTTAAAAAAATAAAATGTAATGTTATAGAGTGGAAAGGAATAGGACAAAACAGAAGAGAAAGCAGTAGAGTAGATTCCACAAGGTAAGGGTGTGACCTTTTCATGAAACCTTTGTTTTAGTCATAGTTAAGGATACTTGTGTGTGTGTATGAGTGTACTGGGTCACAGTATGAAATGTATTTCTTTTTTTTTCCTGAAATGTATTTCTTACTGTGTGGGTCGTGGTCTAAAATTTTGGAGGCCACTGCTAGGCTAGAATATATAGAAACAATCTCTCTTCTTCTAGTTTTCGTCCTTTGATCCATCCTCCATCCCCCAATTTGTCATTTAAATAGCCTTTCTACAAACCAGTGTGATCACACAATCACACTGTTTAAAGATCTTCACTACTTGTATTACTAATTCATGAGCATAGCAGTCAAGGTCTTCAGTAATCCAATTCCAACCACTTTTCCAGTCTCACTTACAACTATATTCCTTACTGTTCTACTCTATCTTTTCCAAAAGTGCCTTTCACATTTGTCTTTTTGTCTTTACTCACATTATTCTTTGGCCTAAAATGTCATTTTCACTTCTCCACTTATCTAAATCCAACTCATTAAAAATTTGTTTTTAAATAACATTATTTTTCTGATTAAAACTTTGGACTATTACCTAGGTTACTAAGTATAAAATCAAATCACATAATTCCATAATCCAGAAATAGAATTATATCTTTATATATACCTTCTAGTCTTTGCTTAAAAGCACATACACATATTTTATGTATACATACATATATATTTAGAACCCTTCTTTTTTAATGTATATGGAAAGATTTCCAATGTCATTAATATTCTTCTAAAATATACTTAATGGATGCATCATATTTTATTATACAGATATTATTGAACATTTGAGTGGTTTCTAATATTTTATTTTTATAAATAATGCCTTGATATATGTCTTTATGTGTCTCTCTGATTTTTTTTCCCCTTTGAATAGATTTAGATTTACTGGGTTAGATTGTGTTTATCCTTTTAAGGACCTTGATATAGATTGCTTGATCTCTCATAAGAACTACACACACAGTATCCCTATTTGTGCCAATACTGAATATTATCATTTACGAAATGTTTGCCAATCTGATAGATGAAAAATAATTTTGCATTACTTTCATGTAAATTTTTTGAGGGTTAGTGAGATTAATCTCTTTTTAAAAAATTTTTTTGGTCATTTACATTGCATTTTGTAGGAAATTGCTTGTCCCTGGCCTTTGTCCATTTTTTTTTTTAGGGAGGTTATTTTCTGTGTGTTTTTCTTCTTTATTATAAATCCTGCTTATTCTTTAAAGCTTAATTTAAAACACACTTTCTCCATGGAATTTTCTTCTAGTTTCTTATTTTGAATCTTTGTTTTCCCATAGCACATTAAAAAAAAATTTATTTATTTCATTTTTTCATTTTTGGCTGTATTGGGTCTTCGTTGCTGCACACGGCTTTCTCTAGTTGCGGCGAGCAGGGGCTACTCTTCGTTGCTGTGCGTGGGCTTCTCAATGCGGTGGCTTCTCTTGTTGCAGAGCATGGGCTGTAGGTGCATGGGCTTCAGTAGTTGTGGCTCGTGGGCTCAGTAGTTGTGGTTTGCAGGCTCTAGAGCGGAGGCTCAGTAGTTGTGGCTCACGGGCTTAGTTGCTCTGCAGCATGTGGGATCTTCCCAGACCAGGGCTTGAACCTGTGTCCCCTGCATTGGCAGGCAGATTCTCAACCACTGCGCCACCAGGGAAGCCCCAGAAACCTTTTCTTATTTGTTTTTGTATCTCTGTCCAGTAAAAGGCAGATATTCAGTATACTGTTGATGTTCTTTGCCAAGCCAGAGAGCAGAGCCTTCTCTTTTCAATGTGAAATTTGGTAGGTTACTTTTCCTGCGTGCTTTTAGAATATTCTATCTGAGGCTGCATTCACATATATTTAGGAAGACATAGTGAGCGCAGAAGGCCTTCTTTTTGGGGTGCTGGCGAGAGGGAGAGAGCAGTGCCCTTTCTGAAATCTGTCTGGCTGTGCTTCCCAGTTCTGTTTAAAGTAATCTCACCAGCCTTAGAGCTTCTGCATTCTGGGTGATGTGAATTTCCATTTTTCCCCTCTTTCCCTCAACACTGGGGAGTTCTGCATTGCTGAACTTACAGGCTATTTGAGATCATTCAAATTACTTTTGGAAATTGGTCAGAGGTTAGAGTTATAGTATATAACTGCTGGATTGAATCTCAGAGCTGTCTAGTCCCACACCTTAGACCTTCCACCAGCTTCTACCCCAAAGACTTCCCCTACGGGAGATGACATTGACCTCTCCAAAAGAGTAAAGCTCAGGTTCTGCGTCAGGGAGCAGTTCTCCCTTTCCACACTTCATCCTGCAGGGCCATCCCTCTGAGCATCTTTCCTGGAGAAGAGCATACCTTTGACCCATCAATAAGTCAGGACCAGCAGCAGAGTCACCCAGGCTAACTCTTCTGCCTTCCTCCTTGGTATTTTTCTCCAGAAGGGGCATAACCACTACATGCCAGTGTTTTCTGTCTGCTTCTGGTTGTTCCAGTTGTTTGCATCCTTTTAACATGTTCTCTGAAGGAATCTGATATTTATTGAGCCTCTCATATGTCACACTGTACTAGGAGCTCAGCAGATAGTATACCATTATTTCCTCTAATTGTTCCCATTTTACATTCAAAGAGTTGAGGCTTGCGTAGTCAAACTGAGAAGGTCACACAGCTGGTGAAGTAGTGGAGCGAGGAGGACTTGAGCCCAGGTTGGCCTTACCCAGTGCTTGAGTTACTCTCACTACACCAGGTTTCAATACAAAGAAGAGTGATTTGGGTTACTGAAACCATATGTGCATCCCTTCAAGGCTCTCTGCCTTTTGGTAATGTGAACATTGAATTTGGGGGGTGGAAGGGAGAAGACTTGTTTTAAGACACATTTGTTTTGAAAGTTAATTATAGGTGTTCTGAATAAAGTCTGAATTAGTGTTTATAGAGGGATGGGATGAAAAAATGAGAAACATAGTAGGTGATCAAAACGATATATCAAATGAAAGAGGATTATATGCTTATTTTAATCAAGAGTATGTTTAATTAAATGAGAAAGTGAAACTTAGGACCCATAATACCAGGAGACATTCTGCAGAGTAGTTATAACCTCAGACGTTGGAGTAAATCAGAACTGGAGTTAAATCCTAGTTTTGCCACGCATACTGCATCTCTCTCATGAGTACCTAAGTTTACGCATTTGTAAAGATAGGTAATATACCTGTCGCTCAGGAATTTAATGAGGTAATAGATTCATTCATTCATCTTTTCGCTCCTTTGACAAAAGTATGCTTTGAATATTTACAATTTGCCTGACCTTGGAGATGTAGCCACGAACAAAACACATACGTGTTTCCTGCCCTAAGAGAATTGACTGTCTAGTGGTTAAATGTAAAGTGTTTGTCATGGTGTCAAGAATGTGTGAAGCACTAATAAGTGGTAGATGTTACTATTATTATTATATTATTCTCATCATTATTAGGAGTGTGCATTTCTACAACTACTTGTGATTTTGACATATCTTACATTTGATAATAGGTGTGAGACCTAGTTAACATTTTCCTGTATTGGCATTTCTAATTAAAGGATAGCGTTGTAAGGTAACAAGCAATTATTGTTAACAAAGGAAGCACTGTATAATCAGTGCCTTGCTTCAAGAATGAAGGATTTCTTCTCTGTTCCTTACTTGAGTGTTATTCTGTCTTTAGCCACATGAAACACTCAGAACGGGGTCTGGCACAATGAATACCTATTAGCTGAAAAAAGAATGTATGAATGAATGAGGGTTGCACAGACTCTAAACACAGCATCCGGCTGGTACCTACAGAAGAGGTACCTACCTGGTTGTGAATGTACAATGAGAGTCTCCACATAATAGGGCCCTAGGACTTTTTTTGTAAACTCAAGCACCTAGAGGAAAAATCCAAGGTGGGAGACTCGAAGCAAGAAAGTAATTTTTAATGTCCCTAGACTACAATGGGAGAAGGAAAAACAAAAAGGCTGAATAGGCGATAATCATCTCCTGCAACTGAAGGATTCTAAGCTTAATTAAATTAGAATGAAATGCTGAAATAGTTGTTCAGGTATTTTTCCATGCACCCATATATTTTACAATGAGTGTCTTTAAATGCAACAGTTTGAGTTCGTATTTTATAATAATTTACCACCTTTTGAGATTCATATAGAATTTAACACCTTATTCAATGGAAATAACTTTTACATGCACTTAGAATATATTCTTGAAAGTGTTTAGTAATGGACAGAACATGTGACATGGAAATTTGAAAGGGTTTCTGCCATATCAGATTCACATCCATAAAAATAAATTTGTTCGTGTGGGTCAGATTCCATTTCAACAAATACCTATTTGCAAAAGATAAGAAAGCCCCAGGTAATAATCTATTCATTTTATATCATAAGATCTGTTCATTTAATATTATGTTTAAACTATTCATGTAATATCCTAAAAAGTAGTATAACAAAAAATATATACTTTTATTGACTTTAAGATCATGGAATTTGACCCATATGTTATTTAACGGGCATAATTTCTAGACCATCTGGAGAAATCTTCTATTTTTAATAACCTTTGCAAGACCGTTAGTGGTTATTTAATTTTAGTATTTTTACCTTGTTGTTCAAACTCATTACCACCATAAGAAAATTAATGTGATCAGTATAAGCATATTTTTACCTTTAAAGACATAATCATCATAATTTTAATAGGTAGGCCAAGTGATGTTGATAATGAAGTCTGAAGGAAGTTACAGCTTTCCCTTCCCGCCGGCCTCTTTTTCCCAACAGACGCTACCATTTTTTGATAAACATTGCAAGTTACAAGTATAATACTCATTTACTGAAATATTCAGGGAATTAATATTTGACCCATAAATTCCAAACTACTACTTTTCTTTCCCTTCTAAAAGAAATATGCTTTCATTCTCTGTGTATTGAATGTAAAACAGAACCAAGGCATCAGGGATGAACATTACCTTTCAAACTCTATCTATACACAAATGCTCGTGTATCTGAAGCTATAATTGTATGCATGTGAGCATGAGGATTGCACACAGTGTGTAAAAACATGGTTATGGTGGGTGAGCACTTACAAAAATAGCAATCAATCAGCACTAGTTTAAGCCAGACGCAGTGTGGGTAGGTAATATAAAAGCTTCTTTCTGCAGACCTGAGTTGGCTGTAGCATCCCAATTCTGAGCTAACACTTTCATTGTTATTCTAGTCATAGAATTCAAAGATGGAAAACACCTATTAGGTTACTTAGTTTATCTTCCTAGGGCCAGTACTGAAGATGACTCTGATAGCCTATTTTATTCCTTCTTCTACTTCTTCAGTATTTGGTCCACTCTCATTCTAAAATGTCTGTGCTAACAGACATTCAGCTTGTTTCCTTGGGTAAGTATATTCTCTTGGATTTCCTTACATTTCTTCAACATTTAGAACACATTTTTTTCTAGTTTGAAAATACTGTTGTGTGCTGATAACCAGATCTAGGCAAATGCTTTTTCCCTCTTCAGAGCATCAGTCATCTGCTCATGGACCATAGCCTCCAGAGCCATGTGGGGATAATAATATCAATAGTTGTGATGCGTTTTTTGCTTCTATGCATATATGTATGTATGTATGTACCTCATTGGCTACCGATTTCTTTCTCAGATTGCTCATCAACAGAGGCTGAAGAAAAGACAAGCAGATCATCTGAGTTATGTAAAACTCTGCACGCTGAATGAGCCACAAAATAGGATTGCTCCAAATCTCATTATTGGAGCAAATAGGGTTTGCAAGGAGACCTTGATTCAGTTCCAACTGAAGACATCTGGACCTTGAGAACATATCTCAGTTTCTGGTACTTCTCAAGCCCAGGAATGCCAATGGAATATACCAAAGGGAATGGTGTGGTGCTTAAGTTGTATTAGGAATTTTTCTAAGCACTTCACATATTTAAATTCAATCCTCCTAACAGCTTTTTGGAATAGGTTCTAAATAACTCTCATTTTACTGAGAGATCTGAGGCACAGTTTCACTTGCCCCCATCCTAAGACAGGTCAAGGATGGATGGAGGTGGGTAGGAATCCAGTAGTTTAGTTTCAGAGCCCGTGTCCATTACCACTATGCTGATTTGAGTGAGGGAGGGAAATGAGTGAGCATGTCCTTTCAAGTCAGATGGACCCTGTTTTGAGTATTGACTCTACACAACTTTTGTGACTTTGTGCAAGTTAGTTGTCCTCACTGAGTCTTAGTTCCTTTGTCTGGATAGTGAGGTTAATAATAGCCTCCTCTTAGGATTTTATGAGATTAAATAAGGAAATGCCTGTTCAGCCCTTGGTACAGTTTCTGGCGTATGATTGACATCAAACAAAGGTTAGTTTCCTTCTTTTGAAGTTCTCATTAATGTCTTGGAGGAAGGATGGCCATCTTACCTTCTCAGCCACTCATCCACCATTCCAAAAGTGATTTTTTTTTTTTTTGGCCATGCCACACAGCATGTGGGATCTTAGTTCCCTGACCAGGGAGCAAACCCATACCTCCTGCAGTGGAAGGGCGGAGTCTTAACCACTGGACTGCCACTGAATTCTTTTCTAAATGATTGGTTTTTGTTCTCCACATAAAGGCATAGGTTTCTGCTCAAGAGTGTTAGAGAATTCGTGGTATGGAGGAATATCCTTGTGGAATCATGTTAAGGCAAAGTCTGGCCAATGCCTTCATTTCATATGCCATGTTTAGTTGGTAGACATTGTACAGAAATGGCCCCCGAATTAAAAATAAGTTTCCCCAAAAAGATTGTTGCAATTTGGAACTTGAAGCATATTTTCTTCTAAAAATTATATGTTATAAATGATAGGTAATTAGGCTAGTTCATACAATCTTCTTTAACCCACAAGATATCGAAGTTATAATAGCTGGTAGCAAAGACAGTAATTGATTTGCTTGTCATAGCCAAATTCTCCTTCTGGCTTAACTTATTCCACTCAAAGCCATGGAAGAGCCAGAACTGGATACTCCATGTTCTATCGACCTCTGATAATTAGAGGAGTTTTCAAGAACTTATAAATCCATCAGCTGGCCACTGGGCAATCAGATGCTCTCCTTAAAATTTGAAATGAGTTCCCAAAGCCGTCGCCTAACTGTGTTGGACACTGAGATGCTACACTGATGAAGAGTGAGAGACAGAATCCATGCTATGGTCCTGGGATGGATGGGGCAAGAACGACCAAGCTGGTGTGCAGGAAGAGGAGAGTGAAGTCGACGCACAGCAAAGAATGAGAAAGAAACCATGTGGCTCAGAGAGTGAGATGGAATGAGTAGGTGCCTGATGACATTATAGATCATGTGATGCCTGATTGTTAGGTTCTACAATTAGATCCCATAGCATCTTCCTGTATTATTTCAATAAATCCTTCCCTACTTAAAGTAGTTGGAATGCGTTGCTGTTATAAGCAACCAAATGTTTCCTGACAAAGCTAAACTACTCAGAACAGAACTCTTCTGAACTCTACATTTTACGTGTCTGGATGGCTGTCTAGGTATGGCTGGGTTCTGATGTCTGAACCTGCTTGTATTAAGGGAGGGCCCTTGGTTGGGAGAGGAGAGCAAATGGGAGCCCTGGCCTGACAATAGTCTATTTTTGTTAACTCTCAATCCAGAAGGCATTACTGTCATTGCCTTAGTGTCTTCCCTGCCACACACAGGCCATTGCTCTCTGGGTTCACATTGTTCTTATCTTGAATGCCCTTTTGTTCCTCTCTACTTATACAATGTTTATTTCACCTTCATTGTAACTCAAGATGAGTCATGGAGAGTTACAGAGTTTTATGGCAGGAAGAGGACAAAGCCATGTAGTTCAAAGTCTCAACGACGTTGCCCAAGGTCACTCAACTAGTAAGTAGTGCTGCCAGGACTTGAACTTAGGTTCTGACTTCAGTATATTTTCCACTAGACAGCTCTGTCTATAGCCCACAGGGTCTTACCCTCCTCTAGTACATCAGAGTGGCCACCTCACCATGTAGTATTTAGTTGTATATTCCTCTGATATATATTTGGCTCTTGTGTTATTCATGTCTATCTTAACGGGCTGCAAGCTTGTTGAGAGCAGAAAGAGTAAACTTTCTTTTAGTTTGTCGTTCGTCCTGGCACTTCACATGAAGCTTGGCATATATGTGATCAATACGTTTCTGAATATTCCTTAAGTGATTGAAAATGTCATGCAGGGATGAATGCCAATCCTCAGAGGTTTCCAAAGCTGTCATCTACAAAAGTGATGACCATTCCCAACACAGACAAGTCCCATGAAAATAGTTTGATATTATAACCACTGGTGAGAGACAATTTTAGCTGTGAAGTGTAGAGATTGGATCCTTTACTCATTACGAATGGGAACCAGATCCTGAAGCTGGAAGCTTCATTAACTACAGAAGTGATGCTTAGTGGTGGCACAAGCACAGAGATGGGGCATATGTAGCAGTCCTGCCCATCCAGGAATGATGGGGGGCG
Source organism: Stenella coeruleoalba (assembly GCF_951394435.1). Lineage (NCBI taxonomy): Eukaryota > Metazoa > Chordata > Mammalia > Artiodactyla > Delphinidae > Stenella > Stenella coeruleoalba. The sequence goes on along the minus strand of NC_137153.1, from coordinate 96,799,393 downwards.
TGGTATTTCCAGTTGGGGTGACTGAGATGATTCATGGATTACCTTGTTTATTTCAAGTGGTAATCACGTTCTTTTCAGAACATCATTTTGGGTGACCCTAGTCTGAGATTTTATCCTTCATAGGAAGCATGGATGAGAAGGCAACTTAGCCTTTTCTCTTTTCTGATCCTAAGAATGTCCTCCTGGTCTCTGACTTCCCTACTGACCACTATTTTAGTGCTGACAACCATCTTCATGATTTTAGATCTCATTGTTCACATTTGGATCCTAACACATTCTGACCCTATGTTTTTGGCAATGTAGACATAACATTCAAATTAGGTCATGGGGACCAACAAGTGGTAGCGATGCCTTGTGGGTCTTACATTCATGAAGTGAGTCCATCCTTACCGGGACCACAGAGCTGTGACTTCCTATTAGAACATACCTCCAAGTGACATCCTTTTTATTCACTATGGTATGTCCAACTGGGATTTCTGGGTTTGAGAAGGACCAGCAGCTTAAATATGCTTTCAGTGTTCAGCTGTCTTCAGTTGAACTGGGTCAAGCTCTCCTCCCTATACTCTGCTTGCTCCAATAGTGAGACTTTTCTCAAAGTCGCAATCCTAGCAATCTTATTTTGTGGCTTGTTCAGCATGAAGTGTTTTACATAATTCAGATAGTCTGCTTGTCTTCTCTTCCACCTCCGTGGATGAGCAATCTGAGAAAGAAATTGGTGGCCAGTGAGGTACATATGTATGTACATAACATTGATACGCAGAAACCAAAAATGCATCAAAATATAAATAGATGATTAGATTAAAGTGAGCTTTTCTTCCTCAAATTCTATAAAATGAGTGTAAATTACTTTGTAATCTAGAAAGCAATACTCTTAAATATAAAATGAAAAATTTTGAAATTTAGAGAAATATTACCATTTCCATCTTAGATACACTCACAATGTTTCTTTCTTTTTTTTTTATTAGAAGAGTACAATTTTGGAGAATATAAGCAATGTACTATTGTCCCAATTTCTTGATTTACTCAGCAATTGTCTTCTGTTCATTGGCATCAGTATAAATGTGCATGTTAATTTCCCCATGATGGTTAGTTTATGAGGTGCTCAAGGGGAGATGCTCAGCTCTTGCTGAAGGGGAGATGGAATCAATATTTTACTTAAAGTTTAAGCTGAGTATTTGCTGTGTGGTTATCAGCAAGACATCCAACCTTTCTGAAGAATAGTGCAAATGATAATGAGTCATTGTAAATGCCAACTTAGATAATACATGCAAAACTTCTTTTAAAGTGTGGGGTGTATTATATATCTAGGGATAATAATTATTATTTCTATTTTAAAGTTCATAGGTATCCTTACAAGGCTCTCTTCTCCTTATTGTTGGGCATGGACTGACTGACACTCTCTCTTAGTATTTTTTTTTAATATTTATTTATCATGACACTCTCTCTTAGTATTTTTTAAAAATATTTATTAGTATTTTAGTATTCTCTCTTAGTATTTTTTAAAAATACTCTCTCTTAGTATTTTTTAAAATACTAAGACACTCTCTTAGTATTTTTTAAAAATATTTAAAATATTTTATTTTAAATATAAAATACTCTCTCTTAGTATTTTTTAAAAATATTTATTTATTTATTTCTCTAGGCCACACTGGGTCTTAGTTGTGACATGTGAGATCTTCATTGCGGTGGGTGGGATCTTTAGTTGATGCATGTGGGTTCTTAGTTGTGGCATACAGGATCTAGTTCCCTGACCAGGGATTGAACCTGGGCCCCCTGCATTGGGAGCACAGAGTCATAGCGCTGGACCATCAGGGAAGTCCCTCTCCTAGTATTGATCCAAGCAGTGCTCAGCTTCACTGGTCAACCCCCTCTTCTGTGACTACAGCGGGAAATGTCATGCCACTATGACTTTGCCCAGGTTATTCCCTTCACCTGGAATCCTCTCCTCCACATTCCATCCAACTTGCCTTCTCAGGTAGGCATAACTCTATTCATCTTTCAAGGTCCAGCTCAAAATTTCACATTTCTGTGAAGCCTTCTCTGGTAACCCCTTAGGAAGAATAAGTTGTTCCATCCTCTGCATTAACCTCTCTTTCTAGAATCCCTTAGACTATGTTGTAATTAGTTGTTTACAAATGTCTCTTTAAACTGATCAGTGATTCTTGGCTGTTGTGTTAAGGTTGGCAGATAGATAATGAATCTTCCCCTGATACACTCCCAACATTGCAACATTGGCTCCAAGTGTGAAGCTTATTTTTGCTACAACCGAGTATACACATTTATTATAGTGACTTCTGTCAGAAGGTATGATGAGCTGAGCAAGTTGTGCAACGTGGTATAAAACAGGGTGTTATTTGCTACAGGGAAAGGTAAGAATTGTCAACAGAAGGCCGGGAATGAATAGAGATCAGAAATTTATGTGAAGCCAGTCCACAGTTCTACCCCAACAATGGGACAGTGCTTTGTGATTGATGAAGGAAACTTAAACCCTTCAAATGCACACCCAAATTTCTAGTATTTAAGAGTGTATCACAGGGAATTACTTGGCGGTCTATTGCTTAGGACTCCGTGCTTCCAATGCCACGGGCCCAGGTTCAACCCCTGGTCAGGGAACTAAGATTCCACAAGCTGCGCAGTGTGGCAAAAAAAGAAAGAAAAAAAAAAGTGTATCACAAGTACAAAAAGAATGAGGCACCACTGGACTCAATGTTGAGTTCCTTGAGGGCTTGAATTTGTATTTGAATGAAAAATATAAGAGTAATACATAAGCGCGCCTAGAGCCCGTTCTCTGCAACGAGAGAAGCCGCCGCAATGAGAAACCCATGCACCGCAACGAAGAGTAGCCCCCTCTCGCAGCAACTAGAGAAGGCCTGCGCACAGCAACGAAGACCCAACACAGCCAAAAATAAATAAATTAAATAAATAAATTTTTTAAAAAAGAGGAATACATAAGAAACAGGACTGGTAGGTCTAAAAGGGGAATTGGTCAAGTAATTTACTGGTGACTGTTAAGTCACTTTTCTAATGTGAAGTAAAGAGATTTTTGGTAAAGTGATTGTCAGTGACCAAGTCGTTTGAGCAAATAAGTCCAGTTTGTTTTGTGGTTAAGATCTTGAGCTTTGGGAAGTCCCTAGTGGTCCAGTGACTAGGATGTGGGTTTTCACTGCTGTGGACCCAGGTTCAGTCCCTGGTCGGGGAACTAAGATCCCACAAGCCACATGGTGTGGCCAAAACCAAATGAAACAAAAGATCTTGCGCTTGTACATCAGATGGATGTGTGGTCAAACCCCAACTTGGCTGCCTATTACCTGTGTGATTTGGTTGCTTAATGTCTCCAAGCCCCACTTTTCTTGTCTTTAAATGAGGCTAATAGACTACATCGGTTGGGATGATTTTGCCTACAAGTAACAGATGTTCCAACAGTAAGATAACTGGCTGTTTCACATTGCTAGAAATTCAAAGGCACAGTGGATTCCATTGTGAGATTCAATGACTCTAATGTTCTTTCCATCTTTCAGCATTATCATCTTCAGGGTTCACTACTTTCTGAAGGGAAGTAGAGGCCACACATTCCAGTGTCTGTGGCTTAGGAGCAAGGGAAATTTTATCTGAAGACCACTGGATTAGCAGCTTACTCCCAAATTAATGACTGGTAGCAAGGATGGAATTATCATAACTGGTATAGACCAATCATCTCAGGACAAATAAATGCTGGAGAGTCCATCACAACCACTACAAAATCAACGTTTTTTTTGGCCATGCCACCTGGCTTGTGGGATTTTAGTTCCCCAACCAGAGCTCAAACCCAGGTGCCTGGCAGTGAAAGAGTGGAGTCCTAACTGCTGGACCACCAGGGAATTATTATTTTTTTTTAAAGGAAACTGTTTGCTAAATTCTTAGCTCATTGTTTGGAACATGGTAAGAGGGTAGCTCTACTTACCAACCAGCCACGAATTCAGACCTAAAATGACCAACTCAAATTTTCTATTTGTAATAATATTTCTTGCCCTTTTCTTCCTTCTTTTACTTAGAAGTCATTTTTTGGCCTAAATCCCTCTTCTCACCTCTCATCAAAATTTGCCAGGGCTGTGTCTCACATACAGTGGACATAACTGTGAGCACCTTAATGTCCTGGTGCCTCTTTGCTCACCTGCCAGTGATTTTTAGGTATTGTAGTCTGAAAACTCTCTTTTGGCCTGAGGAGTTTGGATTTTGTTCTGTGTGTGTTCTTGAGGAAGGCAGGAAGCAATTCCTAAGACTAAGAGTCAGACCCTGGATTAGGTGCTTTCATATAAGATTTGGCTGAAGCAGACCTGGGCTACCCTATCTCTCCCACTCACCAGCTGGGTAATCTTGTGCAGACTACCCTTTCCTGGGAGGCTCAGTTGTCTCTTCTGCAGAATAAGGATGATCTGCTGATCAAGGAAATAAGGGTTTAGAAAGGTTTCCTAAATAATTTAGCTCTATGAAGATACTAGTTATTTTTCCTCCACTTGATAACTTTTTTGTGTACCATATAAACGTAATAGTCAGATGGGCATAGCCTACTCAAGGGGAAGGTAGAAAATAAACAATGCAAGTGACTTGATCTGGGAGCAGCTTCCTATGTTTAAAGAAAAAAGAAAGCATGTTTCTTCTTGTTCTTCTTCAGGAACTTCCCCACCCTTGATATTTGTAGTGACCTCAATGGGACTCCATTGAGACTCCATTGGGAGACTCTCCCAGTGTTCAGAAAATGTCTCTGACTGAACAGGAACAAGGTGGGTTGGTTGGTTTGGTCTATGTTTGGACCTATGGTCTAGGTGGAGAGTTCCACATTTCACCAATGAGAAGCAAAGTCATCTGCTTTTCTGGATTGATGGACAAAGTGCTATAAACCTTTACACATTTGGTAAATCAATGAAACCCACTCAAGGATAAGTGTCAGTCTCTAAGTGTTCTTTTCTGGGGTTTAAGACTGAAATGATCAGAGCTGTCTTTCAGATAATGAGAACTATCATTTCTCGGGAAGTAGTATCAAATAAAGTGACTTTTAGGGATATTCCTTGGTCTAATCTAAACTGAAACAGATACTGCACATGGCTTTATTTAGGAGCCTGGAAGTTGAACATAGAAGGAGTTCTTAACTCAACATCCTTGCAGATTGTAGAAACTGGTTGATATTTCCTGACAAGGCCTCTTGCCAATCTAACCTCTCCTAGCTAAGCTATTTTAACTCTGGTCTTAGGCCGATGTATCTCCTAGCAACACATCTTCTCCTAAATAAAAACAGATCTCCCAGATGGTCTCATTCACTCTTTCCTTCTATTGACCAACTGTGTTACCCTTTCGCATCACTTTCTCAACCTTCGTCATTATTTTTCTTTTCTATTTTCTTCTTTGCACCTCATTCTTTTATTGTCTTCTCTTCATCCTTCTAAGCTGATGATCTAGATTAGCACTGTCCATTGTGGGAGCCATTAGCCACATGTGTCTATTTTAGTATAAATTAGAATGAAAGAAAATATAAAAAATTCAGTTTCTCTTCAGTTGCATTAGTCACATTTCAAGTCCTTAATAACCACATGTGGCTAGTGGCCACTGTATTGACTGGACAGTGCAGATACAAAAGATCTTCATTATCACAGAAGATCCTGCAGATAGTACTGATCTAGGTATTCAACTTTTCTACTTCCTGTAGTGCTTTCCCCCCCTACTTTCAGCTAATGTCTACCAATTTTAACCCTTATTCTTATAAAAAGGTCAAAGATACTCATTTGAGACAAAAGAAATATCTTGATAAATTGTTCACATACGTGGCACAAATGTTCTTTGTCTTGGGCATAGCCATTTTCTAGTTTCTGTAACCTTTTCAGCAGATTAAATTGGAGATCAGAGAGTTGTTGTAGTCTTTAAGATTTTTATTCTCCAAGACAGAATTTCATATGAGCTATGAAGACATGTAATCCCTCATTCTTTGAGGCGGCCATCAGCACAATTCAACAGTGATTACTGAGTGGAAACTTTGTCATCAAAAAAGGACAGTAGCTTCCTTCACACCTGTTAGGATGGCTTTTATCAAAAACAAAAATGTAACAAATGTTGGTGAGAATGTGGAGATATGTTGTATACTTTTGGTGGGAATGTCAGTTGGTGCAGCCACCATAGAAAACAATGTGAAGGCTCCTCAAAAAACTAAAAATGGAACTACTGTATGATCTAGCAATCCCCCTTCTGAGTATATACCCAGAGGAATTGAAATCAGGATCTAGAAGAGATATCTGCACTTCAGTGTCCATTGTAGCACTTCTCACAATAGCCAAGACACACACACACACACACACTCACACACACACACGGTGCAATATTATTCAACCTTAATGAATAAGGAAAGCCTGTCATTTGCAATAATATGGTTGAATCTGTAGGACATTATGATAAGTGAAATAAACCAGACACAGAAGGACAAATACTATGTGATACCACTTACATGATAAATCTAAGATAGTCAAACTCATAGAAGCAGAGAGTGGAATAGGGCTGCCAGAGGCTGAGAAAAGGGGGGAAACTAGGAGGTGTTAGTCAAAGGGTACAAAGTTTTGATTATACAAGATGAGTAAGTCCTAGATACCTACTATGTAGCATAGCATTAACAATACGGTATTGTGCACTTAAAAATTTGCTAAAATGGTAGGTCTTAAGTTAAGTGTTCTTATCACAAAATAATAATAAACATAATAATAATGATAATAAATAAGAGGACAGGAGGAAATTTGGAAGTGATGGGTAGGTTTAAAGCATAGGTTGTGGTGATAGTTTCACCAAACTTATCTCCAAATTCATCGAGTTGTATACATTAATTATGTATAGTTTTTGTATGTCAAAAAATCTTATTCTATTTTATTAGTTATTTATTTTTGGCTGCATCGGGTCTTCATTGCTGTGTGTGGGCTCTCTCTAGCTGCGGCGAGCAGGGGCTACTCTTCGTTGTGGTGCGCGGGCTTCTCATTGCGGTGGCTTCTCTCGTTGCGGAGCACAGGCTCTAGGTGCGCGGGGCTTCAGTAGTTGTGGCATGTGGGCTCAGTAGTTGTGGTGTGTAGGCTCTAGGGCGCACAGGCTCAGTAGTTGTGGCTCACGGACTCTAGAGTACAGGCTCAGTAGTTGTGGCACACAGGCTTTGTTGCTCCGCGGCATGTGGAATCGTCCTGGACCAGGTATCAAACCCGTGTCCCCTGCACTGGCAGGTGGATTCTCAACCATTGCGCCACAAGGGAAATCCCGAAAATAAATTTTTTTAGGGAGGCCAATCTAACTTTCAGATGTTTTTCTCTACCTTTTTGCCTTTCCGTCCCTGCCAGCTCTGATCTTGACTTACTCCTCAAATTGACTCTTGCCCGTTGCTTTTTGTCAACCCTTTGATTAGGGTTGTCATCTTTTTCATTGGAGTCAGCTCCTGATTTCAGCCTGTTCTGTTTCGTTCCTATGCTAATCTTGCTAAATTTGATGACTCACCTGCATCATTGCCAATATGCAATCTCCCTGCACCCAGATTTTGCCTTGCCCTTCAGAATCTGAGGGCATACTTGGAGTCTGAGGAGACTCTGCTTAGTCCTCCAGTAACAAGCATGAGTTTTTTTTTTTTGTGGTACGCAGGCCTCTCACTGTTGTGGCCTCTCCCGTTGCAGAGCACAGGCTCCGGACGCACAGCGTCAGCGGCCATGGCTCATGGACCCAGCCGCTCCGCGGCATGTGGGATCTTCCCGGACCGGGGCACGAACCCATGTCCCCTGCATCGGCAGGCAGACTCTCAACCACTGCGCCACCAGGGAAGCCCCAAGCATGAGTTTTGACTTCTTCTATTTGCCTTGCACTCAGCTTGGAGAGATTGCAAAGTAAGAATTTTTACCTTCAAGGAGTTTACATACTTGCTGGAGATGAGGCAAGAAATAAGACCAGATGATTAACAAGGGTTGGGTCCATGAGTGGTGTAGACCTAAGAACAATTAGAATTAAGAGAAGCGTTTAGATTATTTCATTAAAGAGGTAGAACCTGGCTGTCTGAGGAAGTTTGGGCAAGATTTGGATTGGCCAAAGGACAGCATCACAGTTGGTGGACTAGGGTAGATGACATGCGGACGAGAATCACTTAGGACTTGACTTTCTTCTACATGGTTTGCTTTCCTTCTTCATTTTCTGTTGACAGTCACATCCACATCTGGGCCCTGGGTGTCACCATCCTTGATTCTGACGCCTTCTTTTATGTGGTTTCCCTTGACTGCCTGTGCTAGCGACTATCCCAGGGAACTTAAGATTCATTTACTTTTATTTGTTGGGCATATAGGAGTACATTTGGGATCTTTCACTGGGGATAAGTCACTCATTCTAAGAGCTGAGATTAAGTCTGTGGCAAACTGTGCCCGTATCTCCCACCAAGATGAGAGAAAGAAACGTTGCTTGTTGGCTTCTTTTCTGGGCACTTCTGAGATCTTAACTATTTGAAGCCCTTCCACTGAGCTCATATCTTTCATGTATCAGTTTTGGGTATAGACGGGTATCCGGGGTTTATAACCCTTATTTTTCAGATGGGAGATCTGGATTTCCACGATCGGAAATGATGAGCTCAGGATGTGAGCTCCTCTAGGGGTTTGGGCTGTTCCTTTTTTCTCCCCAGTGCCTGTTGTTGTTCCTGGAACATATCAAGTTCTCCGTAAATGTTTTCTGGGTGAATATTTAATGAATGTCTCAGAGAAAACAACAGTAATGCAGCGTTTGAGCAGAGCTCAGCAAAGCGGAGTGTGTAGGACTTCATCCTTTTGCAGTGATTTAGAGTTCTTCTACTTGTTCAAAAGTGTCCAGTGTTTAAAATTACGTCCTCTCTGAAGTTTTGCAGTGACATCCCCCTCGACTGTTAGGCACCGATTCATTGTGATTTCATAGCACTTTTATCCCTCAAAGCACCAAACACATGATACTTTGTGACCTCTTCCCCTGTCTCTTCCTCTAGCTGTTGAGCTTTTTCAGGAAATCATTTCTTGTTTACTTTTCTAAGTTCAGTACCTGGCACATAGCGGGCACTCAATGATTGCTTTGAGAATAAATGGTCCTATGGCCATATGTCACAGTGGATGCTGTCGGTGCTCTACGCAGATGCCCTCAGATACCATCCCCAAGCTCCTGTATGGTTTGCTTCTAACAGTTCACACCATCAACCTTCTGGAGAGGACTAGCCTTGGGCCATTGGACACTCTGTGCCCTGACCTTCCAAGATACATAGTGCTCGGTAGTTTACATTCCTCAGGGGTATCCTGGAGCTGGTGGTTTACTGGGTCAGGAGTATGAAATCCCAGCTCCCTTTCCTCAAAGTTGAAAAAAACTCTGCAGCATTATTTATCCTCCAGAGCTTGTCGCAAGTTCAGATCGATGCTGGAACTTCCCCTGAGCTCACACCATGTTTGGCTTCTTTCTCTGTCTGTCCTGATTTCTCTGCCCTTCCCAGTTTCTCCTGAGAACACTTCTTCAATAGGTCTCCCCTGAAGGAATCCTTACCTCAGGTTTTGCTTTGGGGAAAGCCAAACTAAGACCTATGCTAATTCTGAATGTTGGAATTATACATGCAAGTTTCTCTGCAATTTATACTGAAATAATAATCATATTTCAAACGCTCAGGTAGTTTCAAGAAGTATTTGAGATAGACCTCCTGAAATAATTTCCAATACCATTTTTTATGATGCAACATACCTTTCATGGGGAAGTATAGCCCTTGATAAACCTATTGCTAGAGAGGACTGGCTTTCTTCCTCACAAAAAGAAGTGTGTGTTTCTAAGGAAAAAAACCAGGGAAGCCAGCACTGATGTTAAACTGGACCACTCACGTATTAGAGCTGAAGAGATGAGACCCTAATGTATGAGTCACAGAGAAAACACAGCTGGAATGAAGCAAGGCATACCAGCACATTCAGGAATGTCACCAATTCATTTCTGAATGCGGGGAGGGAAGTGTAGTCAACTGTGTAACACATACCTCTCTGTTTGCTATTTCCCATTGCACCTCTTCGTGTCTCCTTTTCTACAGCTCTCCAGATCTGTTTCTCTCACTATCCCCACATAGCTGGTCAAATTTCCTTCCATCTCCTGGTGAGTCACCGCAGTAGGACCCCAGGTGCCAATGGAAAGAGTAATGGCTGAAAACTCTGGCTTTCTTAATGGTTGTGTGTATATTTCCAAGAAGAAGAGATCACTGGCATTTTAAAGGGATCATAAATATACCATTAATGAAACTGGAAGCCATCTCTTCAGCAGCCAGATTATTGTCAGGCGTTGACACTGTTCCTAGAGGAGGGGAAAGCACTGAAATAAAGTTCCCTGGGTCTAAATATCTCCATGCTGCACAGGCGTTGGGTGTGAATGACACCTGGCGGTGCATCAATATCTTTTACGTGCACACTGTCCCTTCTTAAACCCTTGGGCTGGTGACAACTTGACACACAGAAGGCGTCGCTCTGCATAGGCTATTTAACCAAGGGAAGATGATTGTCAGTTTTCTCCAGCGTTCTTTTATTAATAGTCTGTAAACACGGATGTCCCTATTAGGTGCACATCCTTTTCTTTATTTGAAATCGCCATTAAATTACTCTCCCCAAATACTGTAGCACAGCCGCAGACCTCACTGAACATAAACTGTATAAGCTTGTCCTCTCTCCCTTGAGCTTTCCCCTGCTTAGCTGCCCGTCCTCCAGCTCTGAATGGGTCATCAGGCCTGCTCCCCAGCTGAGCATAGTCAGGAAAATGGCAGCTCTCACGGAGAGACAGCAGAGCCATCCACGGTCATGGAACTATTGAAACATTGACAGATATGACAGATATTTCCAAAGCCGTGTGAAGCATTAATTTTAATGTACGCTGTGTGTCGTTACTTAGTAAATATTTATTTGGCCGTGAAAGATCGGAGAGGTAATCACTTCTTTCCTGCAAATACAGTTCCTGGCGGAGTTCCATCTCCCTTTTCTTGAGGGAGCTCAGGACTCGGTGGAGTTTGGAAACAGAACATGGGGAAAGAAAAGATGCAAGAGGCAAGATCTCTCTTCTAGAGTCAGACTTGAACAGTCTTCCGTGTTTCGTCCAAAGCGTTTCCTTTGGCCACGTGGACATAGCCTAACCAGGTTGGCTTAGCAACCAATAAGAACCTTGTTTAGCTAGAAAATAATTTCTAGGAGGTCTGGATTGCCAATGAGATCTTATCTGAAGACAGGTAGATCTACCTGACACTCTCTTCCACTCCACTTTTCCTACCTGAATCTCCTATTATAGACTTTTCATTTGACCTCTATAGTCATTGGCTGTCAAATATACACAGAGGTCTGTTTGGGGTCCATCTCTTCAGATGCACAGCAGACCATCTAAGCTAAATGGATGGAGAAGCTGGAAGGCAGTAGATTGAGTTAGAATAATAATCATTGAACACCTGCAAAGGCATATTTATTTCCACATGTACTATCTCAGTTAATCCAAACAACTCCCTCCCATTCAGGCATTTCACAGAGGAGAAAACTGACACATGAAGAGGACAGAATACTTTTCCCAATGTCACCTAATGGCAGAATCAGAATTTAGACTTGGGACTTCCTAATCCAAGGTCTAGTGCTCTGTCAGCTATACTGGCACGGAGAACATTGCATACATAAAAGCATTTTGTAAACCTTAAATCTTTATGAAAATGTTAGTTACTGCTATTGTGAATAGTTAGAAAAATGTGCTTGTTAGTTTTGTCTGGCTGGCCAGCCGTCCAGGGCTTTTCTAATGAGGCAACGAACCCAACAGGGGTGAGGGGATGATCTGCCAAGCCTTTCACATCAACTCTGTGCGCACTAATTAAACATTATGCCTGGATAAATGGCCCAGGATGACAAAGTCCACAGCTTCTCACAGATGGTTCCAGGAAGTCGCATGGTTGGCTGGAGAGAATTTGGTCACGAATAAGATGCAACCTCAAACCTCCTCCACTGGTTCTGTGTGAACAGGTACATTAATCTTCCTTTGTATCAGTAGCAAGCTGTGGGGTGAATGGCAGGTGGGCCCCAGAAGTCAATTTCCTATTGGTAAGTATCTGCTAAATGTATGCTGATTTCATGATAATATATAAGGAGAGCGATATATACTAGGGTATGAGATTGAGCTCTAAAATACTAATTCATTTTAAGTGTTTTTTTTTTTTTTCTTTGAACCTATGCTGTTTATCTTGGCAACCTCCCTTAAATATCCTTTGACTTTTTACAAGCTGGTTTATTTGTCAAGTTTGCTCTCTTCATTTCTTTGTACTCGGTGGAACTTCTCTGGGATTTTCCTCCAACAAAATTTTACACCAGAGAGGGAAATATACATAGTCTAATTCCCTAGGGAATGAAATAGGTTTACAACTTATGCAAGATATTAGTCATGCATACTATTATTATAATAAATATTAAGACAACTCTAGCTTGGAGTCTCAGAGGCAGCTAGCTGTCTACACAAAACTTTACTAAATCTGGAGTATGCTCTACCTTTTCTGTCTCAAGTTCTGCAAGTATAGAAAAACCAATTTTTTTCTTCACTTCAGTAGTAGTGTGACTGACTGATTACAGCTTTTGTGTGTGTATTGTGGTAAAGGTACGTTTTCCTGTGGAGTACCTGAAAAATCAGTCAGAAGAGAAACTACTTAAAAGTCTTGAATCGTCTAGTCACCCAAATGGGAATGTATTTGCTGATGGTTAACATGAAGATGGGTCTTGTACACCCTCTATCTAATGTTACCCAAGATATGTGACTTCAGTGGATCCCCCCACTGAGTCTTGGACAGGGACTCAACACCTGGTATAAGCAGACCATAATCTTATTTACCCCAAGCTCTTATCCAGATCCAGTATTGATATTTGGGGCAAGTCTTTATTTACTTGACACCATGCTGTTTTTTTTTATATTTATTATCATTTATTATCCTGTTAATGCTTAAAAAATACTCTAAAGGTGGTTCGGTTGTTTTACAAATAGAGACACTGACCTCCTAGAAGATTTAATTGGTTTGTTCAGGGTAGGAGCTGGGATGTGAACCCAGGGTTTCTAACTTTTAATTCTATTTCTTTCATTGGTGATTTGGTATAACAGGCTCCTGTTGTTAACAAGATATGGTCTGTTGAGCGAGGAGGAAACCACCAACCCATGCTGGTTAATCTTGCCCATCAGTCACCTTGCAGGCATCGTTGGTAGTCTGCACCCTCTTTTTTGCCCAACATTTAGCTTGAGGGTGATGAGGCATGATGGTTCTCCAATAATGCTCCTGCCCATAAATTCTTTACCCTCAACCAAGATTAATGGTGAACTATTTTAAAACAAATGATGGTGTTTGGTCATTCATTTGCTTCAAATAACTGACCTAGGGCTGATGCCTAAGGTGGAACTAGGCACCACTCTAGTTCACAAGCCCTTTAGAGACATCTACAGTCAATATTTCTAGTCCTAGAAGAGTCATACAAAGTCATCTGGACCTGGGATACAATAAAGAATTTAAACTTCTCTGTAGAGAAGAATCTATCTCCAAAGTCTTAAGAGGAAGATGAAGGTAGGGGGGCAGCAACCTTGATTTCTGTAATAAAAAGATGAGCTTTCTGGTCAATGTGTATGCAGTTAATTTCTGAAGATGAGTTTATTCTTGCCTTGTTAAAAAAAAAAACTGAGCAATTTAGTTTTCCAAACATTTTGTGGCTGAGCAAAGTTGAAGTGAATTACTTGTGGTTAGAAGCCACGGTTTCTGTCCATCATCAAATGGTAACAAAGCCTCAAAAGTCCAAGACACATGTTTCTTTTGATTAATTCAATGCCATCGGACACTTCCTCTGCATTAGAAAGTGAGGTGATCTAGCCATGGTTGCATTTTGTGGAAGAAAAATGTGGTGAAAATTGAATACCTCTAGGATGGCTTAAGGACCTTGTTTTTGGAGACCATGTGACATAGATTATGCTTCACTTCATTTCAGAAGAGTGAATACCAGGGAAAGTAATGCAATAGACTAAGATTGCATGTTGAACTCCTCTTCCTGGAATGATTCCCAGAGCTTTCACTGCTTACTCTTCTCTGATGATTCCCAAATTTATATCTTTAGCTCAGGGCTTTGCAATGAACTCCAGACCCAATTTTCAACTGCCTGTTCAACAGTTCCACCAACGTGTTTTGCATACATGTATTACTTCTTTGACCAACAGAATCACTGTGCCTCTGTTTTCTTGTCTTTCTTAACTGTAGCTAGAGTCATTCTAGAATCGTTCTTTTCTCTTGTTCATTTGATGAATCCCTATGTTATGTTAATCCTACCTTAATAGTATCCCTCAAATTCAATTCTACTTCATTTACCACTCATTCCCACTTCTCTTTCCAGGATTGTTACAGACATTCCCCACCAATATCCCTGCCTCCACCTCTCCTCTCTCCAGTCTCTTACATGATTTGCTGTGAGAGTTTTCATCCTAAAAACAATGCCATCATGTTGCTTCCTTGCTTAAAGATCTCCATTGTCTTCTCCTTGGCAGCAGCATAAAGTTCAAACTCGTTCATATGGTTTACAAGGTCTTTCACAATCTGGACCTGACTTATCTTTTCAATCTCATCACTTGCCACTCCCCTCAATCACACACACTTCACAATCACCAAACCGAACTGTCTCGTTCCCTTAACACATGGTGTGTTTTCTTCATTGGGTTTGTTTGCATAAGCTTTTCCCTTGGCTTGGAATCCCCTCTACTTTTTCTCAGAGTCCCTAGTCATCTTTAAAAACAGCACAGTCACTGATAACAGGCATATTAATTGACCCTTTAGTCCGATCTAGGGACTATGTTAAGGGCTTGGCATGTATCATCTCAACTTTTAAAACAATCCCAAGATGTGGGTATTATTCACATTTTAAAGAGGAGGTAATGAGATTTAGAGAGCTTGGGTAATTGCCAAATTTACACACGGTATCCAGGCTGGAGGACTCTGGAGCCCATACTCTAATCTCTACAGCGTAGTGCTTGAAAAATTAAGTGATCGAATATACGAAAGGATGAACCAATAGTACTAGGAAGATTGTGAGCTTTGTTTTTGGAGAAAACATGGCATGAATTATATATTCTTTATCTTTAGAGTAGGAGCTACCAGCCCTTTTTTTGCACTGAGAATTGTAAATTTATCATCATTGAGCCTCTTCTCTGAAGCTCCTGTGATTACCGCCATAACCCATTCCAGGTAGGGTTCATAGGCCCTCCCACTGTGCTCCCATAAATTCGTACTTCTGTTTTTATCAGAATTGATAAGTGGTGAGTTCTGATAAAAAATTATCAAATATTATCAATATTGGCTCAAGTGTTTGTCTCTCACCAGACAATGAGCTCCTAGAGAATCAAGAAAATATCTCTTTCCTCTTTTAACTGCTGTGGTACCCAACATGATAGTTGGTCCAGAGTAGGCATATGGTGTGCGTTTCTGGAATAAGTGAATGAATGGACTTAACACCTTTGCTTTAGTCTAGGAGTAGATATAACTATTCTGATGCATAATATTTCTGCTTACGTTTACACTCAGTGAGCTTATACCTCAGAGTGACTGTGAATTGTAAGCTGTAATTCTGGAGTTCCTAAGTGTCTCTCCAGGCTGCTGTGTGCCTCTTCTAGTGGGAGCATCTTGCCATGCTAATTCTATGTCTAGAGTTTAAGACAGTTTATATTTTTGTCTGTAACCGGGCCTCTAAACACATGCTAATGATTTTCTCTGGTGCTCAACTGAAATACTGGTGATCCATTCTAATCCTAGAAGAAAAACTGGGTATTTTTGGCTTCTACAGTTGTTGAAGAATTATATTTTATAGGGACTTCCCTGGTGGTCCAGTGGTAAAGAATCCGCCTTCCAATGCAGGGTATGTGAGTTTGATCCCTGGTCAGGGAACTAAGATCCCACACGCCGCAGGGCAACTAAGCCCATGTGCCACAACTAGAGAAGAGAAAACCAGCACACCACAACTAGAGAGAAGCCCACATGCTGCAACGAAGAGCCTGTGTGCTGCAACGAAAGATCCCGTGTGCCGCACCTAAGACCTGACACAGTGAAAAATAAATAACAAATAAATCTTAAAGAATTATATAAAACAATGGAAAAATGGATGATTTAAGGAATTTCAAGAGTAGTATTTCTTTCTTTTTTTAAAAATTATTTATTTATTTTATTTATTTTAGTTTTGGCTGCATTGGGTCTACATTGCTGCCCTCGGGCTTTCTCTAGTTGACGCGAGTGGGGGCTACTCTTCGTTGCAGTGCGTGGGCTTCTCATTGCAGTGGCTTCTCTTGTTGCAGAGCACGGGCTCTAGGCACGCGGGTTTCAGTAGTTGTGGCACATGGGCTCAGTAGTTGTGGCTCACGGGCTCTAGAGCGCAGGCTCAGTAGTTGTGGCTCATGGGCTTAGCTGCTCCACGGCGTGTGGGATCTCCCCTGACCAGGGCTCAAACCCGCGTCTCCCGCATTGGCAGGCGGATTCTTAATCACTGCACCACCAGGGAAGCCCTCTATTTTTTTCTGTATTGAATTTTTACCTGAAACAAACACTGGAAACTAACCTTCAAATAAGATGTGACTCTACTCCTATTGAGTGGTGGATAGAGTATTAATGTAAAAGCTTAAGAAGATGATATTGAAATTCTAACTTGACTTCTAGGTCTCTGATTTGTAACTTGTCAGAATGATGTACAGCAATCAAAAGTCTTTTTATGAATTTATCTTCCCTTTTTGCGTGCTTGGTATGCTGTTTCTGCTGCGTAGACTGTTGCTAGCTGCCTAGGCCAACTAAAGCTATGGAGCCAAGTACTAGCAATCAGGCCAGGGGGAAATGCTATGGGAGTGCATGTAGGGCAGATAGGATAGCAAAGCCCATCCTAGGAAGAAATGTGAAAATGGGGGTGATAGTTGGGAGATGTGGTCAGGGCTTAAGTCAGTATCGGAAGAGCAAAATAGATTCTATGTTTCACAAGTGAAATTCATAACCTGGGGGTTGGCGATTTGATGAGAGAGGTGAAAGTTGACAGGAGCATATCGGCTTATAAAGTATGTGAACTTTGGTGAAGGCCCAGTTCGGACAGAGTGGTTTCCTTGAGGAATAGTCATATAACTAAAGTACGGATGAATCACCTGGAGACCTGCTCTTGCCAGGTGACACATTAACAACAGCCCAATAAGTGCAGATCACTGCCACCACCCCAAACCACTATCAATTTAACTCTAAAGACTGGAAAATGATGTGGATATTTACTATCTTTTCTTGAAGGACTGCTCCAGGGGTTTACACCTTATTTCTTTTCTTTTTTTTTTTTTTTTTAAGAAGATGTAGGGGGTAGGAGTTTATTAATTAATTAATTTATTTTTGCTGTGTTGGGTCTTCGTTTACTGTGCGAGGGCTTTCTCTAGTTGTGGCAAGCGGGGGCCACTCTTCATCGTGGTGCGCGGGCCTCTCACTATCACGGCCTCTCTTGTTGCAGAGCACAGGCTCCAGACGCGCAGGCTCAGTAGTTGTGGCTCACGGGCCTAGTTGTTCCGCGGCATGTGGGATCCTCCCAGACCAAGGCTCGAACCCGTGTCCCCTGCATTAGCAGGCAGATTCTCAACCACTGCGCCACCAGGGAAGCCCTACACCTTATTTCATTCGGCAAAATATATTAAATTTTTTCTTCATTCATCCATCTGTCCAAAGACATAAAAAAATTTCCCTTCTTTCCATTTCCAGTTCAATCTCTGATTCTCAGTCTCTGACCCTAACTCTGTGTTCCTTGCCCCTCCGTCATTCCTTTCCTCTTTTTCTATCCTGGGACTACTCCGACTCCCCAGTCCAGAGCAGGATTCTGGTGAATAAAGTTCTCTCTCTCCTTGCAGAGATCAGCCCTCCTTTTTGAAGACTCAGTGAAGCCCTAACTTCATCTCTTTTAAGGTATATTTCTTCCAAACTATCCTGACATTGGAAAATTTTATGGGGAAAAGAATTTCCAAAGGGAAGGCATGTAACTTGATCCTTCCCAAGCGACAGTTGCTTCATGGAAGATCAGCTATTGACCAAGTTGGACAAGGCTAGGCTTTGCAAAGTCCCTGCCACTGGCAAGAACATCCAGAACCAGATTGTCCAAAGATATTGTATATATGGGTTGCTGCTTAAGAGTTTGTGGTTACAGCTGCATTCTCCACAGTGCCAACTATTAGGCAATAATAAAGGGGAGGACATGGCTAAAAGGGCAGTGCTGGTTTGAGGACACTAATTATTTGTTGAAAAATCTTCAGTTTTTTCCCTTGGAGCCAAAGATGATTTCTAGCATCAGAATAAATTGGTGCAATGGCTAAATTCAGAATGAATGAGATAGGCTTATACAGTTTTTCAGAGAATATTTTGGGAAATTTTCTGCCAACTTGTTGAAATTGGGATATTCAAATGATATTGATGATATTAAAAGTGGGAAATACATTTAGAGAAATAATTTGACAACATCTACGAAGTGTCTTAAAAATGATCATTAATTCCATTTCTGATTATCTCTCCAATGAAATGTCTGAAAAAATGAAGACTATGAATAAAGATGCCTATTGCAATGTTCTTTTTTTATTTTTCAGTTTTAATGTTTTTTATTGAAGTATAGTTGATTTACAATGTTGTGTTAAATTCTACTGTACAGCAAAGTGATTCAGGTATACATCTATATTCTTTCTTTTTTTAAATATTCTTTTCCATTATGGTTTGTCATAGGATATTGAATGTAGTTCTCTATGCTATACAGTAGGCCTTTCTTGTTTATCCGTTCTGTATATAAAAGCTTACATCTGTTAACCTCAACCTTCCACTCCATGGCCCCCTCAAGCCCCTCCACCTTGGCAATCACCAGTCTGTTCTCTGAGTCTGTGATTCTGTTTTTGTTCATTTCTGTCATATTTTATATTCCACATATAAGTGATATCATATGGTATTTGTCTTTCTCTTTCTGACTTACTTCACTTAGTATGATTATCTCTAGTTGCATCCATTGTTGCTGCAAATGGCATTATTTTGATTTTTTTTTATGGCTGAGTAGTATATATGTACCACATCTTCTTTATCCATTCATCTGTCGATGGACATTTAGGTTGTTTCCATGTCTTGGCTACTGTGAATAGTGCTGCTATAAATATAGGGGTACATGAATCTTTTTGAATTATAGTATTGTCTGGATATATGCCCAGGAGTGGGATTGCTGATCATATGGTAATTCAATTTTTAGTTTTCTGAGGAACTTCCATACTGTTTTCCACAGTGGCTGCACCATCTTACATTCCCTCCAACAGTGTAAGAGGGTTCACTTTTCTCCACACCCTCTACAGCATTTGTTATTTGTAGTTTTTAATGATGGCCATTCTGACCGGTGTGAAGTGACACCTAATTGTAGTTTTGATTTGTATTTCTCTAATAATTAGCGATGTTGAGTATCTTTTCATGTGCCTATTGGCTGTTTGTATTTCTTCTTTGGAGAAATGTCTATTTAGGTCTTCTGCCCATTTTTCGATTGGGTTTTTGTTTTTTTGTTGTTGAGTTGTATGAGCTGTTTGTATATTTTGGAAATTAAGCCCTTGTCAGTTGCATCATTTGCAAATATTTTCTCGCATTCTGTAGGTTGTCTTTTCGTTTTGTTTATGGTTTCCTTTGCTGTACAAAAGCTTGTAAGTTTGTTTAGGTTGGAATATATTTTAAAACCGCTCCAGAGTCATAGCCAATGTCAGCAACAGAAATTGCCTGCAATGTTCTTCGTAATAGAGATCAATTGGTAAAAGCTAAAGGGACTATTCTGTTGAGAAAAATATTATACAAATCATGGTAAACATGCTCAATGGATAATTAAGTGGCCAGTAACCTGGTACTGTTTATGGCCATGTTATAATATTCAGTGTAAGATGTAAAGTTATAAATAATTACAAGTTTGTAAGAGATATACAAAACTATATATAATGTATATATGTATTAAAAAGACCCATATATATGCTGTCTACAAGAGACCCACTTCAGACCTAGGAACACATACAGACTGAAAGTGAGGGGATGGAAAAAGATATTCCATGCAAATGGAAATCAAAAGAAAGCTGGAGTAGCAATTCTCAAATCAGACAAAATAGACTTTAAAATAAAGACTATTATAAGAGACAAGGAAAGACACTACATAATGATCAAGGGATCAATCCAAGAGGAAGACATAACAATTGTAAATATTTATGCACCCAACATAGGAGCACCTCAGTACATAAGGCAAATGCTAACAACCATAAAAGGGGAAATTGACGGTAGCACAGTAATAGTATGGGACTTTCACACCCCACTTTCACCAATGGACAGAAATGAAAATAAATAAGGAAACACAAGCTTTAAATGATACATTAAATAAGATGGACTTAATTGATATTTATAGGACATTCCATCCAAAAACAACAGAATACACTTTCTTCTCAAGTGCTCATGGAACATTATTCAGGATAGATCATATCTTGGGTCATAAATCAAGCCTTGGTAAATTTAAGAAAATTGAAATCGTATCAAGTGTCTTTTTGGACCACAACGCTATGAGGCTAGATATTAATTACAGGAAAAAAACTGTAAAAAATACAAACACATGGAGGCTAAAGAGTACACTACTAAGTAACCAAGAGATCACTGAGGAAATCAGAAAATACGTAGAAACAAATGACAATGAAAACATGACCTCCCAAAACCTATGGGATGGTGCAAAAGCAGTTCTAAGAGGGAAGCTTATAGCAACACAATCCTACCTCAAGAAACAAGAAAAATCTCAAATAAACAACCTAACCTTACACGGAAAGCAATTAGAGAAAGGAGAACAAAAACCCCCCAAAGTTAGCAGAAAGAAAGAAATCATAAAGATCAGATCAGAAAGAAATGAAAAAGAAATGAAGGAAACAGTAGCAAAGATCAATAAAACTAAAAGCTGGTTCTTTGAGAAGATAAACGAAATAGATAAACCATTAGCCAGACTCGTCAAGAAAAAAAGGGAGAAGACTCAAATCAATAGAATTAGAAATGAAGAAGGAGATGTAACACCAAGTAACACCAGACACTGCAGAAATACAAATGATCAAACGAGATTACTACAAGCAACTCTATGCCAATAAAATGGACAACCTGGAAGAAATGGACAGATTCTTAGACTGAGACCTTCTGAGACTGAAGCAGGAAGAAATAGAAAATATAAACAGACCAATCACAAGCACTGAAGTTGAAACTGTGATTAAAAGTCTTCCAACAAACAAAAGCCCAGGACCAGATGGCTTCATGGGTGAATTCTATCAAACATTTAGAGAAGAGCTAACACCTATCCTTCTCAAACTCTTCCAAAATATAGCAGAGGGAGGAGTACTTCAAAAGTCATTCTACGAGGCTAACATCAACCTGATACCAAAACCAGACAAAGATGTCACAAAGAAAGAAAACTATAGGCCAATATCACTGATGAACATAGATGCAAAAATCCTCAACAAAATACTAGCAAACAGAATCCAACAGCACATTAGAAGGATCATACACCATGATCAAGTGGGGTTTATCCCAGGAATCAAGGATTTTTCAATATATGCAAATCAATCAATGTGATACACCATATTAACAAATTGAAGGATAAAAACCATATGATCATCTCAATAGATGCAAAGAAAGCTTTCGATGAAATTCAACACCTATTTATGGTAAAAACCCTCCAGAGAGTGGGCATAGAGGGAACTTACCTCACATAATAAAGGCCATATATGACAAAGCCACAGCCAACATCATTCTCAATGGTGAAAAACTGGAAGAATTTCCACTAAGATCAGGAGTAAGACAAGGTTGCCCACTCTCACCACTATTATTCAATATTGTTTTGGATGTTTTAGCCACAGCAATCAGAGAAGAAAAAGAAATAAAAGGAATCCAAATCAGAAAAGAAGAAGTAAAACAATCACTGTTTGCAGATGACATGATACTATACATAGAGAATTGTAGAGATGCTACCAGAAAACTACTAGAGCTAATCAATGAATCTGGTAAAGTAGCAGGATACAAAATTAATGCATGGAAATCTCTTGCATTCCTATACACTAATGATGAGAAATCTGAAGGGAAAGTTAAGGAAACACTCCCATTTACCATTGCAACAAAAAGCATAAAATACCTAGGAATAAACTTACCTAAGGAGACAAAAGACCTGTATCCAGAAAACTATAAGACACTGATGAAAGAAATTAAAGATAATACAAACGGATGAAGAGATATACCATGTTCTTGGATTGGAAGAATCAACATTGTGAAAATGACTCTACTACCCAAAGCAATCTACAGATTCAATGCAATCCCTATCAAACTACCAATGGCATTTTTCATAGAAGTAGAACAAAAATTTCATAATTTGTATGGAAACAGAAAAGACCCCAAATTGCCAAAGGAATCTTGACAAAGAAAAACGGAGCTGGAGGAATCAGGCTCCCTGACTTCAGACTATACTACAAAGCTACAGTAGTCAAGACAGAATGGTACTGGCACAAAAACAGACATATAGATCAATGGAACAGGGTAGAAAGCCCAGAGATAAAACCATGCACATATTATCACCTTATCTTTGATAAAGGAGGCAAGAATATACAATGGAGAAAAGATAGCCTCTTCAATAAGTGGTGCAGGGAAAACTGGACAGCTACATGTAGAAGAATGAAATTAGAACACTCCCTAACACCATACACAAAAATAAACTCAAAATGAATTAAAGACCTAAATGTAAGGCCAGACACTATCAAACTCTTAGAGGAAAACATAGGCAGAACACTCTATGACATAAATCACAGCAAGATCCTTTTTGACCCACCTCCTAGAGAAATGGAAGTAAAAGCAAAGATAAACAAATGGGACCTAATGAAACATAAAAGCTTTTGCACAACAAAGGAAACCATAAATAAGATGAAAAGACAACCCTCAGAATGGGAAAAAATATTTGCAAACGAAGCAACTGACAAAGGATTAATCTCCAAAGTATACAAGCAACTCATGCAGCTTGTATGAGCAATCCAAAAATGGGCAGAAGATCTAAATAGACATTTCTCCAAAGAAGATATACAGATTGCCAACAAACACATGAGAGGATGCTCAATATAACTAATCATTAGAGAAATGGAAATCAAAACTACAATGAGGTAGAACCTCACACCGGTCAGAATGGCCATCATCAAAACATCTACAAACAATAAATGCTGGAGAGGGTGTGGAGAAAAGGGAACCCTCTTGCACTGTTGGTGAGGATTTAAATTGATACAACCACTATGGAGAACAGTATGGAGGTTCCTTAAAAACCTAAAAATAGAACTACCATATGACCCAGCAATCCCACTCCTGGGCACATACCCTGAGAAAACCATAATTCAAAAAGAGTCATGTACCACAATGTTCATTGCAGCTCTATTTACAATAGCCAGGACATGGAAGCAACATAAGTGTCCATCGACAGATGAATAAATAAAGAAGATGTGGCACATATATACAATGGAATATTACTCGGCCATGAAAAGAAACGAAATTGAGTTATTTGTAGTGAAGTGAATGGACCTAGAATCTGTCATACAGAGTGAAGTAAGTCAGAAAGAGAAAAACAAATACTGTATGCTAACACATATATATGGAATCTAAAGAAAAAAAAAAAGAAAAATGGTCATGAAGTACCTAGTGGCAAGACGGGAATAAAGACGCAGACCTACTAGAGAATGGACTTGAGGACATGGGAAGGGGGAAGGGTAAGCTGGGACACAGAGAGTGGCATGGACATATATACACTACCAGATGTGAAATAGGTAGCTAGTGGGAAGCAGCCACATAGCACAGGGAGATCAACTCGGTGCTTTGTGACCACCTAGAGGGATGGGATAGGGAGGGTGGGAGGGCAGGAGACGCAAGAAGGAAGAGATATGGGGATACATATATATGTATAACTGATTCACTTTGTTATAAAGCAGAAACTAACACACCACTGTAAAGCAATTATACGCCAATAAAAACGTTAAAAAAAAAAAAAAGGAGTCATGTACCACAATGTTCATTGCAGCTCTATTTACAATAGCCAGGATGTGGAAGCAACATAAGTGTCCACCAACAGATGAATGGATAAAGAAGATGTGGCACATATATACAATGGAATATTACTCAGTCATAAAAAGAAACGAAACTGAGTTATTTGTAGTGAGGTGGATGGACCTAGAGTTTGTCATACAGAGTGAAGTAAGTCAGAAAGAGAAAAACAAATACCGTATGCTAACACATATGTATGGAATCTAAAAAAAAAAATGGTTCTGAAGAACCTAGGGACAGGATGGGAATAAAGACACAGACGTAGAGAATGGCCTGAGGACACAGTGAGTGGCTGGGACAAAGTGAGAGAGTGGCATTGACATATATACACTACTAGGTGTAAAATAGATAGCACAGGGAGATCATCTCGGTGCTTTGTGACCACCTAGAGGGGTGGGAGGGAGACGCAAGAGGTAGGGGATATGGGGATATATGTATACGTGTAGCTGATTCACTTTGTCATACAGCAGGAACTAACGCAACATTTTAAAGCAATTATACTCCAATAAAGATGTTTAAAAAAAAAAAAAGAGAGGAAAAAAACCCCCAGCCCTAAACTGATAGTTATAGTTGACTTAGGAGCTGATGCTGTGGGTTTCCTGCATCTTCTTTCCACTTTTCTATATTTAACATTTCTTTTATAAAGACCATGTACTTCTTTAATAAGAATAATAGTAGTAGTAATAGTAGTAGTAAACATTGGTAAAAATATTTATTTATTAAAAGAATGTTTTTATTGAAGTGTAGTTGATTTACAGTGTTGTGTTAATTTCAGGCGTACAGCTAAGTGATTCCATTATATATATATATATTCTTTTTCAGATTCTTTTTCCATATAGGTTATTACAAAAGGTAAAAATATTTAAATACAATTCCAAATGGAACAGTGGTCTTGGGTGCTTAAGCTTATTGCTGTAAACACTTTCCTTTTTTTTTGTTGTTTTTTGGTTCCACTCCCCTTAAAATGATACCTCACAATGCAATTTCTAGCATCGTCAGCTGTGAGATTGTTGTAATCTCAAGGAATGCATGCTGGTCTTAACAACCATGGCAACAGACTTTGCAAAAATTTAAATGGAATGTGTCTGATTAAGGATCTCCCACAACTGAGTTCAATTTGAATCTTACTCTCCTGGTTGGTGTTGGAGTTCTGTTTTCAATTCTAGCGCAGGTGCACTGTGGTACCATTGGAAGAGAATTGCCACTTATTCCCTGTGTGACATTTAGCTGTCACTTATCTTCTTGAATCTCGGTTTCCCTCTCTTTTGAACAAGGATAGTAATACCTACATCAGAGAACTGTTGACTGAAGCCAAGGAGGCAATTACTATACAGAAAAGCACCACGTAGACACTGGGGAAGCAGTTCAGTGTGTAGGAAAGTGAACCTGGTTTGTTGTAGAGCACACCTGTGTTTTCCTGGCTCTGCCAGTTGCTGTGTCTGAGGCCTTCAGAAGATGACCCAACACTCCTGACCCTTACTTGTTCCATTTGTAAAATGGGGATAATGGCACTCACTTTGCAAAGTTATTATGAGGGTTGGAAATAATATTTGTTAAGAAAATGCCTGATATGAAGCCTTTAGAATTAGTAACCACTATTTTTAAGTATTTATCAAAAGCAACTTGACCTATATTCCCTGAGTATGCTCCAACCATTCACATTCACTGTATCTGAATAATCAAGAACTCTTGATGACAGGTATGGGCACTGCTAACAATGTTCCTAGATTCCAGTCTAATGGATTCTGAAGAGCATGCTCGGCTAACGTTATCCTTTCTTCTGGAGAACTTGCACTTCACATTGCTAATTTTGTAAGTAGATTTTTTTTTTTTTTTTCCAGTACGCGGGCCTCTCACTGCCGTGGCCTCTCCCGTTGCGGAGCACAGGCTCCAGACGCGCAGGCTCAGCAGCCATGACTCACGGGCCCAGCCGTTCCGCGGCCTGTGGGATCCTCCCGGACCGGGGCACGAACCCGTGTCCCCTGCATCGGCAGGCGGACTCTCAACCACTGCGCCACCAGGGAAGCCCCGGGTAAGCAGAGTTTTAATGTGAGTCTCTGCAACTTGGTTGGGTTTGCTATATCTGAAATGAATTATGGAGATTCTGGTCCCAGTAATTTTCTGATCTTGTAAGTCAGTTGTTTAAAGATTTTTGTCTGTGCTTTGTAGAAAGTACTGATTTGGAAGCTATGCCCTTGCTTTCTGAAATATTTAATCATGCAGCCTTGTTGATGATGTAGAGATTTTTCCTTGGGCCATTAAAAATGACCCCAATTCAGTTTCAATTCAGTGCGACCTTACAGGAGTTGGTTCACTGTGGTCTTTTCCAACAGGAGAATCTTGAAATACATACATTAGTGAATTCTAAAATCTGCCGTCTTGAGACAAAAGAGATACCTCTGTGGTGCAAATAGCTATGCGCTCAGCGGGGTGCTGACTGGATTTGTAAAATGTCAATCTCTAAACAATGACTAATGATTAGAAGATAAGTGCTGCTTGAATACTTTGGTCATTTAATTTCATATCCTCCCCTTAGGTAAAGGAGAATCTGTGAGAATTCTTACCATCTGGTTGGTGGGGGATTGAATGAAAGCCCCTAACACATGAGTTCTGTGAAGAAGCATGATGGTTAAGGACTCTTAAGTATCGTCCAGGGTAACCATTTAAGCACAGAATGTACTCAGTTTCGGGGTGATGTCAGGATTAATTTGCTTACTGAGAGAATCTTAAAATGGAATTGCAATGCATCTTGTTCCATTTTCTCCATTTAAATAAGAACTCATCTTACTAGAAGTGACAGGATTTGAAGCCATAGAAAGAAGCTTTGACCATGATTGCAACACTGAAATATATTACATTGGAGAGCTGCACACCTACGTAATTGCACCCCTGTCTGTAACATATGCATAAAGAAATCCCCCAAGAGCAACAATAGTAGGAAATTTTAAGCATTTCCTCCTAGGGTTTCTCCCCCTTATCTAACATACACCAGAACAGTCAATGAGCTCTGGACGGCTTGTTGGCTTCGGAACAGGGATTTTCATCCAACTAGAAGCAAGTGTTCTATTTTGAACTGTGGATGAAAAGTTATTGGTATGAAAGTGTACAGGAAGGAAGAATGACATCAACCTCCTTGATGAGCAATGCAGGCTCCTCACATGTTTTTCAGGTGGCAGAGAACATGACAGAACACTGCAGAATAATGATTCCTTTCTTTCCATTACACACATTGGTAACAACTCTATGATAAAACAACAACAACAACAACAATAATGGTAATAATAGTAATAGCTAACATTTATTGATAAATTCATTAGTGCCTGGCAATGTCTGACACATACTAAGTTCTTAATCAATGTTAGCTATTATTATTTCATTATCATAAATGTTCCTGATGGTAGAGCTATTCCTAATGCTTATACTATACAATATGTATATTTGTGTGTATATGTGTGTATATATATTCATTTAATTCTCAAATCAACACTGTGACATCGTGTTATAAGCATCCCAATTTTACAGGTGGGAAAACTGAGGTACTGAGAGGTTGCATAACTTTCCCAAGGAAGGAAGCACAGTTCATAAGTGGTGAGGCAGAGGTGTGAACCCAAGTGGAATGGCTCCAAAGCCTGAGTTCCTACCTCCCTGAGTACTTGTTCATGAAAGAACAGACACAAATAAACAGAGAAAAACTGAGTGCAGACTATCACTCACTTTCTCCATTAACACTTGCTTGAACTTGTTATTATTTTGTTGTTAATTTGAGTGGAAACTTGAGTAAAAGGACTAAAAAATGTAGAGAAGAAAAACTCAAAATGGAGCAAAATGTTATTCATTAATATTTTCCCTTACCAAATAGTAAAAGACCAGATTTTGGTTGCAGAACTCATTAGTCCAACTCATGATAAACTATTGTTTTGTGGGATCACCATTTGAGAACTACTGGGGTATGAAAAAGAACCTTGGGCTTGAGATAGAAACACAGGGTCTTATACATTTTTACTTCTGGGCTGCTCTATGGTTCTGGGCATGGTGAACTAGAAAAAGGTTGGAGAATGAGGTGAAGTGTCACTAGTGCACACCAAGACATCTCCCAGCAACTTGTCTTGATTTACACTCTATCCCTTATACTCTCCCCACTGCCTGATTGAAGCTTCCCAGCTTGTGCATCTTTCAAATCCCACACATCCATTCAGTCCTTTCTCAAGTCATAGCTTCTCATGAGACCTTGCTTGCCCATGTCAGGTCCTCACTGAGCTCACGCGGCCTTCACAAAGGCTGCCAGGCCAATAAGAACCTGGGAGGTTTTCAAGATGTTCTTTTTGTAATTACCATGGATCCTCAGCTCGAAGGTAAACATCTTGAGGTCGGGGCTGGATCTTTTTTGACTGTTACCTTGCCTGGCACAGGTCTCAAGACATGTCTGATGGTGGATGGTGTTGAGTGAGGGAATTGAATTTGTGTTGCCTTAAAGCTCTTCTCCTCTGGTGTCTGAAAGGGCTATCCATCGAGGAAGATAGAAAAGAAACATTTTTAAAGTTTGTATAACAGAAAAGTGCTTTTAAAAAAAACCACAGGGCTTGCCTGGTGGTGCAGTGGTTGAGGGTCCGCCTGCCTATGCAGGGGACGTGGGTTCATGCCCCGGTCCAGGAGGATCCCACGTGCCGCGGAGCGGCTGGGCCCGTGAGCCATGGCCGCTGAGCCTGCGCGTCCGGAGCCTGTGCTCCGCAGCGGGGGAGGCCGCGGCGGTGAGAGGCCTGCGTACCGCAAAAAAAAAAAACCAAAAAACAAAAAACCACAATGAACTGTTTGAGAGGTGAGTTCCTGTCAAATGGAAGGCTGAGAACCTTGCTGAATTTGACCATGAGAACTAGGGAGAGCTGACTTGTTCTGAACGGCAGAGAGGAATTTGGATTTCCAGGGGAAATCTGGGAAGAAGGTAGGAGGGGGTGGAAAAAGGAGCCAGGAGCAGCTGGGAATTTAGGTGTCCTGGGGGGCACAGGTCACAAAAGGAACTCTCCTAGAGGCGGGGTGGCCCGAAAGGACTTTTAAAGACCAGAAATGTCTAAAATGAGATATTCACTTGTCTGATTTAAGTGTGCTGTTAGACCCCTTTACTCAGCCCTGTGTGTGTGTGTGTGTGTGTGTGTGTGTGTGCGCGTGCGGTGGTGGTGGTGTTGCTTTTGTCTCTGTAGAAATTGGCAAAGGGGCTCAGTTTCACATTTTGTAACTGTGGAATAAGGAATCAGGATTGCAGGAAGTGGACACAGGCTTGGGGTCAGAAGCCCTCTGGGAATTTGCAAAACTCTTGGAGAAGGATTTGACTTTTTACAAAGCATTGAATTAGGATTCAAGTCCAGAGTCTAGCTCTTGAGGGCCAAGTCTCAGGTGATAGCTGGGTTACCTTTGGCAAGATTACATCTTGCCCTAGAAATAATAGAAGTGATGAAGTACTATAGTGAAAGGAGGCCAAACTCGGAATAGGACGACAGGGTTTGTAATTTGACTCTGTGACTTACTGTTTGGGGCCTCAGTTTCATCATTTGCAAAAGATACCTACCTACCCAAAAGGTATGAAAATGAGGATAAAATATGGAACACATACTAGCATATGGTGTGTGCTCGATATGTGAATAGTTGGTCCTACTTTAAAATAGAGTTGATTCAACTTTCAAATCTGTGACGCTCATGCACTAGCAAGGCTAGATTATACCTAGTAACAAACAGTCCACAATTTTTATTGGTTTTTAACAATGAGGTTTATTTCTCACTTGCTGTGTACACGTATCACAAAATGGCTGGATATCTGCTTCTGGGTATTCCATTCCGGAACCAGGACGATGAAGCAGCTATTATCATTGGCCATCATGAGAGAGAGGAGAAAAGCTTGGAAAATGTACAATAAACTCTTTAAAAACTTTTTTTAAAATTTTATATTGGAGTATAGTTGATTTACAATGTTGTATTAGTTTCAGGTGTACAGCAAAGCAATTCAGTTATATATCTATATCTATCTATCTATCTATCTATATATAATCTTTTTTCAGATTCTTTTCACATTTAGGTTATTACAGAATATTGAGTAGAGTTCCTTGTGCTGTACAGTAGGTCCTTGTTGATTATCTATTTTATATATAGTAGTGTGTATATGTTAATCTCAACCTCCTAATTTATCCCTTCCCCTCAAACTTTCTCCTTTGATAATCATAAATTTGTTTTCGAAGTCTGTGAGTCTGTTTCTGTTTTGTAAATAAGTTCATTTGTATCATTTTTTTAGATTCCACATATAAGCAATATCACATGATATTTGTCTTTCTGACCTACTTAGTATGATAATCTCTAGGTCCATCCATGTTGCTGCAAATGGCATTGTTTCGTTCTTTTTATGGCTGAGTAATATTCCATTGTATATAATGTACCACCTCTTTCCACTCCTCTGCTGGTGGACATTTAGGTTGCTTCCCTGTCTGGGCTATTGTAAATAGTGCTGCAATGAACATAGGGGTACATGTATCTTTTTGAAGTGTGGTTTTCTCTGTATACATGCTGAGGAGTGGGATTGCTGGATCATATGGTAGCTCTATTTTTAGTTTTCTTTTTTTTTTTTTAAGGAATACAATAAACTTTTGAGGAGAATGTAACATTCCCATGTGCCTGCAAAGTAGAAAGCTGCAATTATGTAGCAAATAGCACTAAGGCTGACACAACAATATGTCATGCTTTACTGTTTCTCCAGTCTCTTCCTGAAGGCTGAGGCATGGGGCTGTTGGGCAGCTCCTTTCTGGGAGTGGCAGGAAGTTTCCTTGGCTTACTGTACCCTCTCAGGATCAATTACCCTCTGGTTAACAGCAGAGGATTGCTTTCAATGTATCATAATGATTTTGAAGCAGTCGATTTTAAACATCATTTAATTGAGTCAAAGATTTAGACAGTGCAAGTGCAGGATTTCCTGATGCAAGTTCTGATGTGCTCAATTTTATGGCATTTGAGGCTAATTCTTCTGTCTCCATAAGAGATAAAGATACTTTATATTCCAAGTCGAATTTGAATAACTGTTGCTAAAGTCAGATCATCCAAGTGTTGAGTATGAAGCATCTCAGTTCTGTTATATCTCACGATGATATGTTTACAGGCTAAAGTATATATCTGTACACATGTCTGCCTGCGTGTACACTCTGAGAATAGAAGCATATTTGTAGAGGTAGATTTTATTTATGGTTCTCCAATTGTGCCATTAAAATATGAGGGTGTGGGAACTGTTAGAGTTGGGTTTCTGAAATAATCATAGAAATGGAGACAAATCTGGCCAGTTTGAGTTCTTTATACTTTCTCCCACCTGCCTAAAATCATCATCAGCTATGCTGATCGCCCCCCCCCCCATTTTCCCCAAGTGCGTATACTTTTGTGCATACTGAGGCATAGACCAACCTCACTTTCTTTACCTAGAAGATTCTTGCTCCTTAATTACTTAGCTCAAATATCTAATTTCTTCTGTGAAGTGGTCTGTATTTTACTGAAAGAGATCAAACTGCTCCCGCCTCTCTAATTCCAAAGCACTTTGACGGTGATTCTCTCATAGCGCTTAGCATATTGCATTGTGATGGTCTGTCTCTCCCCCCCTGGTCATTTCTATATCACTAACACCAAGCGCAATTCCTGGTACACAGTGGATGTTACATGAATAAATAAAAGACATGAAGCTGGAGCTTGAAATCGGGTCTTATAATCATGACTGCAAATCATGTTTGATTTTTTCACACTGCTCGTGACTGACTTAGCAGTAGAGATGTTCTCCTTAAGAAAAAGGTTAAGAACCTCATAAAAATATAAGTTCCTTCCTAGAACATGTGTGCTTTGAGGACAAGGATCTTTTTTGACTTATTCAATCTTATAATGCTGGTGCCTAGAATGTTATCTGATCTATAATAGGGAGACAACAAATATTTGCTGAATGAATCTGTGAAATACCAATAGAAGACATTTTAGCCATTATGACCACTGGGCATTTTAAAAATCATTATTTTCCCTTAGCATACCAGGTAGAGGGAATAGGATGCCGGACAAATACATTGAGATGTTAGGGGAGAAGAGGAAAGGCTGGGAGCATGGGGTCATCCAGGATGGGCAAGTCTGTTTATGGTAATAAAAAGGAATTCTGTGATCCCCACGGCTTACCTGAGATTCTCTGCGTTGAAAGAAACAGGGTGATTTTGAACCACAGGCTCCCTGCTTTGCCACCAGACATGCCAAACTCTTGGGGACTCCAGTGTCTGGACTATAGTGTTTCTTCTTTATCAGAATCATGTAAGTGAAATTGTCATCTCTCTTAATAAACCTCAGACCTAGAACCTCCAAGTTTGGCGACAGGGTAAAGCCCTGGTGGGTTCAGCTGGCTGACCCTGGTTGCCATGACTCCATCCTTGCTAAGATTTCCCTTCTCCTGTAGATTTCTCTGCCACCACCCAGCCTGCTCCCCCAGGAATATGTTGGCCAAAGTGTCCACACACATTAATTCACTACAGTGGTATAGTGAAGTGGATAAAGGTGTGTTTCTTCCATTGGGCATCCAAGACTTGGCTTTTTGGCTATGACAAAGCTACTTCACTTCTCTAAGCCTCAGTTTTCTTAAGCGCAAAATGGGGAAAGTAATGGCGTTACCGATCGAATTGTGTCGCCCCTAAATTGCTAACCTTAACTGCATTTGGAGGTAGCACCTTTAGGGATGTAATTAAGGTTAAATGAGGTCATAAGTTCAGGGCCTTAATTTGATAGGATTGGTGTCCTTATAAGAAGAGGAAGAGACACCAGTCTTCTCTCTCTCTCTCTCCCTCTCCCTCCCTCTGCACAAGAACAGAGGAAGGGCCACATGCGGACACATGAGAAGGCAGCTGTCTATAAGCCTGGAAGAGAAGCTTCACCAGAAACCGAATTTGCCCAAGCCTTGATCATGGACTTCTGGTCCCCAGAAGTGTGGAAAAATAAGTGCCTGTTGTTGAAGCCACCCAGTCTGTGGTATTTTGTTATGGTAGCCTGAGCAGACTAATACAAATAGTATCTCGTAAAGCTCCTGTGGGAAACAGGTGGGGACTCAATAAATGTAACTCATGTTTGTTGTAACAGTGATTCAAGCAGCTGAGAAGAGGATGATTCACAAATAAGACTTTAGTAGAGGTCTGGGGATAACCAAAGGAGCACAGTCACATCCAGATGGGTACAGGGAACCTTCTGCTGTTCTTTTCTTTGCAGGCAGATAGGGAAAGTGGAGTTAAAAGCCTGAAAGTCCAGGACCGTCCAACAAAACCCGGGCCCCGTGGTAAAGCTTCGTGGAGCCTTACATGGACTGGGCGGTAGAAGATGGTGTCTTGTTTTTCAGAGAGACATTTCTGGCAGTTGTACATTTATTACCAAGAGTCAAAAATAAACATTATCACTTGTCCCCTCGTCTGGGGCTTGGTGGGGGAGACATCTACGGGTCTTGGTTTTGGTGAGAAGTTTTGTCATTGTGCTGGTGGTTGTTTTTGAATTTTATGACACAACCATTGGACTCTATATTATCCAATTTCACGTGGGAAGCAACACACTGGTACGTCCTGTGGTGAAAAACCTTCTTGAGAGCCAGTCCTCTGGCTGCCTCGCATCTCCCTGAACATTGTTGTACTTGCTTCCTCTGCAACATTCCTTGCGGGTATCCATGTGTCGCTGAGGTCTGCCTGGCCACCTTGAATAAATCGCAGCCCTTCCTCTCCTGACACCCCCTCTCTTGTGTGCTATGACATTTACTTCCTTATGTTGTCTCCCTGCATCCACGAGTGTGAGGACTTGGACTGTTCTATTTCCTGCTGTGTCCTTAACGCTCAGAACACTGTCTGGAACATTGTAGAGA
The DNA here is from genome assembly GCF_951394435.1 of Stenella coeruleoalba. NCBI lineage: Eukaryota > Metazoa > Chordata > Mammalia > Artiodactyla > Delphinidae > Stenella > Stenella coeruleoalba. Next base: position 96,765,383 of record NC_137153.1, on the reverse strand, counting down.
TTCAAGACACGAGCATGAAAAAAGTTAAGTGAATATTCTTATTGTTCTTAGTTTTAGCATCATCAGTACTATGATAATGAAAGTCTTTCTGGGGAAGGTTGGATTATATCTACCTCTTTGAAGCTCACCCTGAACTCGGTCATCTCTGGCTTACCTAACCAACACTGCCCCCATGGAAGCCCTTGGCCTTGTCCCATTTCTCCATGGCCTCCCCCTAGTCCTTCTCCCTAGTAGGAGTTAACTTTACAACCCAGTGAACTGCTCGGCGACTTAGTACTCCTCGTTGTAAACAGAGTGCAGAGGGTGCACTGAGAAAGATGAAGCTCAGAGTTTTAGGCAGTAATTCTTCTTTAACACACATTTATGAAGTGCTCAGCACAGACCAGGATCTGTTAGGATCTGTTAAATGGAGCAGACACAAACAAGAGTGGCCCTCGTGCGTTGAGTTTGCGGACAGCCTCAACATGTGGTGTGTGACACAGTACGAGGGGTGAGTTCAGGGGTCTCAGGGAGTACAGAGGAAATTTCCCCACCTCACCTGAGTCCCCATCTGTTTGTTAGAACTGGGCTTATCATGTGACATGTGGTGATAGAGGCGAGTCATCTATGCTGCTGAGATAAACAGGCAACCCCCCAAATGCTGAATGCAGTTAAATGTAATGGATTTTTCATAAGACATGTTGGAGGTATACCACTGGAGTGGCTTCCGATAGTTTCCAGAGGTTATTCAAGGTTTCTTCATGTCTTGGAGAAGTAACAGAAGTTGTTTTCTTTTTTTCATGGCCACATGGCCCTTTAAAACCCACATTGGACACGGGGATCAGACTTGCCTTTTGCACGTTATATTCAAGAATGGGGCTGCCTCACTGAATCTGGCGGTGGTCTTCACCTAACCTGTACCAGAACACATGCTTTGTCCAGAAAGACCAAGTCACGTGAGTGTCTTCAGAAGGCCAAGGAGTGAAATACTAACCCTGATTTTCATGCCAAAGCCTAAAAATAATCTAAGTCCAGAGCACAGCACATCACAGAGGTCTCCTCAGCTGCAAAACTGTCTTATTTTCCTTCGCTCTCCAGTGCTTTCCATGTGCCTCCTTTATATGAGCTTGTTGGTTTGTACTTCATGGAGGCAAGATCAGACGCTAAATTTCTCAGTTTTTAAACTGGAGAAATTATTTGACAAAACTGCTCACCCTCATTCATGTAAGGACAGCACCTATTCTTGGGAAACTTTAACTTCAGGAGTTAATAAATAGGTTTTGATGTCATGCCTGAGAGGAGTCTTGGGTTTAGATTGTACCTCATCTCATTTCAGAGGCTGTTTGGGACTGAGAGAGTTTCCTTAAACGTGTTAGGCCCTACATATGGTTCTAACTATAATCGTGTTCTCAAGGGCCTAGGAGATAGAGCTCTCCAAGAACTCTTCTTATGTCCAGACTGGGAATTGGCTGTGGCTAGCTTGGCTTGAGGACACACTCAATACTTTGAAAGCTTTCCTCCAAAACCTCCCTGCTTCTTCTCCCTGCTCTGTCTGGCTTTCTCTTCCAGCCCAGGATTCTGAGCTGGGTGTGAATTCATTTGAGGGAGGTGTCATGATGCCTCATCTCTGCCAATGACATGTGAGGGAGGAACGCGTGGTGTTATGAGGTGCCTACCTGTTACCAGGTTTATCCACAATCCCAGATATGGTAGCTGTCTGTCCCTGGAGCCCTCAGCCATGCCCAGTGCAGGTCTTAAAGCTCACAGCTTGGCCCTACCCAGTCACAGAGCCAGCCCCGTACAGGCTTGGCCCTTTGACAGGGGCTTCTTCCCACCAGGAGGTGGGTCTGATATGTGTCTTGCTGCCATCATCATCTCTATTTCCAGGGGAGCTGGGCCTGGCCCGCATATTAGCTCAGAACCTTGCCTGCCTTATGCTCCACTTTTCTTGACACCGGAACTGAAGCCCTGAGTCCAATGCATTGGCTGGAACACTTGTCCAATGGAAAGGTGATGTGAGCCATGCATGCAAGCTACATGTGTAACTTGACATTTTCTTATAGCCGCATTGCAAAAGGTAAAAAGATGGGAATTACCCCTGGCGGTCCAGTGGTTAGGACTCCGAGCTTCCACTGTAGGGTGCACGGGTTCGATCCCTTGGCGGGGAACTTGGATCCCGCATGCTGTGTGGCGTGGCCAAAAATAAATAAATAAAAACCAAACCAAAACAAAAAAGAGAAACAACACCGAAACAACACAAAGAAAAAGGTAAAAAGAAATAGGTGAAAGTAATCTTAATGGTATATTTTATTTAACCCAACATAACCAAAATATTATCATGTCAACATGAAGGCAATATAAGAAAGAGTATTAATGAGCTATTTTGCTAATCTTTTTCATACTAAGCCTTTCGAATCCAATGTGAAGTTTACACTTACGGCACAACGTGGTGGACTAGCCACACTCCACGTGCTCAGTAGCTACATGTAGCTGTGACTATCTTGGTGGACGATACATGCCCCAATCCCACACTGGTTAATTCGGACATTGTTGCAGCCTGGAAGGGGGACCTGGAGTTGGTGAGCTGCTATTCTCTGTGAGGGCATTTCTTTTTTCTTTTTTTTTTTGGCCATGCCATGCGGGATGTGGGATCTTGGTTCCCTGACCAGGGGTCAAACTCGTGCCGTCTGCATTGGGAGCGTGGAGTCTTAACCACTGGGCCGCCAGGGAAGTCCCTCTGTGAGGGCATTTCGGATGGGAGGTCGCTGTCCACCAGCTCAGCCCCCAGCTTTCCCTGGAGACTGAAATCGACCTGCAAAGGACATTAATTATAGTTTACCCTGGGCCAAGCCATGTGCTAAGAGCTTTGCGAGCATTATCTCATTCTATCCTCAGGACAATCTGGAGGTTCTTTTATTACCTCTGGCGCATAAGAGGTTATGTAAGTTGCCTAAGGTCAAAGAGTTGCTAAGTGGCAGTGCCAGGATTCAAAACCAATACTGTCGAACTCTGGAGTTTGAGCTGTTACCTGCTGTGCTGTATCCCCTTTCCTCTCGCCCTCTTGGACATTGGGACTTGGAAGGCTGCCCTGTCTCTCAGAGCCGAGTTTACTCTGTCCTCCATGACTGTTCCTGCTTACTCACCTGGCCCTGCTGACTCAGCATGGACATCCCAGCATGCTCTGCAGCTCAGCCTGCCCAGGTTGTGGTGGTAACAAGCCTCTCTGGCATTGGGTTCCAGGAAAAACAGATCTGTAGGGCGATCCATGTGATACATTTCTCTCTCCTCTGTTTGGAAAAGCCGGTGAGCCCTGAGTTCCTGGCAGGCTTGCTTGCAGCTAATGAACTCAGGAATATGGAATTAGAAAACATAGCCCAAGCCAGTTGCTCGGCTAATGGAGACATATTACATGTCTCAGGAGCTTGTCTCAGGTCTCCAGGGACCTGGAGCCTCTGGTGTTAAACAGCTGCTTTAGCACATTGTCTGACCTGGGAGCGGGTGCTGTGGAGAGCTCTTATGAGGAATCCTTGGGGACTGGAGGAATGTTTGCTATGAGGTGGGTTTTTCTTGGTGCAAACACTCCCAACCGGTCTGATCTTCTCCTGGGAGGAAAGAAGGATTGGACAGCGTGCAGTGAAGATGCAGAGAGCGATGAGTAGCTCATGGACCTTCATGACCTCTGTGGGCATTCATCGTGGCGTGACACTCAGCTGTGTCCTAGGGGTGTTTCCTCCACGCCACGGGCATAAGATACAGTCTACGTTCTGAGCTGGCTCACTTTGTCCTGGGGAAGCAGAAGGGGCCTAGGACTGTACTGAGCCCCTGAATATAGGAAGCATGTGCGTCCAAACATCATGCACGACCTTTGGGGCCATACTGACAAGACACTGTGTGCTCTGAGCCTCGGTTTTTCTACCTCTAAAATTGGGATTCCACTTTAGGGGGATTGCTGGGTACGTGAAAGTGACTAGCACATTCCTGGTTCATAGAAGACCCTCGACGTATGCTAGTATTCATTCCTATAAACAAGGTCAAGCTGTGGAAGTGCAGAGAAAGGAGTGATTAATTCCAAGAGAGCGAAATCAGAAAAGATTTGATGGAGGAGGTAGGTTTGGGCCTTGACTTTGACGAAGGAGGAGTCAGAGAGATGGAGAGTTGGTGGGTGCATTTGGGGAGAAGCAGTCAAGTTGTCTCCATACAAGTGAACTCTGGGTCTGCACACTCTCTTCCTGGATTCTGATCTCTTGACTCTCTCGAGTCTGAATTCGGTCCCAATCCACGTGCTCCCATAGCCCCCTGTACTTCCCTATCCGGCGCTTGTTGAGTTTTATTGATTGTGGGTGTACTGGATCGAATAACGATCCTTCAACATTCATGTCCACCTGGATCCTCAGAATATGACTTTATGTGGAAATAGCGTTTTGCAGATGTAATTAAGGTCACACTGGATTAGGATGGGCCCTAAATCCAACGACTGGTGTCCTTATATGAAAGCCAGAGGAAGACAGAGAGAGAAGAAGATGATGTAAAGATGCACAGGGAAGAAGGCCAGGAGACGACAGAGGCAGAGATGGAAGCGATGCAGCTACAAGGAATGCCAAGGATTGCTGGCAGCCACTGGAAGCTAGGAAAAAGCAAGGACGGATTCTTTCTTCAGAGCCTTCAGAGAGAGCATGACCCCACCAACACCTTGATTGTGGATGTCTAGACCCCAGAACTGAGAGAGAATACATTTCTCTTGTCTTAAGCTTTCCAGTTTGTGGTAATTTGTTACGGCAGCTCTAGGAAATTAATAGCACAGTGGGAAGATTTAATTCTTTCTCTATTAGCCTATGAGTTTCCTTATATGGTTGTGATTTCAGTGCCCAGTACAGTTCCTAGCCCAGAGTAGACATTCAGTTTTTGCTTGTTGAGTGAATGAATGAATATCACTTGGCCGTTTAAAGCATGAGCACTTGGTGTGACATAATTTCCAGTCCTCCCCACCCCCAGCATTATCTACAGCACCCTGTACCTATTATGTGACCTTTTAATAGTTTGATTCGTGTCTAGGTTTCATTTCTCTTTCTACGGTTGCAGTTTCTAAAAGGGTACAGTTGGATCCTGCCAATATGGCCTAACATAGTGTCCAGTACTGGCTTGGGGTAGACCCTGCACAGTCCAGGCCTCCGTAGCCTCAGAGAGGAGCTCTGGAGAAGATCGTGAATGGACAAGCTTCAGTTATTACCTTCAAAGTGGACAAAATACTGTTCCGCTCCCAGGATTCTTGTATTAAACGAGGGAACCAGCACAAGTGCATGGAGGTGCTTGTTAAGCGGTGAATATTGTTACGACAGTTTGAGTCAAATCTGGTTTCCCCTAAGATCAAGACGTGGCTGGGAAAAAAAAAAAGACATGGCTGGGTTTGTTCAGAAGTCTGATGGGATGGGCTCCTCTCTGTTTTATGTGCCAGCAGAAGAGACTTCATTCTAAAGTTAGACATGATTATTCCGGTATCAAAACTTTAGAATTTATAGGTAAGGATGGGTCACCCACCTTCAGCCGTGGTGTCTGCCATTCAGAATTCTCCCCTGGTCCAGCCCTCTGTAGATTCTTAGATGGACTCCAGAGAAAGAGCGAGCTGCAAATAAGCATAAATACATCACTACAGTTGTCGTAATACTTCCACTTACAATGGAGCTTATAAGACTCTCCCTCCACTTCTGCACAAAGATGAGTTGACTTAAGTACCTTAAAGACTGATGGAAACAAAGTGCTGCTTTGGCATCTTCAGAACTACCTCACATTAGCTGCATTTTTGGTGGGTACGTGGGAGGTGTTTTGATGGTGTGCCCTAGCAACATTGTTGGGGTGCCTTTACACAGCTGTGAAGGTGATGGACATCGGGGAGGTGTTCTGGACCAGGAAGGGAAGACATGGTATGTGGTGAGAGCAGACAGAGTGAGGAAGTGAGCATGCGTGAGACAGCCCTTAGAGGCCTCCTGGGAATCAATGGGCAAAATGATGAGGATGATGCCCGAGTCCTCCGGGGGTCAGAGGAGTGAATAGAGTCAGACCTACTGAAATACTGTTTTAATGAGAATCCATTTCTATCCCACAGGCTGCTTTGTCCTGGGACCACACAGGCTACATTGATACTAGGAGCCTGATAATCCCATTGAGCCTGAATTTATTTGCAGGAGTGAGTGGCATAAAGAAAAGGATACACGCGAGGAGGAAGGTTTGAGTAGACGGTTCAAAATAAGAGAGGCAGCATTGGGTCTTGTTATCAGTAGGTCCATGTGCACCAGGTCTGGACTCTATAAGAGAGGTCTGTTGTTTCCATTTGTGCATAGGACTCAGCAGGGTCTTAATGCATTAAAGACTAAAGGAGAATTTTTGGCACCTCTGAGGAAGACAGCTTTGGGTATCATCCTTTGGTGTCAGCACATTGGAATGCCCATGATTCACCCAGAGAACAGCAGGCAAGTACTGGAGGGACCTGATGCCCAGGGACAGCTCCAGAGTTTCCATCTTTTACACACTGTCCAGCGTGGCTCAGTCAAATCAGCATCCCTGGTGCTGTGGCCCAATGAAATGTCATAGAATTTGGACACCTCTTCTTGAGACAAAAATGGAGGTGGATACAGGGAAAGGCAATTTCAACATCTCTCATCTAGAGTCAACATCTAACAATTGAAGGACTTCCCTGGTGGTCCAGTGGTTAAGACTCCACTTTCCAATGCAGGGGTGCAGGTTCCATCCCTGGTCCGGGAGCTAAGATCCCACAGGTTTCGTGGCTGAAACACCAAAACATAATACAGAAGCAATACTGTAACAAATTCAATAAAGACTTAAAAACAAATGGTCTACATCAAAAAAAAAAAGTCTTAAACAAAACAAAACAAAACATTTAACAGTTGAGATGGTTTTGTTCTCGTGGATCAAGAGTGGATTTAAGAGACAGTTGCCTCTTAGGGAAAGAATAGCTGCTGATCAATCCTTCCAAAACCAATGTCACCGTTTTCGATAGATAAATCAATTTTAAACTCATTTATAGTGAATAATCCTATTTAAAAAGTGGCATCAATCGTTAGGTTGTGTACATTTTGCTGTTAGTTTCTCTTGGTGAATGTGCCAGGAAATTGAGTTGTTTAAAAACTCTATAGATTTCATATATACCTGTGTGTATATGTGTGTCTTGTATATGCATATATGTATACATGGCTAATCGGAGCATTACATCTGCTTTGCATTTTTTCTTATACTTAGGTCTCATTATTTTGAGGCCTCTCCTCCTGTCCCTGTTAAGTTATTTTTATTCAAATTGGTAGTGGTGTGATGAAATTGGTCCACATTGAAGGACACAGATTCTACTTGTAACTGACCTATTTTAGGAATATTCTTGAGGATATTGCTCATTACATTATGTAGTTTCTTCTTTAGGAAGACTAGTGGGTGAAAGCTCTCCCTGGTTTCAGCAGCAAGAATAGATGAGTTTCCTTATTTATTTATTTTGGGGTATATCTGATTTGATCCTGCTTTGTAGACAAAGTGAATCTTCTAACTTGTTAATCTTGTTTCCTTTTTAGCATTGGTTGCTAGGAAGCTCAGAGCCAAAGTTTGGCTTTATTTCTATGGTGATGTACAGGATTTACTGACTTGCATTCGACAAACTAGTTTTACCCTTGAGACTACTATCCTTATTTCTTTTATGTGCTTCTCAAATGATTTATTTTTAGTTCAATTTATCTGACAGTGCTATATGCGTCTTTATAAGTTACCTTAAGTACCTTTTTGGAGTCAGGCAGAACAATAAATACACTCATATTACAATATTGTTCTTTAACTTTGGGTTGGAGGAAAAGGTAAGGACTTAGAATCAGTAGACTTGTCACAACTCACCTCATTTGTCTGATTCTCAACTTCTTCATCTATAAAATAGGGCGAACAGTAAATTCTATCCCAGTGGACTCTTGTGAAAACCAAATGAGACAGTGGATGCAAAAGTACTTTGTAATATTACTTGTAATAGTAAAAACATGAGACTGCTTTTCTTTTCTATTAAAAATCACATGTGTGATACATGTAGTTTGAACATAAAGTAGTACTAAAATCTTACATAAAATTTAATAATTCCTTGCCCCAACTTTTTCTATCTCTGGTCTGTATTTCAGAGGGAGCTACTTTAAACTCGTTTAACAGTTTCTTTTCATAGTTATCTTCAAATATATGAATAATATACTTAAAATTGTTTTTTTTGATATGTATTAGATTCCTATTATGTTCCTTGAGGATTTGTCTCCCTTATAAACCCATTTCTTCCCTTTCCAATTCTCCAGCTTCCCAATATAATTATACAATATTTTTGACCTAATTTATAGATAGGGCAATACTGTCACAACTACTTAAATAGTTCACTACCTAGCTAAGTAGTATGAATTCTTTATCATATAATTTTTGTTTTTTATGCATTTAATAAATACCTGAATTTTTTCCACTTATTTAATTTTCTGTTTACTTATCACACTATTTTTTTTTCCTAAGCACAGCAACAGACATGTCAAACACCCAGCAGTAATTTTTCCAAATGCTTAAATACATAAAGTAAAAGCTATCAATTCTATATTTTTTTCCTGGGAAGTTCTTTCCTATAGTTCTCAATACCCCTCATCTAAACTGGATGGGTTTTTCTCTAGGTTTGGTGCACATCATAAAATTCTGTTTGCCACTCTCCTTTATTCCTTAATCTTTGGACTTCCATTTTCTCAACCCAGTCCTTCTTCTGCTGAAGTACATCCTTTAGTAGTTTCTGAGGAAAGGTCTAAGAGGTAAACATTCTTGAGGCTTGGCATATATAAACATTGCCCTATTTTTCCTTCTAACCTGAATGATAGTTTAGCTTGATATAAAATTCTAAGTTAAGAAATGTCTCACAAACTTAAAGGCCATACTTCACTAACTGAAAATGAATGTTGATGCTGAGAAATCTAATGCCCTCTTTTATGTATTCCTTGTCTGTGACCTATATGTTGTTTCTGGAAGCTTTTTGCATTTTCTATTTATCTCTGACATCTTAAAATTTCATGATGATTTGCATTTATGTATGTTCGTTTTTGTGTACGTACACACGGGCCCCTTCAATTAAAGATTTGTATCCTTTATTTCTTTGATGATTTCTTTTCCTTCTTCTGGGTTCTATTTTTCTTTAATTTTCATTATTGGGATGTAGTTCCTCCTGGTTGATCTCCTTCCTCATCTCTGTGTCTTTTTGTTCTGTTTTACATAAGATTTTCTCTACTTCAGTACTTCTCATGAACTTTTACTTAGATTAACGTATTTTAAATATCGGAGAGCTCTCTCTTCTCTGATTATTTCCTTTTTATAGCACCCATTTCTTGTTTTATGGATGCAACAGTGTCTCTTATCACTTTAAAGATATAAGTTTCTTTTTCAAAAGCTCTCTTAAGCTCCCTATGTTGTCTCTGTTCCCTCCAAGTTTCTTTTTTTAAAAAAATACTTATTTCAACTCTTAAAAAAAAAATCACGTCGATGGCATTTCTTAAATGTCTAATTATGCTCTCCACTCTGTTCTTACTTAAAACTGAGCCATTATCTGGAAGCTGTGTGTGTGTGTGTGTGTGTGTGTGTGTGTGTGTGTGTGTGTGTGTGTATGGGTGTGAGTTGATTGAATGTTTATGAACTGGTAGGCTTCAGTCTCGGCAGATCAAGGATGGAAACTGTCTCACCATGGGTAAAACCCTGGAAGGTTTGTGCATGGTCTTTTCTCTAGAACTGTTTAATTTTTCCAGAGATAGAACTTCAAAATGTCTGCTTTGAACTGTTTAGATTACTGACCTGTGGAGGCTGCAGTTCACAGGTCAACTTACTTGTAAATGGCTTGTTTCAGTCTTGTCCCCCAGCCCCTGCTTTCCATTGTGCTTGGTGCCTCTGAGTCTGGGGTCTGTCTGAAATACACCTCTGTCCTACCACCATGGAGGCTGAGGAAGGGGTAATGATCTAGCTGCCTATAGTGAAGGAGGGGTTGGGGGGGTCCCATTCCTCTCCATACAGACCTTCAGCTAATCCCTCTTTTATTTTTATATTTCAACCCCCTCCCTCAAGTTCTAAGCTTCCCTCTCTTTCCCTCCAGGGATCCTACAGAGAAAAATGCCCAGTAACTTCTCAAGATTTTATTCATCCATCTGTAGGCACTGAGTTTGTAACTTACTCTGCTCAGCTAAGTTCTAAAAGCTGTTGAATTTTCATCTTCTGAAGACTTTTTATTTCTGTTCTCCTTGTCCTTGGATGTCTTATATCCCTTCCTTTACTACCATTTTAGTGAGGTTATGAGAAAGGGAAAAGTAAAATAAATCCAGCATCTTTAACTGGGAGACTTATTTGAATTTCATAATGAATATATCATTATTTAAACTTTATTGAGATGTAATTTACATACAGTAAAATGTACCCAGTTTAAGTGTACAGGGTAACGACTTTGGACAAATATAGCCATGTAACCACCCCAATCAAGATATACTTTTGTTGAAAGAAATACCGCCATTTGCGAAAATACGGGTGAAACTTGAGGGCGTTATGCTAAGTGAAATAAGTCAGACAGAGAAACATAAATACTGTATAATCTTATTTATATGTAGAATCTAAAAAAAATCTTCGAATTCATAGAAACAGAGAGTAGATCAGTGGTTTCCAGGGGCTGGGAGGGTGGGAGAAATGGGTGAAAGTGGTCAAAGGGTACAAGTGATAAGATGAATAAATTCTGGGGATCTAATGTACAGCATGATGACTAAGTTAACAACACTGTATTGTATACTTAAAAGTTCTTACCCCACACACAAAATGGTAACTGTGTTAGTGATAGATGTGTCAACTAAACTTGTAATCATTTCACAATATACACACATATCAAATCATCACACTGTACACATTAAACTCGCACAATGTTATATGTCACTTACATCTCAATAAAGCTGGAAAAAATATGCTGTTATTACCCCAGAAAATTCCTTCTTGCCCCTTATAGTCAGTCCCCCTACTCCTAGTCCTGGACAAGCGCTGGGCTGCTTTCTGTCACTATAGATTATAAATGTATTATTTTTGTTTCAGAAATGATAAGAGGGGTTATGTGGTTTGTGAGATTGTGAAGAATTTTTCAAAATTGACTTTGTATTGAAAAAACTAATATATTTTAGAAAAATATAAAACATACATCTAACTTAAAAAAGTATACAGTAAACTGTAGAGTGCTTGCCAAACATTACTTAATATATTTTTTAAATCAACATGTACCTTACTGGAAATTGACAGGAGGAGAGGGATTTTGCCAGGGGAGGGTGGTTCAAAGCTTGGCCGGGAGATGGGGCTGAGAGTGATAGCCGGACCATCTGGAATCCCAAGTAGAAATTTACCACTTGTTTCCCTTTGGAGAAACTGGGAACTGGAGAAAAATTATCCTAAGTCTCTGTGAGATGAGCGGCCAGTTAAATGTTCACGAGCCGCTTCATCTTTGGAGCCGAAGAGAAGGACTGTGCTCTCAAGGAATATAGGCGGTAGAATCAATAAGGTACCTTGTTCAGATGGTGTTTCTCCCATCTGTGAGCAGCACAAATCCAGGCAACCTAGTTGTTCAACAGCAATAGAAGCAACAACAGCATGCAGATCTGAATGAGGAGAGCTTAAGTTAAGAGCCGATGTTTCTCTTGGATATAAACAGAGTAGGGGGTTGAAATGTCCCTAAAGTCAGGAGGGATTTTCTTCCTTTTTTAAAAAAAATTAAATTGGAGTACAGTTGATTTACAATGTTGTGTCAGTTTCAGGTGTACAGCAAAGTGATTCAGTGATATGTATATACATGTATTCATTCTTCTTTTTTAAACATCTTTATTGGAGTATAATTGCTTTACAATGGTGTGTTAGTTTCTGCTGTATAGCAAAGTGAATCAGCTATACATATACATATATCCCCATATCTCCTCCCTCTTGTGTTTCCCTCCCTCCCACCCTCCTTATCCCACCCCTCTAGGTGGTCACAAAGCACGGAGCTGATCTCCCTGTGCTATGAGGCTGCTTCCCACTAGCTATCATATATTCATTCTTTTTCAGATTCTTTTCTCGTATAGGTTATTGCAGAGTATTGAGTAGAGTTCCCTGTGCTATACAGTAGGTCCTTGTTGGTTATCTATCTTATATATAGTAGTGCGTATATGTTAATCCCAAGCTCCTGATTTATCTCCCCTCCCCACCCCCGATGTTTGCCCTTTGGTAACCATAAGTTTGTTTTCGCTACCTGTAAGTCAGTTTCTGTTTTGTAAGTAAGTTCATTTGTGTCATTTTTAAAAAATTAGATTCCGCATATGAGTGATATCATATGATATTTGTCTTTTTCTGTCTGACTTACTTTCTACTTAGTATGATAATCTCTAGGTCCAACGAGGGATTTTCAAGTCCTTGAACTTCAATGTTTTAAAAGGGCAGAAAAGCACACATCTTTAGGATGAAGGTGATTAATAGCTGGTTGGAATTATGTGACATATAAAAGTTTCTTTTCCTTTTCAATTCCAATCAAAAAGCCTTGAACTTAAAAAAATGAAATCAAGGTTTTTTTTCTTTTTAAAAGTTTGAACTTTGATAGCATAAATGTTCTTCATAGTTAACATGGATTCTTAATGGACAAGAAGGATGAAGAGACTTAGTGGGAAGGGGAGGGGTAAAACAATTCTATCACTCGGAACACTTAAACCCAGTTGAAGAAAAATCAATAACCATATTCAGGTTGTTGTGGAAAAATGACACAATTAAAATTCACTTTACTCATGAGGTTGCATTTGAGTTTTTTTTTGAGGTTGAAAGGGAAATGTAGTTGGGAATTTAATATTTAAATTTATTGAAAGTGAGTCTGTCACCGCTGGGATTTCTGATAACTTTGGACGTTAATAAGGAGGCAGATCAATTATAACAGCAAGGGTGTTGTTGAAAGTGCTACTTGATGGCATGGGACAGAAGAATACATGTTCATGTAAAATGGTCTGATTGGATTTAGTGATCTAGTTTTCACTGTAATCTTATTCGACAAATCTTCATTTTTTCTTGCTCTTTTCTCTTTCCTAACCCTTGACTAAGAGAAGTAGACACTGGTTGAGTAGTCAAAGAGCTGTGACAGATGACATCCAGAAGAGTCTTACTGGCCTTGGGAAGACAGGTTGTAGTGTGACGCCAACAGTTTCTTCAGTTGCCTAACAAGGGGCAACCTGACAGTGGGAAGAAAAAAAGGAGAGAAGAAAAAGGAGGCCAACCCAGCTTCAGTTTGAAAATTTTAAATGTTTTCAGGTAGTTTTTTGATTTTCCTGTGTTAGAAAGACATTTCCATAAAGGTTTTTTTTTTTCATTTGTTTGCTTTTTGCTTCATTTTCTTTCTTTTTTAAAAAATTTATTTTATTTTATTTATTTTTGGCTGTGTTGGGTCTTCATTGCTGCGTGTGCGCTTTCTCTAGTTGCGGTGAGCGGGAGTTACTCTCTGTGGCAGTGGGCAGGCTCTAGATGTGTGGGCTTCAGTAGTTGTGTTGTGTGGGCTCAGTAGTTGTGGCTTGCGGGCTCTAAAGCTCAGGTTCAGTAGTTGTGGCACACGGGCTTAGCCGCTCTGCGGCATGTGGGATCTTCCTGGACGAGGGCTCGAGCCTGTGTCCCCTGCATTGGCAGGCGGATTCTTAACCACTGTGCCACCAGGGAAGCTCTGTTTGTTTGTTTTTTTTTTTGGCCTCGGCACTCAGCTTATGGGATTTTAGTTCCCCGACCAGATATTGAACCTGGGTCTTCGGCGGTGAGAGCGCAGAGTCCTAACCACTGGACCGCCAGTGACTTCCCTCCGTAAAGGGACCTTAAGAGTAAAACCACAATTAACTGGGAGATTAGTGAGTTTCTGATTCATTGAGTTTCTGCTTAGTCCCAACTTATCAAGGTAAAAATAAAAACGAAGTCTAAGTTTGTTGAGAAAGGGGCTTGGGATGTTTTTATAGTTAGAGTATAGGGTTCAGGGAGTTGAGTTAAATGCACATTGGCCCAGGCCTCAGGGTGTGGAGGGTCTGTTATCCCCACCATCACCACCAATTACATGTTCTGGTTGTCAGTTTCTTCTTTTATTTGGAGAGTCCGGGGAAAACAGTAAGTGAGGAGTTTGGTTCATTTTGTTCAAGCTACTTGATGTTTACCTGTGTTTGCAAATGCTCTGTAACTATAAGTCCTATTTTAGTTTAAAGCAAAGATAAGAATAGCCCAAGCCTGGGCTTCAGGAAGCTGGGAATTCTAGTGTAGGCTGTGCTCACTGTATGATCTTGGGCAAGTCTTCTCGTCTTGGTTTCGAGCTTTTTTGTGTGTGGTAACATATATATAACATAAAACTTACCATTTTGGCCCTTTTTAAGTGTACAGTTTAGTGGCTGTAAGTACATTCACAGTGTTCTGCCGCGATCACCATTATCCATCTCTGCAACTTTTTCATCATCCCAAACTGAAACTCTGTCCCCATTAAGCAACAACTTCCCGTTCCCCTCTCCCCTCAACCCCTGACAACCCCATTATACTTTCTGTCTTTATAAATTTGACTATACCAGGTATCTCATATAAGTAGAATCATACAATATTTATCCTTTTGTGTCTGGCTTATTTCACTTAGTATAATGTCTTCAAGGTTCATCCATGTTGTAGTATGTATCAAAAATCCATTCCATTTTAAGTCTGAATAAACTTCCATTGTAGGTATACCACATTTTTTTTATCTATTCATCTGTTGATGGACTTTAGGGTTGTTTCCATCTTTTGACTATTGTGAATAATGTTGCTATGAACATGGGTGTACAAGTATCTGTTTGGGTCCTTGCCTTCAGTTCTTTTGGGTATATATACAGAAGTGGAATTGCTGGGTCAGATGGTAATTATATGTTGAGTTTTTGACTCATTGCCATACTGTTTTCTGTCGCTGCTGTACCGATCTACGGTCTTTTGCTGTTGAGGATAAAGTTAGCTGTGGGGTTTTCATATATGGCCTTTATTATGTTGAGGTAGTTGCTTTATATGCCTAGTTTCTTGAGTGTTTTGGTTTTTTTTTTTTTTTTTTTTTTTTTTTGCAGTACGCGGGCCTGTCACTGTTGTGGCCTCTCCCGTTGCGGAGCACAGGCTCCGGACGCACAGGCCTAGCGGCCACGGCTCACGGGCCCAGCCGCTCCGCGGCATGTGGGATCCTCCCGGACCGGGGCACGAACCCGTGTCCCCTGCATCGGCAGGCGGACCCTCAACCACTGCGCCACCAGGGAAGCCCTCTTGAGTGTTTCTATTGGCTTCAGTTTTTTATCTGCAAAAATAGCAGGTTGCATAAGGTGACTCATTCAGCATGATAAACATGGAAGTGTATCATTAGGGGACCTTTGATACTTAAACTTTTTGAGACTTGATTTCTCATTTGTAAAATGGAGATAATAGTGTCCACTACACATGGTTATTGGAAATACTACATGAAATGAAATATGTCGATTGCATAGAACACATAGCAGTTTAATAAATGTTAATTCACTTGTCTACCCCATTTTGTCATTCAACAAGCATTCATCTAACCCCTACCTCTGGGCAAGTTGTTGGGAATATAGAGCTGATCAGCACATAGAATTTGCTCTCAATATGCTTACAGTTTATGGGTCTCTGTGCTCTTTTCCTGTTCCAATAACCTTTTCTCATTCACTAACAATAAATACTTTGTATGTCTACTATAGACCAGACGCAGAGCTAAGCACAAAGTTAGGTGCTAATAGTCAGTGGTGACTCCCTCCCTTTTCCCCAACAAACACACACAAAACAGATACAGTCTTTTGCCTTCATGAGCTTACAACCTCGTGGGGGATATAGAGAATAAATAAAAAAGGAAATACGTAATTTTGAATTGTGCTTGGTAAGTGCTATGGAACTAATAGAATGCTATGAGAGGGTGAGTAATAAAAACAGACAAATTGACTGGAAGATCAGAGAAAAACCTTGGTCAGAGGTGACATAAAGCTGAGGCCAAAAAAGGAAGAAGGAGCCAAGAATGGGAGGAGTGGGAGAAGGAGAAGCCAGCCAGAGAAGATCATATATACAAGGTCCAAGGTAGGAAAGGACATAGTTTGTTAGATGCTAAGTTATGGGGAGGTGGTTCAAAATGGTGGTAGTGGAAGGCAGAGGCCAATGGAAGAAGTTTGGATTTCACTCAAAGTTCAGGGGGGAGCCAGGGAAGTAGGGTGTATGACATGATCTGATTTATATTTTAGGAGGCATGCCCTCACTGTTGGACGGAGGATGTATTGTAGAAGTCAAAAGTAGAAGCAAGGAGTTAAGATGGGAAGAACCTGTGTTAGTTCAGGGGAGAGATGACGGTAGCTTGGTCAAGGTGTGGCGATAGGGTTTCTGGTTTTGGTTTGAGCAACTGGAGAGATGGTGGCCCATTGAGTTCTGTTCTTGTAAATACATATTTAGGTCAGATGGACATATTTGTGGTACTCATTACTGGGAAAGCTACCTCATTACTTTAGATTAGTTGTAGCCCCACTATTGGATTTGTCTTAGAAGTGTCATGAGACTCTCCTCCTGCAAACTACTCAAGCTTCCTAAGATGTTTCTTTTACAGCCTAAAGTAGATTCAGCCATTCATTCATTCAACAAGTATCTACCAGTATTGTTAGAGGTGCTGGGGATAGAGGAGAGGATGAAAACGCCAAAAATCCCTATTCATGTGGGCTTTATGTTCTACAGATGTGTGGCAAAGATTTTGTTACATTTGACTTTCTCTAGGGGACTGAAAGGATTTCAAATATTAACATTTCTTTTTTGAATTAAATTTTATTGGAGTATAGTTGCTTTACAATGTTGTGCTACTTTCTTGCTGTACAGCAAAGTGAATCAGTCATATGTATACATATATCCCCTCTTTTTTAGATTTCCTTCCCATTTAGGTTACCACAGAGCATTGAGTAGAGTTCCCTGTGCTATACAGTAGGTTCTCATTAGTTATCTATTCTATACATAGTAGTGTGTATACATCAGTCCCCCCAAATATTAACATTTCAGTTTCTCTTGCTTTTCTTTTCTTTTTCCCCTTATTTCTTTTTCTTTTGCTTTTAAGAAAAAAGGACAATCAGTAAGCACTTGTACTTAGGAACCAGAACAACTTAGCTCACATTTAAGTGTAGTTGACCCTGGTCAAGTCACTTCGTTTCTCTGAGCCCCAGTTTCCCTTTTTGATTCATGGGGAAAATAAAGAAAAACCCGACTTGCAGGGATTTGCGAGGATTGAACTCACGTCTAGGGGAGGGCTTCTCAAAATGCAAGTGTTCAGTAAATGGTAGCTATTAATAATCTTATTATTATTGATTGATTTGTTATTGACATTCTGGGCTAGATCCCCACTGAGAAAGCGTAACCCAAGTCCAAACTTTCAGATCACAATGAGGGATCAGGCTGTCATCAAAAGTGGGTTAATCCAGGCTCTGACATTTCTTATCCTCGTGACCTTGAACAAACACTTCGTAACTCTCAGCTGCAGTTTGCCCATTTGAAAATTGGGGACAGTAATGTCCAACTCATAGTATTCCTGTAAGGATCAAAGGAAAAAGTTTGCATGACGGAATCCAGCACGGGGGAGGGTAATTACTACCATAGGGAGTGATGAAGACCGGGGACTCTGCAGCTGGACTTGCCAGGCTTAAAGCTTGGCTCTTGCACTTACCCACTGGTGCACTTGGGCAAGTTACTTAAGCCCATGCACTTCAGTTTCCTCATCTGTAAAAAGGAGATTATAATAGTGCCTACCTTGTAGTGTTGTCTGAGGATTAAATGATTTAAGGGCTCAGGGCCTGGCATATAGAAGCACTACACGATGGCCATTGTTATGATCACTATAACTACTATAATCATCTTGTCTGCCCTCTGTCAGAGTCTGTAGAATGCCTTATAAAACCATTTATAATCTCTCTCCCCATCCTCCCCCCACATTAAATGAATGAGGTCTTAAAAAAAAAAAAAAAGAGCCTCCACCCACGAACTGAAATTCCCCTGTTGGGAGTACTTCCCCATCTCCTGCCTGTGGTGACACCACCTGGAGGGCACACGCCTCCCTCCCCACCTTGGCTTTAGCAACAGGCCTGCTGGAGATCTGAGCAGATGTTTCTGCTTTTCAGACCCAGGCATTTCCTCTCTTCTAGGAGCACATGCCAGCGCAGTCAATATCTGGAAACCTGCTGCTTCACAGTAGGGCTGAGAACTAAACTGGTACTTTACTAGAAAATGGTAATAAAGCAATTTAAATTGCTTTTCATCCTCCTTGCTCTTAACAGCTTTTAGGTTCATACGAGACCAATCAATTAATCCTGCTTCAGAGCTGCAGGAATGGGGTGTTTTCCAGCCCCTGAATAAAAGATGGGCCCATAACAGAGATCTCCTAGCGCTACCCGCGAGGACCATCCTGAGTCTGGTGTCTGGGGCAGTGGTGAGCGGAGGTGCCCAATTGGGCGATGCCATGTTCCTGCAACCTGGCTGGCTCCCCAGATACTCATGAATCGCCTCTGCCCCAAAGGTGAACCGTGACTATGATTCTGCTTTGCACACTCCTTTCCTCACCCGCTCACTTCCTTCAATTCCTGGTTTCTTTCTGGGAGGGTTAATAAGGTAGAGATGATGATTTACCTGGATGGAAAAAGACACACAAATATGAAAAGGAGTTGCCTTTTCTTTCCTGACCAAGTGCAAGGTAGCTCGATTAAAAGCTTCTTCTCTCACCCCGAGGAAGTCCTCACTCATCCCAGCATCCCCAGAGCTGTGCCCAGCATAGAGTAGCTCTTAGAGAATAATGCAGGAAGTGAATTAAAACAAAAATGAAGTGAAAACTTTGAAAGAAGGGAGGTTAGGGCAGGATTTTTTTCCCTTCCCCTCATGACCAAGTATTGAATGTTATTCTTTTAGGAATTAAGTTCTTAAAAACAAAACAGAACAAAAAACAAAACCCCACAAAATGTAGGACCAAAATATAAATGATTAATCCGTAAGTGGAAGGTAGCAGATTGAAAGTGATCAGTGCGAGGAGACTGTCTCATTGTTTCTCCTGCAGACAAATTGGTGACGGGACGAGTTGATGCTTTTCCCTTGTTGTGGAATCAGTGTGGGATATTTCTCCATCTCAGCACAGATTTTGCCAGAAGTTGTCTTGAGACCTCAAGCACAACTTGTTTAGACATTTTCCAGTTGTAATTTTTTTCTAGGCTGTTAAAAATATTGACTTTGACAGCTTTAAAATGATGGCCTCAAAATTGGAATAATTTACATTCTGGAATTAAGATAATTCAGGCATTTCTGCTGGCAACGACAGCGTGTAGGAGCCAGTTATATAAATCCCAGATTGGAGGGAGACTGAGCCATTAGCATAGATTGGTCTGCTGTGGGTATTCAGAGCAGTCACCTTCCCATGTAAATGGATCTTTCTGTCTCTCCCAGGCAGGCCCAGATTCTGAGCTATTTTCGGAGCTCCTTTTGGATCAGGTGATGTAGAAGAGGGTGGGCAAAGGCCGCCGACTCAGGCTACATGCCTGTTGCTGGCCTCTTGGTGCTCTGCAAGAGACGCGGAAGGCCTGAGGAAAAATTCTAGCCGCTGTCTGGCCGTTGTGTGTTTACCCTAGACGTTCTCCCCTTTAAATCCTGGGTCTGAGTCCCAGGGAGTCAACATAGAAGGCATTCAGAGCAGCTCAGTGGTCCTGGCCCTGGCCCAGAGCTCTCTGCCAGATTTCAAACACACCTGCTAAACAGATTCCTTTCTCCCAGCACTCTGCTGACATTTTCAGCTGGAACCAAAGTCCCTCTCTTGGTCCATAGCATTCCTTTGACTGCTAACTGGATCATCTGTCCACTCCTTTTCTCAAGAGCTGCTCCTTGACTCTGGCTGGAAACACCTAAATCAAAAGGAAACCTGGTTCTGGGACTTCCCTGGTGGCACAGTGGTTAAGAATCCACCTGCCAATGCAGGGGAGCCCTGGTCCGGGAAGATCCCACATGCCGTGGAGCAACTAAGCCTGTGCGCCACAACTACTGAGCCTGCGCTCTAGAGCCCGCAAGCTGCAACTACTGAGCCTGCGCTCTAGAGCCCGTGAGGCACAACTGCTGAAGCCCGTGCGCCTAGAGCCTGTGTCCCGCGACGAGAGAAGCCACCGCAATGAGAAGCCCGCGCACTGCAATGAAGAGTAGCCCCTGCTCGCTGCAACTAGAGGAAGCCCGTGCGCAGCAACGAAGACCCAACGCAGCCAAAAATAAATAAATAAATAAATTTATTTTAAAGAAAGGAAACCTGGTTCAAACCCCAAGGCTACGGCTGGGAAATGATCACGTGGTGATCAGTTTCCGTAGGGAAAAATGAAAGCAAAAGCTTCCCATTTGGAATTCCTCCTTCTCTTTCTTGGTACCAGGTATATTAGCTCCAAATTGCTCTGAGATGTCATCCACATTTGACATGTGGGAAAACACAGAAAACCTAATGAATTTGCCCGGGGATACCTGACTGGTGATTGGGTCAGATGGACCCCAAGCCTGTGGTTGGGATGTTTTAGCTGTCACTTCCAGCAAAATGCTGAGGACTGAGTCTGTCTCCTCCGTGGAATCCAGCAGGTAGAAGAGACACGATAGATGACTAGGTCCTCTCTCAAATATGTGGCTTATAGATGTTTTTGTTTTTGCGGTACGCGGGCCTCTCACTGTTGTGTCCTCTCCCGTTGCGGAGCACAGGCTCCGGACGTGCAGGCTCAGCGGCCATGGCTCACGGGCTCAGCCGCTCCACGGCATGTGGGATCTTCCCGCACCGGGGCACGAACCCGCGTCCCCTGCATCGGCAGGCGGACTCTCAACCACTGCGCCACCAGGGAAGCCCTATAGATGGGTTTAAGTTCAAATCAGTCACAGCATCTTTGGCCTTTGGAATTTTATGATTTGGAAGAGTATCAAAAGGCATCGAATCCAGCTCCTTAACATCCAATGCCTGAAATCCTTAAGAATATATAAGTAGTTCTCGATCGGGGATGATGATTTTGACCCTC
This sequence comes from Stenella coeruleoalba, assembly GCF_951394435.1. Classification (NCBI taxonomy): domain Eukaryota; kingdom Metazoa; phylum Chordata; class Mammalia; order Artiodactyla; family Delphinidae; genus Stenella; species Stenella coeruleoalba. The sequence goes on along the minus strand of NC_137153.1, from coordinate 96,744,315 downwards.
AGGGGATGTTTGGCAATGTCTAGAGATATTTTTCGTGCTCCCAACTGGGCTGGGGGTGCCTCTGGGTAGTAGAGGCCAAGGATGCCCCTAAACATCCTTCAACGTTCAGGCCAGTCACCCCTCCTCGGCACAACAAAAAATTATCTGGCCCACTGTGTCCGTAGTGCCAAGGTTGAGAGATCCTGATACATGGGAAGGCAAGATGATAAAAACATAGCGATTGGAGATAAGCTGGACCAAGGTCCTCATTGTTACAGACGGGGAAAAAGAGGCCCAGAATGGTGAAGTCACTTAGGCCTGATTGCACAGCAAGGTTTTGGTAGAGCTGGATCTACATGCCATTTGATACTGACACACGAGGTATCTATATAATATTAAAGTGAAAATTTGTCTGTACATGCGATGCACTTATAGAAAAATGTACAAAAAATATTAACAGCTATTATCACCAGGCATAGTCGTCACATTTACTCTGCATTCGAAGTTACAACAAGGATGAATGAAAGATACTGCCTGGATATAATTTCTATTAAAACAAACAAACAAACAAACTGTTGAAGAAGCTGAGGGACCGAGAAGGAAATAAGCTAGCTTAAAATCTCACAGCCAGTAAGTGGCAGAGCTTGGAATTAAGCCCATTTTCTCTAACTCTTAAATCAAAGGCCTTTGGGGTGATCAGCCTGGGCCTTGGTTATTCCCATGACTGTAGAGGCATGAAAAAAAAAGAAAAAAAGAAAGTTACTGTCCTTATATGTGAGAACTGAAGGATGTTCAGACACCTTGTATTGTATCATAGTTGTCTGCATTTGATATATCTTTTGAGTCCACTGCTATGAGTACTGCATTGACTTCTGTTGGGTGTATAAATTACTCTAAAATTTCTGGAAGATAATTAAGTACTATGTAATGAAGAGCCACCCTTTGATACAGGGATTTTACCCATTGGAACCGGTCCTAAGAAAACAATCGAGTGCAGATAGATTTATGCACGAAGATATTATGATAATAATAATGGCTGGGATTTATCCAGCTCACGCCATATGCCAGACTCTGTGTTAAGTGCTTTACAGGCATCATCTTATTTACTCCTTATAACAATGTTGTGAGGTGAGTGTTATTCTCATCTCCATTTAAACACGGGAAGCTGAGGCTTAGAGCGCCTCGATCTTTTGGCCAAGGTTACTTGGCTATGATGTGATAAAAGGGATTCAAAGCCGGGCAGCCTGATTCACAGGGTTTCTTCATTTTCATGACGCTGCAATACTGACTGATAGCAGTAAATCACGACTTCATTGGGGAAAATTGGAAGGAACCTGAACGTCTAACGTGAGTGCTCTTGTTTAGGTGAATTATGACCTTTTACCTCTTTTTGTACCTTGGCCTGAAGTACTCTTGACTGTGCCTTCCTTGGGTAACAAAGACACAGATGTAGACGTGCTTAGTGACTTTGCAGATAGTTGGCGCTTGGGTGGAATGTTATTTGGAGCTTAACTCTGGTCACAGGAAGGAGGATGCAGCCGACTGGAAATCAGACTGACCTCAGGTTGAATCTGGGTTTGGCACGTCCTGGAAGCTCAGTCTCTGATGAGTCACCTTTTCTTTACCGAACCTCACGTTAAAATAGGGTCGTCACATCCACCTTATGGGGTTGCTGTATGGAATCGCTGACTTGCGGAAGTGCTTGGGGCATACAGTAGGTGCTCACTGAGTCAGACAACTGCAGATAGGCAGAGGTGGAGCCCTCTACTGGTTAGGGCTTTGAGAAGCAGGGCTTGCTGTTGTCCTAGGGAAGTGGATTCCCAGCTGTGCTAGGGATGAGGAAGTCGGTGAAGGGCACCTGAGAACCCTGCATTCTTGTGGCGAAGTCCTGTGAGCATCTCTAGAACAATGTAAACAGGATAATTGGCTGTGGGAATTGACACAGGCAGGAAAAACCGACTGGGAGAAATCCAGAGACCTGAAACAGAGGACTCTTTCTTCTGTGGAAGTCCCAGCAGGTCTCTTGGACTTAGTTCGGTTGTACCTTGGAAGGGGAGAAGCTTGGAGAGGCTTGTGTGACCAAGGAGCTGCCTCTGACATCTGGCCCAGCCTCGGACCAGACCTGCTGGTCCTAAGAATTGACCTTGGGATATTACTGCAGTGACTGAACTCTCATTTCCTGGTCAAGCCCAGAATAATCTTTGTTTCAGAGGTGATTCATCTTGGAAAGGCCGGGACTGGTGGTCCTTATCACAAGGGTTTGACTCACAGATTGTGAGAGCAAGAGGAGGCCTTGGAGAGAAATCATCCCAGTAAGCTTCTCGTTTTGGGACATGAGAGAGTCTCAAAGAGACGAAAGGACTTTACCGTCTGGCCAGCTCCTAAGGGACAGGGCCAGAACACCATCCCAAGCACTGCTGACTCAGAGTTCAGAAGAGCTGTTTTCCCCTAGTACATGAATGTTGTTTATTTGTCATCTTGGAGGGTCTATTTATCGAATTATGGCTCTTTACTCAAGCAGTTAAGGAACTTACGGACTTCTGTAAACTCAAAACGTGTATGGTGAACACAAAGAAGTATATATCCTGTCCATAGTGCTGCCAGTTTTAATCCCCAAATATCTCTTGACTCTATTTCCCTCCCTCGAGGGCAGACATCTTTTCTGGATCTTTGTAAGTATCTAACTGGTTGTCCCATTTTATTAACTGCTTCTCTCCTTGAACCTTTTTTTATCAACCCTGCCACCAGCATCAATTTTCAAGGAAATCTTTCCATGGTTCCGTTGCTAACCGGACAAACTCAAACATCTTGGGAGGACACATTCAAGACCTTTTTATAATCTGAGCCCAACCTCCCTTGTCAGGTTCTTTTTTAAAAAAAATTTATTTATTTATTTCTTTATGGCTGCATTGTGTCTTCGTTGCTGCCCGCGGGCTTTCTCTAGTCGCAGCGAGCGGGGGCTACTCTTGGTTGCGGTGCGCGGGCTTCTCATTGCGGTGGCTTCTCTTGTTGCGGAGCACGGCTCTAGGCGCGTGGGCTGCAGTAGTTGTGGCACGTGGGCTCAGTAGTTGCGGCTCGTGGGCTCTAGAGCACAGGCTCAGTAGTTGTGGCACACAGGCTTCGTTGCTCCACAGCATGTGGGATCTTCCCGGACCAGGGCTCGAACCCGTGTCCCCTGCATTGGCAGGCGGATTCTTAACCACTGTGCCACCAGGGAAGTCCCCCTCATCAGGTTCTTGTCTAACAGTGCTGCCCACCCAGGCATGATGTACTCCTGGCACATTGAACAATTCACAGTAGCTGCTCCACGTCTCCCTGCCTTTTTCTCACAGGATTCCCTCTGCCTGGAAGGCCCATCTTCTGTGCACCAGCTCAGAAAGCTTTTGCTCATCCTTTTAGCACAGCTTCTTCCTGAAGCCCTGCGTCATACTTCTCCAGGCAAAACCCACCATCCCCTCTGCTCTGTTTCTCCAAGCCTCTGCACACACTTGCATTACAGCTCTTGTATTGTATTGAGGGGGGTTAATTATTTGCCTGACTCTTCAAGGAGGCTGTGACTGAGCATTTTCACTCTATCTCGCCTGCTTCCAGGTTCTAGCATCAGGCCTAGCACAGAATGTGTTCAATAGTGTTTTCTGATTTAATGAATAAATTATTGAATTCACTTAAATAAAAATTGTTTATTGTGTATCTGTTGTCTTGGGAGGCAAAACGTGTAGGTAGATGGTCACCAACTTGAGGGTCAATTTGAGATGGTTTGAATTAAATTATAGCCTATGTAGGACAGAGAAATTTGCTGAGATAGAGAAAATACCAGTGATTTTAAATATACACCCCAGATAAAAATCATAAGGGAAGATGCCTCAAAATGCAGGTGCAGAAAAGAAACAGAACTGCTTCTCATGTGGACAACTCTACCCTGCATACACAGGGGGAGTGACACATGTTTACGTAGATAGTGAAGACATGATGATTTCCAAATGCAGTACCATGGAGGCCAACTGGAATGCAATAAAGTGTTTAAGTCTGATGAATACCAAAGTGTTGGTTGCAACATCATGTGCTTTAGGCAGTCACTATGGGAGAGTTCGTCCTGTGTCAAGGACAGCTTCTTGGAGGAGATAAGCCTTGAGAAAAACTCCCCTTCACCACCATCACCACCACTACCAAACACGGACCTACTATTTTAATCCCTCATGGCTTCAGATGTAATCTCCTGACTTACGTGTGGTGGATCTGACCTCCTGCGTTTTGAACTTTTATGTTTAAGACAGTACCTTTTAGAGGGATTTGATGTTCTTGAGTCAAACTATGTTCAGAGAAGAAATGAAAAGCTAGAAACTTTCAACAAACATTTTCTTAGACCTCAACTGACCCACAGGTGACTTAATTGATAATGAAGTCTTTCAAGTTCGTATCCTTTTCATCCACTAATATTTTATATTTGCCTGTAAGAGATGTGGAAATGGGTTTAGAAGACATAGATGAGAAATGACTCCATTGAATTTAAAAATCCCTAATTAAGAAAAATTATGCTACTGTGTTAAGGTTGACATCCTTTGCTAAAAAGATTTGTATTAGTCATGATTTTTATCTGTCCAGTTAATCTTATTTTTCATCTGCCTGCATAGGCAAAAGCAGGTTGTGTTGAAAGATACTTCCTCATAGTAGCTGGATACTTCTACATTTGCCATCTTCCTGTGTGTTCCCAGCAGCCTGGGATGGGGGACTTAATAGACCCATTTTACGGATGAGGACTCTGAAGTGCAGAGATGTTCAGTAATTTTTTTCTTTTTTTTTTTAATTGGAGTATAGTTGCTTTACAATGTTGTGTTAGTTTCTGCTGTACAGTGAAGTAAATCAGCTATATAGTAATCTTGTAAAAGAAGCAAGTGGCACAGAAGAAACTTAAACCTAGATTTTGTGACTTCCATTGTAATGCTCTTGGGTGGTTCGTAGCTCCTGGATTTCCATCTTGTCTCCATCTCTACTTACAAATATGATTTGGAGCAAGTTGCTGTTCTCTGAGCTTCAATTTCTTTATCAGTAAGATGGGCATTACGATATCTCTGTCTCTGGATGCTCTTAACTTCAGGAAACACAGAATGTGAGGAAGTAAAACTAGCAAATGTAAATAAATGCAACTGATTCCCTTCATGTGGCTGGAATGTAGGGCGGGGAGCTGGAGTGCTGGGACCTGAGGACCTACTTTAGAAGGTGCATGCCAGTTTATTCAAGATCTCATGGAATTTGCATTTAATCCCAAGGGCAATGGAGACCATTGAAGATTTTAAGATGCTTTAAGAAAATGGAGAGGGGGGGACTTCCCTGGTGGTCCAGTGGTTAAGACTCCGTGCTCCCAATGCAGGGGGTCAGGGTTTGATCCCTGGTCGGGGTTCGATCCCTGGTCGGGGTTCGATCCCTGGTCGGGGAACAGTCCCTGGTCAGGGTTCGATCCCTGGTTGGGGAACGATCCCTGGTCGGGGAATGCTCGCTGGTCGGGGAACTAGATCCCACATGCCACAGCTAAAGATCCTGCATGTGGCAACAAAGATCCTGCGTGCCGCAGCTAAGACCCAACGCAGCCAAAATAAATGTTTATTACGAAAAGAAAATGGAAAGATGTGTCCTTTCTAGCAGAGTCTCTCTGGCATGGGATCCTACAGGAGTGTCTTAACTGGTCTCCCTACATAATTTCCCTCTCCAGTCCACCTCACAGTGATATTTCTGCACCACATTCTGGCATCTCAGTCGCCTGCCTACAAACCATCACTAGCTCTGCGTATCTCACAGGATGAAAGTACAAGCCGTGTATGCTGGCATTCAAGGCTCTTCACCCTTGGCCTTTGCCAACCCTTCTGGGTTTGTGTTGCTCCCCTCCCCCAGCAGTGGCTCACCCTGATGGAAGCCCCATGATGGTCACTGCTGTTCCTTGCCTTTGTACACAACACTCCTGGAGGTGCAATACTTTATTCTGGTATCCAACCAAGGGATGCAATGCTAATCATTACCGAAACTCAGCTCAGCCAGCTCTGTCCTGCCTTACTGTGATTATGCGTCTGCCCCAGCCATCAGACTGTGAACTCCTCAAGAACAGTGGCCTCGTTCAGTGGCTTATTCAGCTCAGAGGCTCTAACATGCAGCACAGTGCTCAGCCCCATGTGGATGCAGCAGATGTGCAATGAGCCAGCATGGGCTCTGGGGTCAGGCTGCCTGAGTTCCAGCTCGAGCTTTGCCACTCACTAGCTGTGCAGGTCAACGCAACCTTACTGTGCCTTGGTTTCCTCATTTGTAAAGAGTACCAGCCTTCTAGGATTGATGGATTATGTGTACGTACATATTTCTGTTTAATACTGATATTATCTAGCAGCATCATAGATAGAGTGGTATATATGATGTATAGAAGTGGCTAATATATAGTATATCTATACATTTGTATAGATAGATATAGATATAGTGTGTAGCATATATAGTGATAATAAAAGGGCTTGACACACAGGGAGTCCTCATCAGACATCAGAGTGGGTGTCGTTAGCATCCTGATTGCAGCCTATGAATTGGAAGCCATAAAATGCTCAATGATTTTCTACTCCTTTGGACTTACTGTTAGTCATGGAGATGCAGCAGGATTTGGGGTAGAGCAATCTATGAAGTCAGAGGTTAAGTTTACCATAAATTTCTACTTTGAGCAGGGCAAATACCTATTTCTCCAGTCTACAAAAAAGGAATCCCATCTAGACAGGTGAGTGGAAGCTGAAACAGAACCTTGGAATGGGACATGGGCTCCATTTCCCCTTGGTACTATTGATGAATGCACTCAAGCTGGGCCATGCTGATGACACGTGGGGGTAGCATCCAGACAGAGACGTCACTGGGTCCAATAGTAGAGAGGTCGCAGTTTGTCTTTGCAAACGCTTTCTCTTGCCCTTTGCTTACCTAAAGATCTCAGAGTTCTAGCTTCAGATGAAGCTTGACCCTCCTTACTTGTCTCAATCAAAGCTGACTGTCTGTGTCCTCAGTCTTTCAAGATCCTGCTTAATTTCTGCAATGGTGTGATAGTTTGTGGTAAATGGTTTTTCAGATGAATATGTTCTAGTTACCATCTCAGAGTCTTCCCGGGTGACAGTAACCCTTTAGCAAGACATAGCAGACTAGTCGGGACCATGAAACGTTTAGACACGTAGCCTCTCAGCTGAAGGTTGTTGATGGGGATGTCAGTGTCCAACCCTATGTTGATGTTCTGATGACATAGAGATTGGTCCATTTGCAGCTATACCACATCCCATCAGTGACCACCTGTTTCAGGAATATGTGAGACTATCCTCAGCTCTAGGACTAAACCCATTCCACGTTTCTGGATGCCCAGATAACCAATGAATAAGTTCAAGTATGTGTGGGAAAAGGCTCACACGTGATGGTGGTGGTAGTGGCTAGCAGTGGGAAATAGGGAAAAATAAGAGAGGAAACCTAGCAGCATCTCCAAGAAAGATGCTCAGACTCCATGGGGCTGACTTCCGTTTCAGATATCATGAAACTAATGGTCCAGTCTTTAATAAAGTGAATGATTGCCTAATAAATAATATATAACATATAAAGGCAAAAATGCTTGTTCTCTAGATCTGTTTATTCAGCTGCTAAGATCTATATCCAGGGCACTTTCTCTTTTTCCCATTAAAAAATCTATTTCATTGAAAAGATCCAACATCCTTCTGGCATAAGTTCTGATGTAATTTTTTGAGAAATGTGAAATGATGAAAATAGAGAACTTCTCCACCATGGCCTTGCAAACCAGCTGGTTAATATTTATCTGAAAGAACAAAAGAGGATATAAAGTGAGATTGTGTACATTCGGGGTGGGCTGGAGTCAGGAGGTGTGGATTCTAGTTCCCTGTCTGTCACCAACTGGCTGTGTTACCTTGGGTAAGTGACAACTGAACTCCTGTGACCTAGACTGACCTCATCCGAAAACTGTGCTTGACTTAGAGGGTCATCAAATTCCCTTCTTCGTCTCTGGTGAAAACATACAGTAGTCCCCGAGGGCTGGAAGCTCTTCAGAATTCATTTTTTATGACCTGTTGCCCCAGATGAACACCGAATGCCCACGGCGCTGCTTAGAGCTTTTTCTGGTGCTTTTCTTAAACCATCGCCAAGGAAAGAGATTCTGCAAGTTGCCTTCGTAACTCAGTCCACTGTTTAGCACCCCCTCCCATCTACTGGAGTTCTTCCTTTTACACTGAACGTTGTAGAATGCTTTAAAGAACCCCCCCCCCACACACACACATACACCCCCACACATACACACACACACCCTCCTGACTGCAGAGGACTATTCAGATGCAACAGGTGCAGTGAGTTATAGATCTTACAAAGGACACAAAGAAGCACCCAGTCGGCAGGAACAGCGGTTGCCAAGAATTTAATTCATCAGTACAAATCCAAATTTACAAAGAACTAATCCCACATAATGGATAAAGGACAAAAAAGAAGGATTAATGGGGGAAAAGGGAGTTTCTGAAAATTCACATCTCAAGCCTGCTAAACTCCTTATTTGGCCTGCTTCATTTTCCTTCTTTTCCCAGCAGACTTCATTTTTCTTAAGAAAAATAAAGTCCTCTGTGATGAATAGTTGCAACCTAAGAACATGTATGTGCTCAACTGCTCTGAAGTTGGTCTGAATGTGTCTGGGTGTGGAATGGCGCTTGTGTTGGGAATGTGGAAGATTGCAGTTGGAAATAATGAATCCCTTCCTCAGGACTCGCATGGCCCTTGCAGAGTCAGGGCAAAAAGCTGTTTCTTCTCAAATGAAAAGAAACCTTCTTTCTCTCAGCTGTGGAAAGAATATTCTTCTGGTGACAATCCAAGATGAGATGTTGGCCACCCAACATCTGAGGGGTTCAAATTCATCAGGCCTTTCTTCCAACTCCTGTTAACGGCTCACTTCCATTTCCAGCATTTCTCCTAACTCTACTCTCCACTGCTCACTTTCTGGTTGCAGTTGCTTCCCATCGAAAGCACCAGTGCAACTTCCGTGACTTATCCCCATCATGTATTTAATTTTTCTCTTATGAAGCATCTTGCCCATGAAGACCAGGACAATCTTCCTAAAATAAAATTCTGATTAGATATTAGGTAATTCTACTGTCAAAGGCACCTGCTTTTTTATTTTGCTTAATTTTAGACCCTTTCCCTGAGTTTCAGTGGTGGAAACCCATGGCATCTGCATAAGCTTATTTTCCACTAGTCCCTGCACATGCCTCATGACGGCTAAAATGGAATTTTGGTTACTGGATACATGTACACACACACAGTGAAGCTCTGGTGTTCCAGTCAGAAGACCTGGCCGTGAAATTTGCTTTCATCTCTTACTAGCTGAATGGCTTTGTGTGAGTTCCTTAACCGAGCCTCGGTTTTCAAATATGTTAAAAAATGGTCTTAATGCAGCCAGTGTGATGAGATTTTTGAGAAGGTTGAGGTCAATTGGTTTCTATTCTTTGAAGCCCTTTCTGATCTCCTCAACAGCCAAGCATTCCTCCTCTCAGCCTCTGCCTTCTCCAGAGCTTCCACCCATCTCTGAACAGATTGTGTTCCAATTATCTGATAATAACAACTAACATTTCTGAACACTTAATTTTCATGTGTCAGGCACGATGATAAACACTTTACGTATATCTTTTCCATATAATCCTTTCCACCTAGCCCTGTGAGGTAGGGACGATTATCATCCAATTGACAAGTCTTTGAAGGTAAAGAACATGTGAAATTCTCTTGTATCCCTTTTGCCAAGCACTTGCTTGGCAAATGACGGATGCTTGCGGTAGGCAGAATTCTAAGTTGGTCCCCAAGAATCCTGCCCCCTGGTGTCCATGCCTATATAATCTCCTCCACTTGAGTATGCGTGGGAACTGTTCATATGATGGATGTTATATACCTATTAATATGATGGATGTCACTTCTATGATTAGGTTACATTATGGGGTAAAAGTGAAGGGATTTTAATGATCTCATGACTCCCTAGCCTGCAGGGTAGATTTGTGAAAGATTTGTCTACAGTTGATAGTTGAAATAATGGCGAAGCTGAGCTTGACAAGAGAAAGTGTAAAGGGAGAAGAGGAATAGAGACAGAGCAGTGACCATCACATTCACTCTGGTGGAGCAGAATAAGCCTTCCTGAACAAAAAGGAATAGGGAAGCAGCCTGGAATAATGCATTAACCCAGAAATTAACAAGGTAGCATTTTAAAAGTTACAAATTACCCATCCCCCAGTGGACCCTAAATTCATATTGATTTTCCATCCTCTTTCTTTTTCTCTACTGTCATTCAGGGTAATGAAAGTATTTTTTGAGGAATGTCGTATTTTGCAAAACATTTTTATGTGATCTTATCACAAGTTACTGAGGTAGGTATTATTCTTACTATTTCATAAATGTGTAAGCCAAGGTATGGAGATATGAAATAGCTTGCCAAAAACTCAGCCACCTAATTTATGATTAAATCCGGATTCACATTCAACGGTCTGTCTCCTAATGCTCTGTTTTTCTTTCTTTTTTTAAAAAATTTTTATTTATTTATTTTTTGGCTGCACTGGGTCTTTGTTGCTGCGTGTGGGCTTACTATAGTTGCGGCGAGCGGGGGCTACTCTTCACTGCGGTGTGCAGGTTTCTCATTATGGTGGCTTCTCTTGTTGTGGAGCACGGGCTCTAGGCATGCGGGCTTCAGTAGTTGCAGCACGCGGGCTTCAATAGTTGTGGCTCGCGGGCTCTGAGCTACAACGAGATTTAAGAATTCCCTTTCCTAAAATGATCAAGTAGGGTTGTAGGTGTCTGGATAAAATATTGCACACAGCAATGGAAGTGGGATGAGGAGATTAAATGTCCGAAGGTTGGTAAAAGAGAATTAGAGGAGAATATTCCAGGTCTCCCCAGATTCTAAAAAAAAAAAATTTTTTTTTGGCTGCGTTTGGGTCTTCATTGCTGTGCGTGGACTTTCTCTAGTTGTGGTGAGCGGGGGCTACTCTTCGTTGTGGTGCACGGGCTTCTCATTGCAGTGGCTTCTCTTGTTGCGGAGCACGGGCTCTAGGCGCGTGGGTTTCAGTAGTTGTGGCGCACGGGCTTAGTTGCTCCGCGGCATGTGGGATCTTCCTGGACCAGGGCTTGAACCCGTGTCCCCTACATTGGCAGGCGGATTCTTATCCACTGCGCTGTGCCACCAGGGAAGTCCCCTCCGCAGATTCTTCAACTTGCAAGTCAATCAACTTCTCAGAATGCTGGAGATGCCATACTTGCCCCTCGTGGCTTCAATGTCCCATAAAAGACATGACAGAGCTAACATTTACTCACCTATTATTGTAGAAAATTGAGTAAAAGCTTTTCCATTTCCAAATCATGCATGAGTTATCAGCAAATTGCCTTTTCTGCTGTTGACAATTCTGTGTTTAACCCAAGAGGCTTTTGCTTTTCTTGTTAGGGACACAAAATAATAATAATAGTATGATCAAGGTGATGATGATGATGATGATGGATATTGAACGCTAAGGCATTGTGCTGCGTGGTTTACAGATTTGATTTCATTTAATCCTCACAACAATTCTGAGAGATTTAGAAATTTTTATCTCCATTTTGCAAATGAGGAAACTGAGGCTTGGGAAAGTTCAATGATCTATTACAGAATACAGAGCTAGAGAGAGTAGAGCAAAGTTTTGGGTAAAGATCTGACTCCACAGCCCTCTGACCCACTAAGCTATATAGCTACTGCGGTATCTGACCACTGAGCTATATGACCCCTGAGCTATATGCCAAAATGCTGCTCCACACAGGTGGTTTGAGGTACAGGAGTAAACATATTCCTGATCTGTTTCACTTTGCATCTTTTCCTTCCTCCCTTCCTTCCATGAGCTGTCAGTAACAGTAGGTAGAAAAACACTATTAGGGCTTTAAAAGGACATGTGATACAGAGTCTGACATCTAGTCTCTGTGTCTTAATAACTATGGGAACTTGATCAGTTTAGTTCAAGTGATGGTTATTGAACACATACTGTGCGCCAGATGCGGAATTAGGTCCCTGCTTCCATGAAGCTTAGAGGGAAGACAGGTGTTGAGTAATCAGATATGAGTGGGTGTTAAAGACAGGTACTCTGGAAACATCCAGCAAGGAGACCTCCTCTAGTCACTGAATAGTTTGACCAACCTTAGTTTGCCTAACTAAAGAATGGAGATGGTACTGCTCTCCTCATTTCATAAAACCCAAAGTATTGTGTATGATTGTATCATGTAAAATGTAAACATGTAAATGTGAATTATCCTATTATCTGGAATTGTTATCATGAGATTGATAAGGTCCCCATCAGCTATTAATCTTCCCATTCCATATTACTTCTCTGTAGGCATCATACCCCCAATTTGTGGTTTTAAGAAATAAATTCTTAGAGGGTGTATATTCAAACCTACACATTAGGCAGACTGTGGACATTAGGCAGCTTAAGGACTTTGCAACTAATTTGTTCATGAAATACATGAACAATAGAACTATATTAGCATTTAGTACCTTGAATTCACAAAAATGCTGAATTATTGATTGGGTGGGAAAGATAGGGATTTATACCTAGACATAGAGTCAATTGGAAGTTTACCAAAAAAATATAGCTATGACCCTTTATTGATGCAGTTGGTGGGAGACTTTACTTTTTTCTCCGCTCTTCTGTTTTCTTCCAATCGTTTTAAGTGTTTGGCTCAAGGAAAGAAAATAGTTCCATTTAGCCAAAAACATAGGCATTTCCCATAAATTCTGTAGTCATGGTCTTGAAGTGAAATCTCAAAACTGAATTTCTAAGAGGATCCGTTGGAAACTGATGCTTGATGTAGGGAAGGAAAAGCTTTTACTCAATTATCTACAATAACAGCAGGGGAAATGCTGAAAATTACTGACACAGTAAATGGATTTTTGCATAAATGTTCTCTGTTTTCAAGTTTACCTTAGTGTGAAAGACCTTTATTATGAAGCGTTCCCTCTAGCTCATCTCTTGTTTTTCAAAGAATAGAAGATCGATTTAGTTTTTTGTCAGAGACAATGGACAAATCACCATGGTAGACTGTTTAGTCTTAAACATCTGGCAGCTCCCAAGATTTGATTTTTCGCAGGTGGACAATGTTTGGTGGCTTGGACACAGGATAATGTGATCTTAAATGTGGACATCTCTTTCTATTTTCTTCCCTTTTTAAAAAACAGCTTTCTTGAGATATAACTTATATACGCGAAGTTCAACGTTGAAAGTATAATTCAGTGGCCTTTAGTATATTTACAGAGTCATGCAGCCATCGTCATAGTCTAAATTTAGGACATTTTCATCACCTCAAAAAGAAATCCCATTAGTAGTCACTCACATTCCCTCCAACTCTGCCAGCCCCTTTCAACCAGTAAACTTTCTGTCTGTATAGATTTGTCTATAGTGGGCAATACATATAAAGTGTATCATACAACGTACATGGTCTTTTGTGATTGACTTCTTTTACTTAGCATAATGTTTTTTGAGGTTCATCTGTGTTGAAACATGTATCAGTACTTTATTCCCTTCCATTGCTGAATAATATTTGATTGTATGGATATGCCACATTTTGTTTATCCAAAGTCCTACTTTTAAAAAAATTGAAGTATAGTTGATTTATAGTGTTGTGTTAGTTTCAGGTGTACAACAAAGTGATTCAGTTGTATATATTCCTTCATAATATATATTCAGAATATTTTCAGAAATATTTCTGAATATGTAGTCTGAATATATATTTTCTGAATATGTATTCAGAAAAAAGATTTCAGAATTTCAGATTCTATTCCATTACAGGTTATTACAAGATAATGAATATAATTCCCTGCGCTATACAGTAGGTCCTTGTTGCTTATCCATTTTGTATACAGTAGTTTGCATCTGTTAATCCCAAACTTCTAATTTATCCCTCCCCCCTCTTTCTCCTTAGGTAACCATAAGATTGTTTTCTATGTCTGTGAGTCTATTCTGTTTTGTAAATAAGTTCATTTGTATCATTTTTTAAGATTCCATATATAAATGACATATGATATTTACCTTTCTCTGTAAAGTCCTACTTTTTATTTATTTATTTATTTATTTATCTATTACCTCTTTGCAACCCTTGCCTCCATTGGTGATTCCTTGGAAATCCTTCTTCCCTTGATTTCTGCAACACCATTTTTGATTTTCCTCGTATTCCTCTGGCCCTTTCACCTCAAACTCCTTCATGGGATCCCCTCTTTCCACTCACTTTTTAGCCATTGATCCTCCTTGGACAGGTCCACTCTTCAGACTCAGCAACAGGGAGCCCTGGCCTGAACAACATCCTTTAGAAAGTCCCATGTATCATACCCTCCCAATATGTTTATTGAAGGACACAAGGACACGTCTACCATTTGGTATCCAGTGCTCAGCAGGGGCATACCATGTCTCATAACCTTAACCAATTACTCTCATGACTAACACTGTTCAAGCCCCAGGGAAATCCTTCCCTACATCTTTCAACCATGACTTCTAAGCAAAAGACCTCTAAGTTCAAGTCCCATAATGGTGTGTGGGTTATGCTGCTGAGGAAGCCAGAGATGGGCACTGCTTTGGAGTATAGGGAGGATCTGAGTGGCAAAAGTGCTTAGATAAAAGGAAAGACAAATTAATTAACGTGTCAAAACTTTCCTCTCAGATACCATGAATGCAATACATTCTTATATAATGAAGTATCATTTCTACAAAGTACCAAGTGTCCATTTTCTTGCTTTTCTTCACTTTCTGATTCAGAGTTCTAGAAATATTCTTGAATGAATGTGAAATTTACAGTAGCGTCACATAGAAGCAGAGAAACATTTTGTACTGTTAGCTCGTATTTCTCTTAAATTTGTATATATGAAGGTTTAGGTGTAATAAGGGTGAAGTATGACACTGAATTTTTATATTGCTCTATAGATCTAGATACTACTCTAAGAGATAATGAAGTTACAATATTCTGGAATATTGTTTATATATTCTGTATATTACAGTGTTTGAACATAACATGTAAAATTAACAATGCATTTCTGAAGTGAAGCATTACTTTAACAGTTTTTTGGACATTTCCAATTGCTACTGCCTCAGTTTTCTATTTTGGCACTACTGTGAAAAGAACATGAATTATATGAGAATCTTGATTATAACAACATAATTTGTGAGTTTTTTGATATGAAGACAAGAAAATAAATTTCAGGGAACAAATTGGTAATAACTCGTAAAGTGTGTATGAATTTTTTTATCCCTTATTTGCACACTGTTGGCCTACCAACAGAACATGCAGACCTTTAAAATAGTATTTGAACTCAGTCATCTTATTAATATTTTGCCAAATTTTAGTCATCTAAAATCATTATTTTACACATTTAAAACTGTATTATCACAAAGATATAATCTTATTTATTTTAAAAATAAATGTATTTATTTATTTATTTTTGGCTGCGTTGGGTCTTCGTTGCTGTGCGAGGGCTTTCTCTAGTTGCGGGGAGCGGGGGCTGCTCTTCATTGCAGTGCGCAGGCTTCTCATTGCAATGGCTTCTCTTGTTGCAGAACATGGGCTCTAGACGCACGGTCTTCAGTAGTTGCAGCACGCGGGCTCAGTAGTTGTGGCTCATGGGCTCTAGAGCACAGGCTCAGTAGTTGTGGTGCATAGGCGTAGTTGCTTCGCAGCATGTGGGATCCTCCCGGACCAGGGCTCAAGCCCGTGTCCCCTGCATTGGCAGGCAGATTCTTAACCACTGCGCCACCAGGGAAGTCCCACAAAGATATAATTTTAAAAGTAGCAGGATCAAACATTTTCACAGCCTGTTAATTTGATGTTTCACTTTCAAGTATTTAACCATATGCATGGGACTTCCGTTGGTACTCTTGCCCAAGACCCCATAAATGTAGACTGTCCTCAGGGATGTTCATGAGGATGCCTCTTTTTTCACTTTATATCCTTTCTCCAGGTGATATCCATTTCTATCTCTTTGTACCACCTATTTGCTGTGGAACTCAATTTTCTTTTTCCTATCGAGATTTTTCTCTTGAGCTTCAGATGTGTATATCTTTTTCTTTTAACATCTTTATTGGAATATAATTGTTTTACTATGTTGTTTTAGTTTCTGCTGTATAACAAAGTGAATCAGCTATACATATACATATATCCCCATATCCCCTCCCTCTTGCGTCTCTCTCCCACCCTCCCTATCCCACCCCTCTAGGTGGTCACAAAGCACCGAGCTGATCTCCCTGTGCTATGCGACTGCTTCCCACAGGCTATCTGTTTTACATTTGGTAGTGTATATATGTCCATGCCACTCTCTCACTTTGTCCCAGTTTACCCTTCCCCCTCCCCGTATCCTCAAGTCCATTCTCTGTGTCTGCATCTCTTTTCCTCTCCTGCCCCTAGGTTCTTCAGAACCATTTTTTTTTTAAGATTCCATATATAAGTGTTAGCATACGGTATTTGTTTTTCTCTTTCTGACTTACTTCATCTGTATGACAGACTCTAGGTCCATCTGCCTCACTACAAATAACTCAATTTCATTTCTTTTTATGGCTGAGTAATATTCCGTTGTATATATGTGCCACATCTTCTTTATCCATTCATCTGTCGATGGATACTTAGGTTGCTTCCATGTCCTGGCTATTGTAAATAGAGCTGCAATGAACATTGTGGTACATGACTCTTTTTGAATTATGGTTTTCTCAGGGTATATACCCAGGAGTGGGATTGCTGGGTCATATGGTAGTTCTATTTTTAGTTTTTTTGGGAACATCCATACAATTCTCCATAGTGGCTGTATCAGTTTACATTCCCACCAACAGTGTATGAGGGTTCCCTTTTCTCCACACCCTCTCCAGCATTTATTATTTGTAGATTTTTTGATGATGGCCATTCTGACTGGTGTCAGGTGATACCTCACTGCAGTTTTGATTTGCATTTCTCTAATGATTAGTGATGTTGAGCATCCTTTCACGTGTTTGTTGGCAATCTGTATGTCTTCTTTGGAGAAATGTCTATTTAGGTCTTCTGCCCATTTTTGGATTGGGTTGTTTGTTTTTTTGATATTGAGCTGCATGAGTTGCTTGTATATTTTGGAGATTAATCCTTTGTCAGTTGCTTCGTTTGCAAATATTTTCTCCCATTCTGAGGGTTGTCTTTTCGTCTTGTTTATGGTTTCCTTTGCTGTGCAAAAGCTTTTAAGTTTCATTAGGTCCCATTTGTTTGTTTTTGTTTCCATTTCTCTAGGAGGTGGGTCAAAAAGGATCTTGCTGTGATTTATGTCAAAGAGTGTTCTTCCTGTGTTTTCCTCTAAGCATTTTATAGTGTCTGGCTTTACATTTAGGTCTTGAATCCATTTTGAGTTTATTTTTGTATATGGTGTTAGGGAGTGTTCTAATTTCATTCTTTTACATGTAGCTGTCCAGTTTTCCCAGCACCACTTATTGAAGAGGTTGTCTTTTCTCCACTGAATATTCTTGCCTCCTTTATCAAACATAAGGTGACCATATGTGCATGGGTTTATCTTTGGGCTTTCTATCCTGTTTCGTTGATCTATATTTCTGTTTTTGTGCCAGTACCATACTGTCTTGATTACTGTAGCTTTGTAGTATAGTCTGAAGTCAGGGAGCCTGATTCCTCCAGCTCCTTTTTCTTTCTCAAGATTATTTTGGCTATTCTGGGTCTTTTGTGTTTCCATACAAATTGTGAAATTTTTTGTCCTTGTTCTGTGAAAAATGCCACAGACGTGTATATCTTAACGTCTACCTTGGATCCTCCACCTTGGACACAATATATCACTAACTAAATGCACTCTAATTCTGCTCCTACTCAAATTGACTCCACTGAAACCTGGGAATCACCTCTGCCTCCTCATCCTTCTTCCTCATCTCTTCCTCCAATAGCATCTTCGCTGTTATCTTCTGCTGATCCCACCTACCTGGTGTCTCTTGCCCATCTTCTCTTCTCCATTCCCCTTGCCATGACCTTTGTTAAGTCATTCCTCACTTTATGTTTATTTTTCTACTAGTCTTCATGATTCCAGGATTGGCCCTTCCGGCAAAAGTCTGATCAGTTTACTATCCTGCTTAAAATTTTCCAGTGTCACATCAGGACCTTTAGGAAAAAGTCCAAACTCCTTAATATGGTATAAAGGGCACTTTGTGACATAGTCCTTACCGCCTTCTTCTCCAGCCACATCTTTTTTTTTTATTTAAAAATTTTTAATTGAATTTTTATTTTATATTGGAGTATAATTGATTTACAATGTTGTGTTAGTTTCAGGTGTAGAGCAAAGTGATTCAGTTATACATATACATGTACCTATCCTTTTTCAGATTCTTTTCCCATATAGGTTATTACAGAGTATTGAGTAGAGTTCCCTGTACTATACAGTAGGTCCTTGTTGTTTATGTATTTTATATATAGTAGGTGTGTATGTTAATCCCAACCTCCTAATTTATCCCTCCCCCTGACCTTTCCCCTTTGGAAACAAGTTTGTTTTCTATGTCTACAGGTCTGTTTCTGTTTTGTAAATAAGTTCATTTGTATCATTTTAAAAATTCCACATATAAGTGATATCCTATGATATTTGTCTTCCTCTGACTTACTCTGCTTAGTATGATAATCTCTAGGTCCATCCATGTTGCTGCCAATGGCATTATTTCACTCTTTTTCATGGCTGAGTTGTATTCCATTGTATATATATACACCACATCTTCTTTATCCATTTCTCTGTCAGTGGACATTTAGGTTGCCTCCATGTCTTGATTATTGTCAGTTGTGTCCAGCCACATCTTGAAACAGTTTCCCCCTTGCTCACTGTGCTCCAGTCACAGTGGCTTTGATATTCTGAATTGCACCATTCCCCCTTCAGCATCAGTGCCTTTGAACTTGCAGTTTCCCTTTGCCTAGAATGTTCTCTCTTGCCATATTTCGCCCCTTCACCCAGTGTCTTGGTGAATATATGATAAATGTCTATCTCTACTATAGGTGATCCTTTTGGGCAAATTTCACATATTTTTTCCATCACAACTTTATTCCTAGTATTTGACTGGCACAAAGTAGACACTCATTTGTTGAATGAGTAAAAGGCTCGTTCATTGCTGTATCCCCAAGGCCAAGCAGGATGAATGGAATAGATTAACTGTTCACTAAATGCTGAATAAATGAAATAGATAAATGGAGGCATTCTATAGGAATATCTAGGTAGTTGTCTGAAGGATGGCTCTTTGGAGCCTGAAGTCACTTGGAGGTCCAGCAACTTGTCCCTTTAATTCACTAAGAGCTTAACTAAGTGCTGGTTGTGTTCAGGAACTTAAACGGAATAGGTGGACATGGTAACGATCATGAAGTTTGCCTCTACCTGCATATGGTCTAGATTCTCTTTTTGGTAAGAGATGTCAGGGGGCTGGCTTAGCAAGTGAGTGTTCTGTAAGTGTAAGGGAGGAGAAAAGGGTGGTGTGTGATTTGGGCATGGAATTAAGGGACCATATAGACTTGATAATTCAGTGTAGACCATTTAATCAATGGGTCGCCCAGCTGAGGATGAAGGCCAGCAACACCGCCCACAGCAGGACTATGGGACCAGGGATATGAGGGGGAATGGCCAAAGCAGGTATGGGGCCTCACCTGTTGGTTATGTTATAGCAGGTAGAAGGGCTATGCTTTAAAAAAAAATCTTTAAAAGTTTCAGTCAATTTAATAAACCAAATGTATTACGGTTATTTTGGCCTCAAGTAGCAAAGGAAACTAATTCTGAGTGGCTTACCCAATAAAGAAGTATATTATTTCATATTATAAGAAATTTAGAGATAACGGGGACCAGTGTTGGTTACTCAACAGCACAATATCAAGAATTTGGGGCCTTGTTTCTTTCGTCTCTGCCATCTTTGTCCTTGTCCTCAGGCTAAATTCTCTCTTGGTTGCAAGATGGCTGTTGCAGTTGTAGATATCACAGGTAGGCATGACAAGGTCCAGCGGAAAAAGAGAGATCAGGTTTTCCTATGTATCTTTCTTTTTTTTTTTTTAAGGAAAAATTTTCCTAAAAGTCTCCAGCAGATTTTCTCTCACACTTCATTGGCTTGAATTACATCCATGCCATCATCTAACCCAGTTGTTGTCAAGGGGAATAGGTTCATGACCCATCCCTGGGACTGGAACTAAGGGCATGCATAGGCAACCAATGGTATCTGTTTTCCTCAGGCTTACTCTATCCTGAACTTCTGACTCAAAAGCTTTGCCAAAGAAAATGTGTCCTCTTTCCCCCAAGCTCCCACTCCACTGGAGGAGAAGGACTGAATTTCAAAAGAATTAATGAATTTTTGTGTATAGACTCCATTATACGCTGGAAGCATAGTCAATGGGCCCATCTCTGTGGGTTGGGTGTAAGTTACAGAGTCTGGAGAGCAGTCCAGGGGTGCTGGAGATTAATTGCACAATGCATAAGAGTGATTAAGTTTAATCACTGTATTTTCTCCCCCCCTCTTACAAAGAGCAGCATAGGTGGGGTTTGCCAATTGTATCAATCTGTTCCAGCTTCTAGGCCAATAGTATTTGCAATTATGTGGCCCTGGAGTCACATTTTCTGTTACCATTAACCAAAGGAGCCACATGAGCCTAATAGAATATTCTAATACAGAAATAAAAGGTCTTGCAACTTTGCAGGTTACAGAAGAAGGACCCACACTCAGCCTATTAGCTTTTGCCTGAGACTGTGATTTCCTCAGACAAAGCTCCAAGCTTGGCTTTGTATCCAGAGGGAAAGAAACTGGTCAAACCAGTTTATTTTTTTAATCTTTTGTTTTCCCTTCACCATTTTTTATCTTTGAAAACATTAGACTACCACGCAGACAAAATTATGTCAGAAAAATGAAATTCAATCAAGCTGAATGTTCCAGAGACACTTAATTCAATTCCAGAGATACTTTTTGAGCCCCTACTATGAGTAAAGCACAGCACTAGATATTGTGGAGAACTCACAAACTAGCAAACAGGTCACCAGATACACATTTTCTGAGAACCTACCTTTAGCCAAGTACTTGGATAAGTTTGGGGGTGTAAGAGGCATGAGAGCTTTCTCTGTTTCCAAGGTATACGTGTGTTTGGAGTGAGACAATACAGATAAGTAAAAACTCCACTGCTATAGACTGAATATCTGTGTCCTGTTCAAATCCACATGTTGAAACCTAATCCCCAGTGTGTTGGTATTTGGAGGTGGGGCCTTTGGGAGGTGATTAGATTGTGAGGATGAAGCCCTCATGAACAAGGTTAGTGCCATTTTAACAGAGACCCCAGAGAGCTCGCTTGCTCCTTCCACCATGTGAGGACACAATGAGAAGATAGCTACCTATGAACCAGGAAGAGGGCTCCCACCAGACACTGAAGCTGCCAGAGCCTTGATCTTAGACTTCCCAGACTCCAGAACTGTGAAGAATATATTTCTGTTGTTTACAAGCTCGCTAGTTCATGGTAATGTGTTATAGCAGCCTGAATGGATGAAGATATCCACTGAAGTTCATTGTGATATGTCAAGTTATTGCTGGTTTCTATGGCATCAAAGAGATGGCCAAACCAAGGATGGGAAGAAAGTGAGGAAGTCATTTCCAAGGAAGGGGTACTTAGGTGAGTATTGAAAGGCAAATAGGGGTTTGCCGGATGATCTTGAGCCCTAATTTTCAAAAGTAGAAATAAGATATTTACACCAAAAGCTACAAGTCAAGACATCATGTGCAAAGTTCTCTAAGGGGGCATGATGCAATCTTCAAGGAGGAAGGATCTTTTGTTCTGGGCTGTGGTGGTCGAGTGGGGTAGTAATGATTAGAAATGGGCAAAGGGCATTCCAGGCAGAGTGTGCATTGTCAGTATGACAGAAATAAGACAAAGTGTAGAACATTTTTTTTTCAGTCTTTTCCACTTACACTGTCTTCTAATGAGGAAGAATTTTTGCTTGTTGGATTAGCTCTGGGGCTTTCACAGGAAAATTCAAAGAAGCCAGGGAGGCTGACATGTTATAGATATGAAGAGCTTAGTCTAGCAAGGAGACAAAAGAGCTTGATGTGGGCTCGAAGGCAACCTTGGAGTAGGAGTTGGGGAGGAGAGAGACTTTGTGTCAGCCTTGATGCATGGGAAAAAATAAGAGAAAAGAATGGGGAAAGACAGGTTTTAGGACGTTTTCCTGTGTGTTGTGTGAGCATGTTCTCCCTTTTGGTGTTTTTATGAAACACTGCCAGGGGTTTAATTAATTTTACATTTTTGGGTCTGGGTTGATGTTGCTTCAACACAGCGCTGTATTAAGATGGTGTTATATGGCATCTGGGCTTTACATGGAATTAATAAGCTAAGGTATAAAGGTGAAAAAGCACAAGCAGAATTGGAAAGCAAGAGTCACACTGGATGACAAAAGACAAGGCTGTTTGAAGTAGAGTCCTGGGATGGAAGTTAGGTTATCGCAGCAGTGGAGGGCTTAGACGTCAAGGTTAGGAAGGTGGTATGTGCTCCTGGACGAGGCAGAGCCTCTGAGGTTTCTGAATAGGGTGGCTCAGTGTCAGAGACAGGCTTTAGGACAATTGCACTGAAGGTGGAACCGGTGGGAAAGGGATAATGGAGTAAGAGATATCAATTAAAGAGCGTTTACAAAACCCGATGCCAAAATAATAGATTCAGAAGATTTTTCATGGAATTGATTTGCTTCTTTATATCAACCGGGGGTTTGGGTTCATCCACACGCAGGCTTCCCCAGGGCTACAAGATGAAAACATGCTCGCCAAACTCATTTCTACTTTTTATTTCTATTATGTAAGGAATGACGGAGGACTTACAAAGTGCTCAGGGTGGATCTGGAACATAAGGCAATAGAGCAAGTTTTATATTGATCCCCCACCAGGTGGCTGGCACCAGGGCCTTGAGCACCGAGCTTACCCTATAATTATAGTTACCAGATCAACACAGAAGCCAGCTCCCCCCAACTCCCACCACCCAGATGCGGGTGGTGGGGGGTGGTGGTGGGGGTGGGGGCTGTAATCTAATGAGAGGCAGATGTCAGCAGGGAGCAGATGTTTGCAGCACTTTAGTTTATATCATATTAATCATCTCCTGACTTCAAGGTGCTTCTTGGAGTCCAGGAAATTTCCCTGTAATAAATTGCTCCTGGGATTAATTTTTAAAGTGAGAATGTATATGCCACTGTCTTGAATGCTTTAGAAGAGTTCTACCCAGAACCAGAGGAAGTTTTCTTAATATGGACAAATTTAGGTGGAGGTAAAACAACCAAATCCAAACTCACAGATCTATTTCTAAACAACAGAGAGGCTGCCTTTTTATTAATAAGATTAGCTGCTGGTGCCGCTCATTAGTCTGCCCGCCCTTTCATTACTTAGCAAATAATTTTTATGGACACACTGTGTACTGAAACCACCATAGTGTGTGAAAACACAGATGCTGACCTCATGGAGCTTGCAAATCGTAGTAAATAATCATGCAAATACACCTAAAATTACAAATGCAGTGAGTGCTGTGAAAGAGTTATGTGATTCCTAAAAAGTGTTCATGCAGGGTTTGGTCTTAAATCTGCAAGACCTGAGAAGTCTTTTCTGAGCAGGGAACAAGAGCACAGCTCCTCCTTCTCCCTTTCCTTCTCCTTTCTTGTCTCCTTCCTCTCTCCCTCCTCTCCCATCTCCTCCTTTTCCCCTCCCAATCTGCTTTCTTCCCTCCTTCATTCTCTTTCTGTCCTCCATCCCTTTGCCCTCCTTCCCTCCCTCCCCGCTACCTTCCTTCCATTGTTCTTTTCTGTTTCTTTTCTCTTTCTTTTCTTCGCTCTCTTTTTGTCACCTTTCTTCTCTACTTTTCTTCTATTCTTTTCCCCAATCGTCCTTGAAAGCTAGTTAGGGACCCAAGCCCTGCCCTGGGTCTGGTAGGCAGTAGAGGGGTTGAACAGGGAACTGTTCAGAGTGCTCAGAGACAGGGACTTCTCTGGTGGTCCAGTGGTTAAGACTCCGTGTTCCCAATGCAGGAGGCCCGGGTTCCAGCCCTGGTCAGGGAACTAGATCCGATGATGCAACTAAGAGCCTGCATGATGCAACTAAGACCCGGTGCAGCCAACTAAATAACTATTAAAAAAAAAGTTCTCAGAGACAATGGGCAACTAGTTGAAATTCAGGACCACAGGGGCAGGTGTTATATTGGCAGTAAATACAGGGGCTTCTGGGAGGTCACAAGAGGGCCACCGGACTCGAGCTGGGGGGTTGGACAAAGGGTGAGAAAGCGGTTGATACTTGAGATAAGTCTTAGAGAATGCTAGGGGTTAGATGAAAAGCAGAGTAGAGGACCTTGCAGGCAGAAGAAAGTTCCCATGTTTACAAAACAAGAGAGGAAGCATGATAGGAGTGTTATATCCTGGGGAAGACAAAAAGTTCAGTATGACTGGGATAAAATCCAGGAGATGAGATGGTTGGAGAGATGGGTAGGAGCCAGGTGGAGGAGAATGGCATAGTATTTTGTCCTGGGTGCAGTGGAGAGTCGCTGAAGGTTGCAAGAAGAGAATCACATAATCCAGTCCACCAAGATCTTTTCAGGCTGTAGGATGGTCCTACTCACTCCTAGCAAACAGGATATCACATATCCTCACATTTGACTTTTCCAAAACATTGTTTCAGACTGTGAGGCCCTGGAAGTGTCTGGCAAATCCTTAGGTAGCCTCACATTCAGGAACAAAATGAAATCTCAAACGATTAGACTCTTGACTGTGTTGCAGTATCTCCTTCCCCATCTCCAAGCTCTCCATTCTACATGACCCCCCCCCACCACAGTGGAGATGAGTAAACACTATTGGAACATCTTCTTAACTGCTGGTACTTTTTCATTATTGTTATGATGTAAGGTAAACCATTGCCTTTTGTTTTAAATGGGTGTTGCCTTTCAAGGTATCAATATAAACATAAAAGAAATAAAATAAGCCTATAAAGGATGAAGGTCAGAAAACATCCAGGATTCAAAACCAGGGTTTTTCAACCTCAGCACTATTGACATTTGGGCTAAATGATTTTTTCTTGTGTCTTGCATTATGGGATGTTGAACAGCATCCCTGTTCTCTACCCATTGGATGGAGCCCTGGCAAGCAAAAATGTCTCTAGACAACAAAATCAGTACCCCAGAAATAAACCTGTGCATATATGGACAATTAATTTACCACAAAGGGGCAAAGAACATACAGTGGAAAAAGGACAGTCTCTTCAATAATTGGTGCTGGGAAAACTGGACAGCCACATGCAAAAAAAATGGAATGACCGTTGTCTCACACCATACACAAACATTAACTGAAAATGGATTAAAGATGTGAATGTAAGACCTGAAACCATAAAACTTCTAGAAGAAAATATAGGCAGTATGCTGTTTGACATTGGTCTTAGCAATATCTTTCTAGATATGTCTCCTTAGGCTAGGGAAACAAAAGCAACGATAAACAAATGGGACTCCATCAAACTAAAAAGCTTCTGCACAGCAAAGTAAACCATCAATAAAACAAAAAGACAACCTATAAATGGGAGAAGATATTTGCAAATGATATATCCAATAAGGGGTAATATCCAAAATATATAAAGAACTCATACAACAAAAATGAAAAACAACCATGTTAAAAAATGTGCAGAGGAGCTGAATAGATATTTTTCCAAAGAAGACATACAGACACATGAAAAGATGTTCAATATCACTAGTTATTAGGAAAATGCAAATCAAAACCACAATGAGATATCACCTCACACCTGTCAGAATGGCTGTTATCAAAGAGACAAGAAATAAGTGTTGGCCAGGATGTGGAGAAAAATCTTATACACTGTTGTCGGAAATGTAAATTGGTGCAGCCACTATGGAAAACAGTATGATTGTTCCTCAAGAAATTAAGAATAGAATTACCGTATGATCCTGCAATCCCACTTCTGGGTATTCATCCAAAGAATATGAAAACACTAATTCAAAAAGATATATGTACCCCTATGTTCACTGCAGCACTGTTTATAGCAAACAAGATATGGAAACGACCTAAGTGCCCATTGATGGATGAATTGATAAAGAAGATGTGGTATACACACACACACACACACACACACACACACACACACAATGGAATACTACTCGGCCATAAAAAAGATGAAAACTTGCCATTTGTGACATGGATGGACCTTGAGGGTATTAAATGCTAAGGGAAATAAATCAGATGAAGAATAACAAATACTGTATAGTTTCATTAATATGTGGACTATAAAAACTAATAAACAAACAAAAGTAAATAAAACAAAGAAACCAAACCAAACACATAGATACAGAGAACACAGCAGTGGTTACCAGAGGGGGAGGGGTGAGTGGGCGGCTGAAATGTGTGAAGAGGATCAACTGTATGGTGACAGATGGAAACTAACTTTTTGGTAGTGAGCATGCTGTACGGTATACAAAGTAGAAATAGAATGTTGTACACATGTAACTTATATAATATTATAAATCAGTGTTACCTCAATTTAAAAAAATCTCACTGTGTACATGGACCACTTTTTCATTGTCCATTCATCCATCGATGGACACTTTAAAAAAATAAAAAGAATGTCTCTAGATATTGCCAAATGTCCCCTGAAGGGCAAAACCCCACCCCCTGCTGAGAATCATTCTTCTAAACTGTACAGCTGGAAGTTTTGTAGATAGGTAGAAATTCAGATGAGATTTAGCCGAGGTATGCTCAGCACATTCTTCCCATGTTTAGAGTCACATCAGGAAAGACCTTGGTGACATCTGATGTTAAATGAATTCTGCATTGTCTCCAGAAGCACATCTCCCCAGTCTCAGGCCCCTGCTAATTATTAGACCACCTCTTTCTTTCATCTCCAAATGCCTTTAATGTGTTATTGTGGCACAGATCCTACTTTCTCTCCAATTACATGATCAGATGGACCTTTTTCAATTTGGCTTTCAAAGCTGGTTACTCCTAGGAGACAGCTTTGCTAAAAGCATTTAATGATCAGAGAGGTAGCCAAGCCATAGAGGTGCATATCTGCAGGGATGGGCAGAATGGGGACGCCGTCTGGGGTTCTGTCCATCTTCGAGGGCTGCCACATCTACCATTCCTCCCCAAGTGGGGCCTGCTGGCTTTATTTAGGTTTTGCCTTTCAGATTTCTGTTTGATATAATGCCAGCAGCGACGTTTCCCAGGCAATACGGGAGGCTGCTTTTCCCCAGCTAGGTTTTGTGTGCTGCAGTTCGGTCTCATATATTAACATCTTTTCTTTTGTTTTTTTTTTTTTGGTTTTTTTTTGCGGTACGCGGGCCTCTTACTGTTGTGGCCTCTCCTGTTGTGGAGCACAGGCTCCGGATGCGCAGGCTCAGCGGCCATGGCTCACGGGCCCAGCCGCTCCGCGGCATGTGGGATCTTCCCGGACCGGGGCACGAACCCGTGTCCCCTGCATCGGCAGGCGGACTCCCAACCACTGCGCCACCAGGGAAGCCCACCGGTCTCACATATTAAAATGATGATGTTTTGGAGTCACCACTAGGCTGCTGACTAGACTTGAAGCCCCTTGAGAACCAAGAACACTGTCCTTCTTCTCTTTTTTTTCCAGTGCTTGTATATGCTCTCACACCTTAAGGGATGCTCAGAGGCACCCTGCTGGCTGCTTACCATGGATGTCTTCCAGCACACGTGTGAGCCGTGGACCTGACACATTTGGCAGCTCTGTGGGGCGTCTCAGTATTCTGAGCCTCCACTATGGAGGCGAACCCATACTTCACCTGGAATCTTCAGCCGGGAGACTGTATGCTATTTTTAACAGTGTCCCTTTTTTTTTTCCTTCCCAACATCGTTCTTTAACAAGGTCGTGTCATTATCAGTTATTTAATATTTCTAAAATTAGAAGCAGTTTCACCGCTGCGGCAGCTTCAGCGTTAGGCCAGACTCTTTGAGCCTCTCCTCACACTGGGGCTACTGATACAGGTTAGTGCTGAGGCTTCCTGCTCCTTCTTTTTCTAGCTTACAGTGAGTTCAAAATTCAGCCAGGCTCAACTTTTCGCTCTCCTTTGGTCGGGCTTTTCACTTATTTAAGGAATTGAAGTCGCCACCCTTAAGCCCGGGGATTGAGATTTGGCTGCGTGGTGGGTAGTCAATGCTCTGTACTCAGTGATCTCATCCAAGTAGCTCAAGATAGCCCGCTGACCGGCCTAGAGAACAGGCAAGGCAGAGAAAGGGGGGTGTAACAATGATTCCTTCCCAAGCAGCCCTTCCTGCTTCTTCCTAATAAAGCAACCGTGAGTTCTGGGTATCATCAAGAGGAGGCAAAGTGACAAGCAAATAGAAGAAAGAAGGGAGGACGCAGACTGTTCATCACCTGCGGTGTGCCAGTCCCTGTGCTAAGGGATAGAGAGACCATTATAAATGCCATGGTCCTGCCCTCACCAAACTCCTGGTCCACATGCAAAGGGGAGACTGGGAGTGAAAGCTGGACCATGATTTACACCTATCCAGACAGTTTCCCTTAGCACTTCCTGGAATATAAAGAATTTTTTTTTTTTTTTGTGGTACGCGGGCCTCTCACTGCTGTGGCCTCTCCTGTTGCGGAGCACAGGCTCCGGACGCACAGGCTCAGTGGCCATGGCTCACGGGCCCAGCCGCTCCGCAGCATGTGGGATCTTCCCGGGCCCGGGGCACGAACCCGTGTCCCCTGCATCGGCAGCTGGACTCCCAACCACTGTGCCACCAGGGAAGCCCTATAAAGAATTTTTGACTATCTTATGGAATCTCTGTGTTGCATGGGTACCATTACTATCCCCATTTTACAGAGGAGAAAACTGAGGCTCAGACAGGTTAAGTAACCTGTCCAAGGTTACTTTACTGATAAGGGACAAAACCAGGGCCAGAATGCAGATCTTCCAACTCCAACTTGGAAAAGTTCCATATTTCCACCTACACCCATCTTCTCTCCTCCACCCAACAAGTCCTCAGTGAAATCTCACTATTGAGCTCCTGGCAGAGTCTATGGGTCCTTGTGCCATGTCTAAAGACAATAACTACTTCTCTTTCCACAAGGCTCCATGTAGACTGAAGAATCATTAATTAGATGTGCTGGAAATCCACAGTCCACCTTCAAGGGCAGCCTTCAAGTAGAGTCCTCAGGGCCATTAATTATTAGCCTGTTTCCATTTTCCATTGTGGTACGATTCTCAATACACCTACAACCTGGATGAATTATTTAACCTAAGTTACAGAGACAAAAGAAAACCTGTCCACCATCAACTGGCATGCATATGTGAGCTGTGATTCATGTAATTAGTATCATGCCTAGAACAGTGTAGATACTTAGAAAATAGTGGTTTTATATGGGATGAATAAATAAAAGGCTTACTGCCAAGACATTTACTCAAAGTGGAAAACCTCAGTGGCTCAAGTAGGCATATTGTTCACATCATACCAAAAAAAACAGCCTCACTGATTTTTTTTTCCCCCAATGGAACTGGCCCGGTGTTGAGTGTGTATCTGGGACAATTAGAGATTATGTGGGATTTTAGATTTGGTACATGGCCCAGTTAATGCACATGACCTCTAATTACTGTGTGGGATAGTGAGAAAAAAATCCAAGGGTTATAGACTCAGAAGATTTGTGTTAAATCCTAGTTCTGCCTCCTACTTGGACCAATCATTTAATTTCTTGGAGCCCCAGTTTCCTCCTCTGTAAATGGAGATAACATCAACAGAGAGCTCAAGTATTGGTTGGTGAGTATATGCTGGCAATGACTGTGGAAATGCACTGTCCACCATCACCTGGGATGCAAGTGTGAGCTGTGATTCATGTAATTAGTCACCTGTGTCCTCATCAACGTTGAATGAGTGGAACAAACAGCCGGCTTTCTGATTATGGTGTTAATAATCATGAATAGTAATTAATTGGAAGTGGCTTGGGTCCTTGCTCAGGTATGTCACCCATCGAAACTGGAGGAAAACCTCCCTGAGCGCTGTTGGAAGGCCACGTGGCTTCCATTCGAACTTTGGGGCCCCCCGTGGTTATTTTGGAATCATCACCGGCTGAAAGCATCTGAGCGAAGAGCTTTGATATTCTCCCGCACAATGTGCTCAATCAGAGGATAAGGGACAACTGACTTCCCTGAAGCCAAACCAGAGCTGTGTGCTGAGTTGCAGTTTGCCTGTGTGTTCAGATTCTTTTCTACAGTTACCTCCAAGTGGGAGATGAAATGGGTGCTTCTGACCCTTAACAGAACCCTACTTGCTGAAGGGTAGCCAGAAAATGAGGAGGAGCTGTCATCCTCCTGGGGTTTGTTCTAACACCCCTTTCTCTTGGCAGACATATGGGTGAAGAACTCTGCCACAAAGTCTACAACAAGACAAGTTTAGGGAGTGGAGACAGGGTTTGACCAAATCCGTGCCCTCCAATACCTCATTTTGAGGAAATTGGGCATCAGAATAGAATAAGAACAGAGCAGACATATTCCAAGATGTAAGCCCCCTCCTTATTTCTATTTAAAAAGTTAACCTTTAATCTCCTTTGTACCTCGCGTTTTCTTTTCCATAGAAGCTTTGTCTTTGCTATCATTTCAGCAGTTTTTATCCCTGCTAGCTGCTAGCTGTGCTCCACTCCATCAGGCTAACCTGGATGATGCGTGAGCTATTAAGAGAACACACTGTTTCCTTGGGGAGTCATTTATTCCCATGATCACTGATAATAGAAAGTCCTTTTCTGGGCTTGATGCTAATGACTTCTCAATCCAGACTGGGTGCATTTTCTCCAATTGTTGGTTATTCTCGAGCTATCACCGCAGCCTTGTGGAAGCCAGGATGGAATATGCTTCGTGGATCCATTCTGTGCTCTGTTTTGATGATTGTCAGCAAGGTGGATAAGGCAGTAGAAGTGAATGGGTGTTGGATAATCCTATTCATGAATAGACAAAGAAAACATGAAGTGCTTCTATTTTCCTTCTTGTTTGGAATTCGGAATGGATTGATAAACAAACAATGAGAAGGTGTCACTAGACTTTACCACTTCCCAATTCAAATCTAAATTTGAAAAGTGAGATTTCTCATAGGCACAGTGAGAAATATTTTTTAACTCCTTAAATGTTTAAATTTGAGTTAATATTATCCCTCATACACTGTTTGTTCCTCAGGGGAGCCATATTGTTTCTGTCAGCTCAGCTGAAAGTTCTGGAATTTTCTATGACTCTTTCTTTCTCATTCTGCATATATGGTGTCTAATTCTTCTACCTGTGTTTTTGTAGTTCTTAATTATTTTTGCCTTCTAATTTCTACCTACCTAGGTGTGATCACTATTATCTTGCTTTGAGTCACCTGAAAGGGCTTGTAACTGATCACCGTGGCCCCAAGCTCACTTGACTTCAGTCAGTCCTGGATCCAATTTTGAGATCAGTGTTCTGAAAGCAACATACCATTCCCTGCTCCAAACCATCACTGACTACTCATTTATAGTAAATAAACGCCATGTGAGATTTAAAGTAATTTGTAACCTACCCCAACCTACTCAGACCTTTCCAAGACTTTTCCCCTCCATTCCCTTTAACATCCAGCCACACTGATTCAGTCATCCCTTAAAATAGCTTTCTACTTTTTGTCTCCACCTCTATGCCCATTCTGTTACCTCTTTCTGGCCTTCCATACCTTTACATCCTAATGTGTACTTTTGAGTGCCTCTTTTTAATTATTTAATAGTCAACGCAGACTGGACTTCCCTGGTGGCGCAGTGGTTAAGAATCCACCTGCCAATGCAGGGGACATGGGTTGGAGCCCTGGTCCGGGAAGATCCCGCATGCCACACAGCAACTGAGCCCATGCGCCACAACTACTGAGCCTGCGCTCTAGAGCCTGCAAGCCACAACTACTGAGCCCACATGCCACAACTACTGAAGCCTGCACACCTAGAGCCCGTGGTCTGCAACAAGAGAAGCCACCACAATGAGAAGCCCGCTCACCGAAACAAAGAGTAGCCCCCGCTCACTGTAACTAGAGAAAGCCCGTGAGCAGCAATGAAGACCCAACACAGCCAAAAATAAGTAAATAAATTAATTAATTAAAAAAAAAAAGTCAACGCAGAATGATGTATCATAGTCATATGCATATCTTTTTTGTCTCCCCACTGGACAATGAGATCATAAAGGATAGAGCTATGCCTTATATATCTTTACACTCTCCACAATGCTTAACATAATATAATGCCTTATCATGGGTTCCATCCCTGGTCGGGAAACTAAGATCTTGCATGCCACCGTGGCACAGCCAAAAACAAACAAACAAAACCAAAACAAACATAATAACTTATACAGAATACACTGTCAATAGGTATATTTACTGAATGAATGAATGTGTAAATAGAGACAGAATCAACATATTGTTTAGACTTTGGACTACATCATACCCTGAAATATAGTGAATGGAAACATTTGCAAAATGAATTGATATTTTCAGTGCGCAATAGAATTGAGAATCTTAAATCTTTCTAGTCTCATCAAGGCCAGAGCTCCCTACTGTTCTCTTGCTTAATCCTTCCTCATTTTCATTTCCTTGGACCCTTACCCCTTCACCATCTCAGAAATACAACGTGCTATATAGAAAAAAATTTAAAAGCTGTTGGCATTTAAAGATTTGTGGCAGTTAAATCCCTTCTCCATAACTCTGCCAAACTGTCTCAACTATTCAAACACAGCCTGTAAATAAAGACGACTCTTTGTGATCAGATAATGGGCAAAACCATGCAGTGGGTCACTCTAGCCAAAGCCATCACTGAAACAAGTCAGCAGTCTCCTGGAACCTTATCCTTTTTGCTGCTTTTACATTGACATCCCCACATTCTAGAAAACTGGCCTCCTCCTGATGTTTTGGAAGAGTGCAGGGTCCTACAGTGCAGTTCCAGTAGTCACTGGGACATGTATGGACATCTGTACAAGGGTATATTATACGTGAAAGCATGGCTCTTTTCATGTATGGGTTAGTTTTACCCCAAAGTTTCCAAGATCTTTTGAGGCAGAAAGAAAATGCAATTCTCAATTTATTCCTGCTTTAAAAAAGGGACTGAGTCCAAGGACTCCGAGGTTTGGTTTGGATGAACACCCAGAAGTTGGGATGACTATCTGAAGCTCTTGCATCTGCAAATTTGGGCTGGATCAACTGAGGACAGGCGTTGTCATGACATTTCCAATACTCCACAGTGCCATTCAGGCTGGAAAGGGGCATCTCCTTCACCATAATACATTAAAATTTGGGGAACTTGAAGAACAAACAGGAAAAGTAGGGAGAGAAGAAGGGAAAGTTTGATTTCTTTAAGTACTGACAGTCTTTCATTGTCTCCAAAGTTGTGATTATACTGCTTATAGCTGGGTCAGGCTATGACATACAACTGTTATGGGTTAATAATGGGCAACTTTACAATAGATCTGCAGATCCACAGAACTTGAGAGCTAAAGGAGGACCTTGGGGACCTTCTAGTCAAACCATCTTTTTATACAGATTATAAAGCTGAGGCTTGGAGAGAAGAAATGGCTTGCCAAGGACGCAGAGAGTAGAGCTGGGATTCATTCCAGAGTCCTGACATTTAGTCAACATGGTTATTCTAAATCATTACCCAGTCAGTTCTATTGTAGCACATCTAGATGGATTCAATGGGCTGTGATCAGAGTAAGGCTGAGTTTTACCGAAGTTCTCATTTTTATTTAAACTGACTTGATTTTTGTCAATTTATTTGTCGAATGAGGGCTTGAAGGGTGGGATGGATTAATAAAGGATGGGAGCTTTCAGCAGGGCCCAGTAGGACAGTCATTGCTGACATTCTTTTGCTGGGAAGGAGTAGTATTGAGAGGTCTGAGCCTTCAGGGGAAATGCTTTCCTTCATAGTGGAATATGGCCTCCAAAGATTGGAGGAAAAAAGCTCATTTAACCAGAATCCAATTTAGGAAAGCATATGTCACCAACCAGAGAACTAACCAACCAACCAGCCAACCAGGAAATAAAGGAAATGGCACAGGGTGCCTGGAACCTTTCATCGAGCAAGGGCTGGAAAGTTGGGGAGTCTTGAGTCCAAAGCAAGAAGAGAGTTGCAGGCAAAAGAGTTGGCCAGAGGGTCCCCAAAGGCAAGTTGCTTCTGCACATAAACCTGTGGTGATAGCCATATTATAAAGCTCCTTCATGCGCTTCATTTTTGGTTTCTAATAGTTTCAGAATCTTCTTGATGGAAGAAATTTTATGTGTTTGCGAAACTCAGTTTTCTAATTTACCGATGCAGTGTATCTTTCAAATCTTACTAGCCTGAAAAATTAGATTCACACACAGGGTTATTAGTGATGTTTAAGTCTATCATGATAAAAAATCACACAGCAGGAGGAGCAAATTTGAAACAATCCTAGACAAGTGTGTTGAAGTCCACCCAAGATGAAGACTCTTTAACTATAGACCTTGCACAAGAAGGGAATCAGGATTACTTAGTTTAGTTAACTGCCTTAAGGTAAGTAAGGCATTTTTACCTCTTCCCCTATGTTTTTTTTTTAAATTTGGGAGTGATATCAAATGTATTAGATGATTGATTCAGTATCCAAGAAGTCTCAAGTCTGAAGCTGTGAACAGAGAAGTTAACTAACACAAAGACGTAAAGCAGTATGTCCTTTGATCAATGATCAAGGTTCTAATATACTGCATGATTTTACTGTGGAAAGTCAAATTATACACTAATTAATCCACTTATGACTTGAATAGGAAGTGGACACATATTTATGGAAAAAGAGGGAAAATTTTAGTGATTATAGCCTTAAAAGTTTCTTCCTAGGCAAAAGTCTCAGACAGTTCATGAAAGAGATAGATTGTAAAGCTTAGGGGCCAGAATGGGTCCACTGAGACCTGGTCGTGCTAGACTAACTTCTTTTTCAAAACAGGTTAACAGGGGAAATGCTATAGACATAATGTGTCTGCATTTCAGTTTTTCCGATGTGTCTGTACTTCACTGAAGACTACAGAGTCCTACAGACGGAAGGAATGATAGGCATAATGTCATCCCAAGCTTTTCTGATCTTATGAAGATGATGGTAGCTGATGCTACAATTAAACTAGACAATAGATAATCAATGACCACTCTCAGAACTGATTAATGCATGGATGGAAACCTGGCACTCTATAGGATGCTTTTCTTGGTAGTTTCCAGTTTAACATTTTATATTAGAAAATTTGTTGAGCAGTATTATACATGGCAATTTGGGGTTGGTATCCAATAAGGTGATAAAGGAATCAGTAGCTGAGATTTCCCCAAGTCTGAAACCATGGGTGAAATATTGAAAGACATGTAATAGGGATAGATGTAAAGTGCTGGGGAAAATATTGAAGGTAGAAGGTGGGAAAGAAATGGCTGACATAGCAGACAGCACAGTGTGATGGCTCATTTTATCAACTTGACTGGGCAATGGGGTGACCACATATTTAGTTAAAAATTATTTCTAGGTATGTCTGTGAAGGAGCTTCTGGTTGAGATTAACATTTAAGTCAGTAGACTGAGCAAAGCAGATTACCTTCCCCAGTGAGGGTGGGCCGCATCCAATTCATTAAAGGCCTGAATAGAATAAAAAGCTGAGTGAGAAAGAATTCTCCCCCTCTGCTGGGCTGTCTTTGAGCTGGGACGTCAGTCTTCTGCCTTCAGACTCGGATTCAGACTGGAACTTAGACCAATGGCTCTCCTGTTTCTCAGGCCTTTGAATTTACACTAGAACTATGCCATCAGCTCTCTCCCTCCACCCTGACTAATAACAGCTCCCTCCTTCACACACACAAAAAAAGACAAGTGGAGAGGTGGAGGATGCTAAACTTTGTATAAGTCAAGAGAGTCAATGACTAGAGCACATCTTTGGTCTAGAACAAGCAAGGCAGTATCTTACTTATTACTCTGATCAGATTATAGAGTATCATGTTCAGTCCTGGTAATCCCAGTATAGGAGGAAAAAGGTCAAGCAGGAGGAAGTCCAGAAGGAAACAACCTAGGCAGATGACGCATCCAAAGTCATGCCAGTAAAAAATAGTCCAAAGAACTGAGGGTGTTCTTTCAGGGAAAACATTTCAGGGAAGGATATAACAGCTGACTTCAAGTTCTCAAACTGCTATCAGCCAGAAAATGAATGATACTCCTTCAATGTGATTCCAGGCAGCAGTGCCATAGAATGAACATTTTAAGGACAAAGAATTTAGCCCAATGTAAGGAATCACTTTCTAAAGATGGACTAGACTGAAATGAGAGTATAAGCTTTCTTCATGGAATCCATGTGACATTAAGTGCTGGGTAGCTTGGGTTTCCTGGTAAGAGTAAGATTGGCATCAGTTATCTTGAAGATGCTTTTCAATGCTTTTTTAATCTATGAAATTGCTTTTCGTAGGGAAAGTGATGGTTAGTCAAGCAAATAGTATAATGTGATAAAATACTATTTAATAGAAGACACTTTTCAAAGGACTTAATTCATTTATAAGCAAACTGTTAACATCCACTTTCTGAAGTAGGTTCCCTATGAAACTTTCTGTGTGAATACTTTTTAGTTACTTCAGTTTAAATGCCTATGTCTTTTTGAAAGTAACATTAAGGATTAAAAAAATACTGTAACACAGATTTTTCACTAATTCAAGCATTAAAAAAAAAATTAGCCTGAATGAATCCCACTGTTTTGAACACGTGAACGACAGGTACTAGAGAAAAAGTAATAATAAAAACAGCAGCTTAGCTTGGTTGAAAGTGCTTACCATGTGCTGGTTATGGTTTTAAGCATGCATTCATTCACTGACATGAATTTACTCTCTTAATCTTCATAGCAACGACATGAAGTAGCTACAATTATTATTTCCATTTCTACAGATAAAGAAACTAAGCCATAGGGAGGTTAAACAATTTGTCGCAGGATATACTGTTTCTTTAAAAACTTTTATTTTATTGAAGTATAGTTGATTTACAATGTTGTGTTAGTTTCTGGTGTACAGCAAAGCGACTCAGCTTTATATATATACATATATTCTTTTTTAATATTCTTTCCCATTATGGTTTATTACAGGATATTGAATATCATTTGCTGTGCTGTACAGTAGGACCTTGTTGTTTATCCATTCTACGTATAATAGTTTGCATCTGCTAATCCCAAACTCCCAGTCCATCCCTCCCCCACCCTCCTTTCCCCTTGGCAACCGCAAGTCTGTTCTCAATGCCTGTGAGTCTGTTTCTGTTTTGTAGATATATTCACTTGTGTCATATTTTAGATTCCACATGTAAGTGATATCATATGATATTTATCTTTCCCTTTCTGACTTACTTCACTTAGTATGATAATCTCTAGATGCATTCATGTTGCTGCAAGTGGCATTATTTCATTCTTTTTTTTATAGCTGAATAGTATTCCATTGTACGTATCAGGATGTATTGTTAATCAGAAGCAAAGCTAGAATTCTTTTTTCTTTTTTTTTCAAAGCTAGAATTCTGATTCTAGAGTCTACATTCTTATTACCACAATATTTCTTTTAAGGAAATTTTCGATTTTACAGAGTTCCATGTAAAAGTAAACCTTGGAATCTCTGCATGTGTTCCTTGGACACCCTACACGTGGGCAGCCTCATAAAAAGTATCAACTGCGATGGTAGACAAATGGTTTCGTTGCTTGAGCTCACACTTCCATTGAGACAGGTATGCAGGTCGAACATCCCTGTGATCTAGTAATTAGTTGATGTTTCTAAGTAATCCCCAAAGAATATTGCCTTGGCAGGCTGCAACTTGAACTTTTTGGGTGCTTTGCTTCTAATATTGCACCGATTAGAACTCATCTGAGCTGCATCTGTCTTGGGAAATTTGACTTCATTAGACCTGAACTCAGATCCTAACTCTGTTTCTTACAAGGTATATGGATTGGGGCAAATTAACTATACCAGGTGACAGCTTCCAACTTGTGAAATGGATACCTACTTTGCAGAGTTTTGGTGAAGAATCCATGAGGTGTTATGTATAAACTTCCTTGCAAAGATGTGACACATAAAATAAGTATTCTAGAAGTGGGACTTCTTTTTTTTTTATTTGATAAATGCTATATATTCTACTTAAAATTTTTTCGATACTGCTGGTTGAGGGAAAACTTTCTCCTTGTAATCTGAGTTTCTGTTTGAAGATAAGAATCACATTGAGAATGGCTTCCAAATAGTTCGTCAAGTTTAAATAGGCTCCTGTGTGCCTCCAGTGGGGAGTTAGCTGCATTCCAATGCCATGTGTAACTGGGGATTTTTCATGCTTTACACAAACATTACAGTGCATCTTAAATTTCCCCCATTATAGGTATTAATGATATGATTGTGTTGTAGACCTGGCCATGTGAAATATACTTTCCATGAGGTGCCCAGGCTTCCCACAAACATATTGGGCACCTATTGTGTTCTTGCCTCAGAGTAATATGAGTATTATGCTTATGGAGTAGGCAAAAGCTCTAGAATACAATGTAAAAATAGGTTACATTACAAAGTGCTTTGCAAACATGGAGAATAAATAAGGGCAGAAGAAGGGAAATCCTTCTACCTACAACAAACTCACGTATTGTGTGTGGTTCATGACATAGATGTGTATATTTGTCAAAATTCATCAAATGATACACCTAAGATTCGTACATGTCACTGTATAGAAATTTTACCTTATTTCCAGTGCTTTCTAATGTACTCTTCATCTGAGTTCTTTAGCTCTAAAATTTGTTTGGTTCTTTTTCAGAGTTTCAATCTCTTTGGTAAAGTATTCCTTCTGTTAATTTTCTCCCTGAGCTCATGGTACATCTTTCTGAGGTTTCTTGTAGCTTGTTGAGTTTCTTCGTGACAGCTATTTTGAATGCTCTATACGTTTTAGCAATATGCCATAACTGAAAGTTTGGTTTCTGGAGAACTGTCATTCTCTTTTCCCAAAACACTAATTCATAAAGATATATGAACCCCTATGTTCATCACAACATTATATTTTTTAACATTTTCAAAAATTAATAAACTCTATTTTTATGGAAGTTTTATATTAACAGCAAAATTGAGCAGAAGGTGCAAAGATTCCCATTTACCCATATGTGCCCAGCCTCCTCCATTACCAACATCCCTCACCAGGGTGGTACATTTGCTACAGTCCATGAGCCTACAGCGACACATCATTATCACCCAAAGGCCATAGTTTAATACATTAGAGTTCACTCTTGGTATTTTACGTACCATGGGTTTGGACAAATCATCACAGCATGATTTACGATAGCCAAGATATAGAAATAATCTAAGTGCCTATCAGTGCATGAATGGATAAAGAAGATGTGATGTGTATGTATACACACACACACACACACACACACACACACACACACACACACTAAAATACTACTCAGCAGTAAAAAGAAGAGAAATCTTGCCATTTGTAACAGCATGGATGGACCTTGAGGGTATTATGCTAAGTGAAATAAGATGGAGAAGACAAATACTGTGTGATTTCACTCATGTGGAATATAAAAAAACAACCAAACAAAGTCAATGAACAAACCAAACCAAAACAAACATGTAGATACAGAGAACAGAGTAGTGGTTACCAGAGGGGTTGGGGGTGGAGGGAGGGTGAAATATGTAAAGGGAGCCAACTATATGATGATGGATGGAAACTAAACTTTTGGTGGTAAGCATGCTATAGTGTATACAGAATTAGAAATATAATGTCGTGCACAAGATGCTTATATAATTTTATAAACCAATGTTACTTCAAAAAATTTAATTAACTAAAAAATTTGACCTTAAAAAGAAAAGAGAAAACACTGAATTTTAAGCTTCTCTTTCTTCATCAATGAAACCAAAACCTGGAGTCATATTTGCAAAGCATAATGCCTGGAGATAGCAGTGTTCTGTTAGGGACAGCAATCCTTCAAAACAGGAACTTTTCTCCAAAACAAAGAGGTCATATACTTAATATATAAAAAGCTCACGCAACTCGCTAATAAGAAACCACTGAAACTTCAATAGAGAAATGGGAAAAAAAATAAGTGAACTTAAAAGTTTAAAAAGAACTATACATAGCCAGTAACCATGAAATAATTTTCCAACTCATTTCTAAAATAATGATAAAGTAATCTCTTCTGAGGACTTACAAGGTTTATATGCATAATCTCAATTAATATAGATGATTAATAAACTTGCCGAACAAATTCAACCTCACCAGTATTTTAAAAAGGACAATTAAAATAATAACTTACAGTTTTTTCTAACAAAATAATGAAGTTTAAAAAAGTATAACAGGGCTTCCCTGGTGGCGCAGTGGTTGAGAGTCCGCCTGCCGATGCAGGGGACAGGGGTTCGTGCCCCGGTCCGGGAAGATCCCACATGCCGCGAAGTGGCTGGGCCCGTGAGCCATGGCCGCTGAGCCTGCGCGTCCGGAGCCTGTGCTCCACAACGGGAGAGGCCACAACAGTGAGAGGCCCACGTATCACAAAAAAAAAAAAAAAAAAAAAAAAAAAAAAAGTATAACAGTGCTGGGTAGAGTGTGATTGAATAATCACTCTCAAATATTTCCAGTGGGATATAATTTATTACCACTTTTTGGAAAGTGTTTTTGCCATATGGATTAAGAGTTTAAAAAGGAAATATACTCTTAGAATTAGTAATTCCACTCTGGGATCTTTTATAGGAAGTAGTCAAAAGTATACAAAAGTGCAACTATAAAAATGTTCATGCCGGACTTCCCTGGTGGTGCAGTGGTTAAGATTCCGCACTTCCACTGCAGGAGGCATGGGTTCGATCCCTGGTCGGGGAAGTTCTGCATGCCGCATGGTGCGGCCAAAAAAAAAAAGTTCATTCCAACATTCTTTATAATTTCAGTACAACTGAAAACAATCTGAACGTCTACTATAAAAGGTTGGTAAATGGCTTAATGGAGTGTACTCACATATTGGAGTAATGGAGCCCTGTCCATTTCCCTTCCTGGGGTCCCTAATTGTCATCCGATCACTGATCAAGGTACCTGAGGGGTCCAAAGAGAGGGGAACCTTTCATCTTCTTGTTCTGCCCTGGAGAGTAGGGAAACATTTAAGGCCAGATTTACAGGTTGTCTTCTAAGCTTTTGTGCATTTCCAAGGGACAGAAACGTCTTACAGGGAGAAAGGCTGATGGTTAGGCAGGCATATTTTCATGTATTTCCTTTATCAGTCCCTTTCTCCTTCTTTTCCTCGTTCTGTCATCCTTTCCCTTGTCACTTCCTCTCCCATCTTTCTCCTTACCAGGTTCTCCGGGCACTGAATGAATCCTAGGACTTAGGAGAGGGCGCCTGGTCTCTGTCTATATGAGGAAAGCACGTGGGTTATTGCAAATGTTGGGACCCCTTCCTTGTGCTCCTCCAGGCCCCTGTACACAGTCCTGTCACTCTGTATTGTACTACCTGCTTACTTGTCTGCTGTTTCCACTAATTCCTCGAGGACAGGAATATTGCCTTATTCATCTTGGCGACCCTAGATTTAATATATGAAATTAAATATGTTAATTTCATATATTAAATTGAGAGATTAGATAAAATAGTGGTTTAGTTCTGTATTCAGACTACCTGGGTTTTCATCGTGGCTTTGCCATTTCTTAGCTGTCTGACTTTGATAACACACTTATCTGTATCTCAGTTTCTTTATTTGTAAAATGGGATTCATCAAAGCTTCTAAACTTACGAAGTGACTGTATTAAACGCGTTAATACACGTCAAGTTCTCAGAACAATGCCTAGAGGACTGTAAATCCTCAGTAAACGTTGGCTGATATTAATATTCACATTTCATAGCAATTATTCTTTTTATAGAAAAATTGCTCTGTTGAGATAAACATAGCCTTCCTGGTCAATGAGTTCTAATCACCAGATAATCAATAAGTTTGCCTTGGGGACACAAACGCACATTATTTATCACTTGGAGTTCATTCCAAGTGTTTGCCACGATGTCTGGTGCATAGTAGGTGCTCATTACGTGTTCAATGAGTAGATAAAAATATGGATCGGTGGTAGACATAAAAAGGGGAGAAATTTGTAGCTGCTGTAACAAACATAGTGCCTCGTTTTTGGTGTCTCAATGACTGTGGAAGTTCTCTGGTTTGAAATTGGACATATCCCATCTTTTAGGGGGAGGCCACATGGCTTAATGGGAAGAGGCAAGGGGATGGAGTCAAGTGATTTGGCTCTAAACTGGGCTGTGCCACTTAGTAGCTGTGTGACTTCAGACAAGTCAACTGCTTTGGTCCTCTGTGTTCTCTGTAAGATAAGGTTAACATTCCACACCTCTTGGAGCTGTTATCTTATTGCTGTTATTGTTGTCTCACTTTGTTTTTTGTTTTGTGTGCACAGTCTTTATTTCAAAGATTTGTTAAAATACCATTGGTTTATTCCTCAGGGCAAGCGCAGTGTCCATGCTCTGCAGAAACTTAGGAACTGTTACAGAACTTTACAGAAAAGAGGACAACACTTTAGCTGAAGCCTGCCTGCTGACCATGGAACTAAATATGATCAGGTGTGTAGATCACTTACTATAGTGTATGTATGTATGTATGTATGTATTTATTTGGCTGTGTTGGGTCTTCGTTTCTGTGTGAGGGCTTTCTGTATTTGCGGCAAGCAGGGGCCACTTGTCATCATGGTGTGCGGGCCTCTCACTGTCGCGGCCTCTCTTGTTGCGGGGCACAGGCTCCAGATGCGCAGGCTCAGTAGTTGTGGCTCACGGGCCCAGTTGCTCCGCAGCATGTGGGATCTTCCCAGACCGGGGCTCGACCCCGTGTCCCCTGCATTGGAAGGCAGATTCTCAACCACTGAGCCACCAGGGAAGCCCACTAGAGTGTATTATACTTATTCTTATTTCAGACCATTTTATGTTGATTTCACAGGCTCAGTGGTGAGGCTCCTGAAATCTAGTTTTCTGTCTGATAAACAGTGAAGATTGGTGGTCATGAAGCTCTCAGAGGTGACATGTAACCAAGAACAGGGAGGTTACTCAAATCAGGGCAGTTATTGAAGATCAACATGGAAAGAAAATTTGTTACATATGGACTTAACGGAAAGTACGCCCTAATTTACGTCAAGCTAATCCACGAAGCTGCTCCTGGGAGTATGTCTGGAATTGTCTGTGTGATGCATTATATCAGAGATTGTATTCTGATTATATTCCTTTAATTCAATCAAAGGGGTTGCCTTGGGCTGACCTGTAGTAGATTGTGACATCAAATCATTGTCTGGAGCTAATACACAGAATACAAATGGGGTTTTGTCTTTTGACTTAAGAAGCAGAAACATTTTATTGAGAATATCTGCAACAAGGCTGTTATCTAGAATTGTTTGGCTATTTGGAGTGTCCAGGGCTGTCTAGGCGGGATTCTGATTTGCAGTTTTTGCTTTCATCAAATACTTCTGTAAGCACTCACTGTGTGCCAGGAGATGTGTAAGGTGCTAGGGACCCAAAGATGAACAAAATACAGTCATATTCTGGCTTGAAGGAGCTCACCCTCATGGAGGAGAAAAACGTTAATTTTTAAAAATGTAGTTGTATCCATGGTCTAGCAGAGATGTGTGGAAAGTGCTGTGAGGCACAGAAATAGGAGTAATTATTCATCCCGGAGCATCACAGAGAAGGTGGGACTTTGGGTGGCTCTTGAAGGACAAGTGGGGGCTGACCAGAGAAATAAGAGAGGGGTGTCATTCCGGAGAGAGAAAAGAACACTGGCTGAAGGAGCATGGCGTGGAGACATCCACCACGTGGGTGGTCGGAGCCCAGAGAACGTGGTGGAGCGGTGAGAGAAGGGTGAGGTTGTTACTGACCAGGGTTCTTGGCCTTCCCCAAGAAGGGCCTTCCTCTTAGGAACTGATAAGAGGCTAGACAAGAAATTCAGGCACAGCTTTACTGGGGCCCCAGTGCAGAAGGGGGGGAGCGAAAACAAGTAACAGGTTCCCTCGCTCTGTCCCTGAGGGTGGGGTGAGCTGCTTCCTTATACAAGGTGAGGGTGGGGGTGTGTCCAGGGGTTGGGCTGAGGCGGGGCTTAGATGGTTTGCCCACCCCTTTGGTGGTGTTGAGTGCAGGGGGCATGTGCAGTACCCTGCTTTTGCCCCCGACACCCTGTTTTTGCTCCTGGCTCTTCAGAAGTGGCAGTTGAGTTTTTGGAAATTTTCTGTCTTGTCCATAATTTGCCCCAAATGCCCATGCACGCAGTTATTTTTAGTCCCCCATAGTTTCTATGTATTTCGTTACTCGAGGAAACATTTGTCCTGGTGCAAGCAGTGCAGCAAAGGGTCCCAGGTCCCAGTTCCCAGTCTGTCTCAAGGTCACACTGTTGAAGACCTCAACAGGTGACTTTTTTGAAAGTTAAGAAATAGGACTCTAAAATGACGTAAGTAATCAAAGTCTTGGTTACTGCAAAATCTAAAAAAATACTGCAAAGTTGCCTGAAGTGAAATGGTAAAGTTCTGTTTTTCCTCCCCTGCCAGGTTCCAAATCCCACTCCCAGAGAGAACCGTGATTGACAATATTTTTAATGAATGCATCCGTAGGTTTTCTATGCATCTATGACCCATATGGGTGCAGTATGTGTGCATTCGAAAACACATTTTTCCAAAAATGGAATCAATATTTATGTACAATTTGCTTTATTGTCCATGTAAAATTAGATTTT
Source organism: Stenella coeruleoalba (assembly GCF_951394435.1). Classification (NCBI taxonomy): domain Eukaryota; kingdom Metazoa; phylum Chordata; class Mammalia; order Artiodactyla; family Delphinidae; genus Stenella; species Stenella coeruleoalba. The sequence continues at coordinate 96,699,639 of NC_137153.1, read as the reverse complement.
TAGACATCATTCCACATCAGTCCATTTATTTCTGTCTTATTATTTTGAATGGCTGTATGGTAGTCCATCGTCTGGGGGGGGCTGCAACTCTGGAAATTTCCACTGACTTTCTTAGATCTCAAGTAAAGATAGAAGATAATATAGATAATCATTCAAAATATACTTTTGGGTTAAAACCATCCTGCTAGTGGGAGGGGTAATTGTCCTCCCAGGTCTCCTAGAGTTACTCATCTCCACAGAAGTACCATGCTATTTGGTTTGAACAGGGGTTCTCAGCATTTTTCTGTTCGTAGGATTGTTGCAGAGGAGTTGGCGCTGAGAGCTAGATGTTGAAGCATCATCAGAGGCTCATCAGGCAGGAAAGCTTAACTCTGCTCTGAGCTGAATGCCGCTGGGCTGGATTCAGGTGGGTGGGTGACTGTTTTTCTCATTTTAATCTGTTAGTCAACACACAAGTTTTGAATACTTGTGCCCAGGATCAAGCAGCAGGGAAAACATGATTCCTGCCTTTGAATAACTTATTATCTGGTTAGAGAAACAAGACTCACGAAGCAGTTAGTGTGATCCATTAAGCTGTATGTAAGTGGTGTTGAATTATGTCCTACAGAAAAGCGCTGTAGCCACCGCAAAGAAGGATGAGATGAGTGTGGGCTAGGGTAATCAGGGAGGTCTCTCTGGGTTGCGTGAGATGTGAATGGACCTAGGAGGATGAGTAGGACTTGAATAAACAGGATACTGAAGAGGGAATTTCCAGTCAAACCCAGTGCACGGTCATACCCATGCAGTTGATTGATAGGAATATTCAATCCAGTTGTTTGATTAAATAAAAGGAAAGGTCTACATTTTCTGTCTGTAGTCTTCAGACACCAAAGCATCCTACAATACTCCTTTGCTCATGAGTCACAAATTTCTCCTGGTGAATAAAGAAAATAATAGTCACTTCCTATCATGAAGATAAATTGTACAGCTCTGATACCGCTGATGGTTATGCCTCATCCCTCCTATTTTCAGGCATGTCATCACTTTTATTACCTCGGTTGCTGGAGAACTTTGATTCACTGCTGGTTCTAAAACCAGGGCAAGATGTTATGTTTGATTTTCAGATGTTTTGACAATAATCAGAAGATAGCCCAAGATTTATGAAAGAAGAACTGTCTAAAATGGATAGGATGCTGTTATGAACTCTGGTCCATTGAAAAACCATGGTGTTGGTGACTTCAGAAAAGCCTTTGAGTCCACCTTTACTCCAAGTATTTTCTCAGTGTTGTGTTCCCAGGGGACACCTCAATCTTCCGTAGGTTTCCCTAGATGTGTGTCTTAGAGATTTCTCTCTTAACCCAGGTTATGGGAAACCAAGGGAGGTTTTTAAATCTAAGTGGACAAAGGATCTGAGAGAATGAAGACTATCCTGGGAGTTAGAAGACCTGGTTTATATCCTTCATCTGCCATTTAATTTGCCTTATGATCCTGGGCAAGTTACTTCACTCACTTGGAGGGATTAATTTTGTGAAAATAAGAAATGTTGTTCAATGAGGCAGAATGCTTTCTCTAAAACCCTCTCAAAAACACAAGGTTGAACTAGCTCAGGTGTTCTTATCATAGGGAATTGTGGATGAACGTGAGGTCAGTCCTGAACCTCTTCAGTTTTATGCAAAATTTGGTGTACATGTGTATATTTCTGGAGAGAGACTCCATAGCTTTCATTAGATTTCGAGAGAAGTTCATGACTCCCCCAAAGTTAATCATTTCTGGATGATAGAAATTCTAAAGGCTTTCTAAGTTTGCAAATGTTATCCTTCTTTGATTTTCTATCTTTGTAGTAAGACTTATAGAGTAAATATTTTTACAGGGAGAGGACTGGCAGAAATCCCTTTAAATCACACTTTCTTCACTTTAATCTGAGGCTAATTTCATATCATGGAGGAATATATTTTACTAGAGAATTCTATGCATACCAAAGTCTTATAATTTTTGGTCTGTTAACCTTGGAGTTGTTTATATGCCAACAGTGTTTTTTATTGCATTATTAACACTGGCTACTCTAAATGACTCTGGGGAGAAAACATTGCTCTTTTGACCCAAGAGTCTTCCCCAGGGTTGTCTGCGATCTATCCCTGAATTAAGAAGTTAGGTATTCCAGGGGAAACATTTATTCACTATCTTACTTTACTTTCCTGACAAAATATCTTTTCTGAGTCGTTTACTCTTATTTCCTCAGTGTTTACATTTTTAGATGGTCACTATAAGGCTGTGCCTTTGAACAAAGAATCTGTGTTTTCCATAGAAGCAGAATGAAGGCATTGTTCGGTGTTACCCAACGTCTCCTATATAAAAACCTCTCCTGTATAAATATAGTCAATGATATCCTTGGGGAAAAAGTCTTTGAAAAATGAATTTGTAAGCTTTCTATTAAAAGGTGACGTATGCAGTTTATTTCCCTTTTGGCTTTATCTGCCAGTACTCTCAGAGCTCGTCCACGCTCAAGTGCAATTTACAGGAGTTTATTCATTATAGGTATTTGCATGCCTCTATCTTCCTATATTCACTCCACTTTTATAATTTACAGTTTTTGTGGATTATAAAATAATAAGTTTGCATTGAAAAAGATTGTACAGAAGAAAGTAAGAATCACGAGTACTCTCATCATTAGGAAAAACACGTGTTAACTTTCCGGCTTCCAGTGTTTCTTTTATGCATAGGTACCCTTTACATAATGCTGCAAATTGTATACATACTGTTATATAAACTCCCTTTTCATTATATTAATATTTATAATATTAATATACTATGAGCGTTTTCCATTCCTATTTTCTTTTTTTAATTAATTAATTATTTTAATTATTTTTTTAACATCTTTATTGGGCTCTAATTGCTTTACAATGGTGTCTTAGTTTCTGCTTTATAACAAAGTGAATCAGTTATATGTATACATATAACCCCATATCCCCTCCCTCTTGCGTCTCCCTCCACCCTCCCTATCCCACCCCTCTAGGTGGTCACAAAGTACCGAGCTGATCTCCCTGTGCCATGTGGCTGCTTCCCACTAGCTATCTGTTTTACATTTGGTAGTGTATATATGTCCATGCCACTCTCGCACTTTGTCCCAACTTACCCTTCCCCCTCCCCATGTCCTCAAGTCCATTCTCTATGTCTGCGTCTTTATTCCTGTCCTGCCCCTAGGTTCTTCAGAACCATTTTATTTTTAGATTCCATATATGTGTGTTAGCATATGGTATTTGTTTTTCTCTTTCTGACTTACTTCACTCTGTATGACAGTACCTAGGTCCATCCACCTCAGTACAAATAAGTCAATTTTGTTTCTTTTTATGGCTGAGTAATATTCCATTGTATATATGTGCCACATCTTCTTTTTAATTAATGTAATTTATTTTATTTTTGGCTGCATTGGGTCTTCGTTGCTGTGTGCGGGCTTTCTCTAGTTGTGGCGAGCAGGGGCTACCCTTCGTTGCGGTGTGTGGGCTTCTCACTGCAGTGGCCTTTCCTGTTGCGGAGCATGGGCTCTAGGTGCGCGGGCTTCAGTTGTTGTAGTGCACGGGCTTGGTTGCTCTGCGGCATGTGGGATCTTCCCAGACCAGGGCTCGAACCCGTGTCCCCTGCATCAGCAGGTGGATTCTTAACCACTGCGCCACCAGGGAAGCCCCCTATTTTCTTTAAGAGCATGAGTTTTGATGATAGTATGATGTTCTATAATAAAGATCTACTATTATTTTAAATAATTCTAAGGTTGACATCTTTATGCATAAATGTTTGTTCTCCTTTTTATTTACTTAGAATAAATATCCAGAAGTGGAATTACTAAACTTATTTTAAAGATTTTCATTAATATTGAAATTTTTCTTTCCATTAATGTTGCAGCAACTTATACTTCACACCAGCAGTGTTTGAGGGTAGCTGTTCCCTCACACCATTGTCAACACTGAGCAGGATTTTTTTCGATTATAAGAAAAATTAGAATTCATCGATTATGAATTCATCTAATAGAAAAAAAGATATATGATTGTTTGAGCTTACGTATCTTTGATTTTAGTATGATTTGATATTTTAAAACATTTTATCAACTATTTGGAGGTTTCTATATGTGTGAATTGTCTATTGTTGTCCTTTGTCTATTTTTCTGTTGAGGTATTGGCTTTTTTCCTCATTGTTTGGCAAAAGTTCTTTGTATATTAAGAATCATATCCTTTTGCCATCTGTCTTGCATATGTTTCTCCCATTTGTCAGTTGCTTGTCCACTGCTGTGAGAGGCATATAGTGCAGGGAGTACAAATAAAGACACCAGAGCTGAACTCTCTGGGTTCACAGCACAACTCAGAAATTACTTAATATCTCTGTTCATCTCTTTCCTGTCTCTAAATTGGGATCATAGTGCTATCTCTCTGATATGTCAATACTTGGAGCGGTGCCTGGCATATAATGTGCAGTCAGTTAACACTAACTAGTTTTATCAATCACAAATTTATTTTCAAATACTGTGTTTTCTATTGTACTGATTTCATAGTTGTCTTTTATCTTTTTTTGTGGGGGTGGAGGGATGAGGAGGGTGGGAGAATCAAAGGAAGGAAAAAAATGCGTGAGTCAATTCCATTAGCACTCTGTGACAGTTTTGTAAAGAACAAACGATACTTCTCCAATTCCAGGTTTGATTTCCACCCAAAATATATGTAGGTGCATAGAAAAAGGTAACTCGATAGACTTGGAATGTGCTGGTCATCAAACACATAGGCTTTTGCATCTGTTTAATTGTTTTGTTTTAAATGACAGATGATGTTCCAGTGACCTTTTCCTGTGAGGATCTCAGGACGTCCCACAGGTCTTTAATTTAAGCCTCATCTTTTCCATCCAGGAAATAATGCAAGTAGGGCTCTCTTGCTAAAGGGGAAGAAAATGACAGGTTTATTCATGAAGGAGCTGCCAGTTAGACATCTACCCCAGAAGGACATAGAATAATTTGGCTTGAGACCGGAGACCCCACCAGCTGAAAATAAAACAAATTATATTCCAAATCTGATTTTGAAATGAGAAGTGAAGAGCCTCCAGTTTGAAAATAATCACATCCTCTGTATCTTCATCCTCCAAATGAGCACTCTCTTCCATTTTAGTCAGTCAGTGTGCAATGTTCCTTTTATTTCTGTTCTCCAAGTCTTGACATCACTAAAAATAAATGACTCAATTACACTTGTGCATAGGCAGCTGGAAAACTACCAAAATCTTCCCCAGCTCTAAACTGTGTAAACAGAGACACCAGAGAGGGGGGGGACAGAGAGAAAAAGGAAACAAAAGTGAAGAGTGCAAGAGAATTTTAAAAAGAAAAAGTTACACAAAAGAAGGTCCCAGGGAAGAGCGTGGAGTGTTTATTCCACGTCTTGGTTCCCGGTGGCACACTGCAGTCTATAAACCTCTGGATCCAGGAAGCAGACCAGGTGGAAAAAAAGGATCAAGAAATTTTATAAACACCTTGCAAATCAATGTGTCCGGCCAATACACATTCCAGCGCTCATCCTGGGAAAGTGTTGGCGGTTGCCTCTGGTCTGATGCCTCAGGATCTTGGGGGCCTCATCTAGAACTTGAGGACTAATGGGAAAAATGGAAACAGAATCCCAGCTGGCCAGCCAGCCCCAAAATACAACCACAAAGCCCCATCAGTTTCCAAAGACTGGTCTTTTGTGGTGGCTCTTAGCTCACAAGGCACAATTACAAAAATGAAATGTTCCAAACGTCCTATACACCCACAACATTCTTTCTTTTATTTACAGTCTTGGGTGGAAGAATATACTTTGTCTCCTAGTGTCATTTTGCCAGGAAAGAAAAGCAGGTTTGGCCAGCAGAAAACCTGGTCGTCTTTATTCCTTCCTTCGTGTAACTCTGGAGAGGAAGGGAAAGGTCAGGTCAGCTGTGTGGCTCGGCTGCATCACCCTGTTGCTGAGCTGCGCGTTACCTACATGCTTCCAGGGGAGAACCTCGCTGGAGATGAAAGTAGGTCACCAGGCGGTGAAAGGGGCAGGAGACTTGACCGAGGATAATGAGATGCGAGAGCTGGGTTAAACCCAGGCCCTAGAGCCCTGGGTGCTTCCTCTCCACAAAGTTGGCCAGAAAGGAAAAGGCGAGGGTTTCTCCGTGACCTCGCTCTCCTTCTCCTGTTGTCTCTGCCCCTGCTGTGCTCTCGTTGCAATCAGTAAATGAAGTGTCTGTGGGAGCCAAGGAATCTGTGAAGGGACCCGCATGGGCAGTGGCAAAGAGCTTTCCTCTTTTTCCACACAAAGACAGGCCAAAGGGGAATGGTTTAAATTGCTTCCAGCAGGATTTAGGTTCTGCAGGAGGAAAATCTCTCTGAGTATGATGAGCCTCTGGAATGCATTACTAAGGGAAGCAATGGAATCCACTTCAGAGATCTCCGAGGACGCCGTGGAATGCTAATCTTTCCTTAATGGCTAATATTTTGGTGTAATCAGAGGCGGAGGCATGGATGAGCTTTTAAGTCCCTTTCACTCCTGAGATTTGAGTGTACGCTGGCAGTAGGATGAAATATCAGTTGTCCTGTGACATCTTTAGTACCCACACCCAGCTTCATTCAGATCACCTGAGGCCCTTTGGGCATCTCCCCTACCGCCCTTCCCCCCTCCCCCACCACCACTGGTGATTAGTTTTGGGACCTTAGTGTATAGATCTGGTGGTGTCCGGACGGGGGAGGGGTGATGGGAAAGAAAAGAATCACGTTGAAAACAACAGGAGTAAATGGACCAGAGAGGGAGTTCGAGCCAAATTTCTAGAAAGTGCTGAAATTTGAGTGAGGGAAATGATGATAATCTATCAAATATTACAAGGGGTAGAAACCATGACAGAACTGGAAAGCAGAGCCAAGGCTCCCAGGCTGGGTAGAAGGAAGATGAAAAGGGAGGATGTGAAGAGCAGGATTCTTACTTATGGGACCTTTGAGACTCCCAGGCTCGCCACAGGTGTATCAAAGGAGTTGAGGAGGAAGTCAATGAATGAGTGAAAAAATGCACTAAAAGTTGGATATTAACAATAGTTAACATTCAGAAATTTACAAATGAATCTACGAATGGCTTCAAAGAGATCTTTATGATAATAAGGTGATTATATCACTTGTAGTCCCTTTTAATTTCTTGGGCCAAAGCTAGTGGGTGGAGAATCGGGATGAACTTGTTTTTGCTCTCTGAGGTGCTTCACGTGGGTAAATGAGGGCCACCGGTTTGAGAGTTAAGGCCTGGCTCTCAGCGAAGATCCCATAGATGGGTCTGACTGGCAAGGTCATCGCTGGGGAGCAGACAACCGGGTGAGTCGGTCAGGCCCCGTGGAGGTCCAGAGCTTAGTATGCAGATATGCTCACTGGTGCATCTTCATTGTGAGACTATTTGCCTGTGCAGAGAGCCAGCGCCTTTTCTGCTTTACTTTTGCCTCCAGAGCAATTTTGTCATGTAAGGGTGCTCACTTCTACTGATTACTTCGGTAGAAACAACCTGTATGTTTACATGATGGAGTATGGGCTAGCCAACAGCCTGCTTTCCAGTTTGTGAGGTTTTTAAAAATTTTATTTATTTAATTTATTTATTCTTGGCTGCATTGGGTCTTCGTCGCTGCACATGGGCTTTCTCTAGTTGCGGCAAGCGGGGGCTACTCTTTGCTGCACTGTGTGGGCTTCTCATTGCAGTGGCTTCTCTTGTTGCAGAGCACGGGCTTCAGTAGTTGTGGCTCTTGGGCTCTAGAGTGCAGGTTCAGTAGTTGTGGTGCACAGGCTTAGTTGCTCTGTGGTATGTGGGATCTTCCCGGACCAGGGCTCGAGCCCGTGTCCCCTGAATTGGCAGGAGGATTCTTAACTACTGCGCCACCAGGGAAGCCCCAGTTTGTGAGTTTTTAAAAATACTTTGCCCTTCCCTTATTATTATTTTAAAATTAAATTGTTTTAATTGAGGTATAGTTGATTTACAGTATATTAGTTTCACATTTACAACATAGTGATTCAATATTTTTATAGCTTATACTCCATTTAAAATTATTATGAGATATTGGCTATGTTCCCTTGTACTGTATATTACATCTTTGTATCTTATTTATTTTGTGCCTAGTAGTTTATACCTCTTAATCCCCTCCCCCTATTGTGCCCTTCCCCCATTCCTCTCTCCACTTCCAGTTTGCGAGTTTTTTGTTTTTTAACATCTTTATTGGAGTATAATTGCTTGACATTGTTGTGTTAGTTGCTGCTGTATAACAAAGTGAATCAGCTATAGTACACATATATCCCCATATCTCCTCCCTCTTGCGTCTCCCTCCCACCCTCCCTACCCCACCCCTCTAGGTGGTCACAAAGCACAAAGCACAAAGCTGATCTCCCTGTGCTATGAGGCTGCTTCCCACTAGCTATCTATTTTACATTTGGTAGTGTATATATGTCCATGCCACTCTCTCACTTTGTCCCAGCTTCCCCTTCCCCCTCCCCACGTCCTCAAGTCCATTCTCTATGTCTGCATCTTTATCCCTGTCCTGCCCCTAGGTTCTTCAGAACCATTTTTGTTTTTTTTTTTTAGATTCCATATATATGTGTTAGCATACGGTATTTGTTTTTCTCTTTCTGACTTACTTCACTCTGTATGACAGTCTCTAGGTCCATCCACCCCACTACAAATAACTCAATTTCGTTTCCTTTTATGGCTGAGTACTATTCCATTGTATATATGTGCCACATCTTTTTTATCCATTCATCTGTTGATGGACACTTAGGTTGCTTCCACATCCTGGCTATTATAAATAGAGCTGCAATGAACATTGTGGTACATGACTCTTTTTGAATTATGGTTTTCTCAGGGTATATGCCCAGTAGTGGGATTGCTGGATCATATGGTAGTTCTATTTTTAGTTTTTTGAGGAACCTCCATACTGTTCTCCATAGTGGTTGTATCAATTTACATTCCCACCAACAGTCAGTTTGCAAGTTTTTGAGCTAACAAGCAAAGAGAAGTGGTTAGCCTTCCTTTCTCTTGCATTTCACAGTGACATTCATGCAAAATTGTCTTTGTACCATGAACTAGGCTGTGGAAAAGGGAGTTGAGGATGAATAAGACAGGGTTCCTGCCATCAAAGCAGTCCATTCAGGAATAGCTGTTAGCTTGCATCAAGGCTTCTGTGTGGTGGAAACCAGGCAGAGAGGACAGAGGGAATGAAGCCGCCGGTCATGAGAAGCATGACTCCTGGCATCACATTTTGTTTCACTAAGACACTGATTTAATGAGAGAACGTAATCAGTGGAGGTGAGTAGAAGTCACAGCCCTTGGAGAGAGTTGGTTAATACTATAGCCTTTGCTTTCCTTCCCCACAGGCAGACTTTTAACTGGAATACTTGAAGCCCCATCATTCTCTAAGATGAAGAACGAGGAGTGTAAAACCAGTCTGCAACCACAGCAGCTCTAAGGCACTAGGTAGGTATTGAAACTTGGGTTTCTTTCCTTGATGCCTCTCATCAGAATGGATTTGAGGCAAGAGGCTCTGCGATTTTGCTGCTCCCCGGGAATGGGTGGAGTGACATGATGGTTGAACAGCAGGGATGATGTTAATGACCCAGGCCTGGGAGTTGTTGAACTGGTGGTAATTGTCTGAATACTGCCACTGACATTTCTAGGAAGGAATTTTGGCCCTGATGAGTTTGGCTGCAAAATGGTGGTAAGATAACCTTCCCTTCCCCCTTCCCATTTTCAGTTCCTCTGGGGAAGAGGAAAACCCCAGACACCAGCTTTCTGGTAACATAAGAAGCTTCCCATAACCATGTACTGTAAATTATAATAAGCACGACCCTTCTCCTTCTCTTCCTCTTTGTTTCGCTCCCTGAGCAATATTGTAAGAGTCTACACAGTCTCATAAGGGACTTGGCTGGCAATCAGTTGAAGAGACTGTTCCTTTGGCAGCGGCTCCAGGCGACTAGACTAGACTAATGTATTCCTTTCTGCTTAGTTTTTACAAAATCGCCTTATGGTTCTATGCAGCTGAGCGGCTGGAAGAAGAAACCCAAGCGCAGAGAAAGTTAAGGCGCAAACTGGCAAAGCCACTCAGCTAGTATTATTTCACCCTCGTTAAGTCACGGGGCCGGACACATGCAGCAGAGTTGCTGTCCCCTCGGGATGTGGCCTCTGGACAGTCAGTGAGGTCCGAGGTCTCTGGTTGACCCAGAGGCAGCTGGGGCTGCGATGAGTCTCTCCGGAGATAAAGTGTTCTGGGCTGACTTTGTTTTCTGTGTGGCACATCCCCCTCCGACTCCACCTTTGGTCTTTCGGAATCTGGCTGTGTTGGGATGGGAGGATACACTTAGCACAAACACCCCTGGAGACAAAGACCACCCACCAGTTTGCCCAAGTGAAGCTATTTGTAAGGCCATTTTTGCCTATCTTGGAGTCATAAGAAATGAATTTTCTTAATTCCAACACTAGCCACCCATGTGATCTAGGGCACGTTCTAAGACTTTTGCTCCCAAATCTCTTATTTATCACAGGATGGGGGAGGCAAATGATCTCTAAGTTCCCTTGTTGCTCACTTAGAAAGAGCCTAAGAAACCAAGTCTTATTTTCTGGAAGATGCATTACCAGCAGATGAAAACATTTTCCCCACCTCCTGAAAAACAAATAGATAGATAGAGTCTTATCAAAACTTAACTGAGGTTTCTAATCATGCTCTTAAATTTTGTTTTGTAGAAAGTGAAATAAATTCAGACCAAATGTATCTCACATGAAAGAAGTCAAGCTTAGTGAACTGCAGTGAGATGGGGCAGCCTGGATGAGTCTTAGTCTGAGGCTGGGCCCCATCCACAGATGCTGCAAGAAAGTTCAGTCCAGCGTAAGCGCAAGGCCCACAGCATATGCATGTCTGGCTCTAATGGCCTCTCAAAAGCTTCTTTGCTTGCCCCATGTACTAGATAGTTCATTAAGAGGACAGCTTCCATGCATGTCCACAGTTTTAGCTCTCAAGCACTTACTCTGAATTGTTCAGTGATGCCATTTTGTTGTGGACCCACCCAGCTACTAACCTTGGTACTTATTCTTTTGTTTCTGTACTTGCTTCACCCTTTGAACTTGATGGTGAATATTATGGTTCCAGCTGAACTTCCTTCTGTAAGACTTTATTTCACCCAGATACTCTGCTTTAGGCCTCCTTGGTTGAACCTGGCCTTGGTCTCTCCCCATGTGAGCTCTGTCACCATGTGTACGACACTCACCAGTTTTAGCTGACTTCCTTGTGCAGCTGCTGAACATGGTCATAGATAATAGGTGAAAGAAGTGCAAACGGTTAGAATCAAGGGGCTCGGAAGATTTTAACAGGGTTTCTGAGGGAGCAGCAGAGAACACAGAGCAGGTGATCCTCCACGTTCAAGGTGTATAATGGGAATCAAGGATGGATAGTAGGGACCCAGCTACTGGACTAGAGTTCAGAGTTTGGGTTCTAGTTCCTGGTGATTAAGATGGTGAGGGTTCACACAGGATCAAGGTTCTCATGGCTCCAGGGATCCTCCAGGTCTATAATAGTGATACCTATTAGAAAACCTGAACACATCAGCATTTTCACTTACTGGACCATAATAGTTATGTTCCAGGTGAGGAATTCTAGCCACAGTGAGGTATTCTACAGACAGTCTGCAGTCTCTGAAGAAATGCACTGGTGACCGTTAGTTAGTCTGTTGCTTGGTACCTACTGGGGCTCTGCTCCTTTTACCTTGCCTTTCACTGCAGGTGGCAGGTCTATCTCACCTGGTCCAAATAAAAGCTTAACTCCCCCGGTCCATTTTAAACCAGGTCTTAGAAGTTGTGATATTTTCAGGCTTTCTGGGCCAGGTCACCTCCATGCAGTCAAGGTTTCCTCTTGTGAAACAGCCAGTAGAAACGTTGTCGCTGAGGGGAGTGAGCTGAGCTATAGGTGAGAGAGTTGGACAGCATGGGGGCGAGGGGGGCGGAGTCTAGTGCACGAGCCAGGAATGAGTTGGGGACATGGCCCTTGCTGGGGACTCAGTAAGTACTTGGGAATGACTACGTGAGGAAACCATTCTTTCCAGTTTTTCCCAGACTCAGGATGAAGGATTAAGGCTGACGATTCAAACTGACATACTATCCACAGAGGTGACTCAGCGCTGAGTCCTATGAGAGGCTACTTTGCATCTCTAACCCCGGTCCTGGTTGGTCTTTCGGGGCAGGTTGAGCTGTGGGGAGGAAGAGGTGTGGGGAGGCAGAGTTGCATGCTGGGTAGGGCTTTGCAGGGCAATGTTTTTCACAGCCAGCCTATTTCTGGCAAGAGGTATTACTTTCTAGGCAAGTGTCTATTTGCTATGTTGATCTAATACAACATTAACTTCTGAAACAGTTGTGCTCATTTTGCCAATTTTCCAAACTTAAGATGGGAATAGAGTTAATAAAGTAATGGGGGCATTTTGGATGGTGAAGCGCTGCTTAAAAAATGGCCACATGTGTATAATTTTACACTTGCTTCCTAAATTCCCATGCCTGGAAGGAGCCTTAGAAATCACAACCTCTTGTTTACAAACAAGAAAACTTAGGTCAGGAGAAGGAGAGGATTTGTTCAAGGTTACATGGTTATTAAGGGAAAAGGCAGGATCGGAGTCCAAGACCTCAGGCTTCCAGAAAGTGCTGTTTTAACCCTATTCCAATCTTTTAATTCATGAATGGATGCCATTGAGGGATTTTTAGAGATTGCTTTAGCATCGGGGAGCAATCAACTTCGCTCCAGCACAGACCATGGCTTTGTCTCGGTAGGCAACTACAGCCATGTAGAATCGTGGTCTTTTTTTTTTTTTTTTTTTTAGGGGAGTTTCAAAAGGTCTGATGAAGCAGTGGGAAGCTTTATTTCACCTTATATATTTTGTATATATAATATGTATCTTATAAGCGGATAGTTCATCTTATAGTCTCTATTTTATGCTATGATATTATTTATCATCATAAGCTGATTCATTCACAAAGTGCATTCCACAAGTACTTGGGACTGACGATCAGCACCATTTTAGGTACCAGAGGGTTTAATGGTGATGAATAAGGCAACCTCAATCCTTGTTCTTATGGAGCCTTCAGCCTAGTAAAGGATCTGGAAAGCTATTTTTAAAGTCCCACTTCATTGTTCCTATCCAAAGTCCCCTGTAGACTATATCCTTGTCCAGCTCCCTGCCGTGACATTCTATTAGATAAAACACACTTCAGAAGAGTGAAACACTTTCCCCAAATTTAACCCTTGGTCAAATAGTTCTTGGAGAAGCAGCTCTACTAATTCAGAAAGCAAAGCGAGAGGAGTTTGAAAAGCCTTAAATGTCAGGAAAGTATGGAAACTGCTCACAGCAGGAAAGTGACTTGTTCAAGACCTCAAATATTGGTAGAGCCAGGAAGAGAACCAGATTCCTAGGCTCTTATTTTGTTACTCTTTTACAAGAATGAAATCTTCTAAAAATTCAAAAACATTCTAAAAATTCAAAAACATTCCTAAAAACTTGAGTCATTCCTTTATACAAAAGGAAAATCTACGGAAAGGACCACATCATTTGCCCCCAATGAGTCTATTTGTTTCCTGCTCTCACCCTAGGACTTGGCAAACTGCCTTGTACAAAGCAGGCACTCAATACACTTGTTACAAATGAACGAATGAATGACTGTTATGGACATTAATGTAAAGTATTAACTTACATTGATTGTTCATAGACACGTATGAAGCACAGTTTGGAAATTCATCCATGATGCCCCTAGAGGAGCTTTGTGTAGGATTTTTGAAAATTCTGTTACATTCCACAGGAAAGGGAAATGAAAGCTATTTCTGTGTGGTTTCTCCGTAGGTGAAATTGAAAATGATTTTTTTTTTTTTTTTTTGCGGTACGCAGGCCTCTCACTGTTGTGGCCTCTCCTGTTGCGGAGCACAGGCTCCAGATGCACAGGCTCAGCAGCCATGGCTCACAGGCCCAGACGCTCCGCGGCATGTGGGATCTTCCCAGACCGGGGCACAAACCCGTGTCCCCTGCATCGGCAGGCGGACTCTCAACCACTGTGCCACCAGGGAAGCCCCTGAAAATGGGTTTTGCTGTAGAGTGTCAGGCTGGTCTCCAATATATTATAAGATCACCTTCAAACTGACTTTTACTTTCTGAAGAGAGGGTAGGAGTAGTAACGTCTTCTTTTAAACACTGGTCAGTCTGGGAGAAACAGAAGGACATTTGAAGGGAATGGAGAAATATAGAAAAAAGGAGAACTATGTTAGTATATTACTATCTACAAAACATTTAAACACCCACTGCCTCATATGATACTTAAAAGCACTTCTGTAGATGCTATTATTATTCCCATTTTACAGACGAAGACACTGAGGCATAAGCGTATAAGCTAGGAAGTGTCAGACCTGCACTCAGAGCGAACTCTCCTGCCTTTAGGGCTGGTGCTTTTGGAAGCATCTCACCCTTCTTTGTACACATGGCAATGTCACAGCCACCTGCACACGTACAGGCTTTTATCCATGAATCACGACATGGGAGATTTTGTGGTGAATCTGTCTTAAAAATGATGGATGCTGTACATTGGTGCACATTCCCTATTTTAGTTGACAGCATCACCTTGTGGATGAAAATACATCTGGTGTGTGTTTTTATTTGTAAATATATGTATACTCTGTCGATCAGGGGTAATGAGCCAAGCTATTATGCTGTCAATCAGAGGTGTTTTGGGGTTGAAACTTCCTTTCCCGGCTTTATTTTTTAGTAATCAACTCTTAAAGAGGGATCAAATAATAATATTTAACTGATGAGTGAAGAGAATGAAGGCTGGTTTGTTTCTGGCCATCTTGGTTAAAACTTTCTCCTGTTTTACCTGCTTAATTAATATTTTTTTTTTGAAAAGTGGGAATTAGAATGTATAGTATTTGTGGCTTTGTGGCAAGAACTAAAAGAGCAAAGTAAAATAATAACATCTTAGCAGAATCTCACTGTTTAAAACAAAAGAATGATAGGGCCTCAAGCCCCCAAATCTTGAAGTTCTGCCATTTCAACTTTGGGTGATTTTAAAACTCTCTTAGCCTCAGTTTCTTTATCTCTCACATAGGGAGAATAAAGTCAAGCTTGTGGAATTGTCCTCAAATGCCTGGTGACCTGGGTCCGTATTTTGAAGATTGTAAGAGAGTCCCTGCATTCAAAGGCAAGGAATGAAAACTCTAAGACGTCCACCCAGTGCAGACAGAATCCCCAGCACTCAGGCAGAAATGTAGACACATTTTAGCAGGACTCTTAGATAGTTCGGGTTCTTTCGCTGCTGCAGTTTTTGGTTGACAAATGGGCTCATAAAAATATTTTTATTATCCACAGTGAGAAATGACAAATACCCTGATTATTTTCCCCCAAGGTTTCTCAAATGAGAACAGAAAACTAACAACCCAACTTCTCGGTAGCAAAGTAAGGGCAGCTTATTCCAATGAATAGATTATTAATAATTCTAGTCGATTATAATTAATTACTAAATTTAATAATTTGAGAATTATTAATTTGAATGGTTATTTGATAGAGAATTTAGCAATCTCCATTCCATTACATGTGATGTCTTGATGAAACGTTTCCTTCAGAAGTTTCGTTGGAACAAAGTTTTGTGTTTAAAAAATTTTTTTTTCCCCTTTTCTTGTAAGAGAACGCCTTATTGGGCAATCCATGCACAGCGGGAATGGATTATAAATAATGGCTCCTGGGCATAGAGTCTGAAAAAAGCCGGCCTCCTTAGCTGTACACCACACCAGCCTCTCCGCAGACTGCCAACCTCCCTCCCTGCATCCCCGCATCCCCGCATCCCCCAACCCCTCCGTCCCCCCCCACATCCGCCCCCAGCCCAACCCTCATGCCGAAGGTCTTCAGGGCAACCTTTCCGTTTGAATTTCCCGGCTTTTTGTCAGTTTCTGTCAGAGCCCTCGCCACCTTCTTCCACTGCCTGCAGGGCTTTGTTTTCCCTTCCCCTGCATTTGCTCCCTGTTAGCCCGTGTCCCGTGCCGGCGCATTTACAGTAGGCAGAACGCTGCTGACAGATGGTGGGGGGCTGGGAGTGGGGCTGCCTTGGCGCCGGGCCAAGGGATGTGCCTCCCGCCGGAATGCGCAGCCCAGAAGCTCCTCCTCGAAGCCGCGTCCGTTTGGTTTGGTTCTGTGGGCGTGTTTGTGTGTGCCCGTGCCCACGTGGCATGTTTTGTTGTGGTGGTGGCGGCGGTTGTGGCTGTTTTTGTTGTTGTTTGGGCCAATGACAACAGAGGCCTCGCTGGCTGGCTGCTGCTCTCCACTCTTGGCACTTTCCAGACTCCCAGACAGGAAATTCGCCTAACGTTTGCAGCTGTGAATTGGCCCATTTTTCTGGAAAGAGGATAAAGAAAAGAGTTCTGTGGGATCTTTTGCTTCTCTCGCACAAGCAGGGACGCGTTGAATACAAACAGGGACCTGGGGGGGGGGGGGCGGGGAGGACGGGGGAGGGAGAGACTGTGCACTTGGAGCATGCGCAGTGCTGTTCCCTGCGGCTTGATGTCGGGCTGCCCGGCAGGTGACACTGCCTTGGGTCCTGCTGGGGTTTCGGCAATTTGAACCCATCTGACAGCCAAGAGAGACTCCTTTGCTTTCATTCCTTCAACAAATATTTAGAGCTTGCTCTGTGACTGGTGGTTTGCTGGGGGTTGAGGATACACCAGGAAACAAAACAGATAAGGTCTGTACCTCATGCAACTAACAGCTGGGTAGACAAAGTGCAAGTAAGCAAACACATGTCACAATCACACCCTTTTAGCAGTGTTTTCCATGCAACTTAATAGGCTGCCGTGGTAGAGAATGATGATTGTAATGATGATGATGATGGTGATGATGATGGTGGTTCACAGTTTTTAACGAGTACTTCTTATATGTTAAGCACTGTTCTGAAGGCATTGCTCACTTAAACCTCATAATAACTCTATGGGGTGAATATTATGCAAAGAGGCATTTGGGGGTGGTCAGGAAGGCCTCTCTAAGGAGATGACATCTGAGCTGAGATACGGAGGATACAAAGGAGTCAGCTCTTTAGGCAGTCAAGGGGAGGGAATAGCAAGGACAAAGGTCCTGAGGTAGAGAAGAGCTTATGTGTATTCAAGTCATTGAGAAAGACCTATGGGATAGGGGGAAGAAGTAAGATGGTGACTGGAGTAGGAATTGAGGAGACTGGTGTGGTGTGGGATAAACTTGGGGAAGTAGTCAGGGCCCTTGTGAGGACTGTGTCCTGGAAAGCCTTATAAGAATGGGAAGCCATTGTTGGATTTAGAGCTGGGAAGAGATGTGATAGGAATTACATTTTTAAAAGATTTCTCCATCTGTACTGGGGAGCATGAAATGGATTGGATCATACAAGTGTGGAAGTGGGAGTACAGAAAGCTATCACTGGCAAGAAATGATGGTGACGTGACTTAGGATGGTAGCTATGGACACGGAGAAGTGGAGGATTAGGTCTCTGTGTTGGAGGTGGACACAAGAGGAAGTGCTGACCCACTAAGTTGATGAGGTGGTGAGACAGAGTAGTCACGGCTGGCACCCTGCTTTCTGGCTCTGGACACTTGATGGTGACCGATGGAAAGGACTGATGATGGACCACGGGTTCCTCCCTTGGCACACACAGCAAGTTTGTACCTCTTTGTATACTGGAAAGGTCAGTGCCCAGAGAGGAGATCTGAGGTCCTGGAACAAAGAGGAAATACCTTCAACTGAGGGGAAAAAAGAACCACCATATCATAGCAGGAGAATGATCACCTTACCTTTGTGACATGATGTTTTTACGCTTTAAGTTCTGTCCCTTGCCTTATTTGTTCTTCATTATAATATTGTGATAGCATTATGATTACTTCAGTTTTACAGATGGAGAAAACGAGACTTGTGGGAGTGAAGTGGCTTTTCGTGGTCATGCAGCTGGTAATACTAGTTATTGTCAACATGCATTGAAAACTAACTTTGTACCAAGTGTTCTTCTGGGTGCTTTACATATGCTGAGTCTTCATAATCATCTAAGGTAGATATTACTTTTTCCCCATTTTTGCAGAGGGAAACTGAGGCATAGAATGTTTAAATAACTTGTTCAAGGTTGTATAGCTATCACTGTTACTATGTCTATAAGTAACAAAACTGGGCTGCAAATCTAGCTATTTGTGTCCTCAACCACCATGCTATACTGAGAATGACTGAATTAGGACTCTGACTGCCACAGCCTCTTCACTATTCTGAAACGCTTCCTCAATGCTACTTCTGCTGATTACTCTTCCCCTCCAATGGATCTGTGTATCTAGGCCATTTGCAGTTTTGCTTTAGGTAGCCCATTTAGATGCCCATTCCTCAAATGTTTTCCTCCAAAGCCTCTACAGCATCATGATGTGACATCCGACAAGAGACTAGAACTCTTTTGTTGAAGTGACATACCTTTCAATCCAATCAAAATTCAAAAAGAAAAGAAAGAACCTGTGAAATAATTTGGTCTGTATTTATTTATTTATCGGAAACCATTTTTTTTTCCTGTTCTAAGTTTAAAGTTAATACATACGTCATGGGATGTGACTTCTTATTTTCTTGAAATTCTTAGGGCCAAGTAGGAAGGCAGGCATGTAAACATTATATCAGTTTCATTTTCCTGTGTCTTAAAAGATGATCCATGCACATAACAAAGGTGAAAGACTTAGGCCACAAACAGTCTCCACGTATCCCCTGATGAAGGTCCTGTGGGTGATCATCTTGGCAGCACTGAATGTACTTCATGTCACATTTCTTCATTGAGGGCGGATAGGAGAGCGATAACTCCAGCCTTCTTTGTGCATATGTATCCGATCAAGCTTTCTGACTGGTTGTGAGAGTGATGATGAACATGCATTCCGGCACTGCACAGCCTTCCAGAAAGTGGCTCTGTTCCTGAGTAGGGTTGAAACAACCACAGGCAATGTGGGTTTTTTTTGCTATTGATTGGTTGAGTAACAGTGGAGCTGGGTCCTCATTCTGAAAATGCTCTCTTGGTATCTCTCATCCCCAGATGGTGGTGAACAGCTGCCTCACTTCAGGCTGGTGGTTCTGAAGATGAGGTGAGATGATTTCTCCATTCTGGCCACCATTCAATCAGGTAGCGAGGACAAGAGAGGCAAGATGCCTACATCATATTTCTCAAAAAAATTACTGCAGAATGTTGCTTTATGTTGTTCCCAAAATGTGCTCCTCAGTTAGGTTTGGGAAATATTGCATTCTATTTCTGCCATGTATTGGCATATGAAAAGCTCTAAGTCCTACAGTAAAGAAACATGTTTGATTTTGCTGAACATAGTACTTCCCAAACTATCTATTGTCGTGTGTGCGATAATCAGTTGCGTGAACCATGCCCCAGCCAGATCATTCTTTAGCCCATTCAATGTGTGTTGAGACCAAATATGCCTTAAATAAATCCCTAAGAGAAAAAAATAATGTCTAGGGTAAGGTGTTTCCAGTCAGATGACCTGGAGCTCATGCACTGTCTTAGTCTATTAGAAATTCTGTAATTTGGGGGAAGCATACTTAAATTCCTTGAGTTCCTTCATTTGTAAAATGGGAAAAGGAATATTTTTTTAAAAGGTGATTGTGATTTATTTATTCATTAGTGAATGTAATCACTGAACAAATATTTATTGAATGTCTTCTCCATGCCAAGTATTGTGCCGTGGACTGGGGATTCAGGAGTTAGCCAGCTCTATTAGTCAATCAGCGTTCTCTAGAGAAACAGAATCAATAGGAGATAGATAGATAGGTAGATAGATAGGGAACCAATCATAGATATATATTATAAGGAATTGGCTCTTGCAGTTACGGAGGCTGAGATATGCCCACTGCAAGCTGGAGACCCAGGAAAGCCAGTGGTGTAATTCAGCCCAAGTCCAAAGGCCTGAGAATCTGAAGCTGTGAGGCAAGAGAAGATCAATTTCCCAGCTCAGGCAGGAAGGGCCAAATTCTTCCTTCGCCTGCCTTTTTGTTCTGTTTGAGCCCTCAGTGGATTGGATGATACCCATCACATTGAGGAGGGCAAGTTGCTTTACTGAGTCCATTGATTCAAATGCTAATTTCATCTGGAAACACCCTCACAGACACATCTAGAAATAATATTTAGCCAAATATATGGGCACCCCGTGATCCAGCCAGGCTGACACGTCAAATTAACCATCATACCAGCCCACTCGGAGTTGTATTGCTTACTCATGAGAAGTCCCTGATCTACCTTTTGCCTTTATACTGTCCTGGGGCATCAGTTTCTGGTCCTATGTTTTGGTATTACATAGCAAGAGAGATTCACCAGCAAGGCTGGTCGCTGCCAGACCAAGCCAGATGTTTTTCAGAACCTCCAAGCAGAAAGGAGTGTTACTCACAGCCTGGATGGGTAATGTAAGATACACCCAGGTGAAAAGCAGCTATGTGTCAAGGCTTCTACAAAAGTTTTAAAAATGCTATTCTGACTTCTACCCTTTGTACTTTTTCTTTTTTTAAGCCTGTAGTATTCAATCTCTGCTCTTTCATTGGAGAAATTTATTTTTAAAAATTGACATATGAAAGATTTTCCTTTGAAGATGAATATATTACTGAGGGGAGAGGGGGAAAACATGGCAGATGGCTGGTTCACTTGTGTCCCATGTTGTTATTACTAGTGCCTGGATAGAGAAGATACTTGGTCTCCTCACCTCCTCCTTCCCTCCTGCTGCCCTCCTAGCCTTGAAGGGAGCCCTTTTAAAAGAGGTCACCCTTGAGGAAAGCACTAAATTAACCATACAGTCAATACAAGGCCTTGGTATCTAGACAAAGGGCTTACGGACCATCGTGCTTTTGCTTGTGGTTCACTGGCTTCTTGCTTACATTTTTAAGAAGTTGGTCCAATAAATTCATCAATACTCATAACTCATCCTGTTCAGAGCTTCTGGCTCACAGATCTAGGGCAACTTGGAATCCTTGGAGATGGGGTGGGTACAAGAATTAAAAACAAAAACAAACCTACTTCCTCTATGTGATTACTCAAATGGAGGGCAAGAATATCAAAACAGATGACTCTAAGTGGGAATTCAGTGGGAATGGAGCAACTAGCAACTTTTTGGCCTTTTGTCGTATATTGCTCCCAAATAGGGTTTCTCAAACTCAGCACGATTGACATTTGGGCATAATTCTTTGTGCGTGGTTGCTGTGCTGTGCATTGTAGAACGTTTAGCAGTATCCCTGTACTCTACCCACTCAATGTCAGTAGCAGCTGTTTCCAGACATTGTCAAATGTACCCAGGGGACAGGGACAAAATCATCTCCAACTGAGAACCATTGGCTAAAAGCAAGAATTCTTAAACATTCTGTGGCAATGGATCCTTTTGGTAATCTGGAGGAGATGATAGACTCTTTTCTTTAGATTAGT
Source organism: Stenella coeruleoalba (assembly GCF_951394435.1). Classification (NCBI taxonomy): domain Eukaryota; kingdom Metazoa; phylum Chordata; class Mammalia; order Artiodactyla; family Delphinidae; genus Stenella; species Stenella coeruleoalba. The sequence goes on along the minus strand of NC_137153.1, from coordinate 96,678,211 downwards.
GTTTCTAAATGTATAAAATAAAATACACAGAATAACAAAGGAAAACGTTTATTTTAAAGTTATCAAAGTATTAAAAAATCAAATTTGTGCTATGGTAATTTATGTGCTTCTATTAACATATTAAATAAAAATACCTAAAGCTGGACCCAAATAAGTACCTTACTTTCAAAGCAGTGGTGAGCTCATAAGCTATTTCAAGAAACCTGCAACAACCATTATGTAGATATAAACATACCTGTGACTTGAATTGTGACAAAATTCTAAGACTGCTACAGTCTGTTCCCTACATTTATATCTGAAGGTAATGTTAAATTTCAGTTAGCAATTGATGGAAACGAAGATGTAACTTTTTCTTGTCCATGTCCACAGAGCACCTGAATTCAGCGGTACTGAATGCAGAACTCCCTTTTCTAAAGCGTGAAGGAAAGAAACCATGTAAGTTGAAGTTCTTTTTGTGATATTTAATTAATAACCCCAAATTCAAATCAGAGTGCCTGAAGTGAAGGTGAAGCTTTGGCAGTCGAACAATTATGAGCAAACCACGAGTGCAGAGAGAATCTTTAAATCCAGGAAAGCACGCAGTTTACAGGCATAACCTAAGCACTCCATCTTACAAATGCAGAACTCAAAGACAGCAGAAGAAAGACTATAAAATCATTGGGCTAAAACCAAAGAAGGTATCCTGGTGTGGCTGAGGGGTCTGAAGGTCTACTGGGCTCTGCTGATGGTGGTGACAGCAGGACTGTTGGGAATTGGCGCGGCCAACAACCAGCTGCCCATCTGAGCAAGTTACCTAACCAGCTGGGCCTCAGGGCCTTCTCTGTAAAGTGATGGACTCAGCTCGGGCCAATGTTGATTGAATATCTGTTGCTCACTGACATAGTTTAATATGTTTCCACCCATACAAAACTCACTTAGGCTAACCAAAATCGCAGAAACGTGTACTTTAAGGTGAAGGCATTGAGATGGAAAGAGAGATTAAGTCAAGTTGTTTAGTTGTACAGGTAGTTAATGGAAGAGTTAAGTAAGCTTGTTGGGACAGGAGCTGAGTTTATTTTTTTTTCCAGGAGTCTTGGCAAGTGCCAGGAGTATATTAGGCACTCAGTAAATAGTTGTTGAATGAATGAATAAATGAGTATATGAATGCATCCATAAATCACAAACTTCCATTTTTAGAGCTGAGTCAACCCATTTATCTCTTAATATTATACTCTTTGAGTAGAGGAATTGTGGGGATACATTTTTATCTCATTTTCTTACTTATTGTGTAATTCTAATACACGTATATGCTCATAAATCTCTCTCTCTCACACACACACACACACACACACACACACACACAGAAGTGTCTTATTTTGTGGGTCTGTTGGCTCCTGTGGGATAGAGAAGTCCAGTTCAGGGTTATCTTCCAGAGAGTCCTGTCAGAACCTTAACCAGGTTCTACTGACAGCAGGATGACTCCTGCAAGATTTATTGCCATGTGATGTTACCACCCTAATGAAGTCAAGTTTCTGATAAACTGATTGGGCCAGTGAACATGTGGTAATGAAAACTACTATATAAAAAAAAAACAAAAACAAAAAAAACACAAAACTATATAGAGATTATTTAAAGTATACCTGAGGATATGCACAGGTTATATGCAATGCTATACCATTTTATATAAGGGCCTTGAGCATCTGTGAATTTTGATATTCGTGGGAGTCCTGGAATCAATCCCCCGTGGATACCTAGGGACGACGCTACATGTCCTGTTTTTTTTTAATAAATTTATTTATTTATTTATTTATTTACTTGGCCGTGTTGGGTCTTCGTTGCTGTGTGCAGGCTTTTCTCTAGTTGCGGTGAGCGGGGGCTACTCTTTGTTGCAGTGCGTGGGCTTCTCACTGCGGTGGCTTCTCTTGTGGAACATGGGATCTAGAGCGCAGGCTCAGTAGTTGTGGTGCACAGGCTTAGTTGCTCTGCGGCATGTGGGATCTTCCCGGAGCAGGGATTGAACCTGTTTCTCCTGCATTGGCAGGCGGATTCTTAACTACTGCGTCACCAGGGAAGCCCTCTATATGTCATGTTGAATGAGGCGCATCTATTCACTTTTAGTTCGTTATTATCATGCTAGAATGTAGGTCTAAAGTTCTTCCAGACTTTTAAAAATATCTGAAATTTGAGTTTTAAATGTTGACAACTCCTTTAAAATGTTGAAGACCCAGTGAAGGCCAGATTTGATCTTAGGCTGGCCTTGGACGGTCTCCAAAGTCTTGCAGTATCAACAATTCAGTGAATACAAGTAGATGTGCTTATTGTCTGTGAAATAATTCTTTAAATTCACTTTTTATAGTGCTTTACAATTTGCAAGTCGTTTGCATGATTTTATCTGAGTCCCATGAAAACTTTGTGCACTGCTGTTACCCTGTTTTGCAGAAGGGGAATCTTAAGTTCTGGAATGTTGAGTGACTTGTTCTCAGGTCCAGAGCAAGAAAGTGGCAGAACCTAGGTCCATTCTGTAGTCTTGAACTCCCTGGCACTTCTGCCAACTATACTGCCTTGTCTCATCACACAAGACCTTTGTAACTGTATTTCTGGGGGTCAATAAGAGGAAACATCACCACTCCAACCATTGACCTGTGCAAGTCTGTCCTTGGAATTAGGAAAGGTTATGAGATGATCAATCTTTCAGAAGGAAAATCTGAATCTCTATTCTTGTACCACGTTGATGTCAGGTCAATATTTCTTCTAAAGCTTCAGGCATTCCCCAGTCACTTCAAAGTAGAAGTAGGACTGGGGGGAAGGAGCCTTATATCCTGATCATGATTCAACTGCTAACTGGCTGTGTGACCTGAGGCAACAATTCCTTTGTCCTCTCCCTGAACTTTAGGTTCCTCATCTGTAAAACAGGAACTGTGATATGTTAAGTGGCAGAGCTGGAGGCCAGATCAGCACCCCACCCCATCCCATGAAATGTCACCAGCTTATCCTTTAGAGATCACAGGTAATTGGGGGAAGCAGCCCTCCGACATGCAATAGCTCTACAGGGTGATATGCGCTACTAATGAGAGATGCATGGAGAATGATACACAAAGAAGACACACAGCAAGGCATTGAGGTATTTAGTAATTATTAACTCTTTCTATTAGTGGTTATAAGTAGATGTAGTACAGAAGCTGGCTCAATTTGTGCTATTATCTTAATACCTTTCAGAAAGAATTAAAAACTGTGAGTATAAAAGGATATAAAATAGAAAGGAGTCTCCCTCTCACTCTGACCTCAAATTCTACTTTCCAAAAGGTAGCTTATCACAGATTTCTGTGTGCCTTCTCAGAATTTCCTAGATTTACAGAAGTTCATTTGAGTGTGGTGTATATGTCTATCTCTATTTGTGTCTGTATCTAGTTTTATATTCCCTGTTTTTCACAAATAAGAGCATGCTACACACATCCTTCTCTACTTGCTCTTCTTAGTTAAAAATTTAGTACATATAGATCTATCTCATTCTTTATAGTAGCTGTATAGTATTCCATCATTACATCTCTCTCTTCTCTCTCTCTCTCTCTCTTTTTTTGGCCACACCATGTGGGATCTTAGTTTCCCGACCAGGGATCGAACCCGCACCCCCTACAGTGGAAGCGTGGAGTCTTAACCGCTGGACCACCAGGGAAGTCCCACCATCACTGCATCTCTTTATGTGCCTGTCTTAGTCAGTTATGTCTTCTATAACAAATCCTCATAGATTTGGTGGCTTAAACAACTTTTGTTTTTCACAGTCTTAGAGACTATAAAGTCCAAGATCAGGATGCCAGCAGTGTCAGTTTCTTGAGGAAGGTCCTCTTCCTGGTTTACAGAGGGAGCTGTCTCTTCCTTGTATCCTCACATGGCAGAAAGCAGAGAGGAAGAGGAAGCAAGCTCTCTTGTGTCTCTTTTTATAAGGGCACTAATCCCATTTATCAGGGCCTCACCTTCATGACTGAATTACCTCCCATAGGCCCCACCTCCTGAAATCATCATAAGTTAGGATTTCAACATATGAATTTGAGCACACAAAAATATTCAGTCCATAATATTTATTTAATAATTTCTAATTGATGAACATTTAGTATATGCCTACTCCTTCGCTGTTTCAAAATGTTTCAATGTACATTCTTGTGTATATCATTGTATACAAGTTCATCTTAAAATAAATTTCTACTATTGCTTTATTATAGGTTTTGAACATTTACATTGCTCTTTAAAAAGACTGCACCCTTAATACTTTAAGGAACATTTTGAGAAAGTACTGACACATTTTTACTAATGTGCTGTCTTATAAAGCTTTGATTTTTGTCCACTGAGAGGTGAACATATTCTGTTTTTATTTGCATACTTGCTTTTAGTGAAGTTGAACAGATTTTCAAATGCTTTCTAGACATTTGTGTATCCTGTGAAGAAGCTCACTTGTGATCGTTATCCATTTTTCTATTGGGTTGTTAATTTTCTTTCTTATTGAATTATAAGAGCTCTTCATATATTAAGGAAACCATACTACTTGTATGTCACAGATGTTGCAGTTTTTTCTGCTGTTTGTCATTTGTCGTAATATCTTCTACATACATCTTTTTAAAGGTCTGTTTTCAATGGTTTAAAACTCAGATTATTCCTCAATATTACTCTGATTATGTGGCTGATGCTGCTGAAAGTTGGGTTTGCACAGCTTCACTGAGAAGCTTCTCTTTGTTTATCACAAGGGGATGATGTAACACTTCTTGAGGACCTGGTTTCTGCCACTGTGAGTCATTCAATTACTGGAAAAACTAAATGACCACTGGACACTATTGGAACATTTCCCATAATTCTCTAAGGAATTGAGGGCATTCTAGAGGGAATGTTTCTCATTCCCTCTGTAACCAGTCATTATCCTGACTGACTTCAAGGCTATGTCTCTGTGTGAAAAATTAAGGAAAATCCCAATGCAAGAAAAGTTGCCCAAGTTATTTTGAGTTTATAAAAAACTGTTCATCAATGGAAGCAGGAATTTTGGAAGGAAGATCCAGAAGACTTATTGGAGAAGCTCAATGCCTTTAGCCATCATGATTTGGTTTGCAGGCCACACAGTGAAGTGCTTAGAGTATCCCAGCCAAAGAAGAGAGGACTTCCATTAACCAGGCAGAAATATCCACAGAAGAACTTGACTTCAGCCTGAACCAGTGGAGACAAAGATCATACACAGTCACTGAGGTAAAAGAGGTGCACGATTTTATTCTGACCCAGATTTGATAAGACAAGACACCAAAACAAACCCCTCACTATGGACTTTGAGGATGGGCTCTTCATTTGAAAACCATCTGGCATGGAGCTGTCAGATTCACCATCTGAAATAGCATCAGAGCTATAAGGAAGGGAAGACTACCTTTCTTCCAAGGTCACAAGCACCACCAAAACAGAGGGTAGGGTCCTGGCAGTGCACATCTATGCCATCAGGGTCCTAGCTGATTGACCAAAAAACCATGTTTATTTAAGGGGGAAAGGTGGTAGTGTGCATACTAGTCTATAAGGGATATTTGCCTATAGTTGCTTATGACTCTTGGTTGTCTATTTGTTTATAGTAAGAAATAGATGCAGTGTGTTGTACAGCTGTTGGCTTTTCCGGCTTAACCAGAGATAAAAATTCTACATTAGGTGAAGTAGAGAGACCAACTGACCCTGTTTACCCAGGACTGTCCTCGTTTTAGTGCTGAACCTCCAGTGTCCTGGGACACCCCTCGGTGTCAGGCAAACTAGGAAAATTGGTCACGCTAGACCTCAGTCTTGTCCAACTTATTCTTTCTCTAGTCTTGTTGGTCTACAGAGAAGTTAAAAAAGATAAAATGGGTTTAAATTTAAGAGGAAACTTGGTAATATATAAGTAGGATCACAGCTTTGGAGTGAGAAATACTGGAATCAGATGTGCAAGACCATACTCTCAGGAAGAGAAAAACACTTTGTGAGGTCACTTCTAGTTCTGTGATTCCCTGATTCTACAATCAACTCCTATCATCTTAGGAAAGTTAGGTGAGCTGTAATGAAAATAACCTTTATTGCCATTTATTGAATAGTTACTGTGTACCAGGCACTGTCATAAATTCTTTCATTTTAGTCTCATGACAGCCTTAGGAAAAAGATATTACAGATATAATTTATAGGTGAGAAAAGCCTAAAGAGGTTATGTCATATCCAAAGTTACACAGGTAGCAAACGGTGAAGATGAAATTTGAATTTAGGTCTGTGTTGTTACAAGGCCCACGCTCACACTAGTTCTACCCCATCTTCCATTATCCACAAATAGTTCTGAGCAATCATTTCTGCTGTCTCTCTGATGTGAGGTTATCAGTACAGCCTATAACATGATCCCTGGAGACCAGAGAAATAGTAATACTAACGTGCATTTGCATAACTTATTTTGCATTTCAACACACTTTTACTTCTCTTTTCTACTGTCATCATCCCAAAGATGCTGTGAAGTAGCTAACATTGATCTTCTCTCTATGTGAATGAAACAGTTGATGGACACACAGGGGATTTGTAGCAAAACAGGACTCACAGCTACAACTCATGATCCTAACTCTTGAGTACCAAGTCCTTTCTGCAGAGATTAAGGGATTCTGTGACTTTCCTGGTTGATATCAAAGGCCTTCCAGAATGCGGCAGGAATCAGTCCAACTACATTTTCCCCACTTCTTTGTCTCCCTCACTAGATGGTAAGCTCTGAGAAGGCAGGTTCAAGTGTCTGTCTTACTCATTTCTGTATCTCCAGAACTTGACACACAGATTCTCAATAAATATTTGATAGATAAATGGATATCCTGCACAAACCTTTCTCTTAATTCAGATGGTGGTTCCCATTTCCCAATTCCCCTGCCATGGTTGCTTGCCACCATACTTTCTTTCACACCATTTCCTCTGCCTGGAATTCATGTTTTCTTCCCTCATTTCTACATGATCTTCAAAGTATGGCTCAAATACCACTTCTTCCAGGCAGCTCTCCTAGCCCTCTCAGCTGCAAATGTTCTCTCCTTAATACCCAGCATCTGCCACTAGCATCCCCTCTTTTGTTGTGTTTACCTCTGTCTCTCTTTTCTTATAGTGATTTGTAACTTGTGTAAGCAAAAGGGAGTAGTGGGGACTGTGGCTAACTACCTGGTAGCTCTTCCATCTGATAGTGGCACAGCTGCTCAATTTTAGTCCATTAGATTTTCCACATTTTTTTTAATGGAAACTGAATTTGAGTTTTAAATCTTGGTGACGCTGTCAAAGTTCTAAAGACACAGTGCAGGCCAAATTTGAGCCCAGGATGGTCAGTGTTCCAATATTAACCATTCAGTGAATGCAGTACATATGCCATTGTCTGCAAAGTCATATTTTAGTTAACATTTTATGTGCTTTAATGGTTGCAAGTCACTTTCATGATTTTCTACGAGTCTTGTGAAAATGCTGTAGGGTCCTGTTATTTTACACAGAAGGAAACTGAAGCTCAGGATTGTTGTTAAGTGGTTTACCTAAGGTCACACAGCACGAAAGTGGCAGAACCTGGACGTGTTCTAAGGTCTTGACACTCCCAGCCCTTTCTGCCAGCCATGTTACTTTATCCCTCTCCTCCTGGACCTGTTAAGTGTAGATACCTGTATAAATCTTTTCTGTTAGCCACTGTTACATAGTAGTGTCTTATATATATAAGTGCTCAATGCATGTTTGTTTATATGAAAGGAAGAAAGAAAAGATATAGATACACTTAGAGGTAGAAAAACAGCCAACATGGGTTATATTTCCCTTTTTATTCCAATGGACCAGTTGCATTACAATTTTCGTAACTACTTTCCGTGATGTAGGAATCCACCATCAGAAACTCAAACCATTCCATTTCTTGGTGGGAATTCTTTGAGCTCTCATTACTTTCATGGATGTAGTCTGTATTCAAAAGTGTTTCTGTAAATATGTATTGATTAGCTGTGCTAAGCCTTCCTTATAAAAGATTTGAATGTGTGTGTATGTGTGCGAGAGAGAGAGAGAGAGAGAGAGAGAGAGAGAGAGAGAGAGAACAGAGAGGTCTGGATTATTTGAGGGTGTGCTTAATGTTATGGAATTAGGGAAGCAAAAGAGATGAATAAGTAAGTGGTCTCTGTACTCTAGTAGTTTGTATTTCATTAGAGTTCTAATATGTAGACGGGGAAAATAGTACCGTTTTAAAGAAAGGAAAGACTGGGAGAGAAGTAGATCTTAATGAATCAATAAAAATTTATTTGATTCCAACTCAGCCCAGATATAAGAGCCTCTGTCTTCAAAAGATTTACGATCTAGTTGGGAGACAAAGTTTATACATGTTCACACAGATACACACACTTATATTCGCATGCAAACTCACTAGCCAGAAGTACCTTTACTTACTTTTACCTCTAAGGTGATTTAGGGCTAAATCATTACTTTTGGTCCTCCATTATTTTTTAGACACACTGAATATTTTTCAAAACATGTAATTTTGGAAACCCAAATAGTTTTTCTTCTATTTAGCCAATCATTCTCTAACCTAATTTGTATATTTTCCTACTTAGCTACTCTGAAAAGAAGCCAACTTGCCACATTTTCATGTAAGAAAGACTCCTTGGTACTTTCATTTGCATGATGCCAGGAACTGTTATTTCCAGTCTGAATCAAATAAAAATCACTCTACCCCCAGGAGATGCTCTTGTACCCTATCGAGAGCCCCCTGTTCCCCAAACACAGTTTCTATCCCCCTCCCTGGGGGCCAGGAGGACTTCATTTTTATTTTTCTGTAGGCTCTTTAAGGCAGCTTCGGATGAACTGGACCTCTCTTTATTTTGCACAGCTCCTGTGAATAAGCCCTTGAATCATGAGTCCACAGCTTGGTCCACCAAGTCCAGGGGCTTCTGGAAAGAACCCAGAGTCTCTGCATCCTTGGGCATCAGCCCATACCTCCGAAGGAGGCCAGCAATGGTCTCTGCAGGCTCTTCTAGTTATAAGAAGGAGTGAGACAGGGATTGGATGGTCAAAATGTGATGCCTCCACTTGGAATCAGAAGAGGAGGGCTTGAGATTCATCACGAGGGCTGGTAGTTGTTGCTCTCTATTAAGAGAGAGCACCGCTGCATGACTTGTGTGTACGCTGCCCATAGCCACCTATGTGGCCAACTCAGTGGGATTATCTCTTAGTGAGATTTTGAAAAGATGTTTGCTATTGTTTTATCCACCTGAAGGAAAATATGAAAAACTATGGATCCAAGACAACATCAGACCTTTGAGATTTACCTCTCTGCTATTGCTATTTCAGAATTCAAATAAAAATCCACAAAACTGTTTTAAAAAATGTAGACATCAAGAGAATCACTGAACAACCCTGAGATTGTGGGCATTCAGGCCAGGTGCTGGTTTTCAGCGCAGTATTGTTTGACCCCAGGTTTTTGTTTTAGATTTTCCACTCTGAATACTAGATAATATCTAATATAAGGCTCAGGGAACTGGGGCAAGATAATAGCATTCACATGACACTTGCTAGAGAAACTAAAAACATTTAGTAATTTATATACTCAGGCAAAATAAAAATAATTTGCTACTTTAATGCATTTTGATAGAGCAATGTTTTGTGTGATAGATTTTCTTATCACAAGGAATAGCTGTATGATTTTGATAAGATATGTGGTGCTTTTGGTTTTCATTCCCAAAAGACAAAAAACAAACAAACAAAAAAAGCAGAACAAAAGCAAAACAACCTTTACTTCCTGACAGAACCTGAAGGTGACGCCCATCTGAGTAAATGATTCTTCTCCAACCGTCTGCTTTCTCATTAGCTGGTGAGGGGCACAGATGCCTCTTCCCTTCCCTCTTCCAGATCTCCACACCGTCCCCATGCCGAGCTTCACCCATCATTATAGAAGCAGATGGGTATGATGCAAAAGGTTCACACAAACCTCCCCTGCCTCATCTCAACCGTGAGACTCAGAGCAATTTTTTTTGTCTTCTCTGAGACTTCCTCACAAATCACACGAGACTAACAATACCTACTGCACAGGTTGTGAAGCTGAGAGAGTCTAAAATTCCTATTCTCCTGCCCGGCAAGGGGGTAGCCCCATGACTTAGTTTTAGGTTCTCGCTACCTTCCCTTGTCACCTGCATTTCTTCTATTGATACTTCTCTTCCCAGAGCCCCTTCCTGCCATCTCACATCTCACAGAGCATCTCTGGAGGGCCTCTCTTTGCCAACAGTGACCACATATATCACAGAGATGGTATGGGGGGGAACCTCCTCGTCTAGAAATTCGTCTGTGGGATTGTCTGGAGGAAACTTGACTTGCAAAGTGTCTCAGCCTCTCTTGTTGTTCTGGACATGAAGCAGAGGTGGAAGGTTAAGAGTCCAGAAATCAGTGGACAACCCCTGAAAGGAGGTGTAAGTTACTGAGTGTGAAAACATAGGCTCTGAAGCTGATGCTGGGGTTTGGACTCACCACCCTCAGAGGCTCTAACCAAGTAATTCTAGTTGTGGTTCTTGCCTGTTCCTGCTCCTGGCCTTTGCCTGTACATTTATATGTCTTGGAGAGTCCTCCCCACTCCCATTTGTACATATCCTTAAAGGTCTGGTTCAGTCTCACATCCTTCATGAAGTCTTCCTAGATTTATTTTTGCCTCTATGCTTATTATTGCTTATTTCACGAAGGTGGTACTGAACACCCACCATCCTGAATTATGCTGTGTGTGTGCAGCTTGTTTCCCACCACCCCTGAGGCTGTGACTGCCCCTGGGTGGAGAGCATCGTAAAGGAGAGCTGTCAGAGGCTGGTTGGAAAGAGTAGCCATGAAGGGAAACTGGAACTGACTCTCCCAAGGGAAAGGAAAAGTGAGAGGGTAAGGATACTTGGGAAGGGAGAGGAAAGCAAAAAGAAGAGGCTCAGTAAGCCTATTAAATTTTCTTGCAACCTTTAAAAGTTTCACCCCCAGGGACTTCCCTGGTGGCGCAGTGGTTAAGAATCCTCCTGCCAATTCAGGGGACATGGGTTCGAGCCCTGGTCTGGGAAGATCCCACATGCTGTGGAGCAACTAAGCCTGTGCACCACAACTACTGAGCCTGCGCGTTAGAGCCCGCGAGCCACGACTACTGAGCCCACGTGCCACAACTACTGAAGCCTGTGCACCTAGAGCCCGTGCTCCGCAATGAGAAGCCTGCGCACCGCAACGAAGAGTAGCCCCGTTCGCCGCAACTAGAGAAAGCCCGCGTGCAGCAACGAAGACCCAACGCAGCCAAAAATAAAATAAATAAGTAAATAATTTTAAAAAATAATACAGAAATGAAAGGTTCACCCCAAGGAGTTGTGGTCCATAAGCAGTTTAGCCGAGCAGCACCCCTTGCATAGCAGGTGGATTCTTAGCGTAGGGTGAAGGAGGGTGTCTTGGTTTGGACTGTTCTAACAAAGTATCATAGACTGGATGGCTTATAAACGATAGAAATTTCTTTCTCACAGTTGTGGAGGCTGGAAGCCCCAGATCAGGATACTGGCATGGTTGGGTTCTGGTGAGGACTTGGTTGGGTTCTGGTGAGGTTGCAGACTTCTTGTTGTGTCTTCAAATGGCACAAAGAGGGCTACAAAGCTCTCTGGGGTCCCTTTTATAAGGACACTAATCCCAAGCATGAGGGCTTCACTATCATGATCTAATTATCTCCCAAAGGCCCTGCCTCCCAATACCATCACATTAGGGTTAGGATTTTAAGATATGAATTTGCCGGGGGAACACAAACCTTTAGGTGATTGCAGAGGGGATGTCCGAGTGAGAACTGGCAGAGGATAAAAGTGGTTCCTCAAGTGGTCAAGCAGTGGAGGGTTCCTGCCCAGGCCTGTGATCCAACATGCGCGTAGCTGCAGGAAGGCTGGCCCTGGGTGACCATCTTAGTTATGAACAGCATCCCCCCTGCACTCTCAAAAGTATCTTGGGAAGGGTGGTAAGTTATATGTTCACCCAAGACTGGAGGCAGCCCCTTCCACAGAGGTGTTTTGTTTGCTTGTTTTATTTTGTTCTGTTTTGTTTCCCATTGTAAAGCATTATTTCCCAGTGTAAAAGCATTATGTCATGGTCTTAGTTTCACTTAAGGTAAGACCATATTCCTCATGAAGGTGGGCACAAAACATTGGACGTTTATATGCTGCATTGATTTTTAAAAAAATCATTGTTTTTAACTAATAGTGAAGGATATATGTACATATATCACATTAATAACACATGTTAAAATGAGTGGGCAGCTGGTGGTCTGAATCATGTGCTTGAGTGTGCATGCCTGTGCACGGGAACACACACACACACACACACACACACACACACAAATAGATTCAGTGGGAGCGGGCAGGAGGGTGGAAGGAACAGAGTTGGTGATTGAGGCCAAGGTGAATGGCATTCAAAGTCCAAGGTAACCCACAAGTTCTCAGTGTTGCTACATAGCTCGTGCTCAATGTTTGATTTACATTCCATTGTATCTTCAGCTAATTAAGTTCTTATGATAATTTGGATAGGAGAGAGCTTATCTTGCATTTCAGATACTTCTAGGCTTTCTAGAAAAGGACAACCCGTCATCCATAATATCCGATGAACCTATCCCCAGGCGAGTGATACAAAAATCACCCTGACAGGTGCGAGGATGAGAATTTGTGTAGTACTTTCCGCACCCCCTATGCCTCAGTTCTCAGCAACTTCACCAGGATATACTTTATACATGAGGGAACTATATTCTCAGAGAGGGTTAGCAGCTTGGAAAAATCACAGAGCTAGTAAGTAGGGGCAGGATTGACCCTGGGAGTCCACTCTGTGGGCTCTCAGCCTCATCCTGGCTGCAAAATACAGAAGGCAGTGAATGCAGTGAATGCAGTGACATGGTGAATCCAGAGACATAGACGCCCTTGCGTTGGATCTTGAGCTCCTGTGTTCACTGAGTCCATCCCTGATCTACTGACTCCTTCCAGGCCTCCCTGCATCCACATAGCCTTTCCCACATCGCCACACCTCAGACAGTATTATGTTACCTGACGATGTCATCTCCTCCCACCTTTCCCCCCTCCCAGCCAAAGATAATTCCATATATTCACATGGTTCTTGGTACAAAGACCAAAAGCTTCAGTGCAGCTTCGTAAGACCTGGTGGGGTGTGACCTGGACCACCCCACCACTGCTCCCTGCACCCACCCACCAGGCTCTGGCACTCCAGACCGCTGCCCCCTCTCAGTTCCCCTGACGGCTCATGCTGCCACCTGTCTCAGAACTTCTGCCACAAAATTCCCTCTACCTGGAAGGGTCTCACCTGGTTAACATGTACCCATCCCTCAGATCTCAACCTGAACATTCCTCCTTCAGGAAACTTCCATAAGCCACTCAGACCAGGTCTCAATAGACTCTATAGGTTTGCTCTGTAACACTTGGCTTTATAACCACCAATGTCATTTTATCTTTATTGGTATAATTATTTGTTTGATATCTATCTTTTAAAAAAGTTTTTTTATAGAAGTATAGTTGATCTACAATGTTGTGTTAATTTCTGCTGTACAGCAGAATGATTCAGTTATACATATATATACATTCTTTTTTATATTCTTTTCCATTATGGTTTATAATAGGATATTAAATATAGTTCACTGTGCTATACAGTAGGACCTTGTTGTTTATCCATTCTATATGTAATAGCTTACATCTGCTCACCCCAACCTCAGACTCCATCCCTCCCCCAACCCCCTCCCCCTTGGCAACCACCAGTCTGTTCTCCATGTCCATGCGTCTGTTTCTGTTTTGTAGATAGGTTCATTTGGGCCATATTTTAGATTCCACATATAAGTGATACCATATGTTATTTGTCTTTCTCTTTCTGACTTACTTAGTATGATAATCTCTAACTGCATCCATGTTGCTGCAAATGGCACTCTCTCATTCTTTTTTATGGCTGAGTAGTATTCCGTTGTGTATATGTACCACATCTTCTTTATGATTGATACCATCTTTATTAGACTATAAGCTCCATGAAAACAAGGGATTGCTTTGTTTTTCATCTTGCTTTATCACTAACATCTAACTCAGTGCCCGACATGCAGTGGATGCTCAATAAATAACTGTCGAATGAAACTTCTTTGCTCTCTAATGGTCCCATGTGGCTGTTTAAATGTAAATGAATTAAAATTAAATAAAATTTAGAATTAAGTTCCTCAATCACACTAGTGACGTTTCATGTCCTGGACAACCACATGTGGCTATTCCGTACCGGACAGTGCAGTCCTATAGCTTCTCCATAATCACAGAGAGCTCCGTTGAACTCCACTGCCTCAGAGGTTTGCAGAACCAAGAAATACAATGTATTTGCATCACGTTCGTGTCCAATATGGGCAAAGGTTAGGTTTTTCTTAAAAAAATTTCAAGAGATGCTGTTCAGTTTGGCCCGGGGATCCCTGGGGAATCTGTTCTGTGAACAGAAGAAATCTGAACATGAATCAGCAGAGAATTCTAGATGGATTTTTCACTCACTCATTTTCATTCATTAGATAGTTGTTATGTATTGCACTGGCTACATGTAAAGGAAAAATCATTCTGAATTAAAAAAAATTTTTATTGACATATGTAGTTGATTTACAATGTTGTATTAGCTTCAGGTGTATAGCAAAGTGATTCAGTTTATATATATATATATATATATATATATACACACACACATACATATATACATATTCTTTTTTTTTTTGCGGTACACGGGCCTCTCACTGTTGTGGCCTCTCCCGCTGCGGAGCACAGGCTCCGGATGCACAGGCTCAGCGGCCGTGGCTCACGGGCCCAGGCGCTCCGCGGCATGTGGGATCTTCCCGGACTGGGGCACGAACCCGTGTCCCCTGCATCGGCAGGCGGACTCTCATCCACTGCGCCACCAGAGAAGCCCTATACATATTCTTTTTAATATTCTTTTCCATTATGGTTTATCACAGGTTAATGAACATATAAAATATTTTTTTGGAGAGGCAACAGAGGTCAATGATGGAGAATACAGACTGTGAAATCAGGAAGACCTTTGTCAAATGTTGACCCTGCTGCTCGTGTGTGTGGCCCTGGGCAAGGTGTTGAGCATCTCTGAGCTTCAGTTTCTTCCTATGACAAATGGAGATCGAAGTAGTACTTACCTGATAGGGTTAGTGTGAGTATTAAATGAAATAAATGTGAGATTTTTTATTAATAGTAACTTTATTATGAGTCTTTTAATTTCTATTCTCGTTTGGGATTGGCGTTAGCTTTCTGCGTTTTGCTTGTCTGTCCTTCCCGAATTCTGATAAAAATATACTGGCATTTTCTCTTTCAAAATAAATCAAATGCTGGTTCCTGTATTCCCATTAGGTTTCAGTTGATAACATATGAAGACAGACTTGCTCAAGACTCAGTGGTAGTTTTGTCTTGCTACCAACCTTCTTGCCTCGATTATCCCACCTGCAAAGTGAAACAGAGCCATTGAGAGTTTTCAGAAGGGTGAAGGAGGTTTGCGTGGCTCACAGCCTATAATTGATAGGGATCTAATTGCGTACCCTCTCCTGGATGCTGGGAGAACCCAGGAGGACACAAGCAGTCATTTTTTCATGAAGACTTTGAGCAAGTTGGTGAGCAGCCCTTAGGGCTGCCCTTCCAACTGTAGTACATTGAGATCAAGTTTCTCATTCAGTCTTTGAACTTTGATTGAGAACCGTGTGAGAGGCCCTCTGCTAGGAACTGCAGATTCCAAAATGAGGAAGACATGGGCCCTGTCTTTAAGGAGGCCACAGTCTAATCAGGGAGGACAGTAATCCTAGAAGTCTCCCTGGAGGATATTCCACCAGCTCAGTGCTGGATAAAGAGAAAGAAATAGGTGGAGAAGAGGAGGGTAGTTTCAGAAGCGAGAGCGCCATGCACGTACGCATGGAGCGAGAGAGTGAGTTAGAGGGTGAAAGTGGGCAGATGGTGATGAAAGATGGAGCTACATACGTATAAAAGGGTCAGATTATGGAAAGCTTTTTAAGCCAAAGGAGCTTGGACTGAGGGCCATGGAGGGCCACTGAAGGATTTTCGCAGTGAGTGACACAATCAGACACAATCACATTTCAGAAAGATCACTCTTACTTGCATGAAATCATTGGAAGTGGACAAGAATCAAGGCAGAGAGAACTGATCGGAGGCTGATACAGTGATCCAGGTTAAGACACGATACTGGCTTGAGCTAAGGTGACAATAGGAAAATAAAATAGGATTAAGAGATATTAACAGGCAGAATGAGTAAGGTTTATTAAGCAATTGTGTAAGTTGAGTGATGGAACTGGAGAATCAATCATTACCTCTGTTTTTCTGGCTTGGGCAAAATGTGCTGATAGCATTCCATCAGTTAGAAATTCAGGAAGAGGAGGAGGGAAGGGGATGAGTTAAATATTAACCTTGGGGTGCTTGTAAGACAACCAAGTAGAGATGTGCGTTCAGCAGATAGTGATACACTTTTGGAGGTCAGAAGAGGGAGCCGGGCTGCCATTAGCATGGCTGAAACCATGGGAATATTGGAATGAATTTATTTGTTGAAATGAAATTTGAAACCACTGAATAAATAAATAAAGGAAGGAAGTCATCCATGGAGCAAAAGCAGAGGGAAGAGAGAAGTAGCCATGGGATGGGCCTTGTTTTCTTTCTCAGTGACCATATATATATTTCACCTACTGAGGACTCAATGGTCTGGTTGTGTCAGGCTGAAGATGGGAAAAGACTTTGGGAAGCCACAGACATTATGCAATTCAAGATCAGCAGATTTTTAAAGATGCTGTATTTTGCTATCTTTGCAGCCAAGTTAAGTTGTAGCATGCAGAGTCTCAGTGAGTGTATAATCTGATGGGCAAACAACCAAAACTACTTTAAGAGAGAGAGAGAGAGAGAGAGAGAGAGAGGGAGAGAGAGGGAGAGAGAGAGGGAGGGTTGGTTTCCTGCATCAGCGATGACATAAACACAAACATGGCCACAAAAAGTGAAAATCATTTTCTCAGAATTGCTGATGTAATCCGTGGCTGGGCCCGTTCTCCTCAGTCTTGGAGACCCTTAATCCTAATACAGTCACTGTCTTTTGAATAGCTCCTGGCAAGTTGCTCAAAAGCAGTAAAAAAATTTTAGTGTAAGATGTGATCCATTTCTCAGTCGTATATCTGGGAAATGAGACTTGCCTAGACTGTTAACACATCTCTGCTCACCCTATGTGGTCCTAATCACCGTCGTCCTCCCACTCCCAAGTGCCAGGCTGGTGTCATAATGGATAGAGGATTTGCAGAAAAATTCTCTCTCATCAACCCTGTTCTAACAACACCACAGAGCCTACTGCATATTCTACCTTTGCTGTAAGCTGAGCTACTCTTCACATGAATAGGACTTAAGCGCATGCCAGGAGGCTAAATTATGCAATGGAGACCATCACTGTGTTTCAGAGAGGAGAATTCAGCCTTAAATGATGGGGCCAGAGGTCACACTTGGAGTTTCCAATTGCTCTGTCTTTCAGCCCCCAAAAAGCTTGCAGCTTTCATAAGAAGCTCTTTCCAAGAGCAAACCATGCTAGCGTTACTTTTTTTTTTTTTAACTTCACAAAAATGTCCTTTGGCAACTCAAAGCACATGAAAAGCAAGAGTATAAAAAAGTAAGGAGGCTTCAGTGGGTGTTTCATGCTTGTTTTCTGACACCATGAATTTAATGCTTATCCAGGTGTGTGCAAAAATCAGAGTGGCTAGCATAGTTTAAGCTCTAACTTTTCTGCAGTAGTAAGGAGCTCAGAGAAAGGAACGAGGCTGTGTATCTCAGGCACTGCTGGGCAGGTGCTCAGAGTTCTACCTGAGAACTTGAGAGAGTCTGGGGATCTTCACTGGAGGAACCAGTCACCCCAAAATTGAGCTGATGGCCAGTTCCCAGGCCGAGTCTCATCCAAACCATGAGGAATAAAAATTCCATCTTAATCACAGGAGGTGAGGAGGGAACTATCATTAAAAGAAGAAAGTCAAGGTGTACATCTTGGTCCAGAAGTAAAAACAATGATGAAAAATTGTGTCTCTTTATATTATAGGCCCTGGGCTGGTGCTTTATGAACTATGATGCGGGTATTATTATTCTTCCAATTTTACAGATGAGGAAGATGAGGCACGGGGAGATTATGTCACTTGCTCAAGTTCACATCTAATCAGTGGACAGGAAGGGACTTAAACCCAGGTCCACCTGACTCCATAGCCTGTTGTCCTACCCTCATTTTATACTAGAAAAGAGAAGGGTGATGCAGAACAGAGCATGATTTTACCCTGATATAAGTATTGCTACTCGGGCTTTCTTTTGATTTCCACGTGCATGGAATACCTTTTTCATCCCCTCCCTTTCAGTCTGTGTGTGTCTCTAGATCTGAGGTGAGTCTCTTGGAGGCAGTATATATACAGGACTTGTTTTTGTACCCATTCAGCCACTCTATGTCTTTTGATTTGAGCATTTAGTCCAGATACATTTAAAGTAATTGTCGATATGTATGTTCTTATTGCCATTATGTTAATTGTTTTGGATTTGTTTTTGTAGATCTTTTTTTCTCCCTTTCTTCTTCTTTTGTCCTCTTCTCTTGCGATTTGTTGACTGTCTTTAGTGTTGTGTTTGGAGTCCTTTTTTTGTGTGTGTGTATATCTATTATAGATTTTTGGTTTGTGTGTATATCTATTATAGGTTTTGTTTTTTTATAGCAGTCTATAGAAATACATGATTGTTTTAAGTTGCTGATATCTTAATCTGAAATTCATTTAAAAAAACCCCTGCATTTGTACTCTCCTTCCTTCATAATTACTGTTATTTTCCTCTTTTTTATTGAATTATAGTTAATTTACAATGTTGTGTTAGTTTCAAGTGTACAGCAAAGTGATTTAGTTGTACACACACACACACACATATATTCTTTTTCAGATTCTTTTCCATTATAGATTATTACAAGATATTGAGTAAAAAGATACATGCACCCCAGTGTTCACTGCAGCACTGTTTACAATAGCCAGGGCATGGAAGCAACCTAAATGTCCATCCAGAGGAATAGATAAAGAAGATGTGGTACATATATACAATGGAATATTACTCAGCCATAGAAAAGAATGAAATAATGCCATTTGCAGCAACAAGGATGGACCTAGAGATTGTCATATGGCTTCATATGGCTGAGTGAAGTAAGTCAGACAGAGAAAGACAAATATATGATATCATTTATATGTGGAATCTAAAAAAAATGATACAAATGAACTTATTTACAAAACAGAAATAGAGTCACAGATGTAAAAAACAAACTTATGGTTACCAGGGGGGAAGGTGGGGAGGGATAAATTGGGAGATTAGGATTGACATATACACAGTACTACACATAAAATAGATAACTAATAACAACCTAGTGTACAGTACAGGGAACTCTACTCAGTACTCTATAATTACCTATATAAGAAAATAATCTAAAAAGGGGTGATATATGTATATGTAAAACTGATTCATTTTGCTGTACAGAAGAAACTAACACAATATTTTAAATCAACTATACTCTAATAAATAATTAATTAAAAAAACAAGATATTGAGTATAGTTCTTGTGCTATACAGTCGGTCCTTACTGTTTACCTGTTTTATATATAGTAGTGTGTATATGTTAGTCCCAAACTCCTAACTTCTCTCTCCCCCAGCCGCCCCCCCGCCACCCACTATGCCCTTTGGTAACCATAAATTTGTTTTCTATGTCTGTGAGTGTATTTCTGTCTTGTAAGTAAGTTCATTTGTATCATTTTAAAAAATTAATTAATTAATTTATTGGCTGCGTTGGGTCTTTGTTGCTGCGTGTGGGCGTTTTCTAGTTGTGGTGAGTGGGGGCTACTCTTTGTTGTGGTACACAGGCTTCTCATTGTGGTGGCTTCTCTTGTTACAGAGCACGGGCTCTAGGTGTGTGGGCTTCAGTAGTTGTGTCACTTGGGTTCAGTAGTTGCGGTGCATGGGCTTAGTTGCTCCGCAGCATGTGGGATCTTCCTGGACCAGGGCTCGAACCCGTGTCCCCTGCATTGGCAGACAGATTCTTAACCACTGAGCCACCAGGAAAACCCTGTATCATTTTTAGAGATTCCACATATAAGTGATATCATATGATACTTGTCTTTCTTGTGTGACTTACTTCACTTAATATGATATTCTCTAGGTCCATCCATGTTGCTGCAAATGGCGTTACTTCATTTTTTTAATGGCTGAGTAACACTCCATTGTATAAGTATACACCACATATTGTTTATTATTACTGTCTTTGATGTCATATTTTGCATCTAATTGTTTTGTGTATCCCTTAACTGCTTATTGTGGATATAGATGATTTTACTACTTTTGTCTTTTAACCTCCCTGCTAGCTTTGTGTGTGGATAATTTCCTACCTTTACTGTATGTTTGCCTTTACCAGTGAGCTCTTTAGTTTTGTAATTTTCTTATTTCTCCTTGTGGCCTTTTCCTTTTTTTTGTCTAGAGAAGTCTCTTTAACATTTGTTGTAAGGCTGGTTTGATGGTGCTGAACTCTTGGCGTTTGCTTGTCTGTAAAGCTTTTGATTTCTCCATAAAGTTTGAAGGAGAACCTTGCTGGGTAGAGTATTCTTGGTTGTAGGTTTTTCCCTTTCATCACTTTAAATATCATGCCACTCCCTTCTGGTCTGCAGAGTTTCTGCTGAAAAGTCAGCTGATAGCCTCATGGGAGTTTCCTTGTATATTATTTATTGCTTTTTCCTTGCTGCTTTTCATATTCTCTCTTTAATATTTGTCATTTTAATTACGATGTGTCTTGGTGTGTTCCTCTTTGAGCTAATCCTGTGTGGGACTCTCTGTCCTGGACTTGGGTAACTGTTTCCTTTCCCAGGTTAGGGAAGTTTTCAGCTATTATGTCTTCAGTATGTCCTCAGGCCCTTTCTCTCTCTCTTCTCCTTCTGGGACCCCTATAATGCAAATATTAGTGTGCTTGATTTTGTCCCCAAGGTCTCTTAAACTGCCTTCATTTCTTTTCATTCTTCTTTCTTTTTTTTTTTTCCGTTCAGCGGCAGTGGTTTCCACTACTCTTGTCTTCTAGCTCACTGATCTATTCTTCTGTATCATTTTGCCTGTTTTTGATTCCTTCTAGTTTATTTTTTATTTCAGTTATTGTATTCTTCATCTCTGTTTGGTTTTCTTTATATTTTATAACTTGTTAAAAACTTCTAACTTCTCACTCCATACATTCATTCTTCTCTTGAGTTCATTGATCATCATTACGATCATTACTCTGAGCTCTTCCTTGGGTAGATTGCCTATCTCGAGTTCACTTAGTCCTTGCCCTGGGGTTTTATCTTCCCTCGTCTGGAACCTGTTCTTCTGCCGCTTCATTTTGTCTAAGTTGCTATTTGTATTTTTATATGTGTGACAGGTTAGTTAACGTTTCTTGATCTTGGAGAAGTGACCTTCTGTAGGAGACGTCCAATATGTTCCAGCAGCACACTCCCCTCTTGTCACCCAAATTTTATGCTCTAGGTGTGCCCCCTAAGAGGGCTGCATGGGTCCTTCTTTTATGGTGGGCTGACTATGTGGGCAGTCTGGTAGGCTTGGTTGGCCCCTAGTCCAGTTGGTTACCAGGTCCTGGCTTGTGCAGATGCTGCTAGCTACTGATTAGCCGGGCCTGGTCATGAGGCATCCAGCTTCAGAACCTTAGGGAGCCCCAAGGTTAGTGCTGGCTCACTGATGTAGGAGTCCAGGTCCAGAAGACTCCAGGGCTGTTGCCCACCCACTGGTGGATGAAGGCACATCCTGCAGTTAGTGCCAGATTAATGGCAGGCAGAGCCAGGTCCTGGAGGCCGTCTGCAGGGCCCAGGGATCCCGAGCTGGTGTCAGATCGCTGGGTGGGATGGGGGGGTTCCTGACACAATTAGGTATGAGATCTGGGGTGTCCTGAAACTTGCGCTGGCCTGATAGTGGGCAGGGTCAGGGACCAGCTAGTCACAGGGTAGGGTCTGGCTTTCTGTAAATGGGCTGGGTCCACATGCTGTGGGGTTGTGGTTTTCTTGTGTTTGGTGTCTGCCCCCTGGTGGGTGATGCTGGTCTAGAGGCTAGTGCAGGCTTCCTGGAGGGCATGGCCATTGCCTGCCCACTGGTGGGTGGAGCTGGGTCTTGGCCTTCTGGTGGGCAGGGCCCTGTCCAGGGGCATGTCTAGAGGTGGCTGTGGGCTCAGGAAGGTTCTAGGCAACCTGTTTGCTGATAGATGGGGCCATGTCCCTACCCAGTTTGTTGTTTGGCCTGAGGCATCCCACTACTGGTGCGTACAGGTTGTTGGGTGGGGTCACGTCTTGGCACTGATGAGCCAGTGGTACCTCCAGCATTGGCTTCCATGGTAGAGGAGCATTTAAGATATGGCTTCCACCAATGTCCATGTCCCCAGGGTGAGCGGCAGCCATCCACTGCCTCTCCAGGAGACCCTTCAAGACCAGTAGGTAGGTCTGGCCCAGGCTGCTATCATATTATTGCTTTTCCCTGGGTCCCAGTGCATGTGAGATTTTATGTGTGCCCTTTAAGAGTGAAGTCTTTATTTCCCCCAGTCCTTTGGGGCTCCTGAAATTAAGCACTGCTGGCCTTCAAAGCCAAATGCTCTGGAGGCTCATCTTCCCAGGCCCACACCGCTGGGCTGGAGGCTTGACTTGGGGCTCAGAACTCTCCTGTGGATGAACCTCTGCAATCTAATTATTCTCCAGTTTGTGGGTTGCTCACCCGGGGGGTATGGGATTTGATTATATCATGAAACTTCCCCTCCTATCCATCTCCTTGTGGTTCCTTCTTTATGCCTTTAGTTGTAGGAGATCCTTTCTGGTAGTTCCTGGTCTTCTTCATCGATGGTTGTTCTGAGATAGTTGTGGTTTTGGTGTGCTTGTGAGGGGAGGTGAGCTCAGGGTCTTTCTTCTCCACCATCTTGGCTGCTTTCTGATTGCACCCTTTTAAAACAGCCTGGGGTCCAGGCTTGGTGAGAGAGTTCTAGGTGCCGCTCCTGAGACAGCCTGTTGTACTGAAGATGTCATCAGATAGATGGGCTGGCAAGGAAACTGACAACCAAGACAACTCTCTAGACTGACAGTTGAGTGCAACACAGAGAGGGGGATATTCTGCCACCCAGACATGCATGCCTGTTCTTGCTTTTTATCTTGGTTACTGTGAATGAGAAAGGGAAGTAGCTAGAACTCTGCCAGCACAGGTGATATTGTACAATGTAGCAGGAGCTGCAGGAACAATAAGGTTGGCTCCACATTCAGCGTGACTCTGGAGAGACTCACCATAAAAGAGACAGAAGTGAGTCATGACTGTTCTGAGTCACTGCAGGAACCCCAAAATAGGAGGTAATGACTTAAGTGGGGGCTGGGATCCTGGAGATTTTGCTCCAGGAAACTCCTTGCCCTTGCTTAGCACAGACTCTCCAGATTGGCTTTTGTGTTCCTTAAACCTACCAGCCTGTTCCTACCTCATGAACATACTTCAGCTTTTCTCAGAGCTCCACCTGGAGAGCTCCTTCTTGGTCTTCCCATCTTAGTTTTGAGGTCACCTCTTTAGGGTGGCACTGTGTCATCAAATCAGCAGCCTTTTCCCAAAGCCCATGCACTTGTCACTCTCAGCCACATTACCCTGATTTCTCTTCACACAGCACCTAAATCATCTTGTTCCATTTGTCTGTTTACATGTTAAGTATCTCTCCCCCTTCCTTGGAATGTAGGCTCCACTCTTTCAGAGACCTCATCTGCTTCACTCAAGGCTGTACTCTAGCACACAGAACCACGACTAATTTAGTGAATTCTCAAGAACTACCTCTTGAATTAATGAATGAGTGAATGAATCAATGAGTAGAATATAGCTG
Source organism: Stenella coeruleoalba (assembly GCF_951394435.1). Taxonomy (NCBI): domain Eukaryota; kingdom Metazoa; phylum Chordata; class Mammalia; order Artiodactyla; family Delphinidae; genus Stenella; species Stenella coeruleoalba. The sequence continues at coordinate 96,654,317 of NC_137153.1, read as the reverse complement.
TGTCATTATCATGATTATAACTTTTTTATGCTACTAAGCCCTTGATGGTGGGAGGAAATGTGTGTTCCCAGATGGCTAAGGCCCAGACGATCTACTCAGAAACTGATGGAGAGGAAGCAAAGAATAATCAGGTACGGCATCTTTTGTGGGCTAATGGCATCACACATGCTAAGTCATGTAGCTGCTGCAGGTGAAGAAATGTAGGCATAGGCTACATAAGCAGTAAGTGTAAAGAGCAGAGGTATTTACTCAGGTCTCTGGTTCCAGTGCTTTTTCCATGCAAACAAAGGGCCAAGTAGAGTTCTAAGTATTCTGTTATTGACCTTATTTTGCAAATTGGGCACAGAAAGTTTTGGTAATTGGCATAAAGTTGTTTAGCTAAAAAGTAGAAGTTAGCTCCAAAATCCATGCTCCTAATCACTGGAATATAACGACGTCTTCCAGATCAGATGAAGAAGAGTCTTCTTCTGACTCCCTTTTGCGAGAGCACTGAAATCACAACTAGCTGCTGAACAGTCATCGACAGGAAGACACTGGAACTCACCAAAAAAGATACCCCACATCCAGACACAAGGGAGAAACCTCAGTGAGCTGGTAACAGGAGTGCAATCACAATAAAATCAAATCCCATAACCACTGGGTGGGTGACTCACAAACTGGAGAACCATTATACTGCAGAAGTCCACCCACTGGAGTGAAGGTTCTGAGCCCCACGTCAGGCTTCCCAATCTGGGGGTCCAGCAACAGGAGGAGGAATTCCCAGAGAATCAGACTTTGAAGGCAAGTGGGATTTGATTGCAGGACTTCAACAGGACTGGGGGAAACAGAGACTCCACACTTGGAGGGCACACACAAAGTAGTGTGCACAACAGGGCCCAGGGGGAAGGAGCAGTGACCCCAGGGGAGACTGAACCAGACCTACCTGCTAGTGTTGGAGGGTCTCCTGCAGAGGCAGGGGGTGGATGCGGCTCACTGCGGGGACCAGGACACTGGCACCAGAAGTTCTGGGGAGTACTCCTTGGTGTGAGCCCTCCTGGAGTCCCCCATTAGCCCCACCAAAGAGCCTGTAGGCACCAGTGCTGGGTTGCCTCAGGCCAAACAACCAACAAGGAGGGAACTCAGCCTCACCCATCAGCAGAGAAGCGGATTGAAGTTTTAGTGAGTTCTGCCAACCAGAGCAACACCTAGCTCTACCCACCACCAGTCCCTCCCACCAGGAAGCTTGCACAAGCCTCTTAGGTAGCCTCATCCACCAGAGGGCAGATAGCAGAAGCAAGAAGAACTACAATCCTGCAGCCTGTGGAACGAAAACCACATTCACAAAAAGACAGACAAAACGAAAAGGCAGAGGACTATGTACCAGATGAAGGAACAAGATAGAACCCCAGAAAAACAACTAAATGAAGTGGAGATAGGCAGCCTTCCAGAAAAAGAATTCAGAATAATGATAGTGAAGATGATGCAGGACCTCGGGAAAAGAATGGAGGCAAAGATTGAGAAGATGCAAGAAATGTTTAACAAAGACCTAGAAGAATTAAAGAACAAACAAACAGAGATGAACAATAAAAAAACTGAAATGAAAAATACACTAGAAGGAATCAATAGCAGAATAACTGAGGCAGAAGAACTGATAAGTGACCTGGAAGACAGAATAGTGGAATTCATTGCCATGGAACAGAATAAACTAAAAAGAATGAAAAGAAATGAAGACAGCCTAAGAGACCTCTGGGACAACATTAAACACACCAACATTTGCATTACAGGGGTCCCAGAAGGAGAAGAGAGAGAGAAAGGACCTGAGAAAAAATTTGAAGAGATTATGGTCAAAAACTTCCCTAACATGGGAAAGGAGATAGCCAACCAAGTCCAGGAAGCTCAGAGAGTCCCAGGCAGGATAAATCCAAAGAGAAACACACCAAGACACATAGTAATTAAATTGACAAAAATTAAAGACAAAGAAAAATTATTAAAAGCAACAAGGGAAAAATGACAAATAATGTACAAGGGAACTCCCATAAGGTTAAAAGCTGATTTCTCAGCAGAAAATCTACATGCCAGAAGGGAATGGCATGATATATTTAAAGTGATGAAAGGGAAGAACCTACAACCAAGATTACCCAGCAAGGATCTCATTCAGATTCAACTGAGAAATCAAAAGCTTTACAGACAAATAAAAGCAAAGAGAATTCAGCACCACAAAACCAGCTCTACAACAAATGCTAAGGAACTTCTCTAAGTGGGAAACAGAAGAGAAGAAAAGGACCTGAAAAAACAAACCCAAAACAATTAAGAAAATAGTAATAGGAACATACATATTGATAATTACGTTAAATGTGAATGGATTAAATGCTCCAACCAAAGGCCACAGGCTCGCTGAATGGATATAAAAACAAGACCAATCTATATGCTGTCTACAAGAGACCCACTTCAGACCTAGGGACACATACAGACTGAAAGTGAGGGGATGGAAAAAGATATTCCATGCAAATGGAAATCAGAAGAAAGCTGGAGTAGCAATACTCATATCAGGTAAAATAGACTTTAAAATAAAGAATGTTGCAAGAGACAAGGAAGGACACTGCATAATGATCAAGGAATCAATCCAAGAAGATATAATAATTATAAATATATATGAACCCAACATAGGAGCACCTCAATACATAAGGCAAATGCTAACAGCTATAAAATAGAATATCGACAGTAACACAAAATAGTGGGGAACTTTAACACCTCACTTCTACAAATGGACAGATCAACCAGACAGAAAATTATTAACAAAACATAAACTTTAAATGACAAAATAGAGCAGATAGATTTACTTATATTTATAGGACATTCCATCCGAAAACAGCAGATTACACTTTCTTCTCAACTACACATGGAACTTTCTCCAGGATAGATCACATCTTGGGTCACAAATCAAGCCTCAGTAAATTTAAGAAAATTGAAATCATATCAAGCATCTTTTCCTACCACAACACTGTGAGATTAGAAATCACTTACAGGGAGAAAAACTTAAAAAACACAAGCACATGGAGGCTAAACAATATGTTACTAAATAACTAAGAGATCACTGAAGAAATCACAGAGGAAATCAAAAATACCTAGAGACAGATGACAACGAATACACGACAATCCAAAACCTATGGGACGCAGCAAAAGCAGTTCTAAGAGGGAAGTTTATAGCAATACAATCCTACCTCAAGAAACAAGAAAAATCTCAAACAACCTAACCTTACACCTAAAGGAACTAGAGAAAGAAGAACAAACAAAACCGAGAGTCAGTAGAAGGAAAGAAATGATAAAGATCAGAGCAGAAATAAATGAATTAGAAACAAAGATCAATCAAACTAAAAGCTGGTTCTTTGAGAAGATAAACAAAATTGATAAACCTTTAGCCAGACTCATCAAGAAAAAGAGGGAGAGGACTCAAATCAATAAAGTTAGAAATGAAAAAGGAGAAGTTACAGCGACACTGCAGAAATACAAGGCATCATAAGGGACTACTACAAACAACTCTATGCCAATAAAATGGAGAACCTGGAAGAAATGGACAAGTTCTTAGAAAGGTATAACCTTCTGAGACTGAACCAGGAAGAAATAGAAAACATGAACAGACCAATCACAAGTAATGAAATTGAAAGTGTGATTAAAAATCTTCCAACAAAAAAGTCCAGGAACAGGCATCCCTGGTGGCGCAGTGGTTGAGAGTCCGCCTGCCGATGCAGGGGACACGGGTTCGTGCCCCAGTCCGGGATGATCCCACATGCCACGGAGCTGCTGGGCACTTGAGCCATGGCCACTGAGCCTGTGCTCCGCAACAGGACAGGCCACAACAGTGAGAGGGCTGCGTACCGAAAAAAAAAAAGTCGAGGGCCAGATGGCTTCACAGGTGAATTATATCAAACATTTAGAAAACAGCTAACACCCATCCTTCTCAAACTCTTCGAAAATAATTGCAGAGGAATGAGCACTCCCAAACTCATTCTCTGAGGCCACCATCACCCTTATACCCAAACCAGACAGAGATACTACAAAAACAAAATTACAGACCAATATCACTGATGAATATAGATGGAAAAATCCTCAACAAAATGCTAGCAAACAGAATCCACCAATACATTAAAAGGATCATACAACATAATCAAGTGGGATTTATCCCAGAGATGCAAGGATTCTTCAGCATACGTAAATCAGTCAATGTGATACACCATATTAACAAATTGAAGAATAAAAACCATGTGATCATCTCAATAGATGCAGAAAAAGCTTTTGACAAAGTTCAACACGCATTTATGATAAAAACTCTCCAGAAAGTGGGAATAGAGGGGACCTACTTCAACAGAATAAAGGCCATATACGACAAACCCACAGGAAACATCACTCTCAATGGTGGAAACTAGAAAGCATTTCCTCTAAGATAGGGAACAAGACAAGGATGTCCACTCTCGCCACTATTATTTAACGTAGTTCTGGAAGTCCTAGCCATGGCAATCAGAGAAGAAAAAGAAATAAAGGAATACAAATTGTAAAAGAAGAGTAATACTGTCACTGTTTGCAGATGACATGATACTATACATAGAGAATCCTACAGATATACCAGAAAACTGCTAGAGATAATCAGTGTATCTTGTAAAGTAGCAGGATACAAAATTAATGCACAGAAATCACTTGCATTCCTATACACTAACAACAAAATGTCTGAAAGAGAAATTAAGGAAACACTCCCATTTACCATTGCAACAAAAAAGAATAAAACACCTAGGAATAAACCTACCTAAGGAGGTAAAACACCTGTACTCAGAAAACTATAAGACACTGATGAAAGAAATCAAAGATGACACAAACAGATGGAAAAATATACCATGTTCTTGGATTGGAAGAATCAATATTGTGAAAATTACCATATTACCCAAAGCAAGCTACAGATTCAGTGCAATCCCTATCAAATTACCAATGGCATTTTTTACAGAACTAGAACAAAAAATCTTAAAATTTGTAAGGAGACACAAAATACCCCGAATACCCAAAGCAATCCTGAGGGGAACAAAACGGGGCTGGAGGAATCAGACTTCCTGACTTCAGACTATACTACAAAGCTACAGTAATCAAGACAATATGGTACTGGCACAAATACAGAAATATAGATCAATGGAACAGGATAGAAAGCTCAGAAATAAACACAAACATCTATGGTCAATTAATCTACAACAAAGGAGACAAGAACATATGATGGAGAAAAGATAGTCTCTTCAATAAGTGGTGCTAGGAAAACTGGACAGCTACATGTAAAAGAATGAAATTAGAACACTCCCAAACACTGTACATAAAAATAAACTCAAAATGGATTAAAGACCTAAATGTAAGACCAGATACTATAAAACTCTTAGAGGAAAACATAGGAAGAACACTTTTTGACATGAATCACAGCAAGATCTTTTTTGACCTACCTCCTAGAGTAATGAAAATAAGAACAAAAATAAACAAATGGGACCTAATGAAATGTAAAAGCTTGTGCAAAGCAAAGGAAACTATACACAAGACAAAAAGATAACCCTCAGAATGGGAGAAAATATTTGCAAATGAATCAATGGACAAAGGATTAATCTTGAAAATATATAAACAGCACATGCAGCTCAATATTAAAAAAACAAACAACCCAATCCAAAAATGAGCAGAAGACCTAAATAGACATTTCTCCACAGAAGACATCCAGATGGCCAGGAGGCACATGAAAAGATCGTCAACATCGCTAATTATTAGAGAAATGCAAATCAAAACTACAATGAGGTATCTCCTCACACTGGTTAGAATGGGCGTCATCAGAAAATCTACAAGCAACAAATGCTGGAGAGGGTGTGGAATAAAGGGAACCCTCTTGCACTGTTGGTGGGAAAGTAAATTGATACAGACACTATGGAGAACAGTATGGAGGTTCCTTAGAAAACCAAAAATAGAATTACCATATGACCCAGCAATCTCACTACTGGGCATATACCCAGAGAAAACTATAATTCCAAAAGACACATGCACCCCAATGTTCTTTGCAGCACTATTTACAATAGCCAGGTCATGGAAGCAACCTAAATGCCCATTGACAGAGGAATGGATAAAGAAGATGTGGTACATATATACAATGGAATATTACTCAGCCAAAAATGGAACAAAATTGGGTCTTTTGTAGAGACGTGGATGGACCTAGAAGCGGTCATACAGAGCGAAGTAAGTCAGAAAGAGAAAAGCAAATATCGTATCATGTATGTGGAATCTAGAAAAACGGTACAGATGAATCGGTTTGCAAGGCAGAAATAGAGACACAGATGTAGAGAACAAACATATGGGCACCAAGGGGGGAAAGCTGGGGGTGGTGGTGGAGGTGGTAGGAGTGGTGGGATTAATTGGGAGATTGGGATTGACATATATACACTAATATGTATAAAATAGATAAGTAATAAGAACCTGCTGTATAAAAAAAGAAATAAAATTCAAAAAAAATGTATCAGTTGTTGAAGAAAAAAAAAAAGAGTCTTACAAGGAGGAGACAGCCAATCTAGGACTATCACAATGTGAGGGGACTGTGGGAAAGGCCTTCCAAGCCAAGGATATCTGTCTGAGCTATAGCCTGCTGTGTTCTTCCTTCCTGCCTCCTGACTTTCTTACTGACCTGTCTGAAATCCATATATTCTCAGAAATATTGCTGCCTCTGATTTCTGGGTAAATGACACAGTGGATACTAGAGTAGACAGGTTTCATGAAGGCCATTGCTTCTCTTTGAACCATTCTGTCTTTACTGTCTCTGAGCCAGGTTCATGGTGGTCCTAAGTGTTTGTTGTCTGAAGCATGCATGGCCAGGTGGTCCAGCCTAAAGGTTCTGCTCTATAAAGTGTGGACATAGTGCCCACCGAGTGGGCACTATGTTATAGGTCCCCATTTGCCTTTCACGTGTAACAATTAAATAGCTTCACGGCAGCCTGGTTGCCAGCAGGCTCACACCCCATTGCAGTATAATCACATCTAATCTCATTGAGCTGTGCTCAAAGTAGCTATGATTGGTGGTTTTATCCAAATCAATAAAGACAGTTTCTATATATTGATTATCATACAGAGTATAAAATCATCATCAGTTACCTGGAAAAGAGAAGCAGGCTGCCAAGGGAAATGGTCAGATATTCCGTTTGAACAGGGGAGGGAAGGGGGAGGCGGAACCAGTGAATTTTAAGGTAATAGTATCAAATTACCTGAAAATGCACACAGTATATTCTTGTAATTTGCAACAACAGAGAGCCCAGAAATAGGTCAATCATCTAAGTGAGTCTTCCAAGTTTTTCTCTTGGTGATGCACTGAGCCAGCTTGCATTAGCAGTCTTAAAGGGGCTGGGGCCAACCAAGACAGAGAGGGCTGCGGAGCTCCTTCCTTCTTGCACTTTATAACTCATAGTGGTACCTTTTCAGTCAGACATGGCTCCACCCAGTTTCTTGTATCCAGTTAACTATCCACAGAGATTCTCAGCCACTGTCATGAGTGACTATGGGAAGAGTAATGAGCGGGAAGGTGACTGGACCAGTCCGTCTGATCCTGGGGCAGAGAGTGGAGACGCTCACTTCCAGAATGAGTTGGAAGGCATTTTTCTGCAATGGCCTTCCGCAAAGGAAGAAGGAAGGAATCTGCCCATTTCTAAAGGTTACATGTCTAACCACAGAATTGAAAATGAACTGGTTCTGTTATTTATTGCAAGACGAAGCTCATTATTCTTCTTTCTAGCAAATATTGAAACAAAAATTGCATTAAATGATTCAATATCATTCATGAAAAACACAGTACAAAGAAGACAATCCATTCATAATCTTTTTATTGCAACATATTAAGACTGGTCTTGGGTAATTCTTGAGCCCAGTTTCCTCTTCTGTTAAACGGAGATGGCAGTGATGACAACATCTTCCACATAGGGCTTTTTCGAGGAATTTAAATATATATATATAAAAGAAGAAGAAGAAATAGATGGAACTCAACAAATAAGTACAGAATTTCCCTTTAGAAATTATTTATGTGAGTTCTCTTAAAGTTTTTATCCATATAACTATATCATTTTTATACAGCTATGATTATTACAGAAATATCACTGGTATCTCCTTTAATTTTTCCCCCTAGTTCTTTCTTCATAAATATGCCATTGTAAGAGCTGTATAAAATTCTGTTAAATGGGTATTTATTTAATTCATCTCCTGTTGTGAGATATTATCTTTCTATGATAGATATTTCAGTCAATGTCTCTGCTACAAGGATTGTTCTTCCTTTTGGATTAATTTCTCAATATAATGTGAAGTGGGGTTTTGGGGTCAAAGGTATTGTGATACCATAGGCACTGGAAGTAGAAAGGCTTAACCTGGCAGGGAAACCATAACAATAGTCTTATTAGGGGAATAACAGTCAAAGCCAAAGTTAGTTTGCAATGCAAGAGTATTAGATAGAAAATCAGTACAGTTTCCATTTTATAGGTGAAAAAACCCTGAAAATTTGGAGAGGATATTTAAGAATAGAATAGACACATAAAACAGTCAAGAAATAGAGTAAAGGCCTTCACGTACTATGATGTTGTTGAGGACAAGTAGGTTGGTCAACAATATTCTTGCATGTTCTGAACTGGACGGCTATACCATAGCAGTGGAGGAGGGACCAAAGTGTGAGAGAGGAGGGAACAGGTGGTGGCTTGATGGAATAGAATTTGCAACTGGCTGACTCTTAATGAAGATTAATTGTGGCATGTCCATTAATGATCCCCAGGTTTTTATCTCTAAAAGTGGAGGATCTCAGCGCTCCCATTTCATGTGATGGTTGCATGGGATTTCTGCTAGGTAAAGATTGACTTCCATTGTTCCTTTCAAGGAGGCAGAGATGGGGGACAGATTTTAACCTTCACCTATTGGATTTTATTTAACTTAATTATTGCAATTATAATTAAGCATGAGTTCCCAGGGAATTTTTGGTTTCTGAATAATGACTAAAGTTTTAATATTTTGGAATAGCAATTAATAAACAGGACAAAATTAGCAGAATAAATGAAGAGAATAGAATGGGATCACCAAAAGCTAGGTTTTTTGGGGTTTTTTTTGCCTTTGATTACATTTGTCTTTATAAACTAAAGTTTTCCCTGATGGCAGTATTCAGTACAAAGCTAGAAAGTGGGTAGTCCTCCAAGTATATGGTTACAAAGAAATAAGGCACAGCCATAGCTGCTGAATTGCTGCTACCAGGCCCGGGGGTCCATCCTTAGTCCCTACAGAGAAAGGAGTGTACATTTTCCCTGGATTATGAAATCTACTGCCATGACTTCAGTTATACTCTCTATATAAGTGACTCCAGTGTCCCCATCTCCAGCTAAGACCTCTCTCAAGTTCCAGACCGGTAGGGATGCCCATGTACCCGCTTCTCCAATTGGATATCCTTGAGCATCTGTAATTCAACTAAACTTTTTCTCCTCCTTCATATCTCATCTGCTGCCCCATCATACCCTTAACTTCATTGCAAGTGCTTCTTCCCTATCTTTGAAGTTTCCATGAATGGCTCTATCCTCCACCCAGTCACCCAGCCAGACCAGGGATTTATCCTTCTCTCCTTCCTCCCTCTTATGTTCAAGCCATCATCAATTTACCCACTTTTAACTGCCGAGTGTCCCTGGGATTCACCCCCTCCTCTCAACCTCTGTAATGTCTGCTCTGGGTTATTCCCTTACAGTCTCTGGCCTGGGCCAGGCCAACAGCTTCTTCAGTGGCCTCCCTGTTTCCAAGACTTGACTCCTTTCAATGTATCTTTGCTTTGCTGCTGAAATTAATATTGTAATAAACAAAGGTGACCGTGTCACTTCCTTGCTTAAACTTTTTCAATGATTTCACATATAATGCTAGGAAATCAGTACATAACATGCACGTGTGTGCGTAAAGGAGTGAATGAGTATAAGATACTGACAGAACACCTTAACTTACAGGACCCTTCATGAACTGCCTCTGCCTCCATTTCTAGCCATATTTCCTGCAATGTCTAACCCACTACTTTAGATACTAGTAGTTTCAGAAATACGCCGTATTGCTTCACTTCTCTGGACAGGCCTGGAAAGCTCTTCCTCATTTGGATAACTTTCAGACTTCCTTTGGGACTCAGCTTGTGTGTCACTTCCTCTGGTTCACCATTTATAATTCAGTTTTCCTCAAACACTTAATTATCCTACTGTGTGCCAGGAACTGTGTTAGGCACTGGGACCAAAATGGCAGATTAGATCATCTCTGCCCTCAAGAGAGGAGGGAACAGACAAGTGAGGAGACAGACATGGAAACAAATAAGCATCATTCATTCACTGAAAGAAGAACTATGAAGAATGCAAGGAAATGGTGAACAGGAAAAAGGAGAAATACAATGTTTAGTTTATCAACTCTACCTGTAGAAATTGAGGGCTTGGTGGTAAAAAATTCCAAGCAAATGGGCCAATATGTGCAAAAACTTTTTTTTTTCTTTTTAAAAAAATGATTTTATTTTGAAACAGTTATGCAAAAACTTGAAAGGGACTGGAGGGGTGATGTTATGGGTTGAATTGTGTCCCCCAAAATTCATATGTTGAGGTCCAAATCCCCAGCACCTCAGAATGTGACCTTATTTGGAAACAGGATCTTTACAGAGGTGACCAAGTTAAACTGAGGTCGCTAGAGTAGACCCTAATCCATATTGACCGGTGTCCTTCTAAGAAGAGGACAATTGGACACAGACACATAGAGAGGGATGACAGTGTAAAGACACAGGGAGAATACAGTCATCTACAAGCCAAGGAGAGAGGCCTGGAACAGATTCATCCCTCATGGCCCTCAGAAGGAATCAGTACCTTGATCTCGAACTTCTAGCCTCCAGAATTTGTAAGACAATACATTTCTGTTGTTTAGCCATCCAGTCTGTGGTCCCTTGTTACAGAGGCTTTAGTATACTAATACAGATGGTAATTTCTTTGGGTTTGAAGACGGTAAGAATGGGCAGAGTTAAGAACAATTATGGGAAGTCTCATGTGACACACTGAGGTTTCCTTTTCCAATTGAAGTTTGGAAATTTATTTTGTCAGTGATGAGAGCAGTGAAGACAATTAAGCAATTTAAGACTGAATTGGAGAAAATCCATTCTGGTGGCTGGGCAGGGGAGGGGTCAGGGGTGGAGAAGCATGGGGAATGGTTGACTATAAAACAGCTGTGGCAGTAGTTCAGATGGGAGGGCTGAGAGCTTGGCCCAAGGCAGTGGCTGAAGGTTGGAGGAGATGAAACAGTATGAAAAAATTTAGGAGGGAATATTGGTGGGACTCAGGGACTTGACCAGATGTGTGAGTGAGTGGCACTGCCAAATCGCTTTAATTGCATTTGTCTTTTAATTAATATTATGTGGGACTAAAGAAGCCTATGCCTGAAAGTACAAATAAACAAGACAAGTCAAAGAAGACTCTGATACAATCATACGCTTCCTCCCGAAGACTCCAGCCCTGATTCAGACATCATGGCACACTCCAGACACTTGGAAGTCATAATCCTAATGCTTCAGTATTAAAGAACAATTGGAACTTATTGAAATTGATTATGTATAAAGCCTACGAACAGATGAAACTGTTAAAAGAAGCTACCAAGAGAATAAAGAAAACGTCATTGGACTTCCTTCTGGAGACAGCAAAGAACATTCTTCTTCCCTTTCTCCCTTCATCCTTTCCTTCTTTCCCTCTTTCTTCCTTTCAACAAATAATTCCTGAGCTCCAACTTCATGTGGGGTGCTACATTAAATGCTGCGGTACACAGAGAACAAACAAAGCTTTGTCAGAGGAACTTATGATTTACTGGAGGAGAGACGTATAAACCCAGAATCACAGTCTAGTGTAGTAAGAGCTGTAGGCACTGTGAGCTGCTTAGCAATGCCTGCTGTGATTGGAGGAACTAGGAAAGACTTCCCAGAAGTGGTGACTCGAGCTAGATCTTGAAGGCAATAGGGAAGGGCTCAAAGTGTGGGAGAGGGTGGTGTCTTCAAGGAAATGTGCACAGTTGTGTGGCTGCTGATTGAGGCCATCTCAGGGCAGACAGAAGCCACGTGAAGTGGCTGGAAGGACAGCCTAGAGGTCTGAGCTTGCAAGCCTAACATTTTGCCACTGAAATCACCAGTGTGGACAACACCATGGCACCAGAAAACTTTTTTTTTTTGCTTGGAGTATAAGTTGATTTACAGTGTTGTGTTAGTTTCTGATGTATAGCAAAGTGATTCAGTTATGCACATATATATGTATATATATATTCCTTTTCATATTCTTTTCCATTATAGTTTAGCGCAAGATACTGAATATAGTTCCCTGTGCTATACAGTAGGTCCTTGTTGTTTATTTTATACACAGTAGTTTGTATCTGCCAATCCTAAACTCCTAATTTATACCCCTCCCTTCCCCCTTTGGTAATCAGAAGTCTGTTGTCTATGTCTATAGGTCAGGTTCGTAAATAAGTTCATTTGTACCATGTTTTAGAGTCCACGTATAAGTGATATCATATGATATTTGTCTTTCTCTGTTGGACTTACTTCACTTAGTATGATAATCCCTAGGTGCATCCATGTTGCTGCAAATGGCATTATTTCATTCTTTTTTATGGCTCAGTAATATTCCATTGTATGTATGTACCACATCTACTTTATCCATTCATCTGTCAGTGGACATTTAGGTTGTTTCCATGTCTTAGCTATTGTGAATAGTGCTGCTATGAACCTCAGGGTGCATGTATCTTCCTGAATTTGAGTTTTCTCTGGATATATGCCCAGGATTGGGATTGCTGACACCAGAAAACTTTTTTCGTTGTTAACATCTTTATTGGAATATAATTGCTTTACGATGTTGTGTTAACTTCTGCTGTATAACAAAGTGAATCAGCTATATGCATACGTATATCCCCATATCCCCTCCCTCTTGCATCTCCCTCCCATCCTCCTTATCTCACCTCTCTAGGTGGACACAAAGCACCGAGCTGATCTCCCTGTGCTATGCAGCTGCTTCCCACTAGCTATCTATTTTACATGTGGTAGTGTATATATGTCAGTGCTACTCTCTCACTTCGTCCCAGCTTACACTTCCCCCTCCCCATGTCCTCCATTCTCTATGTCTGAGTCTTTATTCCTGTCCTGCCCCTAGGCTCATCAGAACCATATTTTTTTTAGATTCCATATATATGTGTTAGCATACGGTATTTGTTTTTCTCTTTCTGACTTACTTCACTCTGTATGACAGTCTCTAGGTCCATCCACCTCACTACAAATAACTCAATTTCGTTTCTTTTTATGGCTGAGTAATATTCCATTGTATATATGTGCCACATCTTATTTATCCATTCATCTGTCAATGGACACTTACGTTGCCTCCATGTCCTGGCTATAGTAAATAGTGCTGCAGTGACCATTGTGGTACATGACTCTTTTTGAATTATGGTTTTCTCAGGGTATATGCCCAGTAGTGGGATTGCTGGATCATATGGCAATTCTATTTTTAGTTTTTTAAGGAACCTCCATGCTGTTCTCTATAGTGGCTGTATCAATTTACATTCCCACTAACTGTGCAAGAGGGTTCCCTTTTCTCCACACCCTCTCTAGCATTAATTGTTTGTAGATTTTTTTTTTTTTTGCAGTACGCAGGCCTCTCACTGTTGTGGCCTCTCCCGTTGCGGAGCACAGGCTCCAGACGCGCAGGCTCAGAGGCCATGGCTCACAGGCCCAGCTGCTCCGTGGCATGTGGGATCTTCTCAGACTGGGGCACAAACCCATGTCCCCTGCATTGGAAGGTGGACTCTCAACCACTGCGCCACCAGGGAAGCCCTGTTTGTAGATTTTTTAATGGCCATTCTGACCAGTGTGAAGTGATACCTCATTGTAGTTTTGATTTGCATTTCTCTAATGATTAGTGATGTTGAGCATCCTTTCATGTGTTTGTTGGCAATCTGTATATCTTTGGAGAAATGTCTATTTAGGTCTTCTGCCCATTTTTGGATTGGGTTGTTTGTTTTTTTGATATTGAGCTGCATGAGCTGCTTGTATATCTTGGAGATTAATCCTTTGTCAGTTGCTTCATTTGCAAATATTTTGTCCCATTCTGAGGGTTGTCTTTTTGTCTTGTTTATGGTTTCCTTTGCTGTGCAGAAGCTCTTAAGTCTCATTACGTCCCATTTGTTTGCTTTTGCTTTTATTTCCATTTCTCTAGGAGGTGGGTCAAAAAGGATCTTGCTGTGGTTTATGTCGTGGAGTGTTCTTCCTATGTTTTCCTCTAAGAGTTTTAGAGTGTCTGGTCTTACATTTAGGTCTCTAATCCATTTTGAGTTTAGTTTTTTATGGTGTTAGGGATAACATCTTTTACATGTAGCTGTCCAGTTTTCCCAATACCACTTATTGAATAGGCTGTCTTTTCTCCATTGTATACTCTTGCCTCTTTTATCAAAGATAAGGTGACCATATGTGCATGGCTTTATCTCTGGGCTTTCTATCGTGTTCCATTGATCTATATTTCTGTTTTTGTGCCAGTACCATACTGTCTTGATTACTGTAGCTTTGTAGTATAGTCTGAAGTCAGGGAGCCTGATTCCTCCAGCTCCGTTTGTCTTTCTCAAGATCTGAGCAACCTTCTTAAAGGCTCTGCTGTTAACTTTTGTGTAAGACAGCATTACATGGTGGAAAAGCTGTAGAATTTGTATGTTAGTTGTTGCCCAGTGATGCACCAGCCTTACATCCTGTTAAGTTTCTGTGTTTCTCTCAGCCTTCTTTGCTTCCTTAGAAGTCCTCATACGCTAGCCTTTGATTAACCTTTTCTTGGGAAAGCTGCAGCCACGTGGACTCAGGGGTTCCATAGTAGAAGTACACATACAATGAGAGGGAAAGAGAGTGGACTCCAGTCTCTTCATGGGTGGATGCCAGAGCCACCAGCTGGAGTTGCAATGAAAGCTTTGGGGGAATTAGAGCATGGTTACCACCAGCTTCCTGGGTGAAGTAAAGGATTTAGAAAATCAAAGTTCTCCAGTCAGTAGCCTTTGGCTCCAACAGGGCCATTCTACTCAAAAGGCACACCCAGGCATGGAAAATCACAGACTAGAAGAATCATAGGGCACCAGTACAAGAAGGAACCTTGTAGATCATTGAGTCAAATTCCCACATTGCACAGAGGAGAAACCAGGACTGGGAGATTCTAGGGGGGCTCAGCTAATCAAGCATCATTAAGCACCTCTTTAATCCCCTTTATTAGGAACTTTATTAGTGGAAACCTGGTGTTGGAAAAAAGCTTATTTCGCCTGAGCAATTTGTTTGTTCCTTGTCTTTTGGGCATGGAAAACATAATTACCGTTAGTATTACCAGGTAAGATACAGGAAGCCCAGATAAAGTTGAATTTCTGGTGAACAATAAATATTTATTTTGTATAAATATGTCTCAAATATCATATGGGACAACTTACACTAAAGTTATTCATTTTTTAAAAACAAATTCAAATTTAACTTGGCATCAAATTATTATTATTACTATTATTATTATTATTTTGCAGTATGCGGGCCTCTCACTGCTGTGGCCTCTCCCGTTGCGGAGCACAGGCTCCGGACGCGCAGGCCCAGCGGCCATGGCTCACGGGTCCAGCCGCTCTGCGGCATGTGGGATCTTCCCGGACCGGGGCACGAACCCGTGTCCCCTGCATTGGCAGGTGGACTCTCAACCACTGCGCCACCAGGGAAGCCCCTAATTATTATTTTTTTAGCAACCCTAATCATAGTGTCATTTCATGTATCACCATTGCCTCCTAATAGGACTTTATGGTATGCACTTAACTTTATCTTTCCTTCCCATTTGTTTGTGTTCCCTTCACCTTCTTTTGTTTATTAAAAAAAATCAAATTGTTATAAGTATCTCAGTAAGCCATATCAAAAAGTTTGCTTTTATATGATTTAAAAAAAGAACAACACAAGATTAAGTAATTATTAAGGGCCAGACTTTGTACTGTATCCTGCAGATGTTAATGTGAGTAATAATTGCTATTTCATCTCAAAAACCCTAGTCATGTGGAGGAGATAGTCATTCATGTAAACAATGATAATGTAGAGAAATGAATGATGAATATGGCCCAAGGTCACATAGCTAGTTGGTGGCAGAGCTAAGATGTATTTCATCATGCTATATTCCATGTAGTTGGCTAGCTGACAACTCTTTCTTAAACATGTCTACCTGTAAATGCCTATAGGACAGTGCAGAGGACACTGGCTTTCTCGGAACTCATCCTTTTTCTGGAAATAGCACCCCCTTTGGGGGCAAAATGGCTCCCCCTCTTACTTAAACTTTGTAATATGAATAGGAGTTAACAATCAGAGAACTTGTCCTCCACAGTCTCGGGTGATTGCTTCAGAGTGTGGACACATGATCCAAGCCAGGCCCGAGTCCTTCCCCAGGAATTTCCAAATCGGAAAAGGCAAAAGCCAGTCCCTCTCTGGTGGCAAAGAAGCAAATATAAGTATCAGCCATATTGTCTGCTGTGTCGACAAAGCCTGGCTGAGCACATACAGGTAATATGCAGAGAGCAGCAGAGACAAGAGATGAGATAGCTCTTGTAACAAGTGAGTTTTTAATTTCAGCTGTTCTCAGAGCTCAGCTGCAAATCTGCTTAATCCTTTTAGCCTAAAATAATTTGAATTGTATTCTGTCACTTGCAATCAAAAGGGCTGGAGTTAATAGAGATGGTTTGAGTTGAATAGCATTATCATCTCCCCAACTCCTAAACCATAAAGGGGCACCAGAGTGGGCTTTTGGAATTCTGTGGCTCAGAGCACAGTTTATACACAGAGCTGCTGATTCTGCCTCCAAACAGTGAAGAAAACCTCCTGACCTTCTAAAGACTCTGCCCAAACCAGTGTTTTCCCGACCTGCTTCCATGATGCCCTCAAAATTCTTTCACTTATGACAAGGTTGTATCCAGCAAAATCAAACAGCACTGCAATGGGTCGATGCTGAAGAGCTAAGCTGACCTCAAGATCTCTAAACTAGCTTCATGCTGCTGTTATAACTGCTTTGATTTTAAAGATGGGGACATTGAAACCCAGAGAGGAAAAGTAGGTTATTCAAATTCATACATATTTGGCTAGGTGTATTCTAGAATCTATATCTTTTGCCAATTAGAACATTGCATCTTTCCAAGATGCTCGCTCTTAATGGCTGGTATCATTCATTGAGGATCCTCAATGTGGAAAGAAAGTGTTGATTGTGATGAACATAAAAAGAGCAAAAACTTTTCAGGCTATATGGTTGTGTATTTAAATGAAACGGTCATTTGGGGGAGAAAAACCGGGAACGTTGTTAAGACATAATATTCATTTGAGCATCTCCATTTTGGGTACACATCACAGTCATTGGTGAAACTTTTCAAAAAGAAAGATTTTGGGGTTTCCTCCACTCACGCCAAGATCTACTGAGTCAGAATGTTTGGGAGGTGGGTGTCAGATTTTATATATTTAAAGATCTCCGAAGATAATTTTGGATTGAACTGATCTAAGGACCAGCATTTGGCATTACTAATATAGATTTCTTGGTCTACATCATCTGTTATTTTATTAGCAACACTTAGGAAAAAAACCTCTGTTAGGTGTATTGATGTAAAATCAACACAACTGTTTATACAACCAATGTAGACTTGCTATTTGAGCAATGCTATAACCCACTCGGTCAACAAATATTTACTACTTCCCTACGAGTTGCTGGGTTCTGTGCTAGACTCTTGGATTCAAAGATGAGTCGGATGGAAACCCTGCCCTCAAGGAGCCTAGAGGGGGAGATAACACATGTTCAAATGAGGTTGGGATGTCAGAGCACCATGGGTGAGTGTTCCAGGGAAGAAGTTGGAGAGAATTAGGCAGAGCTTTGTGGAAGAATATTTGAACAGGGTCCTGAAAGCCAGGTAGGATTTGGATTAACAGATGAGAGGAATCAAGTCAGACAGAGGAAAAAGCATTAGCCTGGGAGCAGGGAGATAATAGCAATAATTATGATGATAGTTATAATAATAAAGCAGCAAGCAGTTTTTGAGAGCTTGCCATATGTACCAGTTACTTTTATAAGTGCTTTACATGGTCATCTCTTAATCTTCAAAACAAAGCAATGAAGTAGGTACTTCTGTTATTCCCACTATACAGCTGAGAAAACTGAGTTCATGGTAGATTTGGTAACTCGCCTAAGGTCCTGCCTAAGTTCAAATAAATTAGGTGGTGGAAGAGGGGCATTTCTATTTTGTTCTATATTTGTTTGTGGAATGAATAGCTATTTTAATTCAACACCTTCATTTCACAGATGAGGAAACTGAGGCTCAGAGAGGTCAAAGGACCTCCCCAACGTCACCCAGCTGGTTAGTGGCAGAGCCAGGATGAGAGTCATTTTAGTGAGCTTTGTACTATGCCACGGTGCCTGCGTGCACTATGCATGCAGTGTGAGACTGAGTGAGAAGAAAGGGTTAGGATAGCATTTCATAAAAACTTGGAGGAAATGTGATATCTGGAAAGGTAACTAAATCCAGAGCTGACCCCTAACCAAGCTATAGCTTTTAAATGCAGGAGAACAAATACAAGGAAGAGGAAGTAAGTAAAGCACAGTAGAGTAGAACTCATTTTGGACAAACCTTACCTTTGTGTCCTCATCTGTAAAATGAGGAAATTAGATGGTTCTTCCGTTTTGGCTATTCTGTGTGATCCTAGGAAGGACTAGAAATAGAGATCATGTCCATGTCTGTCTGTCTGTAGGTTTAATGGCCTGAAATATAGCCAGCAATGGATAATCATGGTCTGTGAAACCTACATCTGGGGGCCACAGGGCAGCTGCTAGATAAACAGAGAGAACAGCATTCTTCGGCTGAGATCTGATTCTACACGTATGGGGCTGAGAAAAATCTCTTTATCCATTTATGGAAACTTCCAGGACCCAATCAGTTTCCTCCTTCCAAACGAAGGGACGTAGCAAGAGAGAGCGTCATTTTCTGTGGTGGGAAAGCTGAAGAAAAGACAGAGCAGATCTTGGGTCGAGGCCACCTGGCCTTTTCTGGTTGTTGTTTGTTTTAGCCCAGACAGCATGCCTCACTTGACCCCAGAATCAAAAGCTTTACCCCCTTTAAGTAACAACACAGGTTCACATGTATTCCTTGTGCTGTGCTATATTTTTTTTTAATTAAAATAAAAACAATTAAAATATATGAGAGTTGAGGGTTGTTTATAATTCATTTTGATTTATGCCTTTGCAACTAATGCCATCTGTAGCTGCTTTACCTCTTTAGCAGCCTGAGAAGAGCAGGGATCCTGGAAAACATTTTTTTCCACACAGAAGCAATGATTACACTTTGAATTTAAACAGCACCCATTTCTGGAGAGCCTCAGAGAGACCTTGAGAATATTTTTTCATTTCTCATTTTAAGAAGACTGTGAGGCTGCTTAAAGAGGGTCTTTTGCCAGGTAGACAGTTAGACAGTGAGGCAGACAACTAGCCTCCTGATTTCCTGAAAACTTCTCCAGTGAGTCTTTTCATTGCCAAAGTCAAGGTTTTACATGACCCAAGCACTAAAGGACAGTGCTTATTTATTGAGTCCCTGTTCTCTGGTGAAATGCAAAGGCAAGGAAAGTCCTTGCTCTCAAGTTTTGTTTGTTTTGTTTTTTTTAATATCAGAGTCAATATTGAGCATAATCAGAGAAGAAATTTATAAATATGGAAAAGGGAAGTCTAGAAAGAAACCTGAGGTGTTAGTTTGTAATTGAAGATGGAATAAATTCATAGCTTTGCTTTGAAATGTCTATCTATCTAGATATAGAAATACACATAGATGTGTATACACGTATGTATATGTATGTGTGTTAATGTATGTATATATGTGCATAAGTTTCTTACCTCTGTCCGCTGAAAGGGCCTAGAAGCAATGCCATTCCCATAGCAATGAGCACACCAGGCCCCCACATCTTGCTTTTCAAGTAGAATTTTCCACTAAAAGGAGTCAAGGCCCCTTGGAAAAAAGGGTTGACTCCAGAGTTGGGGCATGAAAAGTGTAACATGAGCTTCCCAATTTTTGGCAACAGAAAGTAGGAAAGTGCTGGAAGAATATGGGGAGAAGTCAAAAGGAATCAGGGGTTCCTGCTGACCAAATCTAGGACAATTTAAGAATCAAAAGAAATGGTTGTAGCAGATTGCCTCCTGTTGCAGAAAACAGGAATTACTGGGTCTGTCATGAAGAGAGAGAGAAAGAGGAAGAGAGGGAGAGAAGAGAAAGCTCTTCCTTGTAGTAAAACGCCAACTAATCAATGATAAATGTAGTGAGGATGAGGAAAATAGGAAGTGCTTATCAGGGCAGTGGCTGTTTCAGGCAGGAATTATTAATGAATGCCAAAGCAGGTGAGTGGAGGCTTGTTGAAGTACAAGATATTGGTTAGTTTGGAATATCTTGCTATAAAATATTTATTAGTCACAAAGATAAATTCCAGAGTGGAGAAACCTGGCAGAAAGCAATTTGGACCACCTGGTTGACCAATTGGGGCTGGTTAGAGTGACATTAGGTACCTCCCTATGGAATGCATTATGAGGAACAGAGCAGCAAGTCTATGATATTTTTGCCAAAAGTACATGCTCTGGGTCTGTTCATGAGGAGACATTGGATGAACCCAGATTGAGAGACATCCTATGGAATGAAAGACTTATCATCCTGTCAAGTTCAAGAAAGACTGAAAAAGATGGAGGAACTCAAGAGACATAGCAACTAAGTGCAATTCATGACGCTGAATTGGATTGTAGACCATAAAGTGAAAAAGGGACACCGTTTAGAGAGAGAAACAGCTGAATGGGACCTGTAGATGATGGTGCTATATTGATGTTGATTACCTGAGTTGAATGGGGACACTGGATTTTGTTGGAAAGGGTCTGTCTCTGTTTTGGGGATATACATATTGATCTCAACAGATTAAAAAAAGAAGAAGAATATTTAATGTGTGTATGTGTATGTGTGTGTGTAGGGTGGGGAGCAAAAATATAGCCCAAGGCTGACAACTGAGAAGTCTGGGTGAAGAAGATATAAGATCTCTTTGTACTGCTCTTGCAACATTTCTTTTTAATTTTTTTAATTTTTAAATTTATTATCATATCTATTTTATTTAGTTTTTAAATTGAAGTATAGTAACTGTATAGTATTATATAAGTTACAGGTGTACAATACAGTGATTCACAACTTTTAAAGGTTATATTCCATTTATAGTTATTATAAAATATATCCTTGTAGCTTCTTTTATACCTAATAATTTGTACCTCTTACTCCTCTACCCCTGTATTTCCCCTCCACCTTCCTCTCCCCATTGGTAGTCACTACTAGTTTGTTCTTTAGATTTGTCATCTGCTTCTTTTTTAAGTTATATTCGGTAGATTGCTGTATTTTTTAGATTTCACATACAAGTGATATACAGTATTTGTCTTTTTCTGTTTGACTTATTTCACTTAGCATAATGCCCTCCAAGCCCATCCATGTTGCTGCAAATAGCAAAGTTTCATTCTTTTTAATGGCTGAGTAGTATTCCATTGTATGTAGACACCACATCTTCTTTATCCATTCATCTGTTAATGGGCACTTAGGTTGCTTTCATATCTTGGCAATTATAAAAACTGCTGCTATGAACATTGGGCTGCATGTATCTTTTCAAATTAGTGTCTTTGGCTTTTTAGGATATATACCCAGGAGTGGAATTGTTGGATCATATGGTAGTTCTAATTTTAGTTTTTTGAGAAACCTCCGTACTGCTTTCCACAGTGTGCTCTTGCAACATTTCTAAACATTTAATACTACTAAACAATCAGAGCTAGTTTTGTGAGTTCAGATGAAAGTATGCTTCAGTCTGAAGCCTTTCTCATGTCCCCACACCGTAATCGCAAATATAGTCATTAAAAGAATCATTCTCTCCACACCAAGAATTTGTTTATTTATTCAACAAACATTTTCATGTACTTAGTACAAGGTACAAAGTATGGTAGTAGATGATAAGAAAGGTAGAATTAAGCTATGGAGCTCAAAAGTAAGAGATTGTATTTCATTGGGAGGACAGACGAGATTTCATAGAAATGAGGTTTGAGATACGTTTTTAAAGCAGGTTAAAATGCAGTCAGGGAGAACCAGGAAGAAGGCATTCAAAGCAGAGGAAGGAGACAGACAATGACATATAGTTAGGGAAAGAGGAGTGCTGACATCAATACTATTTGGATTATAAGGGGCAGAAACCTATTCAAACTTCTCAAGAACAAAAAGAGACCTTATTGTTTCCTACAAATGAAAAGCATATAAGTAGTCTAGCGTCAGGTATAGTTTGAACCAGGTGCCTACAATATGCCATTGGGACCAGATTCTCCATCTAGAGTGGCTCTGCTTCCCTCTGTATTGACCTAATTCTCAAGTCACCTCTCCCTAGTACTAGCTGCAGTGGAAAGGCGCAAGAATCTTGGTGGAAAAAAGAGTTTTTCTTTCCCAAGAGCTTGGGAAAGAATTATACACCAATTATGCCCCATTGGTGTAGCTTCAGTCTCAGGCCTGTTTCAGAATCAATCACGATAAAAAGAATGGAATACTCTAATTGCCAGGTCTTGCCATTATTCTTTACTGGGGTTGGGGTGGGGTTAGCCCTGAAGAACCACAAGACTGAGAGTTGAAGATTAGCAGTTTTCTACAGGAAAACTCAAGTGCTGTAAGCAGAAAAAGAAAAAATGGGCATGGAGCAATCTAACTCCACCATTGAGTGTTTGGGGAGCACTGACTGGTCCAAACTGACTCTAACATGGGCCATATTAAAAGAAGAATAGTAATTAAAGTGGGAAGCAATTGTTTGGAAGGTCTTAAATGCTAGACTGAGACCATGGTTCTTATTTTTTTTAACATATATTTTTTTAACAAATTTATTTTATTATTTTATTTTATTTTATTTTTTGGCTGTGTTGGGTCTTCATTGCTGCGCGTGGGCTTTTCTCTGGTTGTGGCGAGCGGGGACTACTCTTCGTTGCAGTGCATGGGCTTCTGATTGCAGTGGCTTCTCTTGTTGCGGAGCACGGGCTCTAGGGTGCACAGGCTTCAGTAGCTGTGGCACGCGGGCTCAGTAGTTGTGGCTCGCGGGCTCTAGAGTGCAGGCTTCAGTAGTTGGGGCTCATGGGCTTAGTTGCTCCACGGCATGTGGGATCTTCCCAGACCAGGGCTCGAACCCATGTCCCCTGCATTGGCAGGCGGATTCTTAACCACTGCGCCACCAGGGAAGCCCCATGGCTCTTATTTGATGGGTTAGAGCAGGGAGTAGCAAGCTCTTTCTATTAAAAGAAGCAAGCTCTTTTCTATTAAAAAAAGATGGAAAATGTTTTAGGCTGCAAAGGTGATATCGTCTCTACCACAACTACTCATCTCTGCTGTTGTAACGTGAAAGCAGCCATAGACAATACATAGAAAAAGAACATGTCTGTGTTCCAGTAAAACTTTATTTCTGAAAATAGGTGGTGGTCTGGATCTGGCCTGTGGGCTGTAGTTTATAGATATGTGATTAGAGGAAAAGCCATCTAAAGTTTTGAGCGTACAAATGATATCATCAGAATTATGCCTTGGGAAGAGGCATCCAGGTCCTGGATGGAAAATGGATTAGAGGGAATAGACTGAAAGTGGGAATACAAATTAGGAGGCTGTTGCAATGGTCCAGATGTTTGTACCATGAAGAAACCACAGCTTTTATGAGCCAAATGTACCTGGGAGTTTGGCCTTACAGACTTTAGCTGGCGCACAGCTGGGTCTGTCTGTCCTTAGCTGACCTAGTTTCTCAACATCTTGCCAGTTCAGCCACCTCTGAAATCCTGTGTCGGAGTTTGTAAATCATCTTGGGAACTTGATTATTCCTTTTCTTTGCTCTACAGTATTTTTGATTTTGAGGACTAAGTCTGTACTATTTGTATGAGACGGAAAAATCAATAGAAAGAGAAAGTTTAATAAAAAAAAATACATTCTCCATTGACTTTAATTAACTTGGCCTTAGGTTTACAACTCTGGCAAGTATGGAAAATAGAAAAAAAAAAAAACCCCAACCTTACATCTCACCCTATACACCAAGCTTTTTAAGACTAAAATCTCAAATTAAAATTCATGTGTATCAGCAATTTATTTGCCAGCAATAAGTGGAAGAAAAAGAATAAGAAAGGAAAGAAAAGCAATTTTCTAGTAGGATCTGACTGAACAGCCTGGCACTTCTGATTCCCACGATAAATGACTGAGTACCAAAATCAGGTCAATGATTTACTGATGTCAGAGAACCTTGCATTTTTCTCAGATGCTCATGGCTTTGCTGTGTTCTTCAGTCTCATGACTCAAGACTCATAGTCTTTAAGACCTGTCTGCTTGTCCCTTCAGCATGGCTGCTTTCTGCTTTAGGGTGGGGTTCTCTTGTGAGGGGGAATGACATGACATGGGCACCTGCCTTCTGCCAGGTGCCTGCAGAGAAAGCCCATGAATTTGCAGACAGTTCATGTAACTGTGAGACTTTCCTATCATTTACAGTGACACATGGCTATCTGTAGACATGTACGCTAGTGTAGTACATAAACACACACACACACACACACACACACACACTCATGCGTATGGGGTGCCACTGCAGTCCATAAACTCACATGTACATTCAATTGCACGATAGGTACATGAATGAACCATTATACCGTTATCATAGGTATAGCTTATCTAGACATAATCAAATGAACTGTGTCACACAAATATATGCATACTATTTCTATTTCTCAATATGTATATAACATATTTAGACAATAAAAATACACATAAGGCTAAATGCATTTAAGACTAAAAACATAAACATGTCTCTGTGTGTATTCCACATACATGCATAGCATCATCGTATTGTACCCATATGCTTTATATGATCGGGTCCCCAGCACCTCTCTGACTATATTCCCTATAATACTCTCCCTCCATCCTTAACATTCCAAGATACTCCTTGCTGTTCCATAATGTCAGGTTACATTCTCACCTCAGGGTCTTTGCACTGATGGCAACTGGAAAACCCTAGCCAGCAGCTATCACATAGACTATTTTCTCACTTTCTATAAGTCTTTGTTCAAACATCAGCTTCTCAATGAAATCTGCATAACACTCTATCACTCTGTTTAAAATTGTAACCCACCCACTCCAGCCACATTTCTCATCTCAGTCCATAGTAGCACTTACCTTCTAAGATATCATATAATTTATTTATTATGTTTACTCTTTAACATTGTGCCCCCCCCACCCCAGAATGTAATTTCTAAAAGGGGCAGGGATATTTCTCTGGTGTGTTCACAGACATATTCCAAGCATCTAGAACAGAGCCTGATTCATAGGAGACATTTGGTATATTTGTTGAATGAATGAATAGATATATTCGTATATGAATATGTAAATATTTGTAAATCAACATATATGTATGTATGCTTGCTGGACCATATCCATATAACAAGAGTGGCAACATCCATCCCTATAAAAAATGTGCATTGTGGCATAATCTGAATACATGTATATATACGTGTGTGTGTGTATGTGTGCATGTTCAAGGAAACTGAGACACATTGGTAAGGGGTGTGTGTATGTGTGTGTATGTGTGTGTGTGTGTGTACTGAAAGTATTTGCTCCTGTTAACTGTGCTCAGCAAAATTCACATTAGGGTGTGGAAAGAGTTGGATCTCACGACTCTCTGTGAGCCCAGCTACAGGAACCTATCATTACAATCCATAGAGAGAGAAGTTCAGGGTGATAAGAAGTTTTGGAAAAGAAACTTCCTGGACACTGGGACACAGATTTTGGACTACGAGAACTATGTTAGTTCTCAGAACCTAAAGGTTATGCATTTAGCTCTGTCTTCTGTTAAGCTTGATAACGAACACAGAATTTCAACTTTGAAAACTTTGCCATAAGGTGAGCTAGAGGAACGAGGCAGAACAGCTTTTACGGCTTTAGATCTGGGCTCAAATATCTCTCTCTCTTTCAAGATTTCCATCGCGTTCAACCTGGGGAATATGAACAAGATGGGAAGTTTAAGTCAGAAGCCTTGACTTTTGGAGATTAGAGAAAATAGAAAAAGTCACATACTTCTCTGCTTCCCTCATCACTAACTAACTCTGTGTCTGTGTGTTTGTGTGTATGTGTGTGCACGTAAGCATGTGTATAATGGGGTAGGAAATGTTTAAGAGATAGTTTGATTTTTTCCACTAATGTAACAAGGAAACCAAGTCCAGATCTGAGCCTCCCTCAAGGAGTTGGATAGATGCAGCCCATCAGAGACTCAGGATACCCCTGAGGCTCCTTGAGAGTCTTCTGGAACTACCAGAATTTGAATTGCCCTATCTGGCTTTCTGACTGCCTTGTGACTTCTCTAGAGACATGGCAAATTTCCAGGTCCTAATCTCCCTCACATCCTTTGCTCTTTGACCTAAAAATATCTATGAGACATAGCTATGGTGACCATATAATTTATTGGCCAAACTGAGACCCTTTGGGGAGTAACGGGGACTATATTGCTAGTTATGTCTCTTCTGCCTGTTCTTCCTCCTCTTCGTCTTGCTTCCTACGTATTCACATGACTGTTGAGTATGTATTTTGTGCCAGCTGCTGTGCGGGTCCTTAGGCATACAATGATCTGCAAAAAGAACAGTATATGTCCTCATGGAGCTTTCGAGTTTAGTGAAAGAGAGGTGCTGACTCATTCTTTCAACAAATAGTTCTTGAGTATCTACTGTATATTTGGTGCTATTTTAGACACTGGGACACAGCAGTGATCAAAATAAATAAAGTCCCTGCCCTGCCCTTATGAAACTTAGAAACAGACATAAATAAAATTTTCATTATAAACTGTAATTCCTTCTCTGAAGCAAAGAGGTACAATGCTAGGAAAATCAAACAACACCCGATTCTATTCTGGGGTCAGGAACGACTCCTCTCAGGAAATGATATTTGAGTGAAGGGTTAACTAGATGAAGGAGAGCAAAAGGATAGAGAAAGAACCTTTGGGGCAGAGGAAAGAGCATGTGCAAAGGTCTTGAGGCAAGAAGAAATATGGTGTCTTCAAGGAACCAGGAGATTGGAGTACAGATGCAGGGTGGAGGTGGCTGGTGGGTGACATGAGGTGAGTCTGGAGGAAGCAGGAACAGACCTCATAGAACTTTGTAGGCTGCGGTAAGGCCCTACTTTCCACCTGGTTGCCCAGGGAGATGGTGTGTTCCTGAGATAGTTCCTGGGGTATTGCAGCAGCTTCCCAGTGCTCAGGAAGATGAGCCTGAGTGCTCAGGAAGATGCTCAGGAAGATGAGCCTGAGTGTAGCCCCACAGACAGAGTCTAGGGCTCTGATAAGACACAGAGAACAGTCAGATGTCTTCCTGTGTGGTCACACCCAGGACAGGAAGTGGCAGTGAGAACTGGTGGGACAGAGGAAACCTGTGGTCATGATAAAAAGATGCGGTCTCAGATGAACTGGTAGAGACCATGCCTGGGGGTACTGTTTATATTCATGCATTTATTCAGTCATATTCACTGAGCCCCTAGAAACCTTGTTAGGCAGTGAAGAATCAACCATTACCATGATAGATGCTATTTCCACCACCAAGGGAATTATATTCTATTTGACAGAATAGGTCTAGGCACCATATTTTAAGAGGGACACTGAAAACTAGAGTCTGGGCCTTACAAAAATGATAAAGAATCTAGACGCCAGAGCCCATAGAGAGTTGAAGATCAAAGGTCAACACGGTGATTGTCTTTCTGTTCTCCGCAGGAGAGGGTGCAGGAGTATTCTGTTGTATTTCAGGAGGTGGGAGTTGAAGCAGGGGATAAGAGTTCTGAAGAGGTCTGTGCTGGTAAAAAATAAGCAAGAAGACTGTTTTCACGGCAGAAGAGTTTTGGGATACAGTAAGGTTCCCTTTCACAGGAAATGCTTCAAGTTTGATCTAGTGAGCATCCGGTATAGATACTGCTTCCGGGGCCAGAAGATGAGCTGAGAATTTTCAGTTTCCTAAGGGACCAAATGTACGCATATAATGTAGAAGAAGTAAACCCAAGAATGGGGAGGTGAAATGAGGTGGTGAAGAGAAATGGTTAGTTGTGCAACACGGAAGGCTCAGGCTTCCTGGTTGTACCCTGAATCACTGGTGGTAGGTACTTCATTATTCAACGTGCCATCTCAGAGCTCTGGTAGGTAAAAGGATGTCCTCTCAGGTTTGGGAACAGAAAAATTGTCTGGTGCGACACTGTGCTGCTCTATCAGCTCCTAGCCAAGTGGTCAATGGGAGGCAAATCTCTTGGATCTGGAATCTTTCAACTATAAAATTTTTTAGTTTTAAGTCTCGGATTCTATTAGGCAATGTTTAAGCAGTGGATTCTGATCCTTAATGAAAGTCTGGTGATAAAGTTCATCGAAGATTTTTGTTATCCCTGAGACTACTCTTCACCTAAAGCCAAACCTTGAAAGAAATGTGTTGTGAAGTCACTTTGAGAAGGTAAATTCCTCCATCCTTAGATAATCTGGCAGGGACGCTGTTAAAAGGATTTAGTGTTTGTGTGCTAATTTTAGATCCTTGGAAGAGCTGATGAGAGTAGCTATTATTATAGTTCTCTCCATTTTAGAGGTGAGAAACCTGATGCTCACAGAAGCAAGAGTTTTATTCAATCATCTACGGAAAGGACTTGCATCAGTCTGAATAGACTGGACTATATGGCAGTAACAGGCAACCCCCAAATCTGTGGGATATCAAATAATACAAGTTTAATACCCTCTCATGCGAAGTGTGGAATCGAGGGTCCACTAGGAGGCCTGCTCTGCATCATCAGGGTCCTCACTCTGGGACGCAGACTGACAGGGCAGCTGTAATTGGTGCATTGGCCATCACCATGACAACAAGAAACGAGAATTCACCAATTCTTTAATCTGCCATTGAGAAGTGGCTCACCCGACTTGTGCTCATGTTTCATTGGTCAGACTTAGACCACAGCTAACTTTAAGTGGGTGGAAAATTCAGTCCAGCCTGGGAGAGGAACTGGACTATTTGTAAACGGCCCTAGTGACTGCCAAAATGCTAGGGGTGGGATTCCAATTCATTTCCTCCATCCCAGCAAATCCATTTCCTTTTCTCTGAACTCATTGTCTCTTCATGCTAAGTGTGGAATCAAGACTGAGGTTGACATAAGCAGTCCTAGCTGGAAAACTAGCTGGAAAAATCCATTACCTGCTCGCTTCTCAGTTTTGTCTCTTGGTTTCTTTTTTTTCCCCTAGACCACAGCCTTTTGGATGTTAACATATGTCAGGTTCCTCCTTCCATGTGACAGTGTGGTCTGGCTGGGAGACATTGGACTAGGCTCCTCCGAGAAGATTTAACTGTTATAAACCTTGTTATGTTTTCTTAAGTGAATTGTTCAAAGATTTACCTGGAACACAAGTCCAAAGGAATGATAGCTATTCTCTCCATAGAGGAAACACATTTCATCTACCATTAAAACATGCTTCCAGCTCTACCACCAGCCTTCTCAATACATACATACATACATATATACATACATACATAAAAATTCATAAATACATAAAATTATTGGTGGGGGGGAGACAGTGGAAGAAGTAATCCCAGAAACATTGTTACTTATTGTTCCCAAATGTCATCTTTGATCCTGTGGACACTGTGTCTTCAAGAATCTCTAGCCTAGACTACTATGTGTTGAGTTTTTTCAAATTACTTGAACTACTGCAGACAAGAGAATCCCAGAGTCCCTCATTTCTCCAATAAATTAATCCTAACATTCATAGCGGCATCAGAAGTGAGAGAAACAGTATCAGCTAAAAGAGAGAAATGAGATATTTATTAAGAATTCACACAACAAAAATAATAAATAATCAGGTAAGCAGTAGTAAGAAGGAATCTCAGCAAAACCAAAAAATGTCAATGGTGATGATTTTTGACTGAAGTTTCTCTTCTCTGAACCCAGTGTATATAACTGGAGAGTTTTGAACCAATATCCTTTTTACTCTTTTGTGCCCTGGATGTTAAAGACATCTAGATAAAATGATCATATAGACAGAATTGTCAAGTCGGTAGATGATGTGTGTACTTGCTACACCTTGATTTATGGCCCCTTATGCCACAGAGCCCAATAGGTTGATGGGAAGAAGGAGAAAACATAAACTGATCAGGATCCATGCTTGGTGGTCTTACGTATATTAACTTATTTAATACTATGCAATCCCTGCAAGTTAAGTGTTACTATCCAGTGAGGAAGGGAAACAAGGATCAAAGAGATTTAAGAGCTTTCTTAGGAATACACAATTGGCAGAGCAAAAATTCAAACCCAGATCTGGCTGACTCTCAGATGCAAGCTTTTTTTTTTTTAAACATGCATTACTTCCTCTTGCTGACCATAGGGCTCATACCTGAGAGGACTAGCTAATGATTTAACCAAATTGTAATTCCCTAGAGAAATGCCAACAAGGGCTAAAACTGGGCAACCCCATCATGCAAGGTGGTACAATCCACTGGCTGTGGTTGGAGCGTAGGTAGTATATGGTAGCATCCTGGATGCAGCTGTTCATTTGCCACGGAGGAGGGTGTTGGAACAGATTTCTATTGTGAATGTATGCTGTACACAATTTGCACAGCTGTATATGGCACTGTTTCCTGGACGAAAGGTTTAGAAATGTGGACAGCACTTAGCTTTCCATAGATGGGTGTAGGCAAGAGTTAGCGTGGAATCCAGGGCCCAGCCAGGCCTGCTGGGCTGAGAGCTGGACTCCATTACCAACAAGTAAGAAAGTGCTAGTTAGCAAAGAGAATCCAAATGTCTTCATACACACTAAGTAAACACATGTAATATAAGGACCCAGCATTTCAAAGTCGATCAATCATTGCTAGAGATAGGCAGAATGTTTAATTACTTGGGATTACAGCTCTGTAGATGGGACAATGACCAAAATAAATGACCTGCTAAGCTTCTTGGATATGGTGACGTCTGAGCTTAGTCTTGAAGGACATATGTGAGTTAGCTCTGAAAGGTCGGGAAGGACACTTCAGTAAAAGTGAGCGGTATGTGCAAAAGCAGAGAAACAAAAAGAAGGTACTCCCCATTCCAAGAATATGTATTTCAGCGTGGTTAAAAGAAGTAGCACTGAGATATGACCCTGAAAAGGAGACAGGAACCAGATCACGAAGGGCCTTTTATGCTATGCTAAAGAATTCCAACCTTATCTAAGGGCAAGAAGAGTCCACGAAGTGTTTTAAATAGAGGAATACCATAAGCAGATCTGTAGTTTAGGTAGACACCGTGGCCATAGAAAAAAGATTGTTGGAGGCAAAGGAGGGGGACAGAGATTGGGACAGAAAGATCAGTTGGAAACTTGCAGAAATCCAGCCCCCAAATGGAGCAAGGCAGGAGGTTATGGGTAAGGAATAAGAAAAAGGACAAAAGAATCTTTAAGTAATAGTCCCATAGAACTTGGTAATTTACAGGATGTGGGGTTGGGAGGAAGAATAGAAGTCAAGGATGAAGCCCTTATTTCTGGGAGCATGAGAGGGTGGTACATTCAAGCAAATGAGGAATAAAGGAGGAGGAGCAGGTTGGGGATTAGAAGAAGGGATGTGCTAAGTTTAGACTGGGGTACATCCCCCAATCTGAGATTCCTTGGGGACATCCAGTGAAGACATGCCATGGGACGTCATGCATATGAGTCTGTTGCCCAGGAGAGAGGTGTGGGATTTGTATTCCCCGGATTGAGTTGGGACTCATCCAAGCACGAGCCATGGTTGAAGCCACAGGGGTAGTGAGATCATTCAGAAAGAGCAAGCAAATTGAGAAGATAGCCAAGGACATGACCCTGGGGAATATCAGTGTGTGCAGTATGGGCAGAGAAGGAGAATTCTGGCGAATTAGATATAGAGGAATGATCAGAGAAAGAGCAGAAAGGCCACGGAAGTGGAGTGTAATGTAATGCAAGGGAAGTGAGAGAGCCAAGGAAGGCATGTGCAACAGAATTAGATGCTACGGAGAAGGCAAGTCGTATAAGGACAAAATAATTTTAAGTGAAGTTGATGACGATAGAAGCCAGACGATAGGGAGTTAAGTATGAGGTGCAGACAGGGAGTGTAGACTATTCTCCAACTTGAGTCTAAGAACATTTATTAAATACAAAATAAGTATGTAAATTCCCACACGATAGTAACTATTCCTTTTTCAGCCAACAGTTGCCCCTTGCAAGTTCTCTGTCTGTTCCACCAGGACCCCAGATATTCCCAGCTCAGAGGCTTCAACTCCTGGGAGCTCTTTGAAGGAAGAGTCCATGTGAGGGGAAAGTGTAAGAAAGGTTGTCTCTAAAAGGTTGAATGTTTTCTGTCCCCCTCCCGCAAGATGGAAGAAAATGGAGTATGCTTCTATAATAGTAGCAATGAAATAAATACGTTTGTTGTCATTAAAACCTGTTCCTACAATCCTCATAGCTATGAGGGAAAGATATTATCACGCATGTTCCTGCTTCCTCATCTACCAAATTCAAGTGGGAAAATAGGTTTCCAAAATTATAATTTAATGTTAGTAACTATGTAAAATAAAAAGTTGACTTCTGCTTCTATCAAAAACAATCATATTTATGTTTAAGAAATGAACAACTATATGTAAGAAAGTTCTTTAATAAATAAAAAATTTAAAGCTACTTTTAAAGATTATTTAGTTATGAAGCTTCAACTATTTGATTTTGGAAAAAGATTATTATTCTTTTTCTCTGACCATGATTATCCTTGGCTAATCTAAAGAAATAGATTAAGAACCAGGAACAATTGCCAGTCCCCCTCCCTATCCTTATACATCCATCAGTGTTGTAGGGAATGTACCTTAGGGAGAGATTCTCTTCTTGGGCAAAGTGTCAACCTACCAGAGTCTTGGTTTCTTCATCTTTAAATGGAGAGATTTATCTTTACCTTATGAGATTGTTATAAGAATTAGAAAATTAACACAGCGCCCGACACATAGGTGTTTCATAGATGGCAGCTCTACTAAATGCTCATGTTGAGATTAATTGCTCACAATAAAGTGAAAATCTTAGCTTTATAATGGAGTGATCAAATTTAGCATCACTAATCACAGAACAGCCTGACATTATGTGTTTCTGAAGGAATATGGAATACTCGGCATCACCATTGAAACATTCTTGCAAAATACCATATTTAGCTTGAATCGAATCAAGTTTCTAGTCTTAGCTTCTAGGTTAGAGGAAACACAGGTAATTGAGGAAGCAGTTAAATGACACCACAAAGAAACCATGAGACAAATTCAGAATGTGGATATTTTAATGACAACTGACATGGTATCTCCAAAAAGTGTCATGATACAAAGTTTGTGTGGGGACTTCTGTAGAGTAGAAGAGACAAAAGTGACCTAACAATCAAACAAAATGTAGGAGCCCTCATGGATCCTAATTTTTAAAAAATCCAAAAAATATAATTTGGGATCAGTTTGGAAAATTTTTAATATAGACTAGTCATTAAATGAAGATTATTTTCTGGATGAAATGGTGGTATTGAGGTTATGTAGACTAATGCTTTTATTTTTAGGGGATGCAGGTTGGAATATTTAGGAGTAAAGAGTCATAGTGTTTATGAATTATTTTCAGCAAAAAATAAACACATATATGTATAGATAGAGGTATAAAATAAATACAGCAAGATGTTAATTATTGAGTCTAGATGGTGTGTATGTTAGTGCTCATACAATTCTTTCAACTTTTCTGTGTGCTCAAAAATTTGATAATAAATATTTAGAAGAGAAATGGAAAAGAATTTACTTAGTAAGATGACGACAGCCAAACTGACTTAATCAAAAGCAGCAAATTTAGCAACAGAATCTCAGCACACTATCCATAGCATGGAAGAAAAGTTTTTGTATATTTTTATATGAACATGGAATGCTAAAAATAAAATATAGATAAAATGTAAACAGTTTATTATATACTCTAAGCAATTTCATAAATTATTTAAACAAAAATACATTCAGGAAGCTAAGGGTTTATCTGGCACTAACTTGAACTTCTTGAATTTGCTAATACTGAGAACTAACCAGGTGGTGATAACTATTGCTCCCTCTTTTGGAGAAGAATGTAGATCTGTCTCACTTTTATTTTTTTCTCTTTTGGGTTCTGACCATTGTAGCAAGGGTGGGCAGAAAGTTTTCATCCATCCCTCCATCCATTTATCCATCATTCATTTATTCTAGTCACTGAGTTCTAGGGATACGGAGATGGAGAAGCCCACAGCATAGTGTGAAAAACAAGCATTTGCATGAATAACCACAATGCAGCATTACAGGGGGATTAGGAAAGGCTATAAAAAGTGCTTTAGGATATTAAAGAAGGGAATATCCAACTCTGGCAAGGAAAGTTTGAGAAAGTTGAATTTGAGTTAGTTAATAGGAGAAAGCAAGGGACAAATCAAATGCACTACATTTTTAGAACTCCATTTGAATTTATCTACAGACTTTTAATTTATACCTATTAAAAAGTTTTGGTTCTTGTACCATTTCACAGAAAACATAAGACTTAGTGAGAATTTCTAGAGGTCCTTCTCTATATAGCTCTCTTCTTTCTAGCACCTTGCCTTGCAAATTCTAGCTGCCATAGCAGCCCTGAATTCTGATCTACGTTTCCTGTTGCCCAGGGAGACTGATGCTTTCTGTTTGGCTCCACTTCTGTGAGCAGAAGTTTAAAAAATACTCCCATGCAGAAACCTAGGATGAATGTGGAGCTCACCTTATGTGTCTCCCTGCTCTCAGAATTAGAGTTCTGTACTCTGCTGTGCAACGCCTGAAAACAGTTGCTTCATGTATGTGTCCCATTTTAGAGTTGCTTACAGTGGGACAGTGAGAATGATACCCATTAATTCATCATGGTTGAACTCCATGACTATTAAAAAGGTCACAGGAGAGTATTGTCAAGCCCATATTATAAGGTACAGAGAAGATATGTATATATCTAAAATATATATACATACATATTATATGCATGTCACTGTATCACTGCATATCAACAAATATCTATGTAGAGTGATATATACAAAAATATATGTATACACCATGTGTTATTTTACATTTCCCTCAATGCATTCTTTCAGAAAGATGTTTTAAAAGGGTCCTATTTATTCTTCACTCAATTTAAACCAGTTTGTAGACATAAAAGACCAACTTACCAATTTGGGAGAATTTGTCAAGTGAGGCCTCCAGGACTATGGATAACATCTAAACCCCCAGTGGCATTGTAGTTAAGCCTTCCTCACCCTCTGCCCTCATTTCCTGTTATTTCATATCCCATCCCAACCCCTGTACCATTTAAGGCCCCTAGAAATCTACTTGTGATTTCCTAAATATATCATACTCTTTCACACCTCCATGCCTTGCATATGCCATTGTCTCTGCTTGGTATGTCCTTCATTTCTCCTTTTTTTTTTTTTTTTTTAAAGATAACTGTTTCACCTTTTCTTCAAAGGCTGTTTATTTTCCACCAGAAAAACTAATTATCCTTCCTTATTGCTGCCATAGCTTTAAATTCTTTCCTCTAATATGTCATTTATCTCAGTGTCTTGAAATTACATCTTTATGTATCCATCTCCCTACATCCCATCCCCATTAGACCATAAAATTAGAGTCGGATCATGTCTTATTAATTGGTGTACATTCCCATCACATTCGCAGTACCTGGAACATAGTAGATTCTCCGTGAATGTTTGCTAATTAGATGAATTAATAAATATACATATGGTGAAATGAAAATAGTTGTTGCTACTTTCTAATGATAATACTCCTAACCCCTGGACAGTAGGATCTAAAGACCAAGTCACATGCTTCCCAAGCTGTCCAACATTCACTCTTTTGTCTCCGGGTGCAGATCTGAATTGTATCATTTCTCAAAGACCATTAAGAAGCCTTCAGAGAAAGCACGAAAAATTACCGCCAGTGCCGGTTTGCAATAATGTCCTTTTGTTCTCAGATAGTCTCCAGTTGACAGTTATCAAGGTTGTTCTAATTTGTGTCAAACGGGCCATCTACAGGGAACATTTTGGAATAGGGAAGGTTCAAGAGACAGAAAAAAAAGTAATGAATATAAAGTGTAAATGCCATAGTAAAGTAATAGAGACATATAATAACATCAAGGGAAATTTGACCTTCTGGCCAGAAACTCGATCGTGAACCAATTGGAGAACTTTAGAAAATTGGATCAGCCTCAATAGTCACAGAGTAAACATGGGAAGTGCAATCCAGTCTTATTAAACATAATGCACACTTAATGCATAATTTTATTGCAACCAATTTCATGCTGCTGCTTTAAGTGAAGCTGGGTTTACTTCCATTGCACCAGTCCACTACCATTAGTGCCCCTTAAGAGAACAGCAAGGCCAGTAAACGGTTACTGAGCTGATCTCTTCCTCAGCCCGTATTTTCTGCTCCATAAATTCACCCTGCTCCCACTGCTTGTACTGAGATCTTGTCTCCATTCAGAACATGGCTTTTGAAACACTACACTATTTTGGCAAGTTGTTTGCATATGGGAATGTTAGAGCATTTCCATTTTATGCCAGCATGGGAAGCAGTGAACCTTTGTCATGGTAGAATGTTTGTTGAATCCTAGACCCAAGACCTAGGGTTCCTATTATCTGTACATTCAGTCTGGGACAGAGGTAGCCTCTGCTCTGTGATAAGAAGGGAGATGTGATTATGAACCAAATAAAAAAAAAGAGAGAGAGAATAAAACCCACAATATGCCTCTTCTTGAGGCAAATTTTTTCCTGTTAATGTTAATTTTGGAAAATATGTCCTCACATTGTTATGTTTGTCTTGCTCTGGGGTCTGGTCTTCATATGTCTAAGTATAATGGGATAAGGTGAGATGCTAAGGAGAGATTATAAAATCCAAAGCCTGATTACTGATTTTGGGGTCCCAGTTCCGCTGTTACCTGTGTGTGCACTCAGGAGATCATGACACCTCTCTCAGCCTCTTTCTTCATCTCTAAGATGAAGTCCATAGTCATCTTGCGAGCAGTAGTTGAGGGCAGGCTGCAAAAGTACTTTGTAAGCTTAAAAGTGGTTTGCACAGTTATTGGAATGAAAGAAAAAATAGCAAATGTGTTAAGTTATGAGCAAACAAAATCCTGGAAAAGCCACGCATCTTCCTGTAACCTAATAGACATTAGATTTCTAAAGATACCTAAACGTGTATTGGATGCCTTTTAATTCTTCCACAGAATTCTGAATTCACCTCTCCCAAAACAAAATCTACATAAAATTTTTGTGTAGAAACAAAATTTCTGAAAATATTTTCCATCTGCTATGAGGTGAGAAAGCAGATAGTACCAAAGTCTATGAACATAGGCAACAGCAGCAGAAGAGCTTCAGAGATTTCCAGGGCTCTTTAAATCTTGTACAAAGCTTTGCTTTGCCCTTGAACAGCTCACTCACCACAGGACTCCCTTGAACGCGCCTCTCTGCAGGAGCCGTGGAGAGCTCTGGCACTGGGGTTTGTAGAGGCCTCGTAAGAAGTACTCTCGAGGAGGCCACGGGAGATCCAGAAAGAACAAGACTCATCTGCATTCTGAATTCTGGATTCATCTGTATTTCAAAGAA
Source organism: Stenella coeruleoalba (assembly GCF_951394435.1). Taxonomy (NCBI): domain Eukaryota; kingdom Metazoa; phylum Chordata; class Mammalia; order Artiodactyla; family Delphinidae; genus Stenella; species Stenella coeruleoalba. The sequence continues at coordinate 96,616,617 of NC_137153.1, read as the reverse complement.
CATCTATAGAGGAAGGCAACTGCTTCCGGATAGTTAAACATTAAGGCCAGTCAGAGTTTTCTACAATTTCCAAAATCTACCTAGTGTTGTAAAGGGAACAGTGTTCAGTTGTGCATCACGCTATGGCTGTTCAAAAACGCTAAGCGAAGCCGCTCCAACGTAGCAGAGGATTGGGGCTGTGCCGCTGGGGAAACTGAGGCTGGTTTGGGGAAGGGCAGAGGCAGCATAGGCTACAAATTCCCTTTGCTTCTGAGATCACCAACATTCTTACATTGTTTTGTTTGTTTTTTTAATTCTTTATATGTGTGCTCTGTCCATTTCCAAATGGAATTGGAGGTTCATTGATTTGTTCACGAATAAACATCAGCAGAACCCAGGATACTGTTAGCTGGTCCTGTGCTAGGCCCCCAGGATACAGAGAGGATTCTTCACTGAAGGATTTATAATCTATCAAAGAAACAATCCAGACCTGAAAGTAGCATAATAGAAGATAGGGTGCAATTAAGACCCCAGAGAGAGAGATGAAATTCAAGGTTAGAGAAGTTCAGAGGAGAGATGGGTCATCCCAGCTGAAAAGATATTTATTTTGTACTATATCAAAATTAGTTATTAGTACTCTATTATTATTAATATTATTCTTATATAATCTTTAAAAATCCTTTCCAGATTTAAAGCATAATGTTTTAAAAATCTGGGCAGCACACATCGCCTGCTCTAGGGCACATCAAGTTATCTACCAGACGTGTGGCACCCACAGCATGACGTACCAAGCTCAATGTTTAGTATGTTAGGAATGAAGTTGTAATTGGTGAGTACAGTTTAAGATGACCCCTGACATTAAGTGATGGGTTGAAAGGACCATGTGAATCTGGCATTTCAATGAATCTAATCTTCATTGAAGAGGTGGCCAGCTTACCTTCAGGTCATTTTTCTGCATTCTTGGACATCATTGTCCTTCTTTACTTCCATGTGGTAACTCGACGTTTAACACTTGCTACCTTACTTCTCTCTCTCCTCCTCCGTTCCCTCCTCTTTATTCTCTTTCTTCTTCTCCTCTTCTTCCTTTTTCTCCCCCTCCTCCTTCTTTACATCTTTAAATTGAGATATAATTCAAATATCACCATTCACCATTTGAAGTGTACAACTCACTGGTTTTTAGTATATTCTTAAAGTTGTACAACCATCACCACTATCTAAATCCTTCACCCTCTGAAAAGAAACCCCATAACTCTCAGCCATGACTTCCCTGCCTCCCACAAACTCCTCTTTGTGCTTCCCTAACCCCAGTCCTAAGCAACCACTAGAAACCTTTGTCTCTATGGGTTTGCCTTCTCCAGATATTTCGTGTAAATGGAATCGTACAATATGTGGTCTTTTATGCTGCCTCCTTTCATTTAGCATGTTTTCAGTGTTCATCCATGTCGTAACACGTATCCTTTGTATGGTTGAGTAATATTCCTTTGTATGAATATACCACATTTTGGTTATCCATTCATCAATTAATTGACATTTGGGTCGTTTCCACTTCAGGTTATTATGAATAATGCTACTATAGATATTTGTAGACAGGTTTTCCTGTGGACATAACGTTTTTATTTCTCTTTGTTATATACATAAGAGTGGAATTACTAGGTCATAAGGCAAGTCTATGTTTAACATTTTGAGGAACTGTCAGACTGTTTCCCAAAACAGCTACACCATTTTCCATTCCCACCAGCCATATGTGTAAGTTATAATTTCTGTTCGTCCTGGTCAACATGTGCTCTTGTTCGTCATTTAGATTATAGCCACCGTAGTGGGTATGACGTGGTATCTCATTGTGGGTTTTATTTGCATTTTCCTAATGGCTAATGATACTGAGTAATCTTTCATGAGCTTATCGGCCATTTGTATATCTTATTTGGAGAAAAATTTTTTGCCCTCTTTTGATTATTGAGTGATAAGAATTCTCAATATATTCCAGATAAAAGTTTCTTATCAAATATATCATTTGTAAATATTTTCTTCCATTCTTTGTGTTGTCTTTTCACTTTCTTGATGTCCTTTGAAGCACTAATGTGTTTACTTTCAATGAAGTCCAGTTTTTCTATTTTTTGCTTTAGTCACTGTACTTTTGGTGGTATACCTAAAAAAAAAGGCTTTGCTTAACCCAAGGACACCAAGATTTACTTTAATGTTCTCTCCTAAGAGTTTTATAGTTTTAAGCTTCTACATTTAGGTCTCTGATCCATTTTGAGTTGATTTTTGTATATGGTCTGAGGTAGAGGCCAACTTCATTTTCTGCCTGTGGATATCCAAATGTCCCAACATCATTTGTTGAAAAGACTACCGTCTCCCCATTGAATGGTCTGTGAACCTTTGTCAAAAATTCACTTCATTTCTTGATCAGTACAAGACATCCACAGTGGAGACTTGAGAGAAAACTACCACATTATTCTAGACAAGGGAATAAAAGAAGTCTAGGCATCTAGATAACCCTGATAATTGTGTGTTGCTGTAAGATTGGAGGAAAAATGATTAATCCAGGAGTAATAAGCAAAAGGAAATATGGCAACATTACATGAGTCCAGTTGTTTTTCCTATCCTTCTCTACTAATACTAAGTGTGTGCTACAGGCTAGAGATTGGCAAAGATCTTAGAGGTCTGATAGCAATATACAGAGTTAATGTTTCTCATTAGAGAGAATGCTTGGAGTTTTTTTGGGGGGTGTATGTGCAAATCTGGGAGCAGTACACATTTCAGAGGCATTGAATAAGGACACAGGAAGGAAGGAAACCTCTCTCTCTCCGTCAGCATCCATGGGTGGACAATATGGGCATTCATAGACTCAGATGGCCTAGCATCGTATGTAATTCACAGGCATAATGCTTCTTGTTTTGTTTTTTTATGTATTTATATATGTTTATTTGACATGTTTATTTGGCATGATGATTACAACAAACATATCCTTCATTTTGGGGGGTTTTTTTCAGCCATAGTTTATTCTTGAAAAGATGATTAAGGAAGGTAAGATTATAATTTCTTATTTTAACAAAAAGAAATATCTTTGCCAAAAATAAAACTGCTACATTAACATTTTTAGATAATTCTACATTATAAAAGGAATGACAATTATTTCATATTCTTTGTGTAATTTTACTTTTCTGGTCACACACTACTGGAGAGGTACTATAATATGAAAAATTAGTTCTCCCTCAATAGAGTAGAGCAATGGTAAAGAATATTGCTCAAGAGTGATCATCCCCAAAACATGACTTTGATACCTACTTTTACATTTACATTTGAGTTAGGGTTATAGTTAATGATTGGGCACCTTTACGTGCTAAAAGAAATATATTTTGCATCTTATGTAAAAGACCTAGTTCTTAAACATAATTAATTTAAGTAGTACTTTGAAAAACATGCAATACAATGCAAATGACCTATTTAAAAATTAGTTTTTTTATTTATAAAAATTTATAAAAAATTTATAAAAATTAGTTGAAAGAAATGTGTAATTTTTTAATATAGGAGGAAACCTAAAAATACTAACTCCTTTAGTCAAAGAAAATATGAGTCTTGGAATTTCTCATTTGGTACCTTTTATAAGTACTTTAATTCTTTTCATTTCATTGATATATTTATCTCTGTTTAATTTTTTGTCATTGTTTTTTACTTTTTACTGTGAAAAAAATTTTTTTGATTTCAATTTTATTTTATTTATTTATTTTTATACAGCAGGTTCTTATTATCTATTTTATACACATCAGTGTATACATGTCAATCCCAATCTCCCAATTCATCACACCACCACACCCACCCCCCACACCCCGCTTTCCCCCCTTGGTGTCCATACGTTTGTTCTCTACATCTGGGTCTCTATTTCTGCCTTGCAAACCAGTTCATCTGTACAGTTTTTCGAGATTCCACATATATGCGTTAATATACGATACTTGTTTTTCTCTTTCTGACTTACTTCACTCTGTATGACAGACTCTAGGTCCATCCACATCTCTACAAATGACCGAGTTTCATTCCCTTTTATGGCTGAGTAACATTCCATTGTATATATGTACCACATCTTCTTTATCCATTCATCTGTCGATGGGCATTTAGGTTGCTTCCATGATCTGGCTATTGTAAACAGTGCTGCAATGAACATTGAGGTGCATGTGTCTTTTTGAATTACGGTTTTCTCTGGGTATATGCCCAGTAGTGGGATTGCTGGGTCATATGCTAATTCTATTTTAGTTTTTTAAGGAACCTCCATACTGTTCTCCATAGTGGCTGAATCAATTTACATTCCCACCAACAGTGCAAGAGGGTTCCCTTTTCTCCAAACCCTCTCCAACATTTGTTGCTTGTAGATTTTCTGATGATGCCCATTCTAACCGGTGTCAGCTGACACCTCATTGTAGTTTTGATTTGCATTTCTCTAATAATTAGTGATGTTGAGCATCTTTTCATGTGCCTCTTGGCTATCTGGATGTCTTCTGTGGAGAAATGTCTATTTAGGTCTTCTGTCCATTTTTGGATTGGATTGTTTGTTTTTTTGATATTTAGCTGGATGAGCTGTTTATATATTTTGGAGATTAATCCTTTGTCCATTGATTCATTTGCAAATATTTTCTCCCATTCTGAGAGTTGTCTTTTCGTCTTGTGTATAGTTTCCTTTGCTTTGCAAAAGCTTTTACATTTCATTAGGTCCCATTTGTTTATTTTTGTTTTTATTTCCATTACTCTAGGAGGTGGGTCAAAAAAGATCTTGCTGTGATTTATGTCAAAGAGTGTTCTTCCTATGTTTTCCTCTAAGAGTTTTATAGTGTCTGGCCTTACATTTAGGTCTTTAATCCATTTTGAGTTTATTTTTGTGTATGGTGTTCGGGAGTGTTCTAATTTCATTCTTTTTCATGTAGCTCTCCAGTTTTCCCAGCACCACTTATTGAAGAGACTGCCTTTTCTCCATCATGTGTTCTTGTCTCCTTTGTTGTAGATTAATTGACCATAGGTGTGTGTGTTTATTTCTGACTTTCTATCCTGTTCCATTGATCTATATTTCTGGTTTTGTGCCACTACCATACTGTATTGATTACTTTAGCTTTGTAGTATAGTTTGAAGTGAGGGAGTCTGATTCCTCCAGCTCCATTTTTTCCCCTCAGGTTTGCTTTTGGTATTCCAGGTCTTTTATGTCTCCATACAAATTTTAAGATATTTTGTTATACTTCTGTAAAACAAATTGCCATTGGTAGTTTGATAGGGATTGCACTGTAGCTTGCTTCGGGTAGTATAGTCATTTTCACAATATTGATTCTTGTAGTTCAAGAACGTGGTATATCTCTCCATCTGTTTGTATCATCTTTAATTTCTTTCATCAGTGTTTTATAGTTTTCTGAGTACAGGTCTTTTACAGGTAGGTTTATTCCTAGGTATTTTATTCTTTTTGTTGCAATGGTGAATGGGATTGTTTCCTTAACTTCTCTTTTGGATCTTTCATTGTTAGTGTATAGGAATGCAAGAGATTTCTGTGCATTAATTTTATATCCTGAAACTACCAAATTCATTGATTAGCTTTAGTAGCTTTCTGGTGGCATCTTTAGGATTCTGTATGTATATCATGTAATCTGAAAACAGTGACAGCTTTACTTCTTCTTTTCCAATTTGTATTCCTTTTATTTCTTTTTCATCTCTGATTGCCATGGCTAGGACTTCCAAAACTATGTTGAATAATAGTGGCAAGAGTGGACATCCTTGTCTTGTTCCTGATCTTAGAGGAAATGCTTTCAGTTTTTCAACATTGAGAATGATGTTTGCTGTGGCTTTATCATATATTGCCTTTATTATATTGAGGTCGGTTCCCTCTACGCCTGCTTTCTGGAGAGTTTTTTTTTTTTTTATTATAAATGGGTGTTGAATTTTGTCAAAAGCTTTTTCTGCATCTATTGAGATGATCATATGGTTTTTATCCTTCAATTTGTTAATATGGTATATCACATTAATTGATTTGCATATAGTGAAGAATCCTTGCACCCCTGGGATAACTCCCACTTGATCATGTTGTATGGTTCTTTTCATATGTTGTTGGATTCTGTTTGCTAGTATTTTGTGGAGGATTTTTGCATCTATATTCATCAGTGATATTGGTCTGTAATTTTCTTTTTTTGTAGTATCTTTGTCTGATTTTGGTATCAGGGTGATGATGGCCTCATAGAATGAGTTTGGGAGTGTTCCTTCCTCTGCAGTTCTTTGGAAGAGTTTGAGAAGGATGGGTGTTAGCTCTTCTCTAAATGTTTGATAGAATTCACCCGTGAAGCCATCTGGACCTGGAATTTTGTTTGTTGGATGATTTTTAATCACAGTCTCAATTTCAGTGCTTGTGATTGGTCTGTTTATATTTTCTATTTCTTCCTGGTTCAGTCTCAGAAGGTTGTGCCTTTCTAAGAATTTGTCTATTTCTACCAGGTTGTCCATTTTATTGGCATAGAGTTGCTTGTAGTAGTCTCTTACGATGCTTTGTATTTCTGCAGTGTCAGTTGTTACTTCTCCTTTTTCATTTCTAATTTTATTGATTTGAGTCCTCTCCCTCTTTTTCTTGATGAGTCTGGCTAAAGGTTTATCAATTTTGTTTATCTTCTCAAAGAACCAGCTTTTGGTTTTATTGATCTTTGCTATTGCTTTCTTTGTTTCTCTTTCATTTATTTCTACTCTGATCTTTATAATTTGTTTCCTTCTACTAACTTTGGGTTTTGTTTGTTTTTCTCTCTCTAGTTCCTTTAGGTGTAAGGTTAGCTTGTTTATTTGAGACTTTTCTTGTTTCTTGAGGTAGGATTGTATTGCCATAAAATTCCCTCTTAGAACTGCTTTTGCAGCATCCCATATATTTTGGATCATTGTGTTTTTGTTATCATTTGCCTCTAGGTATTTTTTTATTTCCTCTTTGATTTCTTCAGTGATCTCTTGGTTATTTAGTAACGTATTGTTTAGCCTCCATGTGTCTGTGTTTTTTATGTTTTTTCCCCTGTAATTGATTTCTAATGTCGTAGCGTTGTGCTTGGAAAAGATGTTTGGTGATTTCAGTTTTTGTAAATTTACCGAGGCTTGATTTGTGACCCAAGATGTGATCTATCCTGGAGAATGTTCCACGTGCACTTGAGAAGAAAGTGTAATATGCTGTTTTTGGATGGAATGTCCTATAAATATCAATTAAATCTATCTGGTCTATTGTGTCATTTAAAGCTAGTGTTTCCTTATTAATTTTCTGTCCGGATGATTTGTCCCTTTATATAAGTGAGGTGTTAAATCCCCCTACTATTATTGTGTTACTGTCGATTTTCTCTTTTATAGCTGTTAGCATTTGCCTTATATATTGAGGTGCTCCTATGTTGGGTTCATATATATTTATAATTGTTATATCTTCTTCTTGGATTGATCCTTTGATCATTATGTAGTGTCCTTCCTTGTCTCTTGCAACATTCTTTATTTTAAAGTCTATTTTATCTGATATGAGTATTGCTACTCCAGCTTTCTTTTGGTTTCCATTTGCATGGAATGTCTTTTTCCATCCCCTCACTTTCAGTCTGTATATGTCCCTAGGTCTGAAGTGGGTCTCTTGTAGACAGCATATAGATGGGTCTTGTTTTTGTATCCATTCAGCGAGCTTGTGTCTTTTGGTTGGAGCATTTAATCCATTATAGTTAAGGTAATTTTCAATATGTATGTTCCTATTACCATTTTCTTAATTGTTTTGGGTTTGTTTCTTCAGGTCCTTTTCTTCTCTTGTGTTTCCCACTTAGGGAAGTGCCTTTAGCATTTGTTGTAGAGCTGGTTTTGTGGTGCTGAATTCTCTTTGCTTTTGCTTGTCTGTAAAGCTTTTGATTTCTACATCGAATCTGAATGAGATCCTTGCTGGGTAGAGTAATCTTGGTTGTAGGTTCTTCCTTTTCATCACTTTAAATATATCATGCCACTGCCTTATGGCTTGTAGAGTGTCTGCTGAGTAATCAGCTTTTAACCTTATGGGAGTTCCCTTGTATGTTATTTGGCGTTTTTCCCTTGTTGCTTTTAATAAGTTTTCTTTGTCTTTAATTTCTGTTAGTTTGATTACTATGTGTCTTGGTGTGTTTCTCCTTGGGTTTATCCTGCCTTGCACTCTCTGCACTTCCTGGACTTGGGTGGCTATTTCCTTTCCCATGTTAGGGAAGTTTTCAAGGATAATCTCTTTAAATATTTTTTCGGGTCCTTTCTCTCTCTCTTCTCCTTCTGGGACCCCTATAATGCAAATGTTGGTGCGTTTAATGTTGTCTCAGAGGTCTCTTTGCCTGTCTTCATTTCTTTTCATTCTTTTTTCTTTATTTTGTTCCACAGCAGTTATTTCCACCATTCTGTTTTCCGTTCTTCTGCCTCAGTTATTCTGCTATTGATTCCTTCTAGTATATTTTTCATATCAGTTATTGTATTGTTCATCTCTGTTTGTTTGTTCTTTAATTCTTCTAGGTCTTTGCTAAACATTTCTTACATCTTCTTGATCTTTGATTCCATTCTTTTTCTGAGGTCCTGGATCATCTTCACTATCATTATTCTGAATTCTTTTTCTGGGACGTTCCCTATCTCCACTTCATTTAGGTTTTTTTTTGGAGTTTTATCTGGTTCCTTCATCTGGTTCATAGTCCTCTGCCTTTTCATTTTGTCTGTCTATGAAGGTGGTTGTCATTCCACAGGCTGCAGGACTGTAGTTCTTCTTGCTTCTGCTGTCTGCCCTAACATACCCTTTATAAATTAATTATCTGTCTTTCTATATTCTTGTCCAAAGATTAACTATCAAGGGGGTATGGGCAAGACTCCACTTGTTCTGCCTAACAGACATTCCTGGGACTGCTGGAAGCAGCCTTCTGGAAGTGCGAAGTTTGTGTGTGTGTGGCTGATGATAGCTTAAGACATGCACATGTTGCTTTTGAACTTTGGAAAAGCTGATTTCAAATGAAGACTAGCCATAATTCCACAACCTGCCTCTCAGAGTGGGGAAGGTGGGAAGAGAAAGTGAAGCAAATCTTAAACAGGCAGTTCTGACTGTAAATCTATGGGGCAGCCCAAGTGGGAGAGATTCTAAGAGCAAATATGGCTGTAACAAAGGAAGAAAGGAAAAACAGCATGTAATAGAAGACAGTAGGAGAAGGCATGGTAGAGAAAAGTTAGGATGTATCAAAACTCCTGGAATGTATGAAGGCACTAGAAAAGGTGAATCAAACATGGTTAGAGGGAATCAAAGCCCATCCATGGTTTCCATTATGTTTCATATCATGTATTTTCTTTTACATCTTTACCTCCCACTTATGCATCATTCATCAACCATATGGTTCTGGCCCCTCCACTTTCTCTAAAATTTTTCTATCCAATATTACCAGGGACCACGTAAATTCTAAACCTTATAGGCATCTTTTAGTGTTCACCATCTTCTGCTCATCTTCTCTAAAGTATTGCAAAGCTCAAACAGTTCTTCCTTTTTGATATTCTCTCCTCTCTTGACCCTTTGCTCTCCTCCTCCTTTCCTAATTTCTAGTTTATTTCCAACTACCAATCTTTTTTTTATTGGAGTATAATTGTTTTATGTTGTGTTAGTTTCTGCTGTACAGTGAAGTGAATCAGCTATATGTATACCTATATCCCCTCCCTCTTGGACCTGTCTCCACCCCCATTCCACCCATCTAGGTCATCACAGAGCACTGAGCTGAGCTCCCTGTGGTATACAGTAGGTTCCCACTAACTATCTATTTTACACATGGTACTGTATTTATGTTAAACTTAATCTCCCAATTCATCCCACCCTCCCCTTCCCTGCCGTGTCCACATGTTTGTTCTCTACATCTGCCTTTCTATTCCTGCCCTGCAAATAGGTTCATCTGTACCATTTTTCTAGATTCCACATATATGTGTTAATATGTGATACTTCTTTTTCTCTTTCTCACTTACTTCACTCAGTATGACATACTCTTGGTCCATCCATATCTCTACAAATGACCCAATTTCATTTCTTTTTATGGCTGAGTAATATTCTATTATATATATGTACCACATCTCCTTTATCCATTCACCTGTCAATGGACATTTAGGTTGTTTCCATGTCCTGGCTATTGTAAATAGTGCTGCCAGGAGCGCTGGGTAAATGTGTCTTTTTGAATTATGGTTTTCTCTGGGTATATGCCCAGGAGTGGGATTGCTGGGTCATATGGTAATTCTATTTTTAGTTTTATAAGGAAGCTCCATACTGTTCTCCACAGTGGCTGTATCAATTTACATTCCCACCAACAGTGCAAGAGGGTTCCCTTTTCTCCACACCCTCTCCAGCATTTATTGTTTGTAGATTTTTTGATGATGGCCATTCTGACTGGTGTGAGGTGATACCTCATTGTAGTTTTGATTTGCATTTCTCTAATAATTAATGCTGTTGAGCATCTTTTCATGTGCCTCTTGGCCATCTGTTTGTCTTCTTTGCTGAAATGTCTATTTAGGTCTTCCGCCCATTTTAAAATAATTAATTAATTTTTGACTACGTTGGGTCTTCGTTGCTGTGCGTGAGCTTTCTCTAATTGTGGCGAGCAGGGGTTACTCTTTGTTGCAGTGCGTGGGCTTCTCACTGTGGTGGCTTCTCTTGTTGTGGAGCACAGACTCTAGGTGCGCGGGCTTCAGTAGTTGTGGCTCGCAGGCTCTAGAGCACAGGCTCAGTAGTTGTGGTGCATGGGCTTAGTTGCTCCGCGGCATGTGTGATCTTCCTGGACCAGGGATTGAACCTGGGGTGCCTGCATTGGCAGGCAGATTCTTAACCACTGTGCCACCAGGGAAGTCCCCACCCATTTTTTGATTGGGTTGTTTGTTTTTTTGATATTGATCTGCATGAGCTGTTTGTATATTTTAGAGATTAATCCTTTGTCTGTTACTTTGTTTGCAAATATTTTCTCCCATTCTCTGGGTTGTCTTTTCATCTTGTTTATGGTTTCCTTTGCTGTGCAAAAGCTTTTAAGTTTAATTACGTCCCAGTTGCTTATTTTTGTTTTTATTTTCATTACTCTAGGAGGTGGGTCAAAAAAGATCTTGCTGTAATTTATGTCAGTGTGTGTTTTTCCTGTGTTTTCCTCTAAGAGTTTTAAAGTGTCCGGTCTTAACATTTAGATCTTTAATCCATTTTGAGTTTATTTTTGTGTATGGTGTTAGATAGTGTTCTAATTTCATTCTTTTACATGTAGTTGTCCAGTTTCCCCAGCACCATTTATTGAAGAGACTATCTTATCTCCATTGTATTCTTGCCTCCTTTGTCATAGATTAGGTGGCCTTAGGTATGTGGGTTTATCTCTGGGCTTTCTATCCTGTTCCATTGATCTATATTTCTGTTTTTGTGCCAGTACCATACTGTCTTGATCACTGTAGCTTTGTAGTATAGTCTGAAGTTGGGGAGTCTGATTCCTCCAGCTCTGTTTTTCTTTCTCAAGATTGCTTTGGCTATTCAGGGTCTTTTGTGTTTCCATACAAATTGTGTAATTTTTTTGTTCTAATTATGTGAAAAATGCAATTGGTAATTTGATAGGATTGCATTGAACCTGTAGATTGCTTTGGGTAGTATAATTATTTTCACAGTATTGATTCTTCCAATCCAGGAGCATGGTATATCTCTCCATCTGTTTGTGTCATCAGCATGCCCTGCAGTTCACTCACACTCTAAGAGTTTTGTATGATTTGTCCAATAATGAACTAATTATTTTTCTCAAAAATTATCATCATCCTCCAGCATAGACAGCTGCTATAAATGCCAAACTAGTATCTCACACTCAGCTTCTCCCTTCTGCATTCACTAGGTACATTCTCCGTGACATCTTTCTCCATCACTCTCTAACACCTTTAATGACTCCCCATCATTCACAAGTTCAAGCCTGACTATAAGGCTTCATTTCTGTTTCTGGGTCTTTAGACCAAGTTTCTTGGTTCCCAGGGTTCCAGGCCCCATCGTGGTTGATGGCTTTGGGATTTTCTTTATGATCTCCCTACTCTGGTCCTGGTTGCTTGACCCTACTTCTCGGATTATGAATAAAACCATTGCCCCTTCACTCCATCTTTGCATATGAAATATTCTCCAATGTTCTCAAGTCATACTGCTGTCATTTGACACAGGTGATTTTGTCAATATTCGATTTATCTTTACACACACATAAACACACATATTGCACCATTCAGTTGACCTGAGCACCCATTATTTACTCAGATGCGTGCCTTTGTTCATGTTAAACATACATGCATGTGCTCGTGCATGCACATATATAGCGACATGGATCATGATGAGTTAACTCTAACAGGTGTGTAAAAGCCTTTGAAGTTATGGTGAACAAGAAGCTGAATATGAATCGATAGTGAGATGAATTTGTCAAAAAAATGTGCATGCTATCTCGGTTTGAATGGAGGGAGGTAAATCATACATTCATCTAACAGTATTATTGATTTTCTATGCTGGATGTTCCAGATGTGATACAGTTCCTGCCTTTTTGAAGTTTAATGTCTATAGGGAAAATATACATTAAACAATTGTATCCGTAGAAATGAGTATAAAATTATAAATTGTGATAAATTCTGTAAGGGAGAAGAACAGAGTGCAGGTATAATGGAGAGCTAATTTAAATTAGGAGGTGAGAGTAGCCTCTCTGGGGAAGTGAATGAGAATTGAAGGGCAGAGCCAGGAGATGTGTGAGAGGAAGAGAATTCCAGGCAGAAGGAACCAGGTGACAAAGGCCAGGTTAAGGAGCTGAATATTATCGTAGGTTTAATGGGCGATCATTGAAGCTGGGTTTTAGTGGATAGGCATCATCTCTTTCATGGTGGTTATACCACCGCAGTGTGGAGTAGACTCTTTATTCTATTTTGCAAAGTTAATGTTATTATAGATAGATTATAACTTTTAAAAACCAGTGTTGCAGATGAGAAGAGCCCCTGAAAGCCGGGAGGAAGCTAGTGGTGATTAATCTGGAGAAGACAAGATGCCAGGAAGAAGAAAGGAAAGAAAAATAGTATTTATTGAGCGTTTGTTATATGGTAGTCACTGTGTTAGGAACTGTCACATATATTATCTCATCCGATCCTTACCACAACCCTGAAAGGTAGGCGTTAGTTCCATTTTACAGATGGAGAAATTGCGGTTGGGTAAGATTTAATTGTTTGCACAGTTAATAAATGGTAGAACCAGCTTTCAAACTTAATTTTACTTGATGTTGGTGCTCTTCTGTGACACCATTTTCACAAGATAATTATTTTCAGATCTCCAAAGGGTTGTCAAGAGTCAGAAAGATAAGCTTCCTAGGTTCCCATAACAGACTAAGGCAGCATGTGCAGCTGAGGGTAGAAAGGGTTCAGTTGAAGCAGCATCAATGGAAACAGTGGAGTTAGGAGCCCCATCAGTGAGGAAGTTAGGTGAGGCAAATAGACCTGGAAAGCCAGGGGTTAGCAGAGGAATGCAACCGAGCGTCTGGAAGATGCAAAGGAGAGTCTGAGAGTGGGGGGAACCTATTCAGTGAGTCCAAAGCTGTGGCAGCCATATGTGCACTCCTTGGACCACCCCTAAAGAACGAGCTGGGCCGTGAGCCGTGAGGTATAGAGCCTTGGAGCCACACTCTTCCTGGGCATTCTTCTCTGGCTGGTTACCAAACACAGTAGCCATACTAGGGCCTGACCACTTCTGCCCAGGGCGAGATTCCTCAAGCAGGCATTCTTTGCTCTGGAGCCTCTCAGTGGATTCCCTAAGACTTTGTCAGATGGTCATTGAAGTCTAAAGCTCTCCCTGCCCAATCCATCTGCTTCCCAGAAGACCTGAACTGACGCAGAAGCAAAAAGTAGAGGGAAACTAGGAGTCAGGCTGCTGGCTTGGACCATGATATTAATAACAAAGTTTTATATAGCACTTATTATGTGCCAGGCACTGTCCTAGAACCCTTATGTCTATTTACACAAATAGTACATTTAATCCTCAAGACACTGTGAGTGAGGACTACTATTATTATCACTTATAGATGGGGATTCTCAGAAAAATACATAAATTACTCTAAGATCTCACAACTAGTAATTTGAAGATCCAGAATTTGTACCTGCGCAGTCTGACATAGAATTAAAGTTTATAACCCCTGAGTTCTCTTTGGGCAACCCACTTCAGGGCAGTTATAGATAAACTTGAAAGACACAGGATGAAGACCTTGTAAAGTATTTGCATTGGTGTGGGGTGGCCTTCCTGATCTCTCTCTCCCCTCTCACTCTCCTACACTTTGTTCCCCCAACAATGGGCTTCCTTCCTTTTCCAGATTTCTCTGGGCCCTTTGTCTTCAGGGCCTTCACAAGAGCTACTGCCTTGGCCTGGTACCCTCCTCCTCACATTTGTCTAACTTCACTGGTCCAAAGTCTACCGATCCTCCAGGTCTCGGATTATCACCATGGCCTTGAGGAAATCTATCCTAACCACCAGCCTGTGTTCAGTCACTCCATTACACTCATTCATGGCATCCAGTACTTTTCTTCCAGAACTCCTATTACACCTTCAATGATGTAACTAATTTGGTAATGACTTGTTTGATGGTCATGAATACATTGATTGGATGTGGTTCTACCCCAGCAGCTTGGGTCTCAGCCAAAAAGGAGAGAGGGTAGACAGAGGCTTACAGGAGGTGCACATCCTACTCAGAAGAAGAATATATGTTTGAAAAGTAGGTCGGGATGACATAGACAGGCATTGCGTGTACCATCACCAGAGGTTGTGAAGAGGATAGTTGACACCTGGTGGGAATTTGGGAGAGGAGAAGCCACATTGCAGGTCTGATTACAGAGCCCATTGTAAACCTTCTGTCTCTGAGCATCCCCGAGTGACCTCTCTGATGTTATACGTCCACAGGTGACCTTCCATCACCCAGAGGATGTGTATTTGATCCTCATAAAATAAGGCAGCACAATGTGGTGAAACATCTAGAGGCAGAACGTGGAGCGTCGTCTCTGTTTTGGGTTTGGTTTTTATTCCTGCACTGCTGAAAGCCAGGCCCCTCCTTCCCACACCACCCATCCTGTTTCCTTAGCTGAGAAATGAAGAGATAGACTAGATGATCCCCAAGGTCTTTTAATTCTGAGAATTATAGGCTATATTTCTTAGGATGACTGTTCCACCCTTTCAGAGTCCAACCCTTTTTAATATCATAGGCCTTTTTCCTGCCTTATCAGTGATCGACACAAGGAAAAAATGATCCTTGCCTAATACAGCTGTAGCTTGAAAGAATTGTAATGAAAAAAAATTATTTTCTATAAGACTTTGAATTTCCTAAAGCTCTTACATAAATAAATTGTTTATCTAATTTATCTCAAGAATGATGTGACACGGATGATATTATTTCCACTTAATGAATGATGAAACTAAGTTTCAAGGAGGAACGTAATATGCCCAGGGTCTCAGTGCTGGAAGCATTTCTGAGGCTCGAACCAGCTCTGAAGCTCAGCAATGTTGTCATTATTGTATGTTGTCAAGTAGGGTCAAGGAACAAAATTTAAGTAGTATTTGTACGCAGTGAACGTGCATGTAAACTTGGTCACTGGCTTTGTATATGTAATCATAACTGAGAACTGAAAACCAATTATTTCATTCAGCGGATTATTTCACTGAAGATCAGTTCATTAAAGAAATATTTGTGGAAGTATTTAGCAAGTGAAAAATCCATATATTCTTGCTATGAGTGTACTTAATAAAGGAAAAAACCCCAAGGACACCTGTTTCAGTCATTCGTTTTCAGGCTAAACATTCCAAGTATCTCAGCTTTTACAAGTGGTAACCAAGTAATATATCTAAGTAGTGGGGAAGAAAAAGAAATTTGGGGAGAAAATTATTTTGGTATCAATCTTTCAAAGAGTTATTGTTTGAAGGCAGATTTTTAAAAAAATTCTGAAAAGTACCTTTGTTTTTTTCTCTCTTGATGGCTGAATGGGCTTTATGTTGGAGTGGTTTGGGTGGGGAATGTTTTCTCCAGAAAGACAGCATGGTTGGGGGATACAGACTGGGGTTGAGCGGAGGTGGACTAGGTTCTCATCTCAAGTCACTGGTCTCTGGGAGATTCTGGATGAGCCAGTGTTACCTGTCTGGGCCTTCCATTCCCTAACTGTAAACTGGGAGTAACTTGTCAAATGTTCAGACGTAATGGCCAACATAGACATAGTTACTTTAATCCTTGTGTGTAAGACTTTAGACAGCTTAAGTTCTTCCTTATTCATCATCTTATTTATTTTCTCCCCAATTCCTGAGACATAGGTAAGAAAGAGAAGTGCACGTCCCCTTGGTAGACAAGGAAACTATTACCCAGGTGAGGTAAATGGACTTGCCCAAAGTTGTAGTGCTAGGATGGTGGGGAGCCCGGACTTGACCTCAGGTCTGACGGTTCTAATCTGGGATGTTTTCTCCTCCACCATGAGGTGCTGACTTGCAGAGGCGAGCCAGCTGAACGAAAGTTCTGTGTTTCCTTTCTAACATGCAGCTCTGGAGAAGGATGTGTAAGGTGACTGAGGCTGGTGAGAAAGGAATTTATGTGGAAGAGGCATCTGTGCATTAATGCGGTGAGTGAGAAGTCGAACTAACATCTAATTTTAGTTTGCAGCTAGTGCCGTGTTCCTGTTAATCGTATTCAGTCAGGCTGACTAAGGAGAAAAGAATAAAATAAACATTTCACTTAACCTTTACAATTTGTATATTTTGATGGTCCCACCAGCTTTAGAATACCATTCCCCCTGTAATTGTCAGCCATTGTCTATGCTCCCCACATACTCAACTGCTTCTCTGCTCTCAGTTCTTTCTCTTCTCCTCCTATTTCATCCTTAAGATGTTTCCTTCCCCTGCTTCCTACCTCCTGGCACCCCTCACGCCCACCGCCTTCAGTCCCGAGTCCCTGTTTGTTCTCTCTTCTCCTCCTCTACTTGGAGACATGAAGCTGGTGCAAGTGGAGTTGGAACAGAGGTCACTCAGAGGTGACCTATTAGATGTTCTGCACACAAGGATCTCCAGGAAGAGGAGGGGCATGAAACCCCATAAACCACAGAAGCAGGAATTTGACAACCTCTTCAAGGCACAGGAAACAAAGGAGGAGGAAAAGAAAAGAAGCAAGTGAAAGAGTAAAGTAAAAGAATCTTTTTATCTTGACATTCTCATCCTACCTAGGAAAAAACCACCACCAGGAAAACATGAAGTGAAGGCTATGGAATGGAAGTGCTCTTTGTGTTATTGTGTTCAACGTGGTAACTATGAATGCAAGAATTCAACAATAATAATACAAGGGATTGGGGTGGATGAGGCAGTGGAGTTTAATACAGAGGGATTATCATGGTACAACTCCTCAGTGGGAGTTGGAAGTTATTTTCAGGTTGATCTGAATCAGAAAGTTATATATCCCAACAAAATGTGAGCAGGGTGCAAATCTCTCTTACTGTAGCCAGCTGGCCAGAACTCAAAGCCTCTAGAGTAGATTTGTGCTGGGCTGTCCAATGTGGTAGCCACTAGCCACATGTGCCCTTGGAACACATGCAATTTGACGAGGCCAGATCCAGATGTTCTGCAAGGCTGAAACACACACCAGATTTTCAAAACATAGTATAACAGAAAAAAATAAAAAGGAATGTGAAAGATCTCATTAATGATTTTTGAAACTTGATAACATGCTGAAATAATGTTTGATGATTTTTAATATATATATAAAATTATTTTTTTACTCTTTTTAATGTGGCTGCTAGAAAATTTGAGAATACATATATGATTCATATTTGTCCGTCTCATTCTGTTTCTATACGACGGCCCTGGATTAGAGTTCCAGAGTTGCAGTTAGGAACAAACAGAAAGAGAAATCCTTTCCAGAATCATGATTAGTATGCCCAGTCTAGGCAACACTGGAGAGTATGTGAGGCAGAAAATTGTCTTAAGAGTGTTGTTGATAAAATCTAGGTACTCCAAGTGAACGTTGAACAACTGTGGGTAGAACTAGAAAAAACAGGCCGATGTTGGCAGCGTGTGGTAACAGAAACAACTTCTCGGAGAAGGCAGTGCATGGAGCGAGTGGAGTTAGAATCCCTCCAGGAGGGGAAGCCAGGCCAGATCAGCCAGACTTTTCATTTTCACTATATTTCCCTGAAGTTGTTTTCGGTTTTAGTGAGGAAGAATGGAAAGTTCTTAGGAGGAACATATTGTTACCTACATATTACTGTATAAGACATTGTGCATATTTGCATACAAATGGTTACACTTAATGTAAAATTGCAGTTAGTCCTGCACGGAGCGTGAATTTTATAATGCCCAATAAATCCTTTTGTGGGCTTTGTTAAGGTCCATTTTAGGAACTGCTTTAGGTATTCTTGTGGCTCTCCATCTCAATTTGTATTTCTTTGGCGTGCAGGATCTTAGTTCCCCAACCAGGGATCAAACCTGTGGACCCTGCAGTGGAAGTGTGGATTCTTAACCACTGGGCTGCCAGGGAGGTCCTTCCATCTCAATTTGGAACTACCTCAGACAAAATTCCAGCGACCAGAGGATCCAAAAAAAAAAGCAAGTGATCCTTCATAATGAATGTGATCTGTGCTGCTTCATGGCAGCACAGATCACATCATGTTATATGGAAGTGAGCCTGTAAGGCCCCGGGGAGCCAGGAGCAGAGGTGAGGCTGGGCTTTTCCAGCTCCACCACCCACTACAGGGAGCATGCTGGGGCCGAGGATGCAAAATAAATAAATCTTCAGTTTCCTCATTGTAAAAAGGGGAGAATTCCTCACTCTTGGGATGGTAAGAATTAAAGCAGCTATAGAAGAAAAGTGCTTAGAACAATACCTGACACTCAGGTTTCATTTAAAAACACATGGTAGCGACCTTCAAGATGGTGGAGGAGTAAGACATGGAGATCACCTTCCTCCCCACAAATACATCTACATGTGGAACAACTCCTACAGAACACCTACTGAATGCTGGCAGAAGACCTCAGACTTCCCAAAAGGCAAGAAACTCCCCATGTACCTGGGTAGGGCAAGAGAAAAAAGAAAAAACAGAGACAAAAGAATAGGGGCGGAACCTGCACCTCTGGGAGGGAGCTGTGAAGGAGGAAAATTTCCATATACTAGGAAGACCCTTCACTGGTGGAGATGGGGCGTGGGCGGGGGAGAAACTTTGGAGCCACGGAGGGGAGCACAGCAACAGGGGTGCAGAGGGCAAAGTGGACAGATTCCTGCACAGAGGGTCAGTGCCGACCAGCACTCACCAGCCTGAGAGGCTTATGTGCTCACCCGCCGGGGCGGGTGGGGTCTGGGAGCTGAGGCTCCAGCTTTGGAGGTCAGATCCCAGGGAGAGGACTGGGGTTGGTGGCATGAACACAGCCTGAGGGGGCTAGTGTGCCATGGCTAGCCAGGAAGGAGTCCAGGAAAAAGTCTGGAACTGCCTAAGAGGCAAGAGACCATTGTTTCAGGGTGTGCAAGGAGAAAGGATTAAGAGGACCGCCTAAACGAGCTCCAGAGATGGGCGCGAGCTGCAGCTATCAGCATGGACCCCAGAGACGGGCATGAGACGCTAAGGCTGCAGCTGCAGCCACCAAGAAGCCTGTGTGCAAGCACAGGTCACGATCCACACCTCCCCTCCTGGGAGCCTGTGCAGCCCGCCACTGCCAGGGTCCCGTGATCCAGGGACAACTTCCCCAGGAGAACACATGATGCACCTCAGGCTGTTGCAACATCATGTCGGCCTCTGCCACCACAGGCTCATGCCTCATTCCATACCCCTCCCTCCCCCTGACCTGAGTGAGCCAGAGCTCCCGAATCAGGTGCTTCTTTAACCCTGTCCTGTCTGAGTGAAGAACAGACGGCCTCAGGCAACCTACACGCAGAGGCGGGTCCAAATCCAAAGCTGAACCCCAGGAGCTGTGAGAACAAAGAAGAGAAAGGGAAATCTCTCCCAGCAGCCTCAGGAGCAGCGGATTAAATCTCGACAATGAACTTCATGTACCCTGCATCTCTGGAATACCTAAATAGACAATGAATCATTCCAAAATTGAGGTGGTGGACTTTGGGAGCAACTGGAGACTTGGGGTTTGCTTTCTGCATCTAATTTGTTTCTGGTTTTATGCTTATCTTAGTTTAGTATTTAGAGTTTATTGTCATTGGTATATTTGTTTATTGATTTGGTTGCTCTCTTCCTTTTTTTCCATATATAGATATATATATTGTTTTCCTTTTTCTGTTTTTGTGAGTGTGTATGTGTATGCTTCTTTGTGTGATTTTGTCTGTATAGCTTTGCTTTTACAATTTCTCCTAGGGTTCTGTCTGTCCATTTTTTTTGTTTGTTTGTTTGGTTTTCTTAGTATAGATTTTAGCACTTGTTATCACTGAAAGATTGTTTTTTAGGTTTGGTTTCTCTCTTCTTTCTTTTTTATTACTTTTTAAATTTTTAATAATTTTTATATTTTATTTTAATAAATTAATTTTACTTATTTATTTATTTTTCTTTCTTTCTTTCTTTCTTTTCTTCTCCTTTTTCTTCTGAACTGTATGGCTGACAGGGTCTTGTTGCTCCGGCCGGGTGCCAGGCCTGTGCCTCTGAGGTGGGAGAGCTGAGTTCAGGACATTGGTCCACCAGAGACCAACTGACTCCACATAATATCAAATGGCAAAATCTCTCCCAGAGATCTCCATCGCAACACTAAGACCCAGCTCCACTCAATGACTAGCAAGCTACAGTGCTAGACACCCTATGCCAAACAACTAGCAAGACTGGATTGCAACCCCACCCATAAGCAGAGAGGCTGCCAAAAAATCTTAATAAGGTCACAGACACCCCAAAAGATGCCACTGAATGTGGCCCTGCCCACCAAAAAGACAAGATCCAGCCTCATCCACCAGAACACAGGCACCAGTCCCCTCCACCAGGAAGCCTCCACAACCCACTGAGCCAAGCTTAGACACTGGGGGCAGCAACCAAAAACAATGGGAACTACGAACCTGCAGCCTGTGAAAAGGAGACCCCAAACACAGTAAGTTAAGCAACATGAGAAGACAGAGAAACACACAGCAGATGAAGGAGCAAGGTAAAATCCTATCAGACCAAACAAATGAAGAGGAAATAGGCAGTCTACCTGAAAAAGAATTCAGAGTAATGATCGTAAAGATGATCCAAAATCTTGGAAACAGGATGGAGAAAATACAAGAAACATTTAACAAGGACCTAAAAGAACTAGAGGACAAACAAAAAATGATCAACAACACAATAAATGATATTAAAAATTCTCTAGAAGGAATCAATAGCAGAATAACTGAGGCAGAAGACAGATAAGTGACCTGGAAGATAAAATAGTGGAAATAACTATATTGAGGACAGTCTCAGAGACCTCTAGGACAACATTAAACACACCAACGTTCGAATTATAGGGATCCCAGAAGAAGAAGAGTAAAAGAAAGGGACTGAGAAAATATTTGAAGAGATTAGAGTTGAAAACTTCCCTAATATGGGAAAGGAAATAGTCAGTCAAGTCCAGGAAACACAGAGAGTCCCATACAGGATAAATCCAAGGAGAAACATGCCAAGACACATATTAATCAAAGTGTCAAAAATTAAATACAAAGAAAAAATATTAAAGCAGCAAGGGAAAAACAACAAATAACACACAAGGGAATCCCCATAAGGTTAACAGCTGATCTTTCAGCAGAAACTGCAAGCCTGAAGGGAGTGGCAGGACATATTTAAAGTGATGAAAGGGAAAGCGCAACAATCAAGATTACTCTACCTGGCAAGGACCTCATTCAGATTTGATGGAGAAATTACAACCATTACAGACAAACGAAAGTTAAGAGAATTCAGCACCACCAAACCAGCTTTACAACAAATGCTAAAGGAACTTCTCTAGGCAGGAAATACAAGAGAAGGGAAAGACCTATAAAAACAAACCCAAAACTATTAAGAAAATGGTAATAGGAATATAAATATTGATAATTACCGTAAATGTAAATAGATTAAATGCTCCAACCAAAAGACAGAGTGGCTGAATGGATACCAAAACAAGACCCGTATATATGCTGTCTACAAGAGACCCACTTCAGACCTAGGGACACATACAGATTGAAAGTGAGGGGTTGGAAAAAGATATTCCAAGCAAATGGAAATCAAAAGAAAGCTGGAATAGCAATTTTCATATCAGACAAAATAGACTTTAAAATAAAGTCTATTATAAGAGACAAAGAAGGATACTACATAATGATCAAGGGATCAATCCAAGAAGAAGATATAACAATTGTAAATATTTATGCACCCAACATAGGAGCACCTCAATACATAAGGCAAATGCTAACAGCCATAAAAGGGGAAATTGACAGAAACACATTCATAGTAGAGGACTTTAACACCCCACTTTGACCCATGGACAGATCATCCAAAATGAAAATAAATAAGGAAACACAAGCTTTAAATGACACATTAAACAAGAAGGACTTAATTGATATTTATAGGACATTCCATCCAAAAACAACAGAATACACTTTATTCTCAAGTGCTCATGGAACATTCTCCAGGATAGATTATGTCTTGGGTCACAAATCAAACCTTGGTAAATTTAAGAAAATTGAAATCGTATCAAGTATCTTTTCTGACCACAACGTTATGAGACTAGATATCAGTTACAGGAAAAAAGCTGTAAAAGTACAAACACATGGAGCCTAAACAATACACTACTAAATAACCAATAGATCACTGAGGAAATCAAAAAATAACTAGAAACAAATGACAATGAAGACACGATGACCCAAAACCTATGGGATGCAGCAAAAGCAGTTCTAAGAGGGAAGTTTATAACAAAACAATCCTACCTCAAGAAACAAGAAAAATCTCAAATAAACAACCTAACCTTACACATAAAACAATTAGAGAAAGAAGAACAAAAAAACCCCAAAGTTAGCAGAAGGGAAAAATCATAAGTTCAGATCCGAAATAAATGAAAAAGAAATGAAAGAAACAGTAACAAAGATCAATAAAACTAAAAGCTGGTTCTTTGAGAAAATAAACAAAATTGTTAAACCATTAGCCAGACTCATCAAGAAAAAAAGGGAGAAGACTCAAATCAACAGAATTAGAAATGAAAAAGGAGAAGTAACAACTGACACTGCAGAAATACAAAGCATCATAAGAGACTACTACAAACAACTCTATGCCAATAAAATGGACAACCTGGAAGAAATGGACAAATGCTTAGAAAAGGTCAACCTTCTGAGACTGAACCAGGAAAAAATAGAAAATATAAACAGACCAATCACAGGTACTGAAATTGAGACTGTGATTAAAAATCTTCCAGCAAACAAAAGCCCAGGACCAGATGGCTTCACAGGTGAATTCTATCAAACATTTAGAGAACAGCTAACACCTATCCTTCTCAAACTCTTCCAAAATATAGCAGAGGGAGGAACATTCCCAAACTCATTCTACAAGGTCACCATCACCCTGATACGAAAACCAGACAAAGATGTCACAAAAAAAGAAAACTACAGGCCAATATCGCTGATGAACGTAGATGCAAAAATCCTCAGCAAAATAGTAGCAAACAGAATCCAACAGCACATTAAAAGGATCATACACCATGATCAAGTGGGGTTTATCCCAGGAATGCAAGGATTCTTCAATATATGCAAATCAATCAATGTGATACACCATATTAACAAACTGAAGGAGAAAAACCATATGATCATCTCAGTAGATGCAGAAAAAGCTTTTGACAAAATTCAACATCTATTTATGATAAAAACCCTCCAAAAATTAGGCATAGAGGGGACTTACCTCAACATAATAGAGGCCATATATTACAGACCCACAGCCAACATCGTTCTCAGTGGTGAAAAACTGAAGCCATTTCCACTAAGATCAGGAACAAGACAAGGTTGTCCACTCTCTCCACTATTATTCGACATAGTTTTGGAAGTTTTAGCCCCAGCAATCAGAGAAGAAAAGGAAATAAAAGGAATCCAAACCAGAAAAGAAGAAGTAAAACTGTCACTCTTTGCAGATGACATGGCACTATACATAGAGAATCCTAAAAATGCCACCAGAAAACTACTAGAGCTAATCAATGAATTTGGTAAAGTAGCAAGATACAAAATTAATGCACAGAAATCTCCTGCATTCCTATACACTAATGATGAAAAACCTGAAAGAGAAATTAAGGAAACACTCCCATTTATCACTGCAACAAAAAGAATAACATACCTAGGAATAAACCTACTAAGGAGACAAAAGACCTGTATGTAGAAAACTATAAGACACTGATGAAAGAAATTAAAAGTGATACAGACAGATGGAGGGATATACCATTTCTTTCACTGGAAGAATTAATATTGTGAAAATGACTATACTACCCAAAGCAATCTACAGATTCAATGCAATCCCTATCAAACTACCAATGGCATTTTTCACAGAACTAGAACAAAAAATTTCACAATTTGTATGGAAACACAAAGGACCCCAAATAGCCAAAGCAATCTTGAGAAAGAAAAATGGAGCTGGAGGAATCAGGCTCCTGGACTTCAGACTATACTACAAAGCTACAATAATCAAGACAGTATTGTACTGGCACAAAAACAGAAATATAGATCAATGGAACAGGATAGAAAGCCCGGAGAGAAACCCACGCACATATGGTCACCTTATCGTTGATAAAGGAGGCAAGAATATACAGTGGAGAAAAGATAGCCTCTTCAATAAGTGGTGCTGGGAAAACAGGTCAGCTACATGTAAAAGAATGAAATTAGAACACTCCCTAACACCACACACAAAAATAAACTCAAAATGGATTAGAGACCTAAATGTAAGGCCAGACACTCTAAAACTCTGAGAGGAAAACATAGGCAGAACACTCCATGACATAAATTACAGCAAGGTCCTTTTTGACCCACCTCCTAGAGAAATGGAAATAAAAACAAAAATAAATAATTGGGACCTAATGAAACTTAAAAGCTTTTGCACAGCAAAGGCAAACATAAACAAGACCAAGACAACCCTCAGAATGGAACAAAATATTTGCAAATGAAGCAACTGACAAAGGATTAATCTCCAAAGTTTACAAGCAGCTCAATATCAAGAAAACAAACAACCCAATCCAAAAATGGGCAGAAGGGCTTCCCTGGTGGCGCAGTGGTTGAGAGTCCGCCTGCTGATGCAGGGGACACGGGTTCGTGCCCCGGTCTGGGAAGATCCCATGTGCCACGGAGCGGCTGTGCCCATGAGCCATGGCCGCTGAGCCTGCGCGTCCGGAGCCTGTGCTCCTCAATGGGAAAAAAAAAAAAAAAAAAAAGCAAAAATGGCCAGAAGACCTAAATAAACATTTCTCCAAAGAAGATATACAGATTGCCAAAAAATACATGAAAGGATGCTCAACATCACTAATTATTAAAGAAATGGAAATGAAAACTGCAATGAGATATCACCTCACACCAGTCAGAATGGCCATCAACAAAAAACCTACAAGCAATAAATGCTGGAGAGGGTGTGGAGAAAAGGGAACCTTCTTTCACTGTTGGTTGGAATGTAAATTGATACAGCCACTATGGAGAACAGTATGGATGTTCCTCAAAAAACTAAAAATAGAACTACCATATGACCCAGCAGTCTCACTACTGGGCATATACCCTGAGAAAACCATAATTCAAAAAGAGTCATGTACCACAATGTTCACTGCAGCTCTGTTTACAATAGCCAGGACGTGGAAGCAACCTAAGTGCCCATCGACAGATGAATGGATAAAGAAGATGTGACACCTGTATACAATGGGATATTACTCAGCCATAAAAAGAAACGAAATTGAGTTATTTGTAGTGAGGTGGATGGACCTAGAGTCTGTCATACAGAGTGAAGTAAGTCAGAAAGAGAAAAACAAATTCTGTATGGTAACACATATATATGGAATCTAAAAAAAAAAAGGTCATGAAGAACCTAGGGGCAAGACGGGAATAAAGACACAGACCTACTAGAGAATGGACTTGAGGATATGGGGAGGGGGAAGGGTTAGCTGTGAGAAAGTGAGAGAGTGGCATGGACATATATACACTATCAAATGTAAAATAGATAGCTAGTGGGAAGCAGCTGCATAGCACAGGGAGATCAGCTCTGTGCTTTGTTACCACCTAGAGGGGTGGGATAGGAGATGCAAGAGGGAGGGGATATAGGGATGTATGTATATTTATAGCTGATTCACTTTGTTATAAAGCAGAAACTGACACATCATTGTAAAGTAATTATACTCCAATAAAGATGTCAAAAAAACAAAAAAGAAATGTAGAACTTGAACAGGCTTATTAAAAAAACCCAAAAAAACAAAAAACCACATGGTAGCTGCTGTCAAAAAGTACCTAGAAGACGAATAACCATATAATGGTGTCCTAAAATTCCTAGGCAAAGGTCCTAGTCGCTTCCAAAAGAGAGATTGACTGTAGCAGAGTGTGCAGGAGCCTAGATGGGTTTTGAACATGAAATAGGAGCGTGAGGTGGGACCTGGCTGTGATGACATGAGGAAGTAGCACGCCCCACACATGAAAGAGCATGGCTCGTGGTGGAGGGTAGACTGTAATTGCTTCTTATGGTTGGAATACAAGTGCCCTGGAGGAGGGGCGAGAGATGGGCTGGCTGAGCCCAGAGAGTAATCCCCTTTTCCATGGCTGTCAGGAGCTCCGGAAGGTGATGAGAGGACAGAAGAGCCGGAGAAAACCTCCCAGACCCAGGCGCAGACGCGGTGGGCCATTTGGACCTCCATCATCTGAGAGGTGAAACCCCAATCGTGTGCCAAGTTGCCTCTTCAGGCTCTGGTCTCTCCCCACAGTGGACTGTTTGCCTGTCTGGAATGAGATAATTTGTCAGACACCAGCTGCTGATCATGCTTTCCTCATGGGCACATTTATTATGATGTTACAACGCGCATGAAGAATCTTTACCATCTCTCGAGTGAAAATTATTAAACTTTTTTTTTTGGCAGAAATTTTCAAACCTTCCCTCTGCCAGAGACAGCATCGGTCACAGACTGTGTCGAGGGAGCAGAGCGAGGGGGCGATCCTTGTCATAATGAACAAAACAGCAAGCAGAGAACCCCAGGGTGTGGGGCTGGGGAAGGAGGACCCTCCAGAGCTTTGTGAGTAGCCTGGGAGTTTGGGAGCGAGGAAGTTTGGGCTGTGCGTTTCTGAGAGAGTGCAGAGGATGCGCTGGCTGGCTGGCTGGTTTCTAGAAGTGCACCATGTCTAATTATGTACCAGGAAGCAAGAAAAGGTGTAGGTCTGTCTGTCTTTCCAGTTCAGAGGGAGAAAAAAAAGATGTGGTGTCTCGCGTCTAAGAAACGAACAGGCTGACCTTTTCAGAGCGTCTGAAAGAAAAAACCAGATGTATTCCTCAAGAGTCACTGTGACTGAAGGCTTGCATTGTACACTCACATAAAGGGGGAGCTAACCAGAAAACAGCAGCTGATGATCTGAAGCCAGGCTGTGCTATTGTCCGGCACACAAATGTTCTACAAGGACCCGGACCACCATGCGGTTCTCTGTCCACAGACTATGGAGGTTGGAGGCGGGGCTGGGGAGTAAGGGCTTTTTTCCCTGATTTTCTTTCTTCCCCTTCTGAAACCTTTTCCTTCCAATCCCTCTCCAACCACTCACATTCAACTGCTAGCAATTCTTCCCACTGACCCTCTTCGCTCTCCAAATGGGGTGTGGGTCTCTGAAGGTTTTTCTCTTTGTACCTGACAATCCCATGTTGCAGGCCGGCTCCAAGGGAGGAGGTGAGGAGGTCTCAGATCCCTGGGGACAGTGACCGGGAACGGAGTGGCTGTGATTTATTTTCCATCGAGCAAAGTCATAGCCAGGCAAATGTGACTTGGGTGGCAGACAGGAGATTCTCCCCAGCCTCATCAAGGGCTGCTTCCCTATTGTCCTTGGAGAGGCTCGGGTGAATGCGGGTGGTGTTGGAGGGGGGAGGGGGAGGGGGAGGGGGAGGGGCAGCAAGATGAAAAAGAGGAGGCAGCTGAGGGAGGTGAAGTGAGATCCCGTGTCCATTCCAGGTCAGCTTCATCAGCCTTCACCATCCTCAGCTTCACTGGAAACACTGCAGCCTCCCTACAAACTGTGAAGTCCTTGAAGGGAGACGCTTGCCTTATCCTCCTTCTTGCCTTTCCATTGCCTTCACTCTTATATTGGCTCCAAGCAGGTTCCCAGTGAATGTCTACTAAATGGCATTAACCCTGTGCCCCCAGATCTTTGGATCGGGTTCATCCTTGTCATTCACAGAGTATCTCCTCCCAGCAGCAGCTCCATTGACTAACTAATGTGAAGAGGCTCCTGTCCCAGAAATTCTTTAACACTTCATTCTGCTGGAGTTTTTAATTGGGGGCGGGGCATGTCTGTAGATATTTACTAAACAACATTTATTGGCCAGCAGGCAAAGAGAAGTTCATCTAACAAAATGAAACCATAGCTCTCTGTCCTTTTAAGTGGTCTGACCACACTTTTCATAATCCGCTTGAGGCAGACTCAACAATATTCCAGAAGCAGGATCTTATTACTTCTATAGTTGAGATGAGAAATCCTACTACCTAATGGCTGGACACTGGAACACTTCGGGTCGAGCCTCAGGTGCTGTCCCTAAAGTAACAGGTTATACCCTGTTTTATATTTGCCATTGCACTTTGCACTGAAAAGAATTCTGATCATACATGTTTGTTTCTTGTCTCTTTCTCCCACTGGACTCTAAGTTCCAATGTAAAGACAGCAACAACAACGATTAATATTTATGGAGTGTTTAGTGTGTGTCAGGTACTATTTCAAAAGCTTCCCATGTATTATCTTATTCAACTTTTCGTTTTATGAAACTGTATTCCCAGTGTCAAGAAGAGTGGTGGGCACATTTGGAATTTAATAAATACTTCTCAAACCAGTAGAAGGAATGAATGCTAGACTCTTCCAAGATTGCAACAACTAACAATCAAAGCAAAGTCCTAGAAAAAAAAAAAGGTGTTATAAGGATGTGACCAAGTCAAAGGAATATCCTAATGAACCCTCGAAAGTACAGGTAAACCTTGTTTTGTGTGATAAATTTCATGGCCCCTGGATTTTTCAGGATATAATCTTATTTAAAAAGCATCAAGGAGTTAGTTATTTTAAGCCAGTTCTGTTGTGGAGTCTTTTGTTAAGCAAAGACACGTTTTGTAATGAAAATAAATCATCCCCCTCTTCGAAAATAGTAATCACTGGCAAGAACATCACAGATTAGCATTCTTCAAAGTGCTTTGCTACATATATACACATATATTTACACATAGGCTTTTAGCATCACCAGAGAACTCAGGCATCTATTCAGTGACAGTTCCTTTAAATACTAAGAAGCAAATACAATACTCCATTGAACAGATAAGGAAACTGAGGTGCAGGGCAGTGACATAATTAGTCCAGAGAAAGTCCCTTTGACAACTTCTGCCTCTGAAGGGTCGTCTCAGGCATGTTGTCATTTTGAATCTTGACCTGGGATAATTCAAACTTAGAATTAGCCTCACTGGTTAGGTTGTTTCCTGATCAGAGATGCCTGTTTCATACCCAGATTTAATAATTTATTAAAAAAAATACTTATTGAAGTCCTTTTATGTGGCTGGCATTGCTCTGAGAACTGGGAAGTCTGAAAGGAAACAAAATAGAAAAAAATTCATGCTCTCAAAGACTTTTCTGGTAACTCACTGTCCAAAATGATAGTCACGAGCCATATGTGGCTATTTGAATTTGAATTAAATTAATACATGTTTAAAAAATCAAAAATTCAGTTCATCATTTTCACTAGCAGATTTCAAGTTCTCAAATACTTGAGTTTTAAGTCAAGTATTAATTGCTACATACGACTAGGGGCTCAGGTATGGGAGGGCACAGTTATAGAATGCTGCAGAAAGTTCTATTAGATAGTGCCACTATGTAAGGGACAACAGACAGACAATAAACAGATATCAGTACATACAGTAATGTGTCTGGTGGCGGTGAGGGCTGTGGAGCTGATTAAAGCAGCGTTAGAGGACAAACAGAGATGGGCAAGGAAGTGCTCATTTATACGGGGTAGGAAGGGAAGATCTCTGAACAAGGGCCTGAATGGAGATGACTCAGACCCCATGGGTGGCTGGGGGGTGGAACATTCCAAGTAGGGAAGTGCTTTAGTACACTGCCCAACAGGTAGGATGCTTGTGAGGCCTTTCTGATGGGAATGGGTGCATGAGGAATGATTGGGGCTGAAATTAGAGTGGAAGGCTGGACCAGATCACACAGGGCCTCGCAAGTCATGATAGACCTCAGATCTCCTTGAGGGCTGAGTGCCAGCCATTTGGAGATTTGCCTTTACCTTCCCTTTCCTCTTTTCCTCTCAAACTTTCCCTCATTCTCTTTCTCCCTCACACCCCTGTACCTTATAACAACTCCTGTCTTTGTAAGAATAACAACCGGGAGAGTCACGCTTGGTTGACATTTTCACCTTCTGGCAGAGAGATACTGTGGGTAGTAAACAGTAGTCATCAGGGTAATCCACGCGAGTCCTAGACTTTACTATTCACCAAATCAAGGTGCTACACCATTTTTCTTCTTCTTGCATCTAACTCCTTTATTGAGCATGTACTGTGTAACCAGTGGTTTGCCCAGGAATGAGGGGATTCCCAGGACACCGCACTTTTCATGCTAAAACCAGCAAAGTCCCAGGTCAATCGTGGTCTGCTTGGGGTGGACATTGTGACTATAAAAACACAGTGCCGTATATCCACTAATATGTATAAAATGGATAACTAATAAGAACCTGCTGTATAAAAAACAAATAAAATAAAATTCAAAAACAAAACCAAAAACAGTGCCTGCCTTCGAGATGTCACAGCCTGGGAGAGAAAACAGACAATACAGAGCTCTGAGTGCTTTGATGGAAAAGAACACAGGAGCTTTGGCAAGTCGTACACTTGCAAGGCCTGAGTGCAGTGAGGGCAATGAAGGAGGACCTTGGCTTTAATTCTTTTTTTTTCCCCTCTCTTTTTTTAAATTGAAGTGTAGCTGATGTACAGTGTTGTGTTAATTTCTGCTGTAGAGCAAAAGGATTCAGTTATACATATATATATATATTCTTTTTCAAAAATTCTTTTCCATCATGGTTTATCATAGGATACTGAATATAGTTACCTGTGCTATACAGTAGGACCTTGTTGTTTATCCATTCTATATGTAATAGCTTACATCTGCTCACCCCAACCTCCCAGTCCATCCCTCCCCCAGCCCCCTCCCCTTTGGCAACTACCAGTCTGTTCTCCATGTCCATGAGTCTGTTTCTGTTTTGTAGACAGGTTCATTTGTGTCATATTTTAGATTCCACATATAAGTGATACCATATGTTATTTGTCTTTCTCTTTCTGACTTACTTCACTTAGTATGATAATCTCTAGTTGCATCCATGTTACTACAAATAGCATTATCTCATTCTTTTTTATGGCTGAGTAGTATTCCATTGTATATATGTACCACATCTTCTTTATCCATTCATCTGCTATTGGACAGTTATGTTGTTTCCATATCTTGGCTATTGTGAATAGTGCTGCTATGAACATAGGGGTGCATGTATCTTTTTGAATTATAGTTTTGTCTAGATATATTTGGCTTTAATTCTTGAAGCTGACTAAAGATGTCTACCTTGCTGCCTCAACTCCCATGTCTTTCTGGGCTCTCTGGAGAGACTTCATTAACAGGTAGACTGATGTGCACCCACGTGGCCGACTGTTTTCCACTGTGCCTTCCCCACCGGAAGACCAGATCACCACCTGACCTCAGAGATGCCACCAGCTCCCAGTTGCTCCATTCCTATTGCTTTGTTTGATTAGGAAGTCCTAGAAGGGGAAGGAGTGACTACATATGTGTCCACGGGGGTATCAATATTTGGGCAAAAAAGGCTGTTGATCACATCTGTCATTCTTTGCTGGCATCAAGAGAACTCGAGGGCATCTTCAAGAATGTATGTTCATCTAAATACGTGGGACAGAGGCGTCAGGCGGAAAGGCTTTTCCGAGGCATGCTGCATCTTGCTCGGTGAGTGCGCATTTCTCAATTCTTTCTCTGAAGCAGACGTTAAAACCTGCAGCACAGTCATTTAGAATTTCAAAGGTTTATTCTTCAGGGGGTGGGCCACAAAAGACACCACCATTATTCACATAATGCTGGGATGGTGGGGAACAGCCACACACCATTAACGAAGCCTGTGCAGCAAACCTTTATGGAGAAAGGCAAGAGCTATTCTGCCAGGATAAAGAAGATGCCTCATTACAGTGGCTTTAAGAAAAGATTATTATCATTATTGCTTTTTAAAATGCGCTCCTGCATCCTACCTAGGTTGGGAGAGCTTAAGAGGAGAAAAGCCAATTTTTAAAAGTAGTTCATAGATCACTAAAAAGTCACAAAACACTCAACATTCAGTACACATCTCCCCCCACCCCCAACCCCATTCTCCTCTCAGAGTTGAGGATGTCAATCTGCTTTTAGAAAAAAATCCAACACCCCCATCAAGAGACCCTTCCTTTCTTCAGACAGACACCTCTCAGTACTGCTCTGCCTGGTTTTAAATGGTGCCAGAATCCTAGCCAATGGTTCTAAGGACCAAACAAGATGGAGCTTCTCACACAGAAAGCTGCTGGTCCTTCAACATTATCTTGCTTGGCTTCACCTGTCATCTCCCTTTCCTTTGTTTTGGAATCACAGGAGGCGAACGCCACAGATCTGAGTTGGAAAACCAGGAGCCCAGGCTGCAGAACAGCCAGCAGACAACATTGTCTCTGAACTGCTATTGTTTCTATTTTAGGAGCACATTGAGTGATTAGCTTGGGTAACAGTAACATCGCATTACCTTGCACAGGCTGGAAATGTCTTTCAATAAGGAGGCAACACGGAGGCCATGTGATACAATCCCGTAGACAGAGCCAAGTGGAATACATCAAAGAGAGCCTTGATGCAGATGTTTCATGCAGAAGAAAATTAGGTCAGAGACCACTTCAATTTCAGCTTCTGCCAGCCTCGTTTGAGAGCTTCCAGTGAATTCGTAATGAATAGCTTCTAGGGCACTTTTCTCTCACTCAGTCACAGGCTGCCACAGCCAGATGAGCGTTCCATGTGGAATCTTCTCTCATTATTTAAAACTGCTACTTTGTGTTCTGAAATTCCAGAACCCTTCCAATGCACCACCACTCTGGCCTGAAACAAAAAGACTTGGAAAAGGCAGACAATAATCTGCATCATATCCTCTCTCTCTCTCTCCTATGCATCATACACATACATGTTTTTTAATACATCCCAAGCCCCTTTTTCATCTGTCTGTGCAGGTACATAAACCTTTGCTGAGGAATATTGGCGATGTCAGGCTTTTTTAAATCTTACTCAACTTTGAAGAAGCTGAGTGGCCTATAGATGACCAAAATGCTTTGTCGGCTTCTTGCAGGGAGCGTGCATGCGTGAGTGAGTGCGGCATGCATGTATAAAAAAAAAAAAAAGCTTTTCTCTGAAAAGAGCACAGAAGGGCAGTGTGACCTCCATGAAAGTGAATGATGCATCTTTTCCCTGCCCACCCTCAGCCCCATCGCACATGTTATTTATTATATTGGAGGGTGAGTTTCTAGAGCACCCTGGGATCTTCCTGTTTCAGATGCTTTTTCTGCCTACCCTTTGCAGGGTTCACACTGACAAATCCTTGCTGATTGGACTGGGGGTGTGTGGAGGGATGACTTCAATTCATGGCAGGAGAAGAATCATTAGATTCTGAATGCATTTAGAAGAGGGGCAGAGAGACAGACACGGAGGATCACAGAGGCTGCTCAAAGCTGGTGACGCTCCCATTTCCCATGGGAAAGGAAAGGAAGTGGCGGCCACAGCTCCAGCTCCCCATGACACAATTGCTTTGTCTTTGCAACCTCCAAAGCACCAGGGCATTCATTCAGGGTTGTTCTCAATTCTAGGGTTTGCACAGCGGTGGCAGAAAGCCTCGGAAAAGCCCTCAAAGGTCTGCTTCTGCTCCAGTCAAGGATGGAAAGGCACCAGGAAGATGTTGCCTCTCTGGTCGTGTCATTTAAAATGCTTTCTCTGCCTTAAAAAGACACTAGTCTTTCTGCCATGCTTCCCCAACTTGGTCTCCTCCCTGCCAGCGCTGTCCTGTGATCTCTTTCTTTCGATTTCACAGAGATGCACACACGCACACGCGCACGCACGAGCGCTCACGTGGATACATGCTTACACTCAAACTCAGTTAAAATTTCTGAGGAGGACAGAAGTGCAGCGGAGGCAGTTACAGTGAAATAAAAAGATGACCTGATGGAAAAGGAGAACTAGTTTAAGCTCCACCTATGTGTGAACTTGGACCAGCAGCTCTCTCCTCTGGGTTCAGGGTCCATATCCGGAAAATGTGGGTACCAATCCCTACATCCCTCACAGCTTTGATGCTGACTCAGTAAGTGATCTTTCTCATGTGTTATAAGCAATAGACATCATGTGGAAATGTTTGGCTGTGGTTGTAGCCCCAGATCTACCTACTGAGATGCTAACAAAGACCTATGATGCTCATAGACTAGCAGCAAGGAATATGGGCTTGGTCATGCAGCAGTGAGACAGCGTGATTCCTTCCAGACACACTGCAATGGGGCAGCTCAACGCAGCAGAAATAACATTGCCTTTGGAATCAGCTAGACTTGAGTTTGAATTTCGGCTCTGTCACTTCCTGGCTGTGTGACCGCAGGCGAGTCACTTAGGTTCTCTGATCCTGAGTTTCTTCCACAGTAATACTGGGGTGATACTCACTATGAAAGGTTGTTACAAGATTAACTGAAATATATGAAATATATGTGCCTGATACATGGTAGGTACTCAGCAAATATTAGTGTTATTTTTATTATTGCTATTAAAATTAATAATGGAGACATTCATGCATATATGCAGAAATGGCACGTATGACTTAATGTAGTCAAAAATTAACACTTTATTTGAATTGATTTTCCTTGCTCCGTGTGGAGAATCTAGACACATGTATAGACACGCACAACATACCACATGTGTGCATGCATGAATACACACATGAAATGCAGTTTATAAAGGCAGTAGCAACCATAGTTATTTCAAATGCTTATTAGAGATTTTGGCAAATAAGTGCTCAGTAAGTGCTAATTACATTTATTTTTATTTACAACAATATCTTTTGGTGTGAGTTCCCAACTTATCATGTACCCCTTGCCCATTCTCTTCTCTGAAAAGGCCTCTTCTTAAGAGGCAACTTGGTGCAGAGAAAATCTGTGTAAGTAGGAGTCAGGAGCCATCAATATGATGCTGAGTTCTTGATCACAAAACCGTAGCACTTCAGAGCTTGGCAGGTGAGAAACTGAAACACAAAGAGATTACGTGACTTGACCAAGGTCATAGAGGAACCTCAGTTCTCATGGAGTCCTCCCCTATGTCCTTCAGCATCATAAGGTTCAACGGAGGCCCTGAGCCTGAAAATGCTTGGCAGCAGTCAGGTGCTTTCCACCTGCCAGTGCCCCCTTCCCCAGCACCTGCCAGCCTTCCTACCGCAGCCCTGGCAGAAGGCCATCGTCACTGCAGTGACTGCAGAGCTGTCTGCCACCAGTGGCACCACTGTCCAACAGAGCACTGCCTGCCCAGAACTGGATTTTGTCCCTGTCAAGTTATGGGCCATGGAAGACAGCACAGCCTTGGGAAGGATGTCCGTGGCCCAGCACGCTGAGCAGCCTGGGCCAGTACCAAGACTGAGAGTCAAATATTGGTCTGCCAGGCTCTGGCTCTGTGTGCTGGTGTGTGACCATGGGCATTTCCAGAAGCTAGAGAGGCCAAATCAGGGGAAGAGAAACATCCATTTGTTCTGTTCTACACCTATTCATTCGCTCACTTGCTTACTCATTTTCCCATTCATTCATTTAGTTATTCTTTGTTGAAACAAGGCTTCTACGATTTCACTATTTAGTGAAAGAGATTACATGGATAGAGATACAAACCAATTACAATACAATATGGCGAGTGTTATAATAGCGAAATACCGTGGCCGCACAGGAGAGGGAGGCGTTCAGTTTTCCTGCTTTGCAAACACTAGTGGAAGTAGAGATTGTGTAATAATCAGGGTTGGATCCTAGAAATAAAACAGCTGATAAATAAATGTCTATATACACACATTTCTACAGACATACACACATATGCATTATACATATGCCTATATTCGTAGAGATTTGGCCTTATACGATTGTGGGAGTTGGTTTAACAGTCTATACATGGCTGTTGTCTGTACCAGGGTTTGGGAAACTTTTTCTGCCAGATAGTAAATACTTTAAGCTTTGCAAGATATATGGTCTCTGTAGCAACTACTCAGCTCTGCCAGTGAAACACGGAAGTAGCCCTTAACAATTCATAAACAAACAGGCATAGCTATGTTCCAATAAAACTTTACATGCATAAACAAGACAGGGGCCGGATTTGTCCTGTGGGCCATAGTTTGCCAACCCCTGGTCTTTGAGACTGGGTATGGAGGCCAGAGTCAGTAGGATGGCCACTGGGGAAGGAAGATGGATGTGAAGGGGAGGAGAGCAGTGCAAACTGGAGCCCATTGACCTGGGACTTGTGTCAGTCTCTCATTGCCTTCAAGTCTTCAGCTTCAGTGATGTATGTGTCTTGCAGGAGAAGTGGTGCCTTTCATCCTGGAGCTAAACCTACACGTGACCCAGGAATTGGAAAAACTGATAGAAGGTTCATTGGGAACTGGAGTTGCTGCTGGTTTGGCTGCTGCCCCATGACAACAAGGTAAGTCAGCAGATAAATAACAGTAGTGCCTGGTGCTCTTAAGTTGGTTGACCTTCTGAGTGTAAAATGCATATAGCTTCTGCTTCAATTCAACCGTGCAAAACTCATGCAAAATGACACTTAGGACCCACTCTAACTTGGAACAATGTAGGGAAGGAAATTCCGCCACATCATTCTTGTCTAGCTAAGTGATTCAATCAAGTCCACACAGATGAGAACATTTCAGAAGAGTTAACACTGAAAGCGGATGTTAAGCATGGGTGAGGATTTTCCAGGCAGAGGGCGTCTGTAGAATCCTCAGACAGTGTGTTTTGTGAGTGATCCGTTTTAAAGTGACCCCAACACAGAGCTCAAAAGGAAAAAGAAACAACCTGGTTTTTGCCTGCTAAACATTTGAAAAATTTATTTTCCTAATTTTTCACTGATTAACCATTTCCATCAGAATCCAGATGTGAGCAGTAAATGCTCACAGACTTGACTCAAGTCCCCACCCCCAGCTCCCGCATCCCTTTCAGAATGAGGATCAGTCTGCCTGGCCATCCCCAGCAGGCAAACCCACTCCTGGGACAAGCTGGCTGATCTGTCCATGTAGCTCTGGGCATCTAATGAGAATATTCACATTTAGCGATGGTTTAGCAGACAATTCCCATAAAGCTCTATTTCGAGTCACAGCACTGAATGTTTCCCCCTTTTTTAGTAACTTGTTCTTTCTTCCTGTGTTTTGTCTTCATTAATGCTGTCAGATTTTACTAGATGTTCTGGAACCAAGAGTTATATTTAATGCCTTATTCTTTCCAGTTCTTTCACTATATTGACATTACCTCCACAATACTTCTGGTCACCATCCACTCATCCATTCTCTACCCATATGTCCATCCTTCCATCTGACTTTGCATTTATTTGTCCATCCATTCATCTCCTTTTCTTTTTGGGTTACCATCCCATTTCAGTCTTCTATCATCTTTTGCTTACATGATTATAAGATCCAGTATATTTATTTTACTGAAAGGCTGAGTGAATGAATAGGATGTAGAGCAACACAGGCTTAGATTTGAATTTGTGTCTGTCCTTTACTAACTGTACAACCTTAAGCACATAATTGAAACTAAGTCTTACTATTCATGTCTCAGGGTTGTTGTAAGCGTTAAGATAAGGTGTATGTAGTAGATGATAGAATACCAGGCACATACGAGGTACACAGTAAGTATTATTTTACCCCCTTCTCCCTATTTCTGCCACTACCTTCTACCTTTTTTCAGATATCTTCTTCATAAATGCAACCAATTGTTACCTAACATCCCAGCCTTTGCTGAAGCCATACTGCTTTCTAAAACTGTATCCTCAATTCCTCACTTACTATTGAGATTCACCACTATTTGTCTCTGGGTCTTTGATCATGGAAACTCTTCTCATCAAATTATCCATTGTCTTATTTTTTTCTTTGTAAGAAATTTATCTGATTTCTTGGATCTACCCATTCCCCAGATAGAATGCTACCTCTTCCCATAACCCTTCCAGAATCCCCCAAATTGAAACTTTTGCTTCCCCTGCATTATTATAAGACTTTATTTGATGGGAAGGGGAAAGGGAACTGCATTTTTGAGCACTCTATTGAGTGTTGATATTTGCATCATATATTTTTTACAACCTTATAAAGTAGTTATTATCTTCATTTTTCAGCAGAACTTTCCCAAGGTCATTCAGCTAGTGAGGACCAGAGCAAAAATTCCAACCCACATCTATCTGATTCCAGATGTCCTTTTCATTTCCCTCTGCCTTGCCTTCCACTTTCTACACAATAATAGTGATAATTACATTTTGACATCTATGAAATATTAAAAAATAAAAAACATGATTGGTTCCATTAATGAATTATATTAAAGGATAGGGATAGTATTTTATTTTTTCTTATATCACCTTAAGTGTTCTGGTTTAACAATTTAAACATACCATTAAGGATGTGGTAAATGTTCAATTAAGTAACCTTCAATGAGCATATAGAACTTTCACTAGAATTCTTACTCTTGGGAGGTTTTTCCCCAATTTCAAATGTGGTAAATGACCAAAAATCCTTCAGCCATCATATTCTCAGGGTATGGTCAATTTCAGCTTTCTTTATTTTTAGTAAGGATGTCTAAAACAAAGAGAAAATTATTATTATTTGGTTAAGTTCTTATCACAATGGGCTATTTTGTGAAAATCCTTGGGCGATCCCTGCAGCCAGCAGGCAGCCAGCCCACTTGTTTATCTCTCCATGGCGTTAGTAACCCTGTAAAAGTTAAATTTGTTTTATTTATAGGTTGGAAGAGACTTCACCCATGAGGAGTGCTGCATAAATAGACTTTCGCCATCATTCTCCAAAGAGGTTGGGAAGGAACCACTCATGAGGAAAGCCTGGAGGGGACAAATTGTCAGAATGAAGTATGGTCCTTTGTTCAGAATCAGAAGAGTTACCCACTCGAATCATAAAATACCAGATGAAGCTCACTTCACTAAACATGGGTGAGCAAATGGAAAGAAGAAAGACATGGTGACAGTGAAAATGCCCAAGATGTAGTCCCTCCAGCTTAAATGAAGGCAAGTTCATTTGGGATCCCAGAGGTTATACTTTTGCCAAAGCATGCTTTGAGTTAGCACAGAAAAGAGTTAGAGCTTTATTCTTTCTTTCTTTTTTTTTTTTAATAGAATGAGATTGATTGGGCAATGTAGAATAACCTGCCTGTGTTTATGTCTAGTTATTTGTCCTTGAGTGTAAGAAGAGCAACTCAAAGTTATTTAATTAGGGGACTGCAAAGACCAACCCGTCATTAAATATATTATGAATTGAATCAACATCAGTTAAATAATCATGTTATATCTTAAGTCTGCCAACTCTTTGGAGAGGAATGAGATAGTTATGCTCTTTGATAAACCCCCAAAGTCTGTGCTGTCCTCATAAAAGGAGATGCTGCTGACTCACCATGAGCTTTGAGATCTTTTCCAAGAGAAAGAATGGGTTTTTGCTGCACAGTCCACATGAGCTTGCCTGGTGCCCCTGCTGATTAATGGCATTTATTCCCCAGAGAGCTGCCTGAGGCTGAAGGCAGAGATATGACATTGAGACAGAGCTAACCTAACTGGCTCTTATGGGGGTCAGTCTCATGCCTGACTCTTCACTACAGTGTTCTAAGCATTTCAGTTAACTGGGTGTGTCTCCCCTTCCAAATAAGTCTCAGCCAGTCCATAAAGGGGAAGATGGCATTCTCAGATATCAGGTTTCAGGCACTG
The DNA here is from genome assembly GCF_951394435.1 of Stenella coeruleoalba. Lineage (NCBI taxonomy): Eukaryota > Metazoa > Chordata > Mammalia > Artiodactyla > Delphinidae > Stenella > Stenella coeruleoalba. The sequence goes on along the minus strand of NC_137153.1, from coordinate 96,576,520 downwards.
TACCTTTAGGATGCGTGGAGGTTTGCTTTCAAAGCTGGGTGTGGGACCTTCTAAAGAGAAGCCCTGCATGGTCATAAACTATTCATGTAACTTATCATGTTTCTAGTACTAGCTACTTTCTAGTTCCCTTCCCTTGTCTCATCACCACCTGTCTCATCTTGACAACTCTGATCTCAGATCTGCCTTCCATTTATTTTTATTGTATTCACCCTCTCATCCTGGAAATGACACCCAGTCTTGTCGATTTGATACCTGACCTTGACTTACCCTGACTCCACTTTCCCTACTTGTACTGGAGGTGGGTGTTGGCATCAGACACATTTGTCAGTATCTCTTCTTGATTCCATCCCCTGCCCCATTTTTGGCTTTGCTCTTTTTATGAAAACACCGGTAACTCCCAGACATCTCACTCCATGGTGCAAAGCCAAAGGCAGGACAGGGGACCGAAAAGGCTCCCACAGATGAAGTCTGAAGTGTTGCACGCCTGAGGGAACATACTCCATCATCCTTGCACCCAAGCCACAAAAGGGGTAGTGCAGTTTCATATATCCAGAGAACTCTTAACTAAAGAGGTAGTTGCACCCATTTCAGACTGTACCTCAATGTGTCTGTGTCTTGAGAAAAACCAACTATGTCATTGTGCATCACCCAATGTGATACAATAGAATATCAAGTGTTTTGGAGTCAGGCAGACTCGGGTTTGAATCCCGATTCTACTCTTTGCTCACTGTGTCCTCTCAATTAAGCATCTTAACTTCTCCAAGCCTCAGTGTTTTCATCTATAAAATGAGAATACCTACTTTATACTGTCATTGTGAGAAATTAAAGAGGTAGTGTACATAAAATACAGAATGTTGCATATGGTGTTTAATAAGTAGGGTTTATTATTTTTTTTTATTATAGCCATGATAAGGTCCTAATGCCTAAATTCTGGCAAGAATGGAGAAATTCTTAAATATTCAGGCAGCTCATTTACTGATAGATGGGACACAGGTTTCTTCAGGCACTAGGCTGGTTGTTCAGTGTTGTAAGTCACCAGCTGGCTTCCTGCCTGAACTTTTAATCTTGTCCCCATCTCAATTTAAAGAGGGTGAGAAAGCAGAGACATCAATCGTTTCCTTGTCAAGGACAACAGCCCCTTCCTTCTTCCTTAGTTCTCTCCTGGGGCCCCATCCACCCAGTGCCAAGGGAGGGCGCTGCCGCTGAATACAAATCACCACGTGGTGGGGAGGCTTTGTGCCTCCATGGGAGCCTGGAGCAACTTCACTGTCTCTGTGTAAGGCTGTGATGAGTCCCATCCAGTCCTCCCACTCCTGGGGTTAAGCACCCCACCGTGTTCCACAGTCTCCCTGGGTAGTGATGTAACCACAAGCATGGCAGTTACCCAAGGTACTGGGACACAGACTTTATTGATTTGTTCTTCTAATGCATTAGGAGGAAACAGGAAACCTCAGGAAGGTCACAAACGACAATTGTGCATTGACTGGCACAGACATTGACTTCATTCAGGAAAGAACAACTCAAGTGGCCTTGCTATCAGAGAGGAAAGGAGACCATAGATGCATGACTCAAAAATGAAGACGATAAGCATGGGCTGGATCCAAAGGCATCAGAAAGAACTGAAGCATGTAATGCTCAAGCTCCAACTTGAGGGAAAGTCTTTGTTCATTGACTGGCAAGGCCAGATTCTCAATCAATGTTGCTTAACAGTGGGATGAAGAAATAAACCAGGCAAGAGTGATCCCCTTAGGTCTTTGCCCTATTAAGTCCCTAAGCAGCTCTCTAGTGTTCTGCTACTTGATCCTGTGGTTACCTGTCCTTCCATCCCACCTTCATGATCTTGAAAGCTGAGCACTTCAGACAGCTTCCCATGCATCCTCGCTCTTCTCCCTAGCTTGCTCCCCTCCGTGATCCACCTTGGAATCATTAATCATTAAAAACTCACAGCATGATTGAAATCACCCTAGACTTTCTGCACCCTCTTTCTTTTCCAGACCTGTGTTCTGAACGTTTGGGGTGTGTCTCCCGTATGTCTAGGCCAGCCTTGTCTTCCCTGATGATTGGAAGAGTTGAAATCTTCCTCTGAGGGTTCTGATTATTTCAATGTTATCAACAAATTCTTGTTTGCTGGTGACAAATTATTCCAAAATGTCAACTCCCCATGTTAGTCCTTTATCTTCTAAGAAATGAAACCTTCTACAAAATCAAGCCTTTCCAGATGTTCGGCCTTTAATCATTTCAGGAGATTCTGGATAGGATGCTAAGGTCCCTTCTAATCCCATGAGTTTAGATAACTAAAGCCAAATCATTGGTCCAAGACTCGATGGAATATTTACATTTTTCTAGAAACATTTCCATATTGATTACTAGAAATGGGAAAGTGACAGAGTACCAAGGAGAGACGGGCCTTCAGAATGTACTTTTGTTTAGGCTTTTGTGGACTCTGTATTGACATTTAGTCTCTAATCCTGATTTGAGCAGCCGTATGAAATACCATCTTGGCATTGGGAGAAGCAACAGAGAAGTGGTATCTCTAACAAAAAACTTTATGCTAGAGTTTACTCATAATCAGTGTGGAGACTGAGTAAGGACAGCCCAAGGCTTCTGTGGAGGTCAGATTCTAGCAAAGGGATATTGCTTGTCCCAACTCTGCCAGTCACTCTCTCTGTATCTTAGGTACAAGACATAAATTTTGTGGGCCACAGTAGACTCATGTTTCAAAGGGATTTCTAATAAGTTAATTTGGAGTTGCTTTGAAGATTAAATGAGACAGTGGATTGTAAATAGCTTAGCACATAGTAAATGCTCAATAAACATGTGTTTTTTCCCTAAGGGTCCATAAGATGTCTAGTCAGTGGAATGTAGTTTCACTCTTAGGATTAAACAGCTAATATTTATTAACCACTAACTATATGCAAGGTAATGTGACAAGCAATTTGAAAGTAATATTTTATTTACCTAGATACAAGTTTTATACTTATTTTTCAAATAACGAAAGTCAGGCTCAGAGGGATTAAATGACTTTCCTTACATTATACAGCTAATCACTAATAAACCAAGATTCACATCTTAAACTTTCTCAGTCCAGAACCCATTCTCTCAATCACTTTGTTGTAAGGACATTTTAGAATGAGAAATCAGTGGTATGACTTTAATAAGCTAAAAAAGAAAAAAAAAATCCAGTGAACTGTAGAGTCCCTGGGGAAATAGAGGCTGGAGAGTAGAGGTGGAAAAGCACTAAAATAATAGATTCCAGTATCGATCTAGTGAGCTGGGCTAAGGAGAAGGAAATTAGTAGGATTTGTAAAGTTGTTATTAGTATTTGCCAAAGATGTTTGCCATCTCCCATGGTCTTCTTGGAAATGTTGCCTTTTGAATATATTTCTGGCAAACAAGATCACGAAAAAAAAAAACCCCATTCTTCTTTCCTTCTTACTCAATCTTTTCAGCATTGGGTGCCATATTAGGTACTGAGAGTACAGAGATATGGAAAATGGGGCAAGATTTTCTTTTTTTAACATCTTTATTGGAGTAAAATTGCTTTATAATATTGTGTTAGGTTCTGCTGTATAACAAAGTGAATCAGCTATATGGATACATATATCCCCATATCCCCTCCCTCTTGCATCTCCCTCCCAACCCCCTATCCCACCCCTCTAGGTGGTCACAAAAAACCGAACTCAACTCCCTGTGTGATACAGCTGCTTCCCACTAGCTATCTATTTTACATTTGGTAGTGTATGTATGTCAATGCTACTCTCTCACTTCGTCCCAGTTTACCCTTCCTCCTCCCCATGTCCTCAAGTCCATTCTCTACGTATGCATCTTTATTCCTGTCCTGTCACTAGGTTGATCAGAACCTTTTTTTTTTTCATATATATGTGTTAGCATATTTCTGACTTACTTCACTCTGTATGACAGACTCTAGGTCCATCCGCCTCACTACAAATAACTCAGTTTCGTTTCTTTTTATGACTGAGTAATATTCCATTGTATATATGTGCCACACCTTTATCCATTCATCTGTCGATGGACACTTAGGTTGCTTCCATGTCCTGGCTATTGTAAATAGTGCTGCAGTGAACACTGTGGTACATGACTCTTTTTGAATTATGGTTTTCTCAGGGTATATGCCCAGTAATGGGATTGCTGGGTCATATGTTAGTTCTATTTTTAGTTTTTGAGGAACCTCCATACTGTTCTCCATAGTGGCTGTACCAATTCACATTCCCACCAACAGTGCAAGAGAGTTCCCTTTTCTCCACACCCTCTTCAGCATTTATTGTTTCTAGATTTTTTTGATGATGGCCATTCTGACTGGTGTGAGGTGATACCTCACTGTAGTTTTGATTTGCATTTCTCTAATGATTAGTGATGTTGAGCATCCTTTCATGTGTTTGTTGGCAATCTGTATATCTTCTTTGGAGAAATGTCTATTTAGGTCTTCTGCCCATTTTTGGATTGGATTATTTGCTTTTTTGATATTGAGCTGCATGTGCTGCTGCTTGTATATTTTGGAGACTAATCCTTTGTCAGCTGCTTCGTTTGCAAATATTTTCTCCCATTTTGAGGGTTGTCTTTTCATCTTGTGTATAGTTTCCTTTGCTGTGCAAAAGCTTTGAAGTTTCATTAGGTCCCAATTGTTTATTTTTGTTTTTATTTCCATTTCTCTAGGAGGTGAGTCAAAAAGGATCTAGCTGTGATTTATGTCAAAGAGTGTTCTGCCTGTGTTTTCGTCTAAGAGTTTTATAAAGTGTCTGGCCTTACATTTAGGTCTTTAATCCATTTTGAGTTTGTATGATGTTAGCAAGTGTTCTAATTTCATTCTTTTACAGGTAGCTGACCTGTTTTCCCAGCACCACTTATTGAAGAGGCTGTCTGTTCTCCATTGTCTATTCTTGCCTCCTTTATCAAAGATAAGGTGACCATATGTGCGTGGGTTTATCTCTGGGCTTTCTATCCTGTTCCATTGATCTGTATTTCTGTTTTTCTGCCAGTACCATACGGTCTTGATTACTGTAGCTTTGTAGTATAGTCTGAAGTCAGGGAGCCTGATTCCTCCAGCTCTGTTTTTCCTTCTCAAGATTGTTTGGCTATGCGGGGTCTTTTGTTTTTCCATACAAATTGTGAAAATTTTTGTTCTAGTTCTGTGAAAAATGCCATTGGTGGTTTGATAGGGATTTCATTGAATCTGTAGATTGCTTTGGGTAGTAGACTCATATTCACATTGTTGATTCTTCAAATCCGAGAACATGATATATCTCTCCATCTGTTTGTATCATCTTTAATTTCTTTCATCAGTGTCTTATAGTTTTCTGCATACAGGTCTTTTGTCTCCTTAGGTAGGTTTAATCCTAGGTATTTTATTCTTTTTTTGCAATGGTAAATGGAAGTGTTTCCTTGATTTATCTTTCAGATTTTTCATCATTAGTGTATAGGAAAGCAAGAGATATCTGTGCATCAATTTTGTATCCTGCTACTTTACCAAATTCACTGATTAGCTCCAGTAGTTTTCTGGTAGCATCTTTAGGGTTATCTATGTATAGTATCATGTCATCTACAAACAGTGACAGACCAGGGAAGCCCTATCATATGGTTTTTATACTTCAGTTTGTTAGTATGGTTTATCACATTGATTGATTTGTGTATACTGAAGAATCCGTGCATTCCTGGGATAAACCCCACTTGATCGTGGTGTATGATCCTTTTAATGTGCTGTTGGATTCTGTGTGCTAGTATTTTGTGGATGATTTTTGCATCTATGTTCATCAGTGATATTGGCCTGTAATTTTCTTTCTTTGTGACATCTTTGTCTGGTTTTGGTATGGGTAATGGTGGCCTCGTAGAATGAGTTTGGGAGTGTTCCTCCCTCTGCTACATTTCGGAAGAGTTTGAGAAGGTTAGGTGTTAGCTCTTTTCTAAATGTTTGATAGAATTCGTCTGTGCAGCCATCTGCTCCTGGGCTTTTGTTTGTTGGAAGATTTTTAATCCCAGTTTCAATTTCAGTGGTTGTGATTGGTCTGTTCATATTTTCTATTTTTTCCTGGTTCAGTCTCGGAAGGTTGTGCTTTTCTAGGAATTTGCCCATTTCTTCCAGGTTGTCCACTTTATTGGTATATCGTTGCTTGTAGTAATCCCTCATGATTCTTTGTATTTCTGCAGTGTCAGTTGTTACTTCTCCTTTTTCATTCCTAATTCTGTTGATTTGAGTCTTCTCCCTTTCTTTCTTGATGAGTCTAATGGTTTTTCAATTTTGTTTATCTTCTCAAAGAACCAGATTTTAGTTTTATTGATCTTTGATACTGTTTCCTTCATTTCTTTTTCATTTATTTCGAATCTGATCTTTATGATTTCTTTCCTTCTGCTAATTTTGGGGGGTTTTTGTTCTTCTTTCTCTAATTGCTTTAGGTGTAAGGTTAGGTTGTTTATTTGAGATTTTTCTTGTTTCTTGAGGTAGGATTGTTTCGCTAGAAACTTCCGTCTTAGAACTGCTTTTGCTCCATCCCATAGGTTTTGGGTCATCGTGTTTTCATTGTCATTTGTTTCTAGTTATTTTTTTATTTCCTCAGTGATCTCTTGGTCATTTAGCAGTGTATTGTTAAGGCTCCATGTGTTTGTATTTTTTACAGTTTTTTTTCCTGTAATTGATATCTAGTCTCATAGCATTGTGATTGGAAAAGATACTTGATACGATTTCAGTTTTCTTAAATTTCCAAGGCTTGATTTGTGACCCAAGACATGATCTATCCTGGAGAATGTTCCATGAGCACTTGAGAATAAAGTGTATCCTGTTGTTTTGGATGGAATGTCCTATAAATATCAATTAAGTCCTTCTTGTTTAATGTGTCATTTAAAGCTTGTGTTTCCTTATTTATTTTCATTTTGGATGATCTGTCCATTGGTGAAAGTGGGGTGTTAAAGTCCCCTACTATGATTGTGTTACTGTCGATTTCCCCTTTTATGGCTGTTAGCATTTGCCTTATGTATTGAGGTGCTCCTATGTTGGGTGCATAAATATTTACAATTGTTATATCTTCTTCTTGGATTGAGCCCTTGATCATTATGTAGTATCCTTCTTTGTCTCTTATAATAGACTTTATTTTAAAGTCTATTTTGTCTGATATGAAAATTGCTATTCCAGCTTTCTTTTGATTTCCATTTGCTTGGAATATCTCTTTCCATCCCCTCACTTTCAATCTGTATGTGTCCCTAGGTCTGAAGTGGGTCGCTTGTAGACAGCATATATACGGGTCTCGTTTTGATATCCATTCAGCCAGTCTATGTGTTTTGGTTGGAGCATTTAATCCCTTTACATTTAAGGTAATTATTGATAAGTATGTTCCTATTACCATTTTCTTAATTGTTTTGGGTTTGTTTTTATAGGTCTTTTCCTTCTCTTGTGTTTCCTGCCTAGAGAAGTTTCCTTTAGCACTTGTCATAAAGCTGGTTTGGTGGTGTTGAATTCTCTTAAATTTTGTTTTTCTGTAAAGGTTTTAATTTCTCTGTTGAATCTGAATGAGACCCCTGCTGGATAGGGTAATCTTGGTTGTAGGTTTTTCCCTTTCATCACTTTAAATATGTCCTGCCACTCCCTTCTGGCTTGCAGAGTTTCTGCTGAAAGATCAACTGTTAACCTTATGGGGATTCCCTTGTATGTTATTTGTTGCTTTTCCTTTGCTGCTTTTAATATTTTTTCTTTGTATTTAATTTTTGATTGTTTGATTAATATGTGTCTTGGCATGTTTCTCCTTGGATTTATCCTGTATGGGATTCTCTGCGCTTCCTGGACTTGATTGACTAGTTCCTTTCCCATGTTAGGGAAGTTTTCAACTCTAATCTCTTCAAATATTTTCTCAGACCCTTTGTTTTTCATATCTTTTTCTGGGACCCCTAAAATTCAAATGTTGGTGCATTTAATGTCCCAGAAGTCTCTGAGACTGTCCTCAAATCTTTTCATTCTTTTTTCTTTATTCTGCTCTGAGGTAGTTATTTCCACTATTTTATCTTCCACATCACTTATCCATCCTTCTGCCTCAGTTATTCTGCTATTGATTCCTTCTAGGGAATTTTAAATTTCATTTATTGTGTTGTTAATCATTGTTTGTTTGCTCTTTAGTTCTTCTAGGTCCTTGTTAAATGTTTCTTGTATTTCCTCCATCCTATTTCCAAGATTTTGAATCATCTTTGCTCTCATTACTGTGAATTGTTTTTTGGGTAGACTGCCTGTTTCCTCTTCATTTGTTTGGCCTGGTGGGTTTTTACCTTGCTCCTTCATCTGCTGTGTTTCTCTGTCTTCTCATTTTGTTTAACTTCCTGTGTTTGGGGTCTCCTTTTTGCAGGCTGCTGGTTCATATTTCCCATTGTTTTTTGTGTCTGCCCCCAGTGGCTAAGGTTGGTTCAGTGGGTTGTGTAAGTTTCCTGGTGGAGGGAACTGGTGCCTGTGTTCTGTTGGTTGGGGCTGGATCTTGTATTTCTGGTGGGCAGGTCCATGTCTGGTGTTGTGTTTTGGGGTGTCTGTGAACTTAGTATGATTTTAGGCAGCCCCTCTGCTAATGGGTGGGGCTGTGTTCCTGTCTTGCTAGTTGTTTGGCATGGGGTGTCCAGCACTGTAGCTTGCTGGTCGTTGACTGGAGCTGGGTCTTAGCATTGAGATGGAGATCTCTGGGAGAGCTCTTGCCCATTGATCTTATGTTTTATGTGCATATGAGTTTTTTCCTGAGGAGAGTGTCCATAGCTTTATTCTCAGAGAGTAAGTGACACAGAATGATTAAGATCAAATACCATTTGAGCTGACTTAGAGGAAGAAAAGTTAGAGGAAAATATGTGAAAATTGGTGAAGAAGATAGTCAAGAGATGAGGATGAGCTGAGGTAGTGGCCATGGGGATGAATCCAGCTGATATAATGGCTGGTTAGCGGCTAGGAATGGTAACTGGAATTGACAATCAATCAGATGGACGGTGATAGAGAGGAAAGATTAATTCACCAAGAGAGGAAATATAAGTGAGGGTATAAGCTTGGTGGGGAGGGTGGGTGGGGAGTAATACATTTAATATTGGTATTGATTGCTCTTTGATTTGCAATTATCATATTGCTATTTTCTCCATGAAGCTTAGAACTTGCATCAGGAAGTGTAATTTAACTCATTGACATACCAGGCAAGTCAGGGAGAGCATGCTGATTTGAGGTTTGTACTTCAAACACATAAAGGATTGTTTTTAATAAAGCTTGGATATATACCTAAAATTGAGGGGCATGACCTCATCTCCTATTTCCAGCCCTCCCACCCCTCCGTAGTCTCAGAGACAAAGACAGGAATTCACAATGATCTAGGGTATGTTTATACAATGCTAGATGCTTCCATAAATTTGTAAGTATTGGCATAATCCAGATCTCTTCCAAACTGGGTATAGGAAAACTCTAGTTATTGCCTGAATTTCCCCTTTTTATAAAGCTATTTGGCATTGGGTAGATACAGTTAAAGTCATATAAATGCCTTGACCATACAAAGGGTGAAATCTTAGAAGAAGATTTTGAGCAAATACCATGTGCCAGGACTTTATCTCATTGTAAATATTAACAATTTAACAACATATTCTTAGGGTATCAACCTTATAGGTAGATATTATTATCCTTGTTTCAGAAATGAGGAAAATGAGAGTGAGAAACTAAGAAACTTCCCCAAGTTTGTCAAAGTAGGAAGTGGCAGAACCCTCCCAATCCCCATTCCAAACGTTATTTGACCACATCTGGACCCAGTGATCCCATTCTTTCCCAGTGTCCCCATCCCCTTTATGCCTCTTCCTTTCACTCTGCACTCAGCTTCGATTCCAGAATTTGCAGCTCTAATCAGGTTCTTGCATACTCTCACATTCCTAGCCCCTCCCACCTCCCATCATCCTCAACCAGCAAAACGCAGCCCAGAAATCCCAGCCTGCCCAGTTTGTTCTTATACCAGAGTCAGTGATGATGGGCTGGAGAAAAACACTCAACCATGCTGACTGCTCTTACCTTCAATCTGTGACCTTGTCTGGCAACCTTGCCACATTTGTTTAGTCAATTGCTCTTTCATTTATTCAAGACAACCATGGTCTCGAGTCTTCTCATTTCTCAAATTTCCTACCCTTGTCCCCTTCTCCTTACCTTCTGATGAAGACTTTGCTTCTTGTTCGACTGAAGAAGTAGTCACAGTCTGAAGATGAATATACCTATTCTTGTGACCAAATTTAACCAATGTATCTGCGTCTTAACTTAGAGACTCTGCTTTCCTGCTATTTATATATTTACTCATAAGAATTGTTTATGCTCCTACCAACACCTCCACTTGTGTACAGAACCTCATCCCTTTCCTCCCCTCCTACCTTGTTCCTGCAGTGGTCTTTCCTCTGTCCTCATGACCACTTTTCCCCCTCACTACTGATCATTGCCATTAGCAGGCAAACATGCTCCACCATCGCCTATCTTATGAAAACAAAACTCACCTTCCACCAACATTCCCTGCCAACTCTCGCCATGTGTTTTCCTGTGTCTTTTAAAGCAAAACTCCTGTAAAGGACTGTCCATCCATACTTGCTGTCTCCACTTCCTCACTTCTAATTCCCTTTTTAACCTGTGCTAATCAGGCTTTGGCTCCCAGTCCTTCAAAAGCAATTTCGAAAAACCATGCTTGTCAATGTCACCAAAAAACACCATGTTGTCAAATTCAATGATGAATTCTCAGCACTACTTTTAAACTCTTAGGAGCTCTGACAAAGTCGTTTATTTCTTCCTTCTTCAAACACTCTGTTCTCTCGGCTTCTAGGGTAGTGTGTTCTGGATTTCCTTTTCCTTCACTGGTCACCCCTTCTTAGTATTTTTCTGACTTCTCCATCCCTGCTCTAACCTCTAATCCAAAGATTTGGCGTGGTGCTCTGTTGTTTTCTCTTCTCCACCTGCATTTACTTCTGAATGATCCCTTATAATCTGATAACTCCCAAATTTCGATCTCTTGTCCTAACCTCTTCCATGAGATCTGAGATAGCAAACTATGCATTGAATATTTAGTGTCTAAGATGGATGTTATAATTAACATGACCAAAAAACCCTCTAGATTCTCTCTTTGCCCCTCGAAATAATCTGAGCCTTCTAAGTCTTTATCAAAATTTAGAAATCATTCTTGATTTCTCCTTTCCCCTCGCTTCCTATATCCAAAACATCAGCAAATTTTGCTGGCTTTACCTTAATATTATCACTTCCCTCCAACGCCACCTAGTCTAACCCACTATTGTCTCTTGCTTGGACTACAGAAGCCTACAGACCAATCTCATTGCCTGTTCTCTCCCCAGCAGTAAGTGTTATTTTTTTTAAATCAGTTGTGTTTTGTGTTCCTAAAAGTACTTCAATTACTTTTCATTTTACTGAGAATAAAATTCAGACTACTTAATGGCCTATCAGGCATTACTTGATCTAGCCATTGCTTACCTTCCTGACCTTATTTTCTACCACTTTTTCCGTTGGTCAATTGTGCTATATTTATGCTGGCTTTCCTTTAACACACTAAACTCATTACTGCCCCAGGGCCTTTGCACTTCTTAATCCCTGAACTGAGAATGCTCTCAGTCCAGATATTTGCAGAACTCCTGCCATTGTGAAGTATAGAGCATCTTAGAAGCACAGAATATCAGAGTTAGGAGAGTCTAAGGGATTTTCAAAACCCATCCCTGCATTTTCCAGCTGAGAAAAGTGAAGCCTAGAAAGATTGAGAGCTGCTCAAATCCACACAGTAAGTGACCAAGCTGAGACCACCTCTCTTGACCAATGCTTTCCTTTAAATTTTGTTGGATGAGCTAATTACTCTGTGTATGGCATTCTCATTTTTTTGGCTCCAAATCGACTGTGATTAGTTTTAAACCACAATGCAGTTTGTCCACCAGAATAACATGCTTCTGAATTCTTTTGACGTATTCTTTTCCGGGGCAGTTGGCTCCACTGGGTGAGCTGGGATAGAGAAAAGAGGATGGGAATGCAGGGGTGATGATATTTTAATTACTTAGAAGTATTGGGTTGGCCCAAAAGTTCGTTTGGGTTTTTCCATAAGATGTTATGGAATAACCTGAACAAACTTTTGGGCCAACCCAATATTTGGCATTTCTCTGTGAGATCAAAGTGCCTCACCCAGGTGTTAATTCAGTCCTCCTGCTAGCCTTCTGAAGCAACTTACAGAAACCAGTGCACAGATGAGAAAACTGCGTGTTATCTCCTGTGTATATTACTCACATCAGAGTGACTTTTCTAAAATATGAAACTGGCTGTATCATTCATCTGCTTAAAATCTTTGCATGGCCCCCTTTGCCCGTAGGGTAAATTCCAGTCTCTGTAACCGGGCTCCCCAGCCCTTCACAGCCCATGCTTTCATCATTAACCGCATCCCCTTCCACTCCCTTTCATAGACCCACTGCTATCGCCCAGCGGCTTTGCATGCTTCAGCCACATGTGTCATGCTCACCATCTTTCACCTCTCCAGGCCTTTGCCCATGCCGTTTCTGCTCTGCACAACCTTATATACCTGTTGTTTGTTAAAGGAAGCAGGTGTTTCCACTTCTGAGCATCCTGTGAGGCCTTTCTTGGGCAGTGTCATTTGCTTCTCCAGGATCTTGAGTATCGCATCCTTGACCCTAGCATTTATCAGTGTGTGGCGATAGGATAGTAACTGAGAACATGCTGGATGAATGAGTGAACGAGTGAAAGTGTCTAGCATGCTGGCAAGGAGTGAGAATAGCCTCCCCAAAGAATATTTTAATGGATTCTTATCTGCCGCCTCCTTGACCACGCCTCTTTCAATCCCACTTATATTTCACAGACTTTACGATAATCTCTCCCCAGAGTTAGAGAGACCAATTACTCTTGCAAGGCTCCTTCTGGCAGGCACTGCCCCTGGCTCTCTAAGGGGCCTCTTGAGCCATCTATGAGGTCCCAAATGTGAACACATGCTATGGGATTTCACATTCATTTGTTGATTGCAGGGCACTCACTGCTAGTGGTCTGCAATATGATTTCTAGGTTGTCTGTGGATGCTGTGAATTTATTTATAGATGATTTAGGAGGAACTCCTTTCACATTTATGATAACAAACGACACTGTTTCTGTCTAAAAAATCATTTAGGTTTAAAAAGTGAATCAATTTAAAGAGAAATATTAAAAGGTATATAAACTGACATATGGCAAAAATAGTGAAGTGGTGCCTGAATGACTGATGTGTTTTATTCATGTAAGCGCTCATCTGGGCATTCAGACATCAGGTGTTTATGGCGCATCACTTGCCAGGCCCTGTCCTGTGTAAGGGGTATGTAGATGGTGAGTGGTTTGGGTCTTGGTCCCCATGTCCTTTAAATTTTAGACTCTTCCTGGACACTCGGCAGGATGCTGAGAACAATTTGTTAATGTCCACATTGACGTGGGGTGACCGGATTGGGTGGAAGTAGGACAAGAAAAATATAAACACATACACCTGTAAATGTACATGTGAGTGTGTACCTGTGAGTATGGGCTGGATTTACTGTTTTGTTTCTAATCGGTGGAATATGTCTGGGGTCTATGCACACTCACCCACACACAACCCCTCAAATGTGAGAAGTGGAGAGCCGTACTTCATGGGAAAATAACTTGCCGGGAGGGGAGCTGTAGAGTAGACGGTGAGTGATGGGAAGAGGATAGACAATGGCATGGGATCATAAGTAACACTTCACCCCTCTGAGATTCAGTTTTCCTCTGTAAAATGAGAGGCTTGGACTGGATCAGTGACAGAAAATACATTTCCCTGATTGAGCTTACGTTACTGGAGGGCTTTGGTGAGAAGGCTTCTCAGGGCAGATCCTGCTTGACCCCCTGGTAGGTCATTACTTCCCCTTGAGTGTGAGTTAGACTTGTTTTGCTTCTAACAAATAAAGTAGAAGTGGTGTGATGCCATTTCTGAGATTAAGTTATAAAAATACTGTGCTTCTCCCTTGGGTCATTCATTCTCTCTCTCTCCCCCCCCCCCACTCCCCCCCAGCCCGCCTCTCTTTCTTTCTATCTTGGAAACCAGCTGTCATGTTGTGAGCCGCTCAAAGAAGAGGTCCCTGTGGCAGGGAACTCATGTCTCCAGCACACAACCAAGGTGGACCTGAATCTGCCAACTGCCGTATCAGTGAGCTTGGAAATGGATCCTTCCTGAGATGAGTCTTTTTTTGTTTTTCTGAGATGAGTCTTGAGATGACTGCAGCTTCTGCAGACACCTTGATTGTAGCATTTGGGGAAATCCTAAGGCAAAGACACCTAGATAAGCTGAACCTGGATTCTTGACCCACAGAAACTGTGAGATAATAAACTGTTGCTTTAAGCTGCAAAGTTTTAGGGCAATATATTATGTTGCAGTAGATGACTAATACAGAACTCTAAGTCTGGCAATCACAAAGGTCAGCCTACATGAGTAGCATGCAGGTCCAAGTTTCACATTCTATACAGTAGGAACCACGGGCTCAGATCTCGATATGGCCACAAAAACATCCTCTGCACATATAGGCACTTGGGGACCAGGGTCACACTTTATCCTAGCTCCAAACTTGTATTCCAACTTTCTACTGGATATTGTCAAAAGGATGTACCACCGGCACCTCCTATATAACATCTCTGAAATTCTCCTCTACTGTTCCCTATTTTCTGTTCAAGCCCTAAATTTTAGGATCATCAGTGATTCCCCCTTTGCCCTCACTCACTGTATCTTTATTTTTTTTTTGGCAGCGTTGGTTCTCCTTTGCTGCGCATGGGCTCTCTCTATTTGGGGCTAGCGCTCTTTGTTGCGCTGCACGGGCTTCTCATTGCAGTGGCTTCTCTTGTTGTGGAACACGGGCTATAGGCATGAGAGCGTCAGTAGTTGTGACTCGTGGGCTCTAGAGCGCAGGCTCAGTAGTTGTGCTGCACGGGTTTCGTTGTTCCGCAGCATGCGGGATCTGCCCGGACCAGGGCTCAAACCCATGTCCCCTGCATTGGCAGGTGGATTCTTAACCAGTGCGCCACCAGGGAAGCCCCTCACTCACTGTATCTTATCTCTAGGATTCCCCCAACTGCCACTGTCCAAGTTCACTACTAGGATCTCACATCTGATCGGCAGAAGCCTTCTACCTACAGGTATTCATTGCTTTCCAAAAGTTCACTTTACACCACTTCGCTTTTACTGAAGACCTACATTAGCACCTGTTTTCGCTAACCGAAAAGGTGAAAATTGGAAATTGCCTTCCGCGTCTGTCTTGCAGTGAGCGTTTATAGATGCAGTGCACGCCCGCTCAGTGGGGGTGGCGCCGCCAAGCGCCTTCCCCGGGAACTGCGCTCAGGATCTCAGCATCCAGCCTCCAGAGCTTTGAACTGCGCGAGCATCTGTGCTTTATCTGGATTTATTTTGTGCATCCGTGACCAAGATGTGTTCCATGGTAATTGTTTCTTTGCTTTACGCCATTTCAGCTTACGAATCGGTTCATAGGAATGCCGTATTTTCGGATAGTGGGGAAAGCCTGTGTCTTCTCGCTTGTCTCCAGACTTCCTTCTGTGCTGCAACTGTTACAAAGCCTTGCCCTTTTATCACTGAATGTTTAATATTTAGTGTGGAAAGGAGCAAGTGAAAGTATAACTATCCCTTATCCTATCATCATAAAACCTGACAATTTTTGTATGCCCTTCTAGCCTCTGTCCATGTACAAAAGTGCATTTCACTTGAGGGTAATGATTATACATATATATATATATATATATATATATATATATATATATATATATAAAAATAATTTTTGTGTTTTATTTTCCGCACTTCATTAAATGATAAGTATTTTCCCAGCTTGCTACCTTATCTTTGAAATTATCACTTTTATTGGTGCTTATTATTCCAAGGAGGGGATATTACCTTAAGATACTTATCTATTTCTCTGTTGGACATTAGAGTTGTTTCTAATATTTGTTGTTATAAGTAACGCTGGATTAATCTTCCTGGGTAAAGTTGTTTGCTTCTCTTCAATAAATTCAGTATAGGACATTTTCAGGAAGAGACTTCCTTGGTCGACTATTCTGAAGAAATTTTTGTACAGGATAAAAGTCCCTGATTGCTTTCTAGAAGGCTGACTCTAGGTGACAGGAGTGTAAAATGACATCTTTTTATTAAAATTTTTTTTTTAATATACAACACAAGTTTTTAAAAATCCACATGGCAAGTAACTCATTTGAGAGCACCAGAAAGTTCACACAGTAATATAGATAAATAAGTGGGTCTAGGTGGAAGAGAGGATTAGAATCATTTAAAATTCAAGTTATTAAGACTGGAATTTTTTTCCTTCCCTATTCTAATAATCAAACAAATAACCCTCACTCTCTCTGTTTATTGACTTCTAGGAATGTAGGGGCCTATTAATTTCCATACGAACTTTGTAAACTTTCGTCCTACTATAGTGCTGTGCCCTTCCCTGCAGGATGAGGAATCTGCCGGGCATGGAGCCCATAGCCCTGTCCTGGATCAAGCTCTGGGCACCTGGGATGCCAGAGTCCCTGCCAGAATGACCCTGGGCCTGATGTTCACTATCATAGATGACGATACATTTAACGTTTTTTTCTAAAGCTTCCTCCATCTCCGTTTCTTCCTTTTCCATGTGTTTCTCTTCCTCCTCTTCTTCCTTTTATTAGCAAGCTTCGCACACTGCGGTAGCATTAATACAGAAGTCAAGAGTAGAGCCTGTGGAATCAGATTGCCTGGGCTCAGTTCAGCTTTTATACACTCAAGGAACATGAACATACACACGATTACCTCTCTGTTTCTTGGTTTCCTCATCTGCAAAATGAAGGTCATATTAATACATCCTTGTGGAGTTGTGATGGTGGTTAATAAGTCAATATACATGCAACAATTAGAACAGTGTTGGCACGTCGTAAGTGCTCGATAACTACCAGCCTCTATAACCACATTCTTCCAGATTATTTCCTTAGAACAGATTCCCAGAAATAGAATGACAGAGACACAGGAAAGAGTACCTCTTATTCTTGTTCTACGTATAACAGCCCCCCAATTTTTGCACTGATTTCCTCTGGATGGAGGTGATATTTCCAAGGACTCTGCCTCAGTGAGGGCTGAAGATGAAGGCTTGGAGGCTAAATGATTCACTGTGGGCATGATGCTGCCTCAGTCCTGGGCAGCCAGGCTGGCATCTGAGGAAAACGCAGCCAGGCTCACCGATGTTATGAAATTGGCTACGCAAGGGTGTCAGGCAACAAGCTGATACTGGAAAGAAGTTGAGGAGAAATATGATTGCCTCAGGATAGGGACTGCTCTTGTCAGGAAAATTCCTAGGAACATGAAGAGAGACGTGCTTAAACGCTTCTGTGAGTCATATCCAGGAATTTGTAGAACAAAAGGGCGATCACGCCATGGCCAAGCAGGGCTCCTGACAGAGAGCTTTTATGGAAGGACCAAGGAGGGCCAGAGAACACAGAACAGACCAAGTCATTACCACCCTGGTGATTCCTGACCCACATTCACAGGAGCTGGTTCCCCTTTCTTCTTCTTCTATGAGGGACATTAATAGTTCAGTTCTTTTCAGTAGACAGAGAGGTTCTGGGTATCTGAGGGGCTTGAGAATGACTGACAGAGAGGTCTGCAAGAAGCTCAGCGCATGCTGACAAGACCTGACTTCCCAAAATAACTTACTCACCAGTTCCTTGTTGCCAGTAATTTAGCAGCACTTGGGGTGTTTTCGTGGTTGCCTGGGAAGTCAGGGGCACTGGCGGATGCTGTTGTTACTGACAATGATGAGAAAAGGGTGAGGGGTGACGATGATGATCATGATAATAATGAAAGGAAAGAGGAATGAATAATGATCGAGTGCACCAACGCTGGGTGCTTGTACATTATTTTAATTTACTCTCACGACCCGCCGCCCCCCCCCCCCCCCACCAGAGTTGAAGATAATTATTCCCATTGCACAGAAGTGCCTCACGGGGGTTAAGTTCCTTGCCCATGGTCACACAGCTGCTCAGTGACCACCAGGGGGTTAAATTCCTGTCCTCACTTCAAGTCCTGGGCTCTTTACATTACATGCAGTAGATGAAAATGACACACACACACACAACTTACCTTGGGAAAAGACCCCTATGTAACCATCCCGAAGGGCACTGGAATTTTTGTAATTATAACACTTTCTTTGTTAACCGTCCTGTACTGTGTCTTCTGTTATAACAAAGCCCATCGAGCATGTTTTAATTGCCAGGGCTTTAGAACAGAAACAAGTTCCAGATTAGTGATAACAGTCTTGAGATGTAGGGACTAGAGCAGGCTGATCACAGTGGGTTAGACCATTGGAACGGCCAGCAGCCTTCACCCAGAGATCCTAGTGACTTGGATCCCTATGTGGGGCGGCTGTTAGATTTCTCAGCAGACCAGTTTTCCCAGTTGCTTATCTTTCCTGAGCAGCCAGAGAGCCCTTTTGGTTTCACCCTGAGGTGAAAACCTGAGGCTGCCCAGCTTGTCAGAGTGCCCAGCAAGTTTGTTGACCCGATTAACCTATAATAATTATCTTCGGAAGCTATTCGGTGGGCAGAAGGGACTAGACAGATAGCCCTGTTGGCTCAGCCTTCACAGTTCATTTCCACAGGGCTTTCCCCTTTGGGTCCCTGGACATGAGCTAAGTTCACCCCCTCATATTTCTTTCCTTTCTCAGCTTGTCCTCTCCCCTGCCCTCTGTCATACACATGCCAGGGTCACCGATTTCCTTGTATAAAAAGATGCAGAGTGGAGAAGGGAAAGAAAGGTGAATTGCTCATCTCCAGGACCAGCTAAACGGTATAATGCATATTTAATATGAATGCCTTGCAAAGCGGTAGTTATGTCTCTCAAGAATGATGGAGTTTTTCAGGCAAACAAGAGAAGGGAATTTCCCAAAATGCTCTTCACTGGGAAGCGAAGAATGTCAACTTTTCCCTGAATCGGCACAGCCTGGTGGAGTGGTGGTAAGAACATGGTTTGTATAGTTTCTAACCTGGTTTGAATCTTGGTCTTATACTTTCCTCGTCTTCTGAACTTGAGCTGATTTTTAAACTTCTCTGAGCCTTGGCTTCCTCATCTTTCAAGTGGGAATAATAATACCTAGTCCTAGGGTTGTTATAAGGATGAAATGAGAAAATATGGATAAGAAGCTTAGCATGGTGTCTGGCATAGAGAAACATCCAGTAACTGGAAGCTATGGTGATGTTGCGTATTGTTACCTGGGGCATCAAAGCCAAGGGGAAGCTCAAGAAACATACGACCCTATAGGCCTGGTACCATGAAACAAGGGGGAGTCAGGAGCCCAGGAGGCATGGCATGAAGGGATTCCCAAGGGGATCCCCTTGAGAAGGCGTCTTCCACAAAGGAAATGGACTGGGTCTTGCTTTCAGGAGATGGTGTATGACAGGACGGTTTGCTTTAGCCCTAAGAGACTGGGAACAAGAGCTTCTTTTCATAAACCACGATGCCCCTTGAGCCTTATGACCTCATTCTTTTCTTGAAGTAAGGCTCAAAGAGCAGCTATCAAATGATACCCATCCACTTGAAAACACTGATCTGTCTCAGCAGGTTGCAGGCAGGGGAAGGTCACATCATGTTCTAGGCCAATGTTATTGAGGTCTGCTTTTCTGCTTTTTCATAATAATTCCGTTTTGCTCCTGCGGGGGGACCTAGTACCAAATTACCTGTTACTTACACTTTTTAAAAAGGAAAAATATAATGATACTAAATAAGATTTGGAAAAAGAAAACGAGTCATGATCATTATGGACTTTTAAAATGTTTGCTTCTTTCACCTACAATTTTTTGTTTTGTTTTTGCGGTACACGGGCCTCTCACTATTGTGGCCTCTCCCGTTGCGGAGCACAGGCTCTGGACGCGCAGGCTCAGCGGCCATGGCTCACGGGCCCAGCCACTCCGCGGCATGTGGGATCCTCCCGGACCAGGGCACGAACCCACGTCCCCTGCATCGGCAGGCAGACTCTCAACCGCTGCGCCACCAGGGAAGCCCTCACCTACAATTTTATCATGTCTTTTGTATCTTCTCATAGCCTTCATGGCTATCACCGTAGACTGCTCCACAGTATTCCTGTCCCCTCTTGTTGGACCGTTAGGTTGTTTCACTTTTTTTTCTCATTCAGGTCAGTGCTGCAAAGAGTGGTATCCTCTATCCATGCATTTTATTCTTTTAAATGATTTTTGGGAGATAAATTCCTACCTAGTTTAGAGTGATTCATAGGTCTTTTTTTCTTTGTTAATTTTTTAATTGAGGTATAGTTGGTGTGCACTATTATATGTTTCACATGTACAACACAGTGATTCACAATTTTCAAAGGTTATATTCCATTTATAGTTATTATAACATGTTGGCTATATTCTCTGTGTGTACAGTATATCCTTGCAGCTTATTGATTTTATGCATAGAAGTTTATATCTCTTACTTCCCTGCCCCATCTTGCTCCTCCCCGCTTCCCTCTCCCCACTGGTAACCACTAGTTTGTTCTCTAGATCTGTGAGGCTGTTTCTTTTCTTTTCTTTTTCTTTAAGACTTTTTTTGATGCGGACCATTTTTTAAAGTCTTTATTGAGTTTGTTACAATATTGCTTCTGTTTTCTGTTTTGGTTTTTTGGCCACCAGGCATGTGGGCTGTTAGCTCCCTGACCAGGGATCGAACCTGTACCCCCTGCATGGGAAGGTGAAGTCTTAACCACTGACGACCAG
This sequence comes from Stenella coeruleoalba, assembly GCF_951394435.1. NCBI lineage: Eukaryota > Metazoa > Chordata > Mammalia > Artiodactyla > Delphinidae > Stenella > Stenella coeruleoalba. The sequence continues at coordinate 96,555,771 of NC_137153.1, read as the reverse complement.
GGAAGTCCTAGTCTGTTTCTTCTTTTGTTATATTCACTAGTTTGTTTCATTTTTTAGATTGCCCATTCTTGATACGTATTACCAAATTTCTCTCCGGAAGGCCTGTACTAATTTGTTGCCCTTAGAACATATCCTTACAGAACTGCCAGGCTTGGATGTTATTTCTTTATTTTTAATTTGCTGATTCTTTGCCTCATGGCTTGTGCACATAGCCATGGGTCCAAGGCTTATTAACTCTTTGTGTTTCCCCTCAAGATGGCCTGTTTTTACAGCCAAACCTAAGTTGAGAATCCTAAGCATGACTGTGACGGGTCAGCGCTGGATGTCCTGAGGGGCCTTACTTCTCATTCCACCCTGGCCCTGGAAATCTGACCATCTTACCCTGGCGTCCTGTTCTCAGTCCACTCTCCAAGCACTATGCTGGGCACTAAGGGAAGAAGGAAGGAGCAGGGTAGGGGTACACAGATTAGTGGGGGAGACCAACAAGGGACGCACAGTATGGGGTATGGGGCAGGGGAGTTCCCAGGACCCAGGTGGGGAGCTCAGGGATTGCTTCCCAGAGATAAAGCTTAGGCTGACATTGGAAGGATGAATAAGAGTGTATCAGGTCAACAGAAAGGAAAAAGTCATCCCCTCTGCCATTATCACCATCTCCCCTGATCCCTCCACCTCTGCACCTTCTCCCAATACTTGAGTCACACTGAGCTGCTCACACTTTTATGCCCAGAGTTTGCTCAGACCGTTCCCTGCCTTGGAAGCTCTTCATCCCTATCTGCTCGCTCAAGTCTTACTTACTCTTCAAAGCACAGGTGAAATTCACTTCTCTCTAGCTTCCCTGTCCCAGTCTAGAGGCGGAGGTAACCCCAAAGGAGGCTTTCTATTGCTCCGTGTAACGTCCCACAAAACTTAGCATAACGACAGCCATGACTTTCATCACATGTTTTGCTCCTCCACTGAACCGTGAACGTGGACTCTGTGTGACTCCTCTTAGCGTTGCTTTGCTGAGCTCAGGGCCTGACTCAGGGGGTGCTGGGTGACCGCTGAGCCATGATGAACTCATTGAAAGATCACTTCTTCAAATGCAATCCCTAAGCCCCACTGCTGGAACTCAGTAGCTTCTCAATAAATAAATACACACTGAAGACATTTAAATATTCCTGTTCCATTTCCATTAGATCTCCCTTCAGGAAATCACTATTTTTTTTTCCCAGTGGTCTTTGCGAGGATGTCCACCTCCTATTCCATGTGGTTTTCTCTCCTGCCCAAGAAACCTGAGCCTTCCTGAAGATCGTAGTCGACTTCACCAGCCCCACCCACCAGCAGGCAGGCCAAAGCTTGTCTCCTGTGTAACACAGAGCCCTTTTTTCTCCTTGTGAGAAAACCAAACCTCCTCTGCTATCTGAGATGAATAACCCCTGCTAAAATAGAACCCACTGAGTCTTCCAGCCAAGGAGGCGGCCGGCTGGCAGAGTTGGGGAGGTGAGCACATTTTGAAGCATAAAATTTCCCAGGATTAGAGCATTTCATTAGGAGACTTCTGGATGTGTTTTTCCCCTCTAAAGACTTCAGTGAGAGTCCAGAGAATTTACCAACTACAGTGAAACATTCTTTACCACCAGGAGCTCAGTTGCCCATTAATTGTAAACAAGTTTGTGTGTTGATCTAACAAATGCCGATTTATTTTTTTCGGTTCATCCTGTTTCATTTTTAATTAAAATCGTTGCATTGATTTGTTTTTAAAATAATAGCGAAGACTCTGACTTTGTAGGTTGAGAAATAAATTATCATTTGAAGGATTAGAGTGGTTCTTCTTTTGATTTTAATAAAGATTAGAAGAAGAAAAAGAAGCACAAAGGAATGAATGCAGCTCCCCCAATATAATGAGTTAGACGGCTCCCTCCCCCACCTTGATCAAACAAAAGAACAAATGTATTAGACAAAGAGTATAGATTTGACAAACCATCTATGCTCTCGCAAAGGATTTTCCAGGGGATTTGGAAAGTTGTAGCCTGCCCATGTTCTCTTATTTCTACGTATATTAAAGCCAGTATGCTTTAATATTGTTTTTGTGTGTGCTTTGCTTCCTGGCAATAGAGTCTTTCTTTAAGAAAAGCAATTGGGAGACACCCTAGTCCTGGTTAATCTGTTCCCCTTTTCATACACAGACCATTGTCTGGATGTGCTTCCCAAGAGGCGCAGGCTTTATGTCCCAGGCCCCTGCTCCCAAGTCGGCAGCGTGTACAAAGGGAACAGCACATCTTGGGAAGAGACTGCTGGATTTCCATTTGACACTGGAGCTGTTTTGCTTTGTGCAAACCTCAATGCAAAATGTGCTGATTCCCAAGGAAAAACAAAAAACAAAGTGAGGAACAAATGTAGTGATTTGTCAGTTTGCCACCCAGACCCTCTACCCCAAAGGGGAAGAGTTTGGGAAATTCCTGCTGTCTTCATGGGTGACCACGGGGCTCCGAGGGCTCAGTAAATGATTCATCCCTCTGGGGGTGCTAAGAGTCTGGCCACATCTCTAGAATAGGAACTTCTGGAACTGTCCCTTTGTCCCTGTATCCGCTGTGACTTTCCACCCAGATGCAAGAGACAGGGCCAGCTTATCTGTACTCCAATCAGTCAACTCTGACGACACACCCCAGGAGTTTCAACTGGGCTTACTTGATGGTTGCCCTTTTCATATTGATATTAAATTACTACGTCTTCACTGTTTGTTTGTTTCTTTGAATTTATAAATATGGCCTTGGCCAAACACACACACACACACACACACACACACACACACACACACACACACACACACTCACTCACTCACTCCTCCGGATGACTCTGAATCTCCCTCTCTGTTTCCTTCCCTCTCTTCTTCTAAGTGTCTTAAGACTGCTGTCCACTTCCTTTCTCTCCAAATCCACCTCCCACTTACTCCTCAAGTCATGGAGTATTGAGTGCTGCCTTTCACCCCCGTCTGTGGTCCCATCCTGGCTGAGGTCACTAGCACCTGCCATGCTATTGTCTTGTTTGTTTCTTTACTGTCTCTTCTTCCAGACCATGAGCACTTTCAGAATTGGGGGCTGTCATACTTTATTCATCTCTGTGTTCATAGCATCATGGCGCTCAGGACCTGTTTGACTCAAGGAGCTTATTCCAGAACTATCACATTGTCACAGCTTTTCTTCTTGAGTTATGGAAAGAAATAACAGGTTCTGAGCATTTTGTCTTGTACCAGGCATGATGCTGGAAATAGCCACATACATTTTCTCCATCATCTTTACTCCAAAAAGGCATTTTTGCAGGTAACACAATTCAGGCTCTGAGAGACTGGACTACACAGCTAGTAAGTAGGAGATGGCAGATCTAGGGGGGCTGTGTTTTAAAGGCATTTCTGTTCTCTGGGCTGGTTTGGATTGTGGTCCAAATGTTGCAGGCATTGAGAGCGCTCCGTACAAATGGAAGACTCACCTGAGGTAAACGTGGGCTCCCCAAAAGCTCAGGAAGGGGGAAGCAATCTCCAGGCTGCCCTCCTGGCTGGAGAGATTGATTCTCTTCTTAGGAAGTTCATGAGTCTCATATTGGAGAAGCAGCAGCAAATATTTAATATATAGTGAGATTTATGCTCTGCTATGGTAATAACGTGTTAAATTTATCTTCAGAGTAATCCTACGTGGAAGGTACTATTATTCGTACTATTATTCTATTGATGAGAACACTGAGACGCAGAGAGGTTAGGTAACTTACTCAAGGTCATATAGCGGGTAAGTAGTAGAATTAGAATTTAAATCCAGACAGGTATCATTGCAGAGTCTAGTATTGTATCCCAGAGGTAATTCTCTTCTTTCTAAAAGTCCTGGAGTTTCCACGTTTGCCTGGGGGTGAGAATATCTTGCATTCTTATCATGGATTCTCTAAATTAAACATGTTGAGTTGTTTCATTCTTTGACATGCTGCCATCATATTGACAGTTTACCATCTCGTTTGCTCTTTGGGGCACATCCTCCACTTCATGGGTCTTCCTCTTAACAGCAAGAAACCCCAAACGGAGTAAGGTATCCTAGGAGGCATCTGCTGTAGCATAATTCCCTAATGGGTCAGTTTTTGTGGCCATGTCCCATATATTAATTTATGCTATTCTTCCTACTAGATACCTCCTGAATCTTTCTTGCAGTGAGCTGCTGGCACACTCTCCTATGCTTCTTTGATGGATAATTTGGGAATAAGTTCAGGAAGTCCCTTAAATTTATCCTTGATACATTTCACGCTATAAGATTCATTTAACCCATTTTTTGCAAGTGCTTTCTTCAAGTCAGCTACGAGTTTGGCACCAAAAGATTTTGCAAGGGTATAGGATTTAGAATCAGAGAACCTTGAAATCAGAGTCTAGCTTGTCACTTACGAGTTATTTGACCTTGGGTAGTTCCCATTAACTACTCTTGCCTCAGTTTTCCCACCTGTAAATTAGAGCTAATGGTATTGACTCTAGAGAACTGGGGAACTCATTGAGAGAAGGACTTTTAAAACTGTATTCCTATTATCATGACATTCATAAATATTTCGGTTACCGACCTGCCTCCTTGGACTCTTTAATCAGTAGAAACTGATAAGAGGCCAGATGAGAAATTCAGGCAAGTCTTTATTGGGACTCACGCTACAGCATGGGGGAAGCAAGAACAAGAAACAGGTGCCCTTGCTTACTCTCCGAGGAGGGTGGGGCTGGTTCCTTAAATAGGGTGAGGGTAGGGGCTGATTGGTGGATGAGGCGGAGGGGTGTCTGGGGTAGTCTGCCCACCCCCTCGGTGGTGCGTGTGCAGGAATCATGCCTAGTACCCTGCTTTTGCTCTTGTCCCCTTTCATCCTGGAGACTCCCCGTTGGGTCACCTTTTCATGACCCCCCAGTACTTTTCTGTTTTGTGTTCCCACCTCCGGCTGGTAGAAGGGCCAGTTGAGAGAGGAGCTGGGCTGAACCAAGTCCCTCCGGAGACCGCCTCATGGTAAGACCATCTCTTTGTTTCTCGTTTGTGACTTTAGTTTAAGTTTCTGTAGTTGGTACATGTTGAGTCTCGGTCAGTGAATTTAAAAGGATCTATGTTTTATGTGGTTTTGTCTATCCAACTTCTCCTGCAAGTCTCTGCTGCAATGGTGGGCATGGGTCGAGCTCGGAAGCCTTGAAATGCAAACACAGCCCACACTGCCTGAGACTCTGGCCTTGGGTTACTTACTAGGACTTTAAAGAAGAGAGAGAAAAGAAGAGGAGCTTGCATTTCTCTCCCTGTGCCTTTAAAATGTAACTGTTCTGCCTGGGCTCTCAGGAACTTATCTGATCACTGTAGTCCCTGCAGCTGAGGGAAAAAAGAGGAGGCCTTTTTAAACTACAGCAGGCAAACTATGAGATCTCTGGCTCTGTCTGTCTTTATGTAAAAAATTAATTTGCAAATGAGCTCTATTTAACTGCCTTAAAGGAAATTAAGCACTTGTATAAATTCTCAGAAATATAGAAGAAATTGGCCAAATGAATTTGTTAAATTAATATCTGCTATTAAAGCTAGCTTGAACTTGTGAGTTGGATTAATACAGACATGCCTTTAGAGTCATCAGTATTAGATATCATACTCTTATTGTACCTAGGGTTACTGCAAGTCAGTAAGTGCACGTTGTTTCTGTTGTTTATCAACAAGGAAAATGACATGATGAAACTTTTAAGTAAATGTAACTGAGATAAGAGCTTTCAGGTAAACACTATAGGAATAATTATGTTTGGGGAATGTCTATCAAAGTAGTCTCTGCAGATTTTGGTTACTTGAAACTTTTAGTTTTGCTACATTAAATGAAATGATAGGAATTTATTGACTATTCAGGTCATTTCAAGTAAGATAAAATACTGGAACATTAATTGCCAAACAGCTTTAAGTTTACCTACTTTTGTCTTAGGAGAAACTGAAGCTGTTTGGGTTTATTAGACACGTCTTATACCACACTGAGGAAAGACGCTACTCCCTTAAAGGAATTTCAGATGGGCATTTGAGGAGAAATTTCTAATCTAGGATCATCCCTGTGTTGATTAATAATCTAGGTCAGGGACTCTTGCCACCTGCTCAACCTCTGCGAGTGGCCCTTGTGCCTTCCAGAGGGCTTTTCCAGTGCCTCAACCTGAATTCCCCATACAACTGGGCCCGAGGCGTGGGGTACACTAAACTAAACTGCACAAAACAGCACTTGCTTCACATGCCCCGGGATCGCCCCCTACCCCCCTTCCCGGAGGTATAACTACACCAGATATCCTACCTCTTAACTAGGCAAAGTACGTTACCAGCCCAGGTCCTTGGACTCTTTAATCAATAGAAATTGATGAGGCCAGGAGAGAAATTTAGGCAAGGCTTTACTGGGACAGGTGCTGCAGCTTGAGGGAGTGAGAACAAGAAACAGGTGACTTCGCTTGCTCCCGGAGGGAGGAGGGGGCTGGTTCCTTAAAGGGGAGGAGAGGGGTGGATCCATATTGATGGGTTGGGCTGGAGGGAAGGCTTGGGTGGTCTGACTGCTCCCTTGGTGATGCTGTGTGCCGGGATCCCGTGGAGTACCTTACTTTTGCACGCAGAACCTCCAAAATGTCAGTTTGTTTGTGGCCCTTTTGTATCTTATTGTTCATAATTGTCCTGACTGCTCAAGCATGTAGTTATTTTCGGTCCCTCATAGTTTCTTTGTATTCTGTTGCTGGAGGAGAAGTCTGTCCAGGTGCAAACACTCTGGTAGAAGGTCCCAGGCCCCAGTCTATCTCATTTCAAGCCTTGCTAACTATCCAAGAGCCTATCTAAAAGTGGAGAAAACAAATTAGCTTTGACGAAAACAAATTATGACAACGTACACTTTCTTAGCTTTGACTTCTGTTCATATGCATTATGCTAATGTTACCATTTTCTGCAGGGTCTCCAGCAATTTGCTTTTATTTCTTAGAAATGTTTAGTAATTGTTTGCTGAGAAACTAGCAATGGAATCTAAAATACCTATCCCTAGAAGTACTTCTGGTGAGCTTTAGTATTTGCATAAAACTTCAGTAATACGGTCACCTGTGCAAAGTGTTACTAGGGGGTCATCACCTTCTGGAGATACAACCCTGGGCTGGGGCACACCAGGCAAAGAGTCTGATTTTATATGGCCTCTGTCTCTGGCATAGTCAGAGGCAAGGGTGATTTCTGCTTTTCAAGCTTCTTCTGGGGGCTCAGCTGCCAGCCCTTAGTTGGAAATATGAGAGAATAAAACAACAGGAAAATAACTTTCATTCCTTATCCAAATCACAGTTGCACCTCGACAATACTGATCTCTAATCATCTGAACTACCACATTTTGGAGCCTTTTGCTAGCCTTGACTTTCAAAGTCATCCCAGTCTTCCAGCATTTTACAGACTTGTCAGACTCTTCCATAACAGGCGCTGATCACTTTTATCTGCCTGAGCCTTGCAGACTTGGCGGACTTCTGAACTTGCCCTTTGCCTGTGCTGACACCGGATACCTGCCTAACCCTCAAGTCTCCCACAATCCTCCTGCCTACAGTGTGAGCTGTAAATCAAATTCTGCTGTTACCAGTGAGGAGAGAGCTGTGAACTATATTCTTGAAAGGTTCTACTAGGTCTTCAAGAGGGGGAAAGTTCATAATAAAATATTTTTCCTATGCTCAGGCAACAGAGGCCTACACAGCTGAATTAAATTGAATTGGAAGCTAATGGGGCAGGCAGTAAACCTTAGTGGTTAGGACAATGGACTTTGGAGTGAGACAGACCTGGGTTTGAATCCTAGCTCTTTGAATTATTGGCATAATGTGGGGGCGAGATGTTGTCTTCCTAAGTCTCAGTTTTATCATCTGTAAAATGGAGATAGTAATGCCTGTCTCATAGGCATTGTAATTGTATTCCATGAAATAATGTATAATGTGTTTATCATAGTGCCTTGTGCATAATAAACACAAGTACTAGTTTCTATTTTGTAATTTTATGTAGCACCCCTTTTGCAAAATTCAGCCCAGCCCATCTGACCATACTGGTCCATACTCTTTCTACTGTATCAGATGGCTTCAGTTTATGCCCTCAGACCTATCAGCTGGTTCACAAGATCTCTCTTCAGTTACAGACTGTCTACTGGATTTTTTATTTCAGTGACTATATTTTTCACTTCTAGAAGTTCTAGTTCATTCTTTTAAAAGTAGCTATTTTTTCTGGGTGCCTCATTTTGGGGGGAGCTATTTGGTGTACCTTTAAACTATTTAATATACTTGTTTTATAGTATCTATGAAATGGATTATCTAAGTTCTTTAGGGCTGAATTCTACCATTTTTGTTTGTGCCGACACTCACGATAGATCAATTTTTGGATATGTTTCTACTTTGGATTGAGAGTTATCTTGAGGAGGTCTTTATCTGTGGAAATCATGTTCAATTTTGATTGCAGACATTTGCCCATAAGAGTGGTGATATTTTCTTCTTATAGCTGCTTCAGGGGCATTGGAAGTCTAGAGCCTATTCTGTGTAATAGTCCAGCTCGGTGGTTTCAGGATCATATGAGTGAAATCAATTAGGGCTTTAGATATACATGTGGTGGAAGCTGGTGGTTACAGACTTTTCCTAACTGCCAACTGTTTGAGGGAGACAAGGTTTCTTGTCATCTCTTTGGGGGTAGGCTGATTATTTCTGGTTTATCCTTTTATTGTATGTGTTATTCTTCATAGAGCCTGTTGTTCTGCAAGTGACTGAGTTCTGACTCTCCCCACCTTGCATAAGCACAAGATCTCATGTCTTATTACAGCATGGGCATTAAAACTAAAGCCCTGAGATTACTGAGAGTGACCGAGCCTGACCCTGGTCACTTCAGGGTAGCTGCAGTATCAGCAGACATGCCTACATCCTTGCTTTTGAGTTTCTTCTCCGTTTCTGACCTCTGAGGATTTCTCTTTCTTATGACCTGAAATCATGCATCTAAATGAACGTTTGCTCATTTTATCTAGCATTTATAAACATTTGTGGAAGGAATTTTTTCGGAATATCTAGTGTGCATAATGTTGGAACCGCAAGTCTCGTAATGGAAGAATTTCTCCCGTTGTTCGAGACATCCCATCCTTAATGCTTTCTTTACTGTGAATGTCTCTACTACAAAGCTGGTGCTCATGGAAGCTGCCTGGCCCTGGGATTGTTTTTTAACAACTTGAGGGGTCTCTTTCAAGCCTCTGTGGGTTAACTATTTCCTGCCCATTAGGCATGAGTAATCTTTAAAGTGGTCTTTATCATTCTGACTGAAACTATAAGGTATTAAGCAATATCCTAGATGATTTCCATTCCTCTCAATTTGTATGTTCCTGCTCTTGGCAACATTTCCCCAAGACAATAAGAAGTATCTGATTATATATGCATGTATTTCCTATGAAACCTTTACAGTATTGAAATCCGAAGAGCAGAGAGAGACCTGCATTTTCTGGGCCACATGAACTGTGGAAGGGAGACCCATTCTTACTGCTTTGGGTAACGACAACTAATTTCCCTTCAAGAAATGATTGGTCATCTCCATAGCTCAAGCCGACTAGGTCTTACCTCACTAAAACCAAAAAATTAGAATAATTTGCCTGAGTGGGAAGTAAACACGTATCGGTTCAAACACACACTGCCACCTTCCTCCACCACTTTTTATACCGAAATGAGCTTCAGATCTTCTCAATAAAAGTCATCAGGTCTGTACGATCCAGACAGCCCCTCTTTGGCCTGGGAGATGTGTCTGTTTTGTTTCATATCACCTCATTCTGCAGTAAATTGTGACTTCTGGGGCGCAGGGGCAGCGCAATTACTGAGCTACTCTATAAAGGGCTTAGGCTTCAAGAGTGAAGGAGCAAAATGTTTCCTGATTGGCAAGAAGCCACAGGATTATTTTATTTTAACTAAAGATATATGAGGCATGGAGGAAAGCACGTCAACTTTGGAATCAGTCAGAAATGAATTCCAGTCCCGGTTCTGTAACTCATGAACGGTGTGATACTTGACAAGCTAGTAAGCCTCTTAGAATCAATTTGCAAGGCATAGGAAGCTAATATTTGTGGAAGGTCCAATTTAGGGGCCGCATAATATTGTAGAGAAGATCTTAGAACCATCCGGGTGTAGGTTCAGATTTGGCCTCTGCCATTTTCTTTTGTCTAGAATGGGGACAGCAGTACCTCCTGCACAAAGTTGTAACGATTAAAGTCAAGGAGAAAATCTCTGTTAAGCGGCTGGTCCGTGATGTGAGTTCCCTTCTTTGGTTAGACAGTCCTTGGCTCGGTACATACCAGTTCTGGTCCCTTGCTCCAGACTGAGGGACTGAGCGATTCGACTCAGTCCTACGCTTACAGTGCCCTCTATGCGGGAGGAGGCCGTTTGCTCAGCTTTTCGCTCCAGGTACGATGCCCCTTTCATTCTCCTTCCTTCAATTTTTTTCCCAGAGGGTTATTGGAAGCTGGGAATGGCTGCAGGCCAGTAGGCCGCTTCCTGCCGACCACCTGGCCCTCCCACAGAGCTTTCTCTCTTACAGCCTCTGGGCCCAGGCAAAAGGCCACTGGCTTAGGCCTGGCCTTAGATTCCTGAGAGGCCTCTGGAATTTTCTGGAGACAGACTGGGCTGTGTCGGCAGCCCACAGCCTGGAACAGAGGGAACAGAGGTATATGGCAGGCCGTTCCTTTGAGCCTCTCTCCCTCCCTGAGGCTTGTGGTTTTAAAGCTTTAATTGCCGAGATCAGAGCCACGCTGTTTCAATGCAGCGCCAGGAAGGGCCACGCCAGCCTAGTGCAGGTGATGGCGGCTCCTTCCAGAGGTCCTCAGCCTGGCCTAGAGAAGCGGTGGCTGCAGGGCCCTGGAGCCTCCTGTGGGGCTTGTGTTTCCCTTCCTATTAAATCCTCTCTGTGCTCAGAAGGCCGCTCCACCTGCCCATCTCTCCAGCTTTGCCTCTGGTGTCTTTCAAAGCTTCAGTGTTTCCTCAAATTAAGAGACCCAGCTGCTCGAGGCCCTTTGTTCGGTGTCTCTGGGATGACCTTTCAGATGATTCGTCCCCACTTGCAGGGGCTCAGCTTCGCTGGTATTTAGACTCCGAGCTTCCTTGGCTAATCGGAATTTATTATCCTCTTTGTGAGGAGACTCTGAGGTTCTTTCTCTCCAGGGAGGGCTGTCTTCTGGGTGAGTGATACATGGGCTGGCCCTGGCTCCCTAATCCTGGCAAGCCCCGTTTCCAGGTTGCGTCTCCATGGGCCCCAGAGACTCCGCGTGTGTGTGCGTGCGCGTGCGCACACACGCTCGCTTGGTCATGGAAAATAAGGACTTTCAGATCTCAGGGTTGTTCTGGGATAAAGGAATCAGATTAGAGTTGAAGGAACCTGGAGTCTTCTTGGCCTCGCTTTAACAGCTTTGCGAGAGCTGTTTAATTATTCTTGCAGATCTGAGTAAGTCTTGTTGGTGGAATTTTTATTGTAGTAAACTATACGTAAATTTTAGTCCGTTGTAAGTGGACAGTTCAGTGTCGTTAAGTGCCTTCACATTGTTGTGCAGTCATCACCTCCATCTGTCTCCAGAGCTTCTCCACCTTCCCAAACGGAAACTCTGTACCCATGAAGCATTAACTCCCCATTCCCCACTCCTCCAGCCCCAGAAAATCACAATGCTACCTTCTGTCCTATGAATTGGATTACTTGAGTTATATAAGCGGAATCATACAGCATTTGTTGAATACTAGTCCATTGTACAGGTGTGCACATATTGTTATCCAGTCACCCACTGATAGACATTTGGGTTGTTTTCACCTTTTGGCTATTGTGAATAATGTTGCGAAGACCATTTGTGTACAAATATCTGCTCAGGTCAACTACCTTCAGTTCTCTTGGGTATATACCTAGAAGTGGAATTGCTGGGGCATATGGTAATTTTATGTTTACTTTTTTGAGGAGTTGCCATGAGGTTTTCCACAGCGGCTGTGCCATTACAGCCTGTCTCGTTTTTTATAGTAGCTGTCCTAGTGGGTGTGTGGTGTATGTTCATTGAACTTTGAGGGTGATAAAAACGAGAACTGCCATGTTGATCATTTATTAAATTCATACTGTGTACTAAATATTTAACACAAATCATCTCACTGAATCTTTAAGACAATCCTGTGTGGTTTGCTGTTATTTCTGTTTTACAGAAGGGCAAACTGAAGCTCAGAAAAGTTATGTAACTTGCTCAAAATCAAACAACTGAAAGTGAGCAGAGCAGGGAGTCCAATGCAGGGGTCAGGGTCCCATGTCCATGCTCTTGCCACTAGACAGCTAGTCTTCTAACCACATAGTCGTGCTTAGAGGAAAACTTAGGATTTCCCCCACTGCCAGTGGACAGCTAATTACAGAAGGCTTCAAAATGTAAAGCAAAGACTTTCCATAAATGTGGGGAATTAGGATGTTGGCAGGTTTGCTGGGAAAATGTCTCCCCCTCCCACCCACACAGTGAAAATATAGTCACCCAGGAGACATTCCAAGCCTGCCTTGAACCTTTCTAGGTGTGACATTGCTGTTGTAGATCCTAAGGCCCTTCCTTCAGGGAGCACACCATCTAGTTGGGGAAACACCTCCTAGGGTAATCATGGTATAGGGCGCTGTGAGCTGGGGCAGAAGAGGCAACTACAGAACAGTGTGCAGGGTGTTGTGACTAGGGAATACAGAGAGGGTCTTAGGAGCACAGATGATGAGAATAATCGACTTCGTCCTTCAGCATGAGGACCAGGAAAGGATTCATATCAGAATCATCACTGGAATTGAATGCTGAAGGCTGAGCTACAACATGATAGTTGGAAGCATGGTGACAACAGAGGGCAAAGGTATTTTGTGCATAAGAACAAAGGCTCAGAGGATGGAGAGAATGTGGTCTATGTGAGGTGGTGCAAATATTTCAGTACATCTGTAGCATAAGAGATGTGTTAAGGAGTGGCAGAAATTGGATTGGAATTATAGATACAGGCTGTCTCATTGAAGAGCCTTATCTAACAAAATGTTTCCTGTAGTTGATGGAGAGGCATGGAAAATCTGTTTTAAGCATGACAGTGACCTGGTCAAATTTGTGTTTTAGAAAATCACTTTTACACAACCTGAGGTGAGTTGGAAGGTGAGAGTTGAGGCTAGCAGTAGGGAGACTAAAGCGTAATAATAGCTTACATAAACTAACTGCTTGCTATGTGAGTGCACTGTACAAAAACATGACATGCATTACTCATTCAGTTTCCATAACAACTCTGTGAAACATGTATTATCCCATTTTACAGATGGGGAAACTGAGGTTAAATAACTTGTATAAGGTCACATTGCACTAAGGGTGTGGCTAACGTCTTAATCAGAGCTGTCTTAGTTCACAGCCCAAGGAAGAAATGGCCCCTGAAATTAGGGCTGCCATTTAGGAAGAAAAAGCTGACTGATACCCAAGGTATTTAGAAGGTGGAAATAACTGAAAATGATACTGACTAGATTTTCCAGGGAAGAAAGGAGAATGAGGTGTCAGTGAAGGGTCTTTGATGCCTCGTTTGGAGGACTGTGTGTTTGGCTGTGACTTCTACTCAGAGGAGAAGCATAGGAGGGTGGAGGAAAAAGATGGTGGGCTCTTTTCTGGACGGGTTGTAAAGCCCATAGAAATCAAATGTTGATCAAAGATATCTTTTGAAATATGAACTTATGTCATTATCATTAGTGATGAATCTTCCCTTGAGATGCCAGTGACAGTTGCACACATATGTAATGTACAAATAAATTAGTAAGTATATAGTTATTGGAGGTGCATTCAACTTTCTTTACTGATACAGATGAATGATAAAAAAAAGTTTGGGAATTGGGAGTATGGGATTAACAGATGCATACTCCCATACATAAAACAGATAAACAACAAGGATTTAGTGTATAACACAGGGAACTATATTCGATATCATGTAATAAACTACAATGGAAAATAATTTTAAAAAAGAATATAGATATATACACATATATGTATAACCAAATCACTTTGCTGTACACCTGAAACTAATAAAATTGTAAATCAACTATACTGCAATTAAAATTTTTTAAAAAAACTAAAAAAGTTTGGAAACTACTAATTTTATAATAGATTCATAGAAATCAAGATTAAAAGTATATTCAATACCAAAGCATTGCCTAAAACATGGAGACAATATTTTTGTGATGTATGGTTTTCTTGACCACCTGGTCCCACTTATAAAAAGTCTGTGTTCTATTATTTGATAGTATATTTATTAGTTACATATATTCAACACTGGTGAACCTATTCCACCTTCTTAGTCCTCACTCCTAATATGTTATTTCAATCCCTGGTCACATTTTATTAATTTTAATTTATCTTGTTTTAGAATTAACCCTGCAAAACTATTCTCTGTAGAGTCTCTGGACAGTGTCGTTTCATTGTTTAAAATCTGTCAGTGGCTCCATATTGCCCGCATGGCACTCAAAGTCTTGGTCACCTGTGTCTTTTCCTTTTCTCTCACTGTCAGCTACAATGAGATATTTATGGAGATACAAGCAAGCCCTGCCACTTTCCAGTGCTGTGTTTTTCACTCCCAATATACCCATATTCTTTCTTTCTTATTGATCTAGAAACCACCTCTTTATCCATCCAAACCCTGTTCTTGTCTCCTCTAAGAACTCCCCTCCAGACCCCAGCAGAGGTGTTATTTCCCCTATGTCTACAATATACCAAATACATACCTGTTTAACACTGTTATAAACTTATGGGTTACCAGGGGATGGGGGGGGGGAGGGATAAACTGGGAGATTGGGATCTGATATATACACACTACTATATATAAAATAGATAACTAATAAGAACCTGTTGTATAGCACAGGGAACTCTACTCAATACTCTCTAATGGCCTATATGGGAAAAGAATCTAAAAAAAAGTGGATATATGTATATAACTGATTCATTTTGCTGTACACCTGAAACTAACACAACATTGTAAATCAACTATACTCCAGTAAAAATTAAAAAATACATTTGATGTGTCTGTTTCATGCCATAGACGGTGAGCTCCTTAAGGGTAAGGACTGGATTTGTATAGCTGTGTAGTTTCTCACCATCCCTTATAATATACCAAATACAAGAAAGGCTTCAACAGGTGTTGGTGAGCTAAATGAATGAATGATTATTTATTGTCAAAATTACATAAGTTAATATGTACAAAGCCCTTAAAGAGTGCCCAAACCACAATTGGTGTTATGTAAGTATTTGCCACTATTTTTCTCCTGTGTAATTTCTTTCAATATTTCTTTCCAATTGGTTTTGTCATCCAAGTAGATCAAAGGAAAGAAACATGGCTTCACATTACTTCATAAAACCTCCTCTAAGCACTTAGTTAACTTCTCACACATTCATCAAGCATTTGTGATCCCCACTGTCCAAATTTCTGTTGATTTTCTTCCTAACCATGTGTGGTCGAGCCCTCTGAGTACATTCTAATACCCCACCCGTCTGTAGCATAGATGTATTTACTTTCTTTTCCCCACCAACATTCTCCAATCCCTCTCACTTTTCTAGCTTTTGCAATGGTGTTTTCCATCTCTCTTGAATCTCAGGGATTCTTTGCAATAACATTAATCTTTATTGCAAAAGACTGCCACATTCTTTTGGTATGGATTTATCTTTGCAGATTTTGCCCCAGATAAATAAATAAAATGGAACACCACACTTCTGGAACTGAACATGGAAATTTGTTTTACTTTTGTGAGGCTGAACATTTATTTATTATTATTTTTTTAAATATGGAACGCTTCACGAATTTGCGTGTCATCCTTGCGCAGGGGCCATGCTAATCTTCTCTGTATCGTTCCGATTTTAGTATATGTGCTGCCGAAGCGAGCATGAGGCTGAACATTTAGTGATGAATCCATATTGTACTGACGGCAACTGCTTCAAAAATTTCATATGTTGTATAGCCGTTGGTAATAGTGCATATGCATGTGGGCAGGGAGAACTGTGCAAATATCAAAAATAATTATGATTATTAAAAAAAATTCCACTAGGTGTTCTCAGAAATGAATCTTCCAAATTACTTTTGCACAATTCAGGAAAATTGAAATGTGCATTTCAATAATTGTAGAAAAATTTTCAAGCAATCTCCTCTCATTTAAGTCATCCAGTTAAGGTGCTGCTGTTACAAACAAAAGGATCGTAGATACGTCAGACACAGCAGCCATACTGTCAAAACAGAACTATAGAGATCATGAGAGTCATGCTTTGTTTGTAGACAGTTTACCAGGGATGATATTGTTTGGATTATTTTGTTTGGTTGGGCAATTTATTACTAATATTCCTCAAAAGCCATTACTAAAAAGCATTATTGTTTCACTTGTTCACGTGCTCGTTTATCTATTCTTCATGTGTGAATATCTTCATTTATCAACCCATCCACCCATCAAGTTCATGTTTATTAAGCATGACTCTGCATCAGGGCCTGAGCTAAGTTAAATTATAGGAGTAGGAAAACCTTTTGACTTGGGCCTCCAGCCTAATGTGGGCCACAAATTTACTTAGTTTGGGGTCTTTAAATTTCCTCCATGAGTTTAATATCAACTGTAACTTTGTATGAAAGCTAGATTTTTTGGGGGGTGGGCAATAATTAGTGCATTACATAGATAAAGTACTTTTAGTGTCTTTTTTTGCTTTCATGTAGTTTTAAGTAATCAAATTATGACCAGGGATTTAAATGCTGAAGATGACCCTAGGTTTCTCTGACTTCCTTGAATACTTGAAATGAGGTTCTCAGGGAGAAATATCATTGAATTAGTGGGTAAAGGATAGAAAGATACTCTAGCCCTGTGCTCAGGAAACTGCTGTCTCCTAGACGTGTGGGACAAAGAACAATAAGCCAATTATTAATCCTTGTGATTAGAGCACTGTAACCACAGACCAGGGACATTTTGAGGAGAGAGGGGTCTCTTCCTTTCGGGGGTGATGGAGATGTTTTCAGGAGGTTCTTGAGTTGTGGCGTGGGAATGGGTTTCACAGAGAAGGTGGTGAAGACAGCTTTGGAAGAGGGATGCTCCAAAGCTTTCAGTCTTGGCTCAACAGTTATGACTGAGGTGTTAATGATTAGCCTCATCTGTAAAATGGGGATGGGGACACCAACCTCAAAGATTTTGGGGAGGATTTAGCTTATGTTTGCCAAGTGCTCATTAAGTTATATTAAGCAGGGAATCCTAGTAGAGGCGATGGTTTAGGGCAAAGAAGGAACAGAAGCAGGAGGAAGAAAAATATTTGGAGACTGGTGGTAAGGCCAGTTTGCCTAAAACTTGGGGTTCTTCTATAGAGAACAAGAGGTGGTAACTGCAAATTTGCCGTTTGTTTAGTGACCTTGAATTGGTGACTTAACTGTCTGGATTTTTAATTGCTTATCTCTAAAACGGGTCAAGAAACATGCTGCCCCCAGTGGTGGGAGGGAAGATGCAGAAATGTTGTCTGTGCAAGGAAGGCCTTTGTGTTTCTCTTCTGACTGATGTTCTCTATTCATCTGACTGTTTCTTACCAGTTGCTGCCCAGGGGTGAATTCCTGGTAAAGATATACACTTCTTTGGCCATATGTCCTAGTCAGCTACGTTGTTTCTTATAATGAACACACTTCTGATCCAGAAGATGGGTTCCAAATATCCTCATTGTTTATTATAAGCCAGTGTAGCATTCTAATTTGTTGGTTTTTTTTTTTTTTTAAGAGCAACATTGAAACTATACCTTCAGCTAAATTGAAACTATTCCTTCAGTCAATCTCATCATTGACTCATTTGGTGGAAACAATTTTCTCATCCTAATTGGTGAGATCTGGGTCCTTAGATCAGACAATTTATTTCTGTGTTTTCCTACATTTTGGAGTGCTGGTTAGTTTTTCTTCTCTGGTCTCCTATGACTACATCTGCGATCCTACAAATGGCACACTGATTACAGAAGTCAAAGCAGGTAGAATGGTAGAGACTTCTTGTGAGAAACACAGAGAGCGAGGACAGCGTCTTTCTCATTTCCCAGTTATTCATTCAACAATCACCAAGTACCTGCTAGGTGGCTGCTGCTGTGTAGGAGCCAAAAGAAAACTCAGAGAGATATCATCTGTACCTTCAAGGGACTTGCCAGTTGTGGGGACGGTGGTTAATAACACCAATAGCCAATTTTTTAATGAAGAAGTTCAGTTGCTCCAGAAGCATTGGGGCGGAATGACCAATTCAGCCTGCTGGGAGAGCTGGGAAGGCCTCACAGAGGAGGTGATGTTAGACTGAACCACAAACACAAGAAAAGAGATGAAGGGCCTTCCAGGCAGATGAATGATTACTTCAGAGGAAGGTCAGGCCATAGAAAGGTATAAAGCTTTAAGGGGTTCAGAGAAGGGAAACATAGCATTTCATAAAGGGGACAAAAGAGACACTTCAAGGAAGAAGTGGTATTTAAAATGGGCCGTGACGTTTCAGAAGGCACGGAGGGGGCTACCGAGAGCATTTCCAGTAGCGGGAATAGCATGAACAATGGTGTGGAAGTGGGAAAGTTCACGGGGGCGTTTAGGGAGCATGGAGAGCTCAAGTATGCTTAGAATGTAGGCTGGGTGTAGTTAAGACTGGAAAGGTCAGGTGCAGTTGGATGATGGCGAGTGCACAGTGGTTTTTGTTTTTTTGTTTTTTCCAGTACTTGGGCCTCTCACTGTTGTGGCCTCTCCCGTTGCGGAGCACAGGCTCCGGATGTGCAGGCTCAGCGGCCATGGCTCACGGGCCCAGCCGCTCTGCGGCATGTGGGATCTTCCCGGACCGGGGCACGCACCCGTGTCCCCTGCATCGGCAGGCGGACTCTCAACCACTGCGCCACCAGGGAAGCCCGAGAGCTCCCAGTGTTGATGAGAGGGCTGGGGCCTAATTCTGTTATATGGTAGGAGTCACCAAAAGTTTGATTTGGGGAGATGAAAGCCCATTCAGTTTAATTCCACCAATATTTTCTGAGCTTTTGCTCTGAACCAGGTATTTTGATAGGACCTAAAGACACGACATGAATCAGGCATGTTTCCTGACCTTTGAATCTCCCATTAAACTATATCTATGTATGTCTATACCTGCTCTTACACCTGTGACTATATCTCTATCCATCTCAGTCTGCGTCTGTAACCAGATCTATAGCTATGGAGAGATTAACCCGATGGTGGTGTGTAGAATGGTTTGAAGCAGAGGAGGTGAGATGGGGGTGGTGAGTAAGCATCAGACATTCAAGTGCGAAGGCCCTGCACTAGTCCGGAACATGAGGACGGTGCAGCGTAGCAAGAAGAGCTCTGTCTTCAGAGCCCAAGGAACTTGGAGTTGAATCCTGGCTATATTGTGAACTCTCATTCAGAATTTCTCCAAGTAACTTCCTCAGCCTCATTCTTTTCATCTATAAAACAAGATCATGACATTTACCTTTGAGGAGGGATGAGAAGATTAAAGATGATGTAGTGAGCACGTGGCACCGGCTAGCATCAGGGGTTGGCAGTGATGGTATCTGTGGTAGAGAGGCTGCAGTGGCTTTGGAGCGCGACTTCTACTCAGAAAGAAGTGGATATGTTATCCCGGGAATGGAGGCAGATTTGGTGGCTCCCGGCAGGGAGTAACGATGTGGCTTTGACTCAGCCCACCCTTGGACCTCTATGTTCACCTTCCCAGGTAAGGAGCACAGATACTCCTTGCTTGGCTGGCAGAGCCAGGCTCGGCTGGGGAGGCCCTTTCGCGGGCTGCTCTTCCCATGTCCCCAGTGAACCCACTGACTCCAGAGCCTCTGTGAGGCTCTGGCAGTGAACGGGGCTGCAGGTCGCTCCATCTCCAGCAAACATTTACAGTGGCTCAGTGCCTCTTGCTTCTGCTCTGACACACAGGAAACTGAGAGCCGGGCCTGCGAGTGGTAGCCAAGAGCATGTGCTGCCAGCGTGGCAGGAAGGAGCTGCAGAGGCCCCGAGCAAGGGTGAGGGTTGCTTCTAGCTGCGGGGAGTCTCCTCCGCTGTCAGCCTCTCAGCTGCGGCGGCAGCTTCTCCCAGGAGTTCAACTGAAGTCTTGAAGGAGCGGGACTGTCTCTCGGTTCCTGGCTGATGTCAGGTGGCTTCCAGGGGTGACAGTGCCCCTGTGAACCAGGGGGAAGCTGCGACAGAGTGAGGAAACATGGCAGGATATTTCCAAAGGCAGATCCTCCTGGGGGTTCTTGTGTGTCCGGGACTGAGGCTCACCTCTGTGATCATTAGCATTTGTTAGCAGTTGGGTGCTAGTAGAGGTTGAACAGTCAGCTCTCTGGAGGTAGAAAGGAGAGCGGCAGGGAGGGAGGAAGGAAGGAAGGAAGGAAGGAAGGGGGAGAGGGGGCGAGAGAGAGGGAAGGAGGGAGGGAGGGAAGAAAAGGAAAGCCCTTTTCCGAGGTATAGAACCTTCCACCACAGGAAGTGTTAAGGTATCAACAGGATCCCGCTGAAGGTAAAGTTGAAAAAAGATGCTCGGTAGCTCATCATTATGTGGTATTTTCACCATTGATACATGAGATACAAATAACCTCAAAAGCAGAGAGAAATAGTAATCAGGAAGTGAGGAATTTTGAGTACTTACTATCTTTGTTCTTAATATAATTGATTTCCTTATAATTTTATATAATTTAATATTTAATAATGGCTCAGTTTAACAACTGGCTCACAAAATTCCTGATTTTTTTTTTTTTTTTTAAAGAGCTTCTCTGTTCTACCTTCTCTGGGGAATAACTCTCCAGTCTCATGCTTTCATTTGAGAAGAAACATTGCCTGCCTGATGGGTGTATTGTAGGGGATCTGGGGATCGAATTTTTTTTTTTTAATTTATTGAGGTAAAATCCACGTAACGTAAAAGCCATTTTAAAGTGAACGATTCAGTGACATTTAGTACGTTCACAAGCTTGCGCGACCACGACCTCTATCTAGTCCCAAAACATTTCAGTCACGCCAAAATAAAACCCTCGTATTTGTTTCCTTGGGCTGCCGTCACAAAGTATCAGGAGTCTTAAACAACAAAAAGTTACTTTCTCAAGGTTCTGGAAGCTAGAAGTCTGAGATGAAGGTGTCAGCAGGCTTGGTTTCTGCTGAGGGCTGTGAGGGAAGAGTCCGCTCCAGGCCTCTCTCCTTAGCTGTAAACGGCCGTGTTCTTCCTGTGTCTTCTCATATGCTCTTTCCCTCTGTCCCTATCTGTGTCCAAATTTCCTTTTCCCGTAATGACACTTGGCATATCGGATTAGGGTCCGCCTTAATAACCTCATTTTAACTTAATTACCTCTTTATAGACCCTTTCTCCAAATACAGTTACATTCTGCCCTACTGGAGGCTCGGACTTCAATATATGAATTTGAGGGGGGTCACAATTCACCCCGTAACAACTCTATGCCCATTATGCAGTTTCTCTCTGTACCATGCCCTGCCCCTCCCAACCCCCAGGCCCTGGCGACCAATAATCTGCATTCTGTCTCTCAAATTTAACGTATTCTGAATATTTCATATAAATGAAATCATATAATATGTGACCTTTTATGTCTGGCTTCTTTCACTCAGTGTAACGTTCTCATTTCCATGGGAGTGTGGGGCTCACAGGAACATCATTACTCATATGTATTCTGGTTTTAAAAAAATGAGAACCAGTGGTCTAAAAAGCTACCAAGAACAGCTGCTCCGAAGTTCAGGGATTCTCTTGGCGTCCACAAAACTGACCGATATTTGGCAGATAACCTTGCCTCCTTTTTATGAAACTAGAGGCAAGAAGACTGGTCAAGAGATCACCGAAATAGCTGAGGCAAGACAGTTTGAAGGCATGGACTAGGGAAAGGACAGCGCGAACGAAGAGAAGATTGATCAGTGATCAGAAGATGCAAATCATTCCCCGAAGCTTAAGTATTACATATTTGAAGGTATAGGAAAGTATAAAGACAATTAAGTATCACTTGTGATGTTACAACTCAGTGATAAATACTGTAAACATTTTGACATACCTATGTTTTTTTGACATACCTATGTTTTTATCAAAGAAATACAAACAAAAGTGCACAAGTGATGTAATTTTAGAAAGTGAACATACTCATGTATCCACCATCCAGATCGTGATGTGTAACATTGCCAGTACCCTAGAACCCTCTCCCATGCCTCTCCTACCAAAGGTAATAATTACTAGGTGTGGCCTATTTTTGAGCTTTCTATAAAGAGAATCATTTTATGTTGTTTTTCCTTTTTTGGCATTTTTCCCTTACATTCCGTGAAGTTGATCTATGTAGTTATGTGAAACACTTGTGCTTTCATTTTCCTCCTGTTGTATAAATACACCACAGATCATTAACCGATCTCATGATTGATGGGCATTTGGGATATTATAGGATTCTTGCCAGAAACATTCTTGTTTTTGTCTTTTGTGCTCGTGTGTACACCACATACTGACACATCTGTATCTGGTAGGATAAGTCCACCTGAGTTTTTCTCCTTGTGTTGAGTACACATCTAGGGGTGGCATTGCTGGTCATAAAGTTTGTATGTTCAGGGTTGGGAAATCCCTGTCAAAGAGTTTTCCACAGCCGTTGTACCACTTTACACTCTTACCGACAGTATATGAGGGTTCAGGTTATTCTACATCCTCACTAATAGTTGGTAATGTCAGTTAACTTCACCATGCTGGTTGATCAGTGGTACAGAATTGGACTTTTAGTTTCCATTTCCCTTATGATTTATGATGGTGAGTTTTTCATATGCTTGTTCACCATTTGAGATCTTCTTTTGAGAAGTTCCTGATTGTCTTTTTTTTTTAAATAGGGTCCTTTCTTTTTCTTATTTGGTAAAAATTCTTTATATATTCTAGATATGAGTCCTTTATCATAGGTATATGACAAGATTTACATATCATGTATATTGAGATTGATGTAAATATGTTTCCCATTCTGAAACTTGTCTTTTCATGAGCAGAAGTTACAAATTGTACTATAGTCCAATTTATCAATTTTTTCTTTTATGTGTCCAGTTTTAAAAATTTACCTATCCCATGAAAATAGTCTACATTATTGTCTAAAAGGTTTATTGCTTCAGCTTTCATATTAAGCCTGTGATCTGTCTAGAATTGATCATTATGGTACAAGGTGGAAGTCAAGTTTCGTTATCCTTATGAATGTCCAGTTGATCCAGCACCATTTACGGAGCAGATCGTATTTTTTCCTAGGCTATGGTACCTTTGTGTCATAGATCAAGAGACTGTATATGTGTGGTACTGATTCTAAACTTTTTACTCTATTCCCTTCATCTATCTTTCTACCCTTAATACTAATAATATATTGTCTTATAGCTCTATAAGGAAGTCTTGATATCTAGTAGAATAAATCCTTTGAAGTTTTTCTTCAAGATTATTTTTGCTAGTCCCAGCTATCTCCATTTCCAATGAAACTTTAGACTATTTTGTCAATTTCTTCAAGACTTGCTGGGACTTCACTAAAAACTAGTTTGTTTTTTGCTTTAAAACTCATGAGCACGTTTTGAATTTTAGCAAATGTTTCTTATGCATTATATTGAGATAATGATATGGTTATTATCCTGACAGTGAACTGTACATATTGGTGTTTGAAAATTATACCGGGGGCTTCCCTGGTGGCGCAGTGGTTGAGAGTCCGCCTGCCGATGCAGGGAACACGCGTTCGTGCCCCGGTCCGGGAAGATCCAACATGCCGCGGAGTGGCTGGGCCCGTGAGCCGTGGCCGCTGAGCTTGCGCGTCTGGAGCCTGTGCTCTGCAAGGGGAGAGGCCACAACAGTGAGAGGCCCACGTACCGCAAAAAAAAAAAAAAAAAAAAAAAAAATTATACCGACCTTCCATTCCTGAAACAAACCCAGTTTGATCATGATGCACTAGTCTTTATATATAAATTTGCTAATCTTTTGTTCGGTGTTTTTGCATATATGCTCATAAGAGAAATAGGCCTGTAATTTTACTTTCTTAAAGTGTTTTTATCAGATTTTGTGTCAGAATTATGCTGGACTCATAATGACTTGGAAGTATTTCCTCTATTTTCTAGTCTCTGAATTTTTAAAATATAAGATTGTGTTCTTCCTTAAATATTTGTAAAAATACACAAATGAAGTCACTTGGGTCTGGAGAAGTCCCTATAGGAAGGACTTTTTTACACATTCAATTTTTTAATAGACGTATAGGCTATTCAGTTTTTTTAAAAATTGTATTGGAATATAGTTGATTTACAATGTTGTGTTAGTTTCAGGTGTACGGCAAAGTGAATCAGTTATACATATACATATATCCACTCTCTTTTTTTTTTTTAGATACTTTTCCCATATAGGCCATTACAAGGTTTTGAGTAGAGTTCCCTGTGCTATACAGCAGGTTCTTATTAGTTACCTATTTTACATATAGCAGTGTGTATATTTCAATCCCAATCTCCCAATTTATCTCCTCCCTCTCCCCAACTGGTTAAAAAACACTTTTCTTTATGCATATCCAATGGTTTTAGTTGGAATTGTTTCCCTGCCCATGTTGAAGAGTTTTCTCTTGCTAAGGAAATTATCCCATTTACAGTTATATTCATAATTGTGCTGTTTTGTCTTACTTCTGTTATCTTGATTTATATTTTATATTCTAATAATTTTTTTCTATACTATGCATATATGTAGAATATCTTTTACTCTATTTTTATCTAATAATTTAGAAGTTTTAGAGCAAAATTCACATGACACTTCTGAAATTTCTGTCTGGGATTGGGCCATTCTGGGTTATGTTCACAGATTGCTGGGGTGTAAGTTCACTTCTCTAATGTTAGGGATACTTACATAGAAACACTTGAACATCTGTGTCCATTTTTAAAAATTACTTTTGATGACTGAAGCTATATTATCTAATTTTCAAAGTCAAAAATAAAATAGTATTTCTTAAATTTCTACTCTCTCAAATAAGGAAATTAACACACTTTAACTTCTCCCTCCCCCCTACCATATTTTTTCAGTTTAATTGATATAACCTAGAATTTTGGACCCAGATTATTATTCTAATTCAGATATGATTTTTAACAATTATTCAAAGTTTCTAATTCTTATTTACTATGCAAACACTTTATGGTACCTTTATGGTTAAAGTTAGACAATACAGATAAACATCCTTAATTTCTATTTTTTAAAAATATAAAGAAGGGGTAATAATTTTGTCATACTGGTGTGAGATAGGAATCAAGTTTAAATGTTTTCCCATTTAGTTAGTTTATAGAACATTGATCAGTTTGGGTCATCATCTTTATCATGTATATTTTATATGTGCTTTCCTTTGCCTAAATATTATATTGCACTATATCACAGTAAAGTTAACTAAATAATACTAAATGATACTAAAACTAGGTTCCTGTGAGCCTCTGGTCACAACATTTTCATCAGCTGATCAATACATAACCTTGCTTTATGTGTATTTCTGTTTAAAGGCATACACACACACTTTTCACACACACACACACACACTTGTGCTGGGGAACACCAGACAGCACCTCAACACTACACTTGGGGGCCATTTTAAACGGTGAACTCACCAACAAAAAGCACACAGAAAAATGAAAATGTGGCACTAAATGTACTGCAAAAGGACACATTTACATTATAAGAACTGAAAAAAGAAGGCAGAGCGTTGTCTTGTTTGACCTCAGCTGGGGACATGCAAGTCAGACGACTCAAATTTTTTGCCACCCTCTGAGTGACTGTGAAAAGCACTGTGAGTATTAATTTGGGGGTTACTAATAATTTTAGTGAGCAGGGGAATTTGTAAATAGAGGATCTGCAAATAATGAGGGTTGACTGTGTGTGTCTGTATATATATGATATATATATATACACATATATATAAACTATTGGTAGGCTTGTCATGCTAAAATAATTCTTGACTATTTTTGAGGGTTTATTTTCAGAAATATTCTTCTCTGACTCATCTCAGTTTTTTTACTCAGCGTTTTTTTTTTTTTTTTAATGTTTCTCTTCTTTCACTTTACATGTACACTCAGACTAATCATCTCACTTTGGTTTGTGTCCATCTCTTCCCTAGGGTATATGTTTACTTTTCCCAGCTATTAGGAATCTTTGGCATGGATGGGTCTAGAGATCAGGAATAATGGCTTGCCTTTGGTTCCCCTTCTGCCTTTTTGTATGGGTACAGTCCTTCCCCATGTATCACTGGTGGGCAAGTTGATGGGCATGATTCCCTATCTGTTTCTCAGTTATTAACAGTTTTTCACCTATTGCAATGATTCCCAACTATAGCCATTAGACCAATGCACACTTGAGATGAAGTGTTCACTGGCCTACTGTGAATGGAGAAAAATGCCAGCATTGTATTGAGAATAAATTTACTTAAGGGACAATTCTTTATTTGAAATTATTTTTCCATGCTTTGGGAATTAAACTCCTTTTGTTCTTATTTTTTTAATGTTTT
This sequence comes from Stenella coeruleoalba, assembly GCF_951394435.1. Classification (NCBI taxonomy): domain Eukaryota; kingdom Metazoa; phylum Chordata; class Mammalia; order Artiodactyla; family Delphinidae; genus Stenella; species Stenella coeruleoalba. Next base: position 96,529,317 of record NC_137153.1, on the reverse strand, counting down.
TACTTATAAAATAAAGCAAATTGCAACCCAATATGATTCAAAAAATTTTATTTGAAATTTTATTAATGTATGAAATCCAGAAGTCCAGACACAGTACACTCTGTTCTAGCAGTGTTATCTTTTCCTTCCCCAACCATCTTCCTCCTTGCAAAGATAGATGGATTGGTAGATATAATAGGTCCTGGCATATTATTATTGTTACTATCTAAACACTTGATGTATATGAACTTATTTAATCTAAGTAATACCTCTGCTAAGTAGGTAGGTACTATTATTATCCCCATTTTACAGATGGAAGAATTAAGGCACAGAGGGACTCAGTTTGTGGTGGATTCAGGATTTGAACATGGGTGGTTTAGTTTGAGGCCACTCTCCTAAGCACCACACTGAGTTCCCTCTCTACCTGCTTCACACCTAGACCATGGTTCCCACCTGCATTGTTGGGCTCTTCCTGTTCCCACTTCTGACTTTAGTGCTTTACTTGTAGGGATTGCATTTCCCGGCACGCAGTGCTGCTATCACTCCTGCCCACCTCTCCTTTCCTGCCCTGTTCCTGCCACATTCCTGCTTCCTTGGATGAACAGAGATGGCCAAGACTGGAGGTTGAAGGAACACAGAGGAAGAAATATAACGTGCCTGATTCTTAGTACAGAGGAAAGAGAAGCTATTTCCTGTTTTGCTGGAGATTCTGACTTTCTCATTCCAGATAAGACTATTTGGAGACACAAAGTATCTTCCTACTTTTAGACTTTTTTTTCTTTTTTTTGCTAAAAGCAATCTGGTCTGTGCCATACACTTAAACCTGGATATGTTTTCCTTACTCCATCTCTTTGTGTCTTACACATTCAATATCTTTCGTATTTTGAGACATTATTCCTCAGCTTCAGCTTTTAAGGCTGTTTGGAGTTTCGTTTTTGTTTTTTGTCTTTACGAGTATATTGGCAGAAGCTATGTTAGTCACCATTTTAAATTCCAAGCAGGTTCTCCCTAACTAACTTTTTTTCTGTTTGCTTTAGTAATGTTTTTCCAAAAGTAAGTTCTTCTGAAGCTTGACTGGTATGTTTTCCTCCTTTTATTTTGCAGCATCTTTTCACTGCTTTCATTTTGGTTCTCTCTCTGTTCAGTCAAGTAGAAAGAGGACACATTGTACACAAGACTTATGTTTTCTCATAAACAGGATGGGTGGGTCCTTCCTGATTTTCCCTTATCTATTTTTCCCTTCATCGCTTGACTTTTCGAAACCCTGTCTCAGATCCTTGACTAGAGGGCTGGCTATTTTTCTAGTTCTCTGTATGGCTTCCTGAGCAGGGGAGGTGGGGATGTTGGCCTGGGCCGCCCCTTAGGGGACTCGCCTCTGTGTTTGATGCTTCTGCCACACCCACGACTCAATGTTTGCCTCCCTCTCTTAGCCGTTACAGAGGCACATGTGCTGGTCCTGCCTCCTGCTTTGTGCCATTGCGCATGACCATGAGGAAGCCTCACTATCTTACTGTTCTCCTTGGTAGCACCTCTGCAAACCCACTGTGGAATGCAGTCAGTCTGCAGCTGTAGACGGGGCTCCTGGTGCAGTGTTTCCTCGCTATGCTATCGCCTGACTGTGCCCTCAAGCCTCCTCCCTCTAATCCAGAGAGCTTCGGCCAGACTTTCCCATTGAGCCTCGTAACTTCCCTTGCTCTGGCCCAGCTCTACTCTTCCGGTGAGAAATCCCTCGAAGGTTGAGGCATATAGCCAATAACGTTACTAAGTTCTCAGAGCCAGTGCAGAATTGTTGGTATTTTTATATTCCTTTGGTCATGTCAGTGGGATTTGGAAAGGGCCTTTCAGAGACCTGTGCCCAAATCCCCATCTTCCATTGACATCTTTAATATTTATTTTCTGGGGGGCGGGATTGTGCCAGGTACTTTCTCACTTACGTGGTCTTATTTAGTCCACCAGATATCCCTTTAAGGTGTTTTATCATCAACCCCATTTTGCAGACAATTAAAGTGAGGTTCAGAAGGGCATGTTAATCTGTTTGTACAGCTATTTAGAACTGAACCCAGTAGGAAGTAGAGCCCACTTTGTCTGATACAGTGGGATGCTTTATTACCACCCTGCTTTGCCTCCAGTTAATTACCATGCTTAGGAGAGGCACGCAGAGGCACAAGTACAGTCTTTGACCGCATGTGGTCTTGTTACTTTCTTGCTGTGTGACCTTGGGCCAGTTATTCAAGTTTCTGCTTCAGTAAAATGGGAATAATAACATATGCCCTTTTAGAATTTGGAGAGGCAGTGCATGTTAGGGCCTTCAAACTCAGATGCCTTTAGGAACATGGCAGGTGGCATAAATATGTGAGGTGGCCTCATGTAAGATGATCAGGATCGATGCGGGACTGTGAACCCTGAAGAGGGCCTATTCTGAAGACATCAGAGTCTATTTGTTAAAAGTCATTAGGCTGACTGTATGGCCACCAGAGAGGTTAAAATGAAAAAGAGAAAAATGTCAAAGATGGGGGGAAATTGAAATTCTCATAGATGGCTGGTGGGAATGTAAATTGTATAAACTCTTTGGAAAACCACTTTGGAAAACACACGCATTCTTTGACCCAGCATTTCAACTCGTTGAGTGCACACACAAACCAAATGAGTACAGATGCCCACCAAAATTCTCTATGTTCCAGAATGTGCAAAATAGCTCTATTAATAATAGCCCCAAAGTGGAAACTACTGTCACTATGACAGTGGATCAATACATTCTGGAATGTTAGCACAATGGAATAATACAGAGCAATGAGAATGAAGAAACTACAACTATAGGCGACAGTACGGACACATCTTATGATCATAAGGTTAAGCAACAGAAGCTACACAAGGAAGAATACATATTGTATGATTTCAAAGTTTGAAAAGTAGGAAAAATGAATCCATGCTGTAGGAACCAGGATAGTATTTAGTGACTGGAAAGGAGGTTTTTGTTTATTTGTTTTGCAGTACGCGGGCCTCTCACTGTTGTGGCCTCTCTCGTTGCGGAGCACAAGCTCAGGACGCACAGGCTCAGTGGCCATGGTTCACGGGCCCAGACGCTCCGCGGCATGTGGGATCTTCCCAGACTGGGGCACGAACCCATGTCCCCTGCATCGGCAGGCGGACTCTCAACCACTGCGCCACCAGGGAAGCCCTGGAAAGGAGTTTGAGAGGGGTTTCTGGGGTACTTCTGCTGTTCTGCTTCCTGATCTTTTTACTGCTGTTCATTTTATGAAAATCACTGAGCTCCACTCTCTGGATCTATTGTTTGTGTGAAAATATATATATTCTTTAAGCCACTTCTATTCTGAAAGAAGCTTTACTGATATAAGATCTATTGAAGGGTTTCAATCAAAAGGTGAATATGACCAGGCTAAGGTATAACGTGTGTTTTGAATGTGAGAGTGAGAGGCAGGGGACAGGGAGACCAGTAAGGAAGCTTGTAAGAATCAGAGTGAAAGTAACAGAGAGCTGAACCCACACACTGAAAACCTACTAAACCAGTGATCTGAAAGCAGCAGTTATTCTCATATCATCTGTAACATTTTTACTCAATACTATTTTCTTTAAATAGCTTCCTTTTCAAATAAAGGGGATTGTCCATCAGAATTTTTAGGTGCTAGTTATTTTTTCAAATACACATTAAATAAGTAAGAGATTGTCTCCATTTTAGATTATGACAAACTAGCTTTTATGGACTGATTCTCCCGTTGAAAATAACTAGTAACCTGGATAAAAATATTTCAAATCAGCCCTTGAAGGTCCAGGATCCTAAAGAAAAGAGGAACATGGAGACATTCTCTGATGATTTTCCCCTTGAGGGACATACCAATCCACAGGTGGCAGGTGTGAGAGTGAGAAGCCGATCAGAACTTTCCACAGTCTCTCAGGCTGAGGAGACAGACAGTGTAAGTTTGGGGCCTCGCAAACAATGTGGATTTTCAGCTGGGACTGCTGAAGGGCTAGAGGCATAAGAGTAAACCAGAAATAAATCCACCCTCTCAATGACTGAAACCATCAAATCAGCTTAATGTCTGATTGCAGTAAAGTGCATTCCCCGTAGCCTACCTAATATTAGTTTAGACACTTATTATTCCTTTTCCTGGATCCCTGCAGCTCTGCTTTCTCCAGAGGCAGAAGTGTGGTGAGAAAAATAACCACAGTGATACCTACCGTTTATTAAGCATTTGCTATGTATCATTCTTACTCCTACACTGTGAAAGAGGGAACATTATAATCCCAATTATCTATTAAGAAAACTGAGTCTCAGAGTTAAGTAACTTGCCCAAGGTCACAGAACTAGTAAATGATAGAAATCAGATGTGACTCATTTGTGTCTGTAGAGCCTGTGTGCGTTCATTGTGCCCGCAATCTTTTGTTAGTTTCTAGCTGGCCTTATGTATACCACGGGCAGTGCTGCCTTAGTGACAGTGCAGTGGTACCTGGGTCTCATGGACATTGCATGTGCCCAGCTGGCAGGTCCAAGAGGTTCCTCTTTTAGGCAACAAAAGTCAAACGTAAGTTCCTGGGACTGGGTCATAATTCCAAGCTCCCCCACCCTCCGACTATTGGTCCAGGTTCTTTATGAAGTTTCTTGGTACCTGGAGCTTACCTCATCCCACTTCCATCAGTTGTTTCCTCCTACTGTGGGGCTATGTTGCCAGCAATCTTTACATACAACCTGACCTTTCCCTGCTTTTCAATAGACTGCTATCTTTCCTGAGTCCGTCCTGTTAATTTTTATGACATTTATTTCAATAAAATGTAGTTCATCTGATTCCATTATTCAGACTAAGCTCTAGGCCAATGATAGCAAACTGTTTTTACTTCTGATGTTCTCTCCAGTCAGTTGATAGCGGCTGCCTGGAGCACGATGGCAGCAGGACTGTGGGGCACACTCACATGGAGAGGTAGAGCGTGCCTGGCTTGATGAATGATGTCTGCTGTGAGCACTGGTTGTGAGGGAGGGAGAGTGTTCGCTTTACACCACGTGTTGGTCTCTATTACTGTATGCTCTGGCCACTGTTCACCTTCCCAATGACCCCGATTTTGTTTCTAGAAGAATGAGCTGAGTTTTTATTTTGAAATTCCCTTCTAGTGCAGTTCCATAAGGAAGGATGCCCCACTGGTCACGTTGAGTTCCTTTTAAACTCGTTTCAGGTGATGTGTATAAAGGTTCAGCTGCTTGCTAGGAAATATCAGAGCAGAGACATAAACCTAGGCTCCTAGGAGCAAATTCTCCAATCTTTCTGCTGTCCTCAGATGTCTCTCCATAGGCCTTTCTACAGCTGATTATGGTTTATGAACCAAGAATTTATACACTCGAGCTGATAAGATTTTTTTTTCTGAGCTGTGACTATTTTTACATGAGAAGCCTAGCAAGCTTATAAAAAAGAAATCACATTTAGTTACACATTTAATGAATCACCTTCTTTATTGAAAAGAATCAGGTTACATGGAATCAGGATGGTCCCTGAACACCAAGACCATATCTTTTGCATAAAAAAGAAATGTGTGAAAGAGGAGAACTGACTTACGTCACTCACTGGGCAGTGGTTGTGGGCACCTTGGAGCAGGTTTTTCTTCTTTTTTACCTTCGAGGTGCTTCTATACCTGTCTCCCTTTTTGCCTTTAAGTCCCTCTCTAACAAATTCCCCCATCCCTTTGGTTTTACTTTCTCTGCAACATCTATTATTTGCTGTCTCTCAGTGAACAGTTTCAGTCAAATTAACCAGTTCTAGTCCCAGAATTTCCAGAAGAGTAGCTTCGTGTCTATAAACTGATTTCTACCTTTGAGCCAGGAAAATGTAGCTGTTCACTTACCTATATACTACGTGGTTTTATATATGTTAATCCATGGGAAAATGAAGAGGTTTGTGCACAGAGGGTATTATAAGCCAGCTGAAAACGCTGAGACCTTGGAAAGATGGAACTTGAAAGGAAGCAGAGAGGTCATATAACCTACCCACTCACTTTATTTTTTATTTATTTATTTTTTTACATCTTTACTGGAGTATAATTGCTTTACAATGGTGTGTTACTTTCTGCTTTATAACAAAGTGAATCAGTTATACATATGTTCCCATATCTCTTCTCTCTTGCGTCTCCCTCCCTCCCACCCTCCCTATCCCACTCCTCTAGGTGGTCACAAAGGAACGAGCTGATCTCCCTGTGCTATGCGGCTGCTTCCTACTAGCTATCTATTTTACGTTTGGTAGTGTATATATGTCCATGCCTCTCTCTCGCTTTGTCACAGATTACCCTTCCCCCTCCCCATTTCCTCAAGTCCATTCTCTACTAGGTCTATGTCTTTATTCTTGTCTTACCCCTAGGTTATTCATGACATTTTTTTTCTTAAATTCCATATATATGTGTTAGCGTACGGAATTTGTCTTTCTCTTTCTGACATACTTCACTCTGTATGACAGACTCTAGGTCCATCCACCTCATTACAAATAACTCAATTTCGTTTCTTTTTATGGCTGAGTAATACTCCATTGTATATATGTGCCACATCTTCTTTATCCATTCATCCGATGATGGACACTTAGATTGTTTCCATGTCCTGGCTATTGTAAATAGAGCTCCAATGAATATTTTGGTACATGACTCTTTTTGAATTATGGTTTTCTCAGGGTATATGCCCAGTAGTGGGATTGCTGGGTTATACGGTAGTTCTATTTGTAGGTTTTTAAGGAACCTCCATATTGTTCTCCATAGTGGCTGTTCCAATTCACATTCCCACCAGCAGTGCAAGAGTGTTCCCTTTTCTCCACACCCTCTCCAGCATTTATTGTTTCTAGATTTTTTGATGATGGCCATTCTGACTGGTGTGAGATGATGTCTCATTGTAGTTTTGATTTGCATTTCTTTAATGATTAATGATGTTGAACACTCTTTCATGTGTTTGTTGGCAGTCTGTGTATCTTCTTTGGAGAAATGTTTGTTTATGTCTTTTGCCCATTTTCGGATTGGGTTGTTTATTTTTTTGATATTGAGCTGCATGATCTGCTCATAAATTTTGGAGATTAATCCTTTGTCAGTTTCTTCATTTGCAAATATTTTCTCCCATTCTGAGGGTTGTCTTTTAGTCTTGTTTATGGTTTCCTTTGCTGTGCAAAAGCTTTGAAGTTTCACTAGGTCCCATTTGTTTATTTTTGTTTTTATTTCCATTTCTCTAGGAGGTGGGTCAAAAATGATCTTGCTGTGATTTATGTCATAGAGTGTTCTGTGTATGTTATCCTCTAAGAGTTTGATAGTTTCTGACCTTACATTTAGGTCTTTAATCCATTTTGAGCTTATTTTTGTGTATGGTATTAGGGAATGTTCTAATCTTATACTTTTACATGTACGTGTCCAGTTTTCCCAGCACCACTTATTGAAGAGGCTGTCCTTTCTCCACTGTACATTCCTGACTCCTTTATCAAAGATAAGGTGACCATATGTGTGTGGGTTTATCTCTGGGCTTTCTATCCTGTTCCATTGATCTATATTTGTTTTTGTGCCAGTACCATACTTTGATTACTGTGGCTTTGTAGTATAGTCTGAAGTCAGGGAGCCTGATTCCTCCAGCTCCATTTTTCATTCTCAAGATTGCTTTGGCTATTCGGGGTCTTTTGTGTTTCCATACAAATTGTGAAATTTTTTGTTCTAGTTCAGTGAAAAATGCCAGTGGTAGTTTGATAGGGATTTCATTGAATCTGCAGATTGCTTTGGGTAGTAGAGTCATTTTCACCATGTTGATTCTTCCAATCCAAGAACATGGTATATCTCTCCATCTATTTGTATCATCTTTAATTTCTTTCATCAGTGTCTTATAATTTTCTGCATACAGGTCTTTTGTCTCCTTAGGTAGGTTTATGCCTAGACATTTTATTCTTTTTGTTGCAGTGGTAAATGGGAGTGTTTTCTTGATTTCACTTTCAGATTTTTCATCATTAGTGTGTAGGAATGCAGGAGATTTCTGTGCATTAATTTTGTATCCTGCTACTTAACCAAATTCATTGATTAACTCTAGTAGTTTTCTGGTAGCATCTTTAGGATTCTCTATGTATAGTATCATGTCATCTGGAAACAGTGACTGCTTGACTTCTTCTTCTCCAATTTGGATTCCTTTATTTCCTTTTCTTCTCTGATTCTTGTGGCTAAAACATCCAAAACTGTGTTGAATAAGAGTGGTGAGAGTGGGCAACCTTGTCTTGTTCCTGATCTTAGTGGAAATGGTTTCAGTTTCACCATTGAGGACGATGTTGGCTGTGGGTTTGTCATATATGGCCTTTATTATGTTGAGGAAAGTTACCTCTATGCCTCCTTTCTGCAGGGCTTTTATCATAAATGGGTGTTGAATTTTGTCGAAAGCTTTCTCTGCATCTATTGAGATGATCATATGGTTTTTCTCCTTCAATTTGTTAATATGGTGTGTCATACTGATTGGTTTGCGTATATTGAAGAATCATTGCATTCCTAGAATAAACCCCACTTGATCACAGTGTATGATCCTTTTAATGTGCTGTTGGATTCTGTGTGCTAGTATTTTGTTGAGGATTTTTGCATTTATGTTCATCAGTGATATTGGCCTGTAGTTTTCTTTCTTTGTGACATCCTTGTCTGGTTTTGGTATCAGGGTGATGGTGGCCTCGTAGAATGAGTTTGGGAATGTTCCTCCCTCTGCTATATTTTGGAAGAGTTTGAGAAGGATACGTGTTAGCTCTTCTCTAAATGTTTGATAGAATTCGCCTGTGCAGCCATCTGGTTCTGGGCTTTTGTTTGTTGGAAGATTTTTAATCACAGTTTCAATTTCAGTGCTTGTGATTGGTCTGTTCATATTTTCTATTTCTTCCCGATTCAGTCTTTGCAGGTTGTGCGTTTCTATGAATTTGTCCATTTCTTCCAGGTTGTCCATTTTATTGGCATAGAGTTGCTTGTAGTAATCTCTCATGATCTTTTGTATTTCTGCAGTGTCAGTTGTTACTTCTCCTTTTTCTTTTCTAATTCTGTTGATTTGAGTCTTCTCCCTTATTTTCTTGATGAGTCGGGCTAATGGTTTATCAATTTTGTTTATTTTCTCAAAGAACCAGCTTTTAGTTTTATTGACCTTTGCTATTGTTTCCTTCATTTCTTTTTCATTTATTTCTGATCTGATTTTTATGATTTCTTTCCTTCTGCTAACTTTGGGGGTTTTTTGTTCTTCTTTCTCTAATTTCTTTAGGTGCAAGGTTAGGTTGTTTATTCGAGATGTTTCCTGTTTCTTAAGGTAGGATTTTATTGCTATAAACTTCCCTCTTAGAACTGCTTTTGCTGCGTCCCATAGGTCTTGAGTCATCGTGTCTCCATTGTCATTTGTTTCTAGGTATTTTTTGATTTCCTCTTTGATTTCTTCAGTGATCACTTCGTTATTAAGTAGTGTATTGTTTAGCCTCCATGTGTTTGTATTTTTTACAGATCTTTTCCTGTAATTGATATCGAGTCTCATAGCGTTGTGGTTGGAAAAGATACTTGATACAATTTCAATTTTCTGAAATTTACCAAGGCTTGATTTGTGACCCAAGATATGATCTATCCTGGAGAATGTTCCATGAGCACTTGAGAAAAATGTGTATTCTGTTGTTTTTAGATGGAATGTCCTATAAATATCAATTAAGTCCCTCTTGTTTAATGTATCATTTAAAGCTTGTGTTTCCTTTTTTATTTTCATTTTGGATGATCTGTCCATTGGTGAAAGTGGGGTGTTAAAGTCCCCTACTATGAATGTGTGACTGTTGATTTCCCCTTTTATGGCTGTTAGTATTTGCCTTATGTATTGAGGTGCTCCTATGTTGGGTGCATAAATATTTACAATTGTTATATCTTCTTCTTGAATCGATCCTTTGATCATTATGTAGTGCCCTTCTTTGTCTCTTCTAATAGTCCTTATTTTAAAGTCTATTTTGTCTGATATGAGAATTGCTACTCCAGCTTTCTTTTGGTTTCCATTTGCATGGAATCTTTTTCCATCCCCTTACTTTCAGTCTGTATGTGTCTCTAGGTCTGAAGTGGGTCTCTTGTAGACAGCATATATATGGGTCTTGTTTTTGCATCCATTTAGCCAATCTGTTCCTTTTGGGGGGAGCATTTAGTCCATTTACATTTAAGGTAATTATCGATATGTATGTTCCTATTCCCATTTTCTTAATTGTTTTGGGTTCGTTATTGTATGTCTTCTCCTTCTCTTGTGTTTCTTGCCAAGAGAATTTCCTTTAGCATTTGTTGTAAAGCTGGTTTTGTGGTGCTGAACTCCCTCAGCTTTTGCTTGTCTGTAAAGATTTTAATTTCTCCATCAAATCTGAATGAGATCCTTGCTGGGCAGAGTAATCTTGGTTGCAGGTTTTTCTCCTTCATCACTTTTAATATGTCCTGCCAGTCCCTTCTGGCTTGCAGATTCTGCTGAAAGACCAGCTGTTACCCTTATGGGGATTCCCTTGTGTGTTATTTGTTGTTTTTCCCTTGCTGCTTTTAATATGTTTTCTTTGTATTTAATTTTTGCCAGTTTGATTAATATGTGTCTTGGCATGTTTCTCCTTGAATTTATACTGTATGGGACTCTCTGTGCTTCCTGGACTTGATTAACTATTTCCTTTCCCTATTAGGGAAGTTTTCACCTATAATCTCTTCAAATATTTTCTCAGTCCCTTTCTTTTTCTCTTCTTCTTCTGGAACCCCTATAATTCGAATGTTGGTGTGTTTAATGTTTTCCCAGAGGTCTCTGAGACTGTCCTCAATTCTTTTCATTCTTTTTTCTTTATTCTGCTCTGCAGTAGTTATTTCCACTATTTTATCTTCCAGGTCACTTATCCGTTCTTCTGCCTCAGTTATCCTATTAATCCCATCTAGAGTATTTTAATTTCATTTATTGTGTTGTTCATCGTTGCTTGTTTGCTCTTTAGTTCTTCTAGGTCCTTGTTAAATGTTTCTTGCATTTTCTCTATTCTATTTCCAAGATTTTGGATCATCTTTACTATCATTATTCTGAATTCTTTTTCAGGTAGACTGCCTATTTCATCTTCATTTGTTACGTCTGGTGGGTTTTTATCTTGCTCCTTCATCTGCTGTGTGTTTTTCTGTCTTCTCATTTTGCTTATCTTACTGTGTTTGGGGTCACCTTTTTGCAGGCTGCATGTTCGTAGTTCCCGTTGTTTTTGGTGTCTGTCCCCAGTGACTAATGTTGGTTCAGTGGCTTGTGTTGGCTTCCTGGTGGAGGGGACTAGTGCCTGTGTTCTGGTGGATGAGACTGGATCTTGTTTTTCTTGTGGGCAGGTCCACGTCTGGTGGTGTGTTCTGGGGCGTCTGTGGACTTACTATGATTTTAGGCAGCCTCTCTGCTACTGGGTGGGGTTGTGTTCCTGTCTTGCTAGGTGTTTGGCATAGGGTGTCCCGCACTGTAGCTTGCTGGTCATTGAGTGAAGCTGGGTGCTGGTGTTGAGATGGAGATCTCTGGGAGATTTTCGCCATTTGATATTATGTGGAGCTGGGAGGTCTCTTGTGGACCAATGTCCTGAAGTTGGCTCTCCCACCTCAGAGGCACAGCACTGACTCCTGGCTGCAGCATAAAGAGCCTTTCATCCACATGGCACAGAATAAAAGGGAGAAAAAATAGAAAGAAGGAAAGAAGGAAGGAAAGAAAGAATGAATGCAAGAAAGGAGGGAGCGGGGAGGGAGGGAGGAAGGAAGGAAAGAAGATAAAATAAGATAAAATAAAGTTATTAAAATAAAAAATAATTATTAAGAAAAAAAATTTTTTAAAAGAAAAAAAATACAGACGGATGGAACCCTAGGACAAATGGTGAAAGCATAGCTATACAGACAAAATCTCATACAGAAGCATACACATACACACTCACAAAAAGAGGAAAAGGAGAAAAAATGATAAATCTTGCTCTCAAAGTCCAACTTCTCAATTTGGGATGATTCGTTGTCTATTCAGGTATTCCACAGATGCAGGGTACATCAAGTTGATTGTGGAGCTTCAATCCACTGCTTCTGATGCTGCTGGGAGGGATTTCCCTTTCTCTTCTTTGTTCGCACAGCTCCCGGGTCTCAGCCTTGGATTTGGCCCCACCTCAGCGTGTAGGTCGCCAGAGGGCATCAGTTCTTCGCTCAGACAGGACGGGGTTAAAGGAGCAGCTGATTCGGGGACTCTGGCTCACTCAGGCCAGGGGGAGGGAGGGACACGGAGTGCCGGGCAAGCCTGTGGCAGCAGAGGCCGGCGTGACGTTGTACCAGGCTGAGGCGCGCCATGTGTTCTCCTAGGGGAGTTGTCCCTGGATCCCGGGACCCTGGCAGTGGCGGGCTGCACAGGCTCCCGGGAGGGGAGGTGGGGTTAGTGACCTGTGCTCGCACACAGGCTTCTTGGCGGCGGCAGCAGCAGGCTCAGCATCTCCTGCCCGTCTCTGGGGTCCGTGTTTTTATCCGCGGCTCACGCCCGTCTCTGGAGCTCCTTTAAGCAGCGCTCTTAATCCCCTCTCCTCATGCACCAGGAAACAAAGAGGGAAGAAAAAGTCTCTTGACTCTTCGGCAGGTCCAGACTTTTCCCCGGACTCCCTCCCGGCTAACTGTGGTGCACTAGCCCCCTTCAGGCTGCGTTCACGCCACCAACCCCAGTCCTCTCCCTGCGCTCCGACCGAAGCCTGAGCCTCAGCTCCCAGCCCCGCCCATCCCGGCGGGTGAGCAGACAAGCCTCTCGGTCTGGTGAGTGCCGGTCGGCACCGATCATCTGTGCGGGAATCTCTCAGCTTTGCCCTCCGCACCCCTGTTGCTGTGCTCTCCTCCGCGGCTCCGAAGCTTCCCCCCCTCCACCACCCGCGAAGGGGCTTTCTAGTGTGTGGAAACCTTTCCTCCCTCAGAGCTCCCTCCCACTGGTGCAGGTCCCGTCCCTATCCTTTTGTCTCTGTTTATTCTTTTTTCTTTTGCCCTACCCAGGTTCGTGGGGAGTTTCTTGCCTTTTGGGAGGTCTGAGGTCTTCTGCCAGCGTTCAGTAGGTGTTCTGTAGGAGTTGTTCCACGTGTAGATGTATTTCTGGTGTATCTGGCACAAGGTGGCCATCCCTGGTTTCACATCAACATGATCTCAGGCACAAACCTCCTTGTTTTTCCTTGTTGAAACAACTGGCCCGCCATCCGCACGACTGTCGTGGCTTGGGCTGCCGGCGCCCCTCCAGAGCCGGCAGCCTCAGTGAGGCCGCCCTCCCCTCAGGCTCTGGGGCAGTTCCGTGACGGCAGAGGGAAGAGACCCCAAGGCGGGCTACCCACTCACTTTAAATGAGAGCACAGAGGGACCCAGGGAGCTGGGCAGAATGTTTGATCCCCCAGTGTTATGGGCTGAATAGTGTCCTCCCACAATTCATGTGTTCACGAACTAACAGCAAGACCTTACCTCCAGGTACAGCCAGAATATGGTTATATTTGGAGATAAGGTCTTTCAAGAGGTAATTAAGTTAAAATGCAGTCTTGAGGATGGGCCCTAATCCAATCTGACTGGTGGTCCTTTCGAAGGAAAGACCATGTGAGGACACTGCAAGAAGAGAGGCTTCAGGAGAAACCAAACCTGTTGACATCTTGACTTTGGACTCTCTAGCCTCCAGAACTGTGGGCAAATAAATTTCTGTTGTGTGTCGCCTAGTCTGTGGTATTTTGTTATGGCAGCCCTAGCAAATGAATACACCCATTTAGTAAGTGGCAGGAACGGGATTCAAACCCAGGTCCCTGAATCAAATTCTAGGTCTTTTCCCTGTCTATTCTGTCTGTAATGAACCCTAGCACTGTTCATGACAGAATATAAAACACAAATCTGTCTTTCCTTTTAGATTTATGGATTGAAGACTGCTATGTCAGGATTAGATTGAACTATGAGTAACATAAAACAAGGAGGGGGGCTTCCCTGGTGGCGCGGTGGTTGGGAGTCTGCCTGCCGATGCAGGGGACGCGGGTTCGTGCCCCGGTCCGGGAGGATCCCACGTGCCACGGAGCGGCTGGGCCCGTGAGCCATGGCTGCTGGGCCTGCGCGTCCGGAGCCTGTGCTCTGCAGCGGGGGAGGCCGCAACAGTGAGAGGCCCGCATACCGCAAAAAAAAAAAAGAAAGAAAGAAAGTATCACAGAAAGTAGAAGCTGTAAAAAAATAACTAAACGGAAATTCTAGAACTGAAAAATGTAATATATAAATATTTTACTGGAAGAACTTATCAGTAGTTTGGAGATAACAAGAGTCAGAGGATTTGAAGATAGATCTATATAAATTGTGAAACCATAAACAAGGAGAGGGAGAAGAACACAAAATGTTCATTACTTGAAAATGATATTCTCATCTTTAGAAAATACAAGGAATCTACATATACATTTTTAGAACTAATAAAAGATTTAGCAAATGTATCTGGATAAAAAAATCTCATTCTGATCCACCAGAAATAATCAAATATAAAAAATAATATAAAATAGCAATTAGGTATCAAGGAAACATTTATATTGCTGAATTCTAATTACTAATACTTTCTAAAGATTTTTACATCTACATTCAGGAGGGATATTGGTCTGTAGTTTTCTTTTTTGGTATGATTGCTATCTGATTTTTGTCTCAGGGTAATACTAGCTTCATAAAATGCATTGGGAAGTATTCCTTCTACTTTCTGGAAGAGATTGTGTAGAACTCATAGTAATTCTTCTCTAAAACTTTGGTAGAATTCCCCAGTGAAACCAACTATCAAATTTTTTGATAGCTACTGAGCTATTCAAATTATTTATTTCCTATTGAGTGAGTTGTGGTAGTTTATGTATTTTGAGGAATTGGTCCATTTCATCTCAGATGTCAAATGTATAAATGTAGCTTTTTCCTGGTAGTCCCTTATTCTTGGATAGGTGCAGGGCCTATAGTGATGTACACTGTTTCATTTCCTATATTGGTAATTTGTGTCTTCTTTTTTCCTTTGTTTAATCTTGCTAGAGGTTTGTCGATTTTATTGATCTTTTTTTAAAAAATCAGCTATTTGTTTCACTGTTTTTTCTATTTTTCTGTTTTTGTTTTCATTCATATCTGCTCTTACCTTTATTATTCCCTTCCTTCTGCTTGCTCTGTGTTTATTTTGTTCTTCTTTTCCTTGGTTATTGAAGTAGGAGCTTAAATAATTGGTTTAAGACATTTTTTTCTTTCCTAATGTAAGTGTTTAGTGCTATAAATTTTCCTCTCAGCACTGCTTTATCTGTGTTACATAAATTTTAATATGTCATAGTTTCATTTTCATGCAGTTCAATGTATTTTATTTTCCTTGAGACTTCCTCTTTGACCCATGGGTTATTTAGAAGTGTGTTGTTTAGTTTTCAAGTGCTTGGATATTTTCTCTTAAGTTTCTATTGATTTCTTATTTGATTCCAATGTATTCAGGGAACACACTCTGTATAATTTCAATTCTTTAAAATTTGTTGGGGTTTGTTTTATGCCCCAGGACATGGGCTATCTTGGTGAATGGTCCATGTGTGCTTGAAGAAAATATGGTCTGTACTGTTGTCAGTTGAATGTTTTATGTATGTCAGTTAGACCCTGTTGTTGATTGTGTTGTTCAGTTCTATATCCTTGTTGATTTACTGTTAGTTCTATCAACTTCTGAGAGTGGGGTTGAAGTCCCCAACTTCAACTGAGGATTTGTTCTTTGGCTCCATCAGTTTTTGCTTCATGTATTTGAGGCTCAGTTGCTTGATGCGCACAGGTTTAGGATTGTTTTCTTCCTAGTGAACTGACTCTTTTATCACGATGTAATGTCCCTATTTGTCTCTAGCAATGTTATTGTTCTGAAGTGTACTCTACCTGATGTTAATATGGCACTTCATGCGTTTTTTTAAATTAATGTTTGCATGATATAATGTTTTCTACCCTTCTATTTTCATTCAACTTATGTCATTGTATTTGAAGTGAGTTTCTTTTAGAAACCACATGGTTGGATCATGGTTCTTTTTCTTTTTTTTTGTTTTTTTTTTTTTTGGTTTTAATTTACAGCACCAATCTTGGTATTTTAATTTGTGTATTTAGACCATTTATATTTAAGGTAACTATTGGTATATTAGGGCTTAAGTATGCCATTTTATTGTGTATTTTCTGTTTGTTTCTTCTTTCTGGTTCCCTTGTTTCTGTGGGTTACTTAAACATTTTTTATGATTCTATCTTGATTTATTCGTATAATTTGAATATATCATTTTGTAACATTTTCTCATGTAGGTATTGGAATTGGAATTTACATAAGTTATCAAAAACTGCTGGTATCATTTTATCACTTTGAAGTGTAGAAAACTTATTTCCATTTGTAATACTCTTTATACATTAAGGATATTAGTTGCTAAATAGATGGGATTTATTTTTCTTATTTGTGAGTTTGAACTTGAGGTGTTATATACAGAAAAAAAATTTAAGTTCTTTGGTATCACTTCTCTTCCTTTATAGTTTTTCTGGTTGTTTAATGATCAAAAGGTCCCCTTATAACTTTCTCTCTGTTAAATATTTCCCTAAGTTTAGAATTTTCTTGTCAATCTTGATATAACACACACACACACACACACACACACACACACACACATATACATATACACTCATCATCTTTGGGATTTTGAGAAGGATGGTATTAACCTTATAACTTAATGTGCAAGAATTAAAATCTTAACAGTATTGGGAAACACGTACCCCCTTCCCTGGATAGATAGATAGTTAGGTAGATGATACTGATATAGATACTATCTCTTGGTAATATTTTGTCATTTTTCATTATGGAGACCCTACAAATTCCTCCTTAAGATAACTTCTAAGCATTTTATATTTTATGATGTTCTTATGCATATCATCTTTTTATCTCTTATAACTTTTCACTGGCTGTCAGGAAAAAAAGCTGTTGATTTTGAATAATTATCTTGATTCTAAACTCTCTTTTTCACTTAGTGTTTCAGGATATATTCTTGAGGTTTCTAGATTTATAATTTGATACATTCTTAATAGTATGGAAATAGTTTAAATATAACTAGTTTATGAATTCGATGCTTTCAAAGAGAAGCAGCATATAAATGAAAAAACATACATTTTCTTTTCTTTTTTTTTTTCTGCGCAGGGAGCCCAGGGAAGGGAGGCTCGCCTGGGGGCGGTGGGGGGCTGGGGTGCTCGGCCAGCGCCTGGGCTCGGAGGAGGTGGGGTTGCATATTTGGCTTGCAAGAGCGCAGGGAGCCTTGGGGTGTAGCTTTTAAACAGGGTAGGAGGAAATCGGTTGTATACGAAGGGTTGGAGGGGAAGGGAGGACGCGCTTAGCTTGGGGGTAGAGGAGGACACGCAGTCCGTCAGGTGGGGGAGGAGGAGTGGAAGGCGCTCGGAGCAGGGAGGAGAAATGAGAGACGGGAGCACTGAGGGTGCGGCGGGAAGAGAAAAGAGCTTGCCTGCTCGACGTGGGGTGTGCCCCCAGGGCGAGGGAGGGGGTGGTGCCTACCCGGGGCGGGGGAGGGGTGGCGGGAAGGAGGAATGCCCGCCGAGGGGATGACCGCCGGCCACCTGCAGGTTGTGGGGCGCGGCGTGCTGCGAGTGGCTACATTTTTCAATTCATGCAGATCTTGATCTGAATTGCTTTTCTGCCATGGACTGTCTTTATGGCACTTCTCTGAACTTCTCAGTGTCCTTAGCTGTTGAAAATAGTTTACATCATAGGGTAGTAGTTGTGACAATTAAATAAGGTAATGAATGTAAAGTACCTAACATAGTATTGATAAAGAGTGAATATGCAATAAACTTTTATTATTTCTCTATTATTCAACGTTTACCTTCATACCTTTTGCGTGTGCTCTATTATAAAGAATTCTGGAATTGAAAGGTAGGAACATTGTGTATTTGTCCCTTTTCCTGGACCATAGGCTCCTAGAAGGTGGGATTATGTCAGGAATGGCAAATAATATCACCTGACACAACAACGCTGACCAATTTTAATTTTCTGCTTAGGGATCAAGGTTGAGAAGGATGAGGACTGATTAGTGTTGTCTGCCACTAGTGTGTATTGGGAAGGTGATAGGACATGTACCATATACATCATGGCTCTATGCTTTGTCTGATTCACCTCTAGCAAATGAAAAGCACAGAGACAGTCCCTAAGAATGAATGAATGAATCTTCTACACTTTGTCATGAAACAAATAATAAAAATAAACTCATATGATCAGTGTTAAAATGAGAGGCTAACCTTCAAATTTAACAAAGACTATTTTCACATATGGACTTTATGAAAAACAGTGTATTAAAAAGAATGTGAATTCTGATATCAAAGAAGTTTGGGTTCAAACTTCACTGCTTTCTAGCTGTGTTTCCTTCATAAAAAATAACTCTTTGAACTTTAGTTTCTTCTTATTAAGAGAATAATGTTCAAATTCCCTTAGTTTTCCTTTATCTGAGAATGTGTTGATTTCTCTTCATTCAGGGAAGATACTTTCTTTAGGTATAGGATCCTGGATTGAAAGTCCCTATCTCTCAGTCCACGTACCATTTCCTCTGGCCACCATGATTTCTGATCATAAATCTGCCCTTATGCAATTTTTTTTTTTTTTTACTTAAAGTTAAGGCGCTATTTTTCTCTTGTTGCTTGAAAGATTTTTTTCTTTGACTTTAGTTTTCAGAAATTTGATGATGGTGATGAATGTTGGGATGCATTTCTTTGGTTTTCTCTTGTTTGGGGCTCACTCGTCTTGCAACTATAGGTTTTTGACAGACATTTAAAGCTCTCTCTCTTTAATCCTTTTCTCCCTTCTGCTACTCTCTACTTTTCCAGCTTCTTGATTGTCCCGTCTGCTAGTTCAAGGCCAAAGTAAGCCCGAAGAGTTTATTCTAGTCCCTTCCTGTTCCTTCCACTTCCCTTTTGGTTAGTTCTTGAGATTGATGAGCTACTGTTTGAGAAGCTACAACCGCTATTTTTAGATTTTTGAAATTGTGTTTATGGTTACCACCCATATAGAGACACAGAGACCTGAGTGGATCTGTGCTAGTAGTGTAGAGGCTCTAGAAAACTCTTAGCTTATCCAGAAAGTCTTTGGCGAGCTGACATGCATGACGTGTAGAATCCATCACATCCTGTGGTTGCTGTGCTTCTAAAGAGCTTGCACAGACCTTCTTCTCTACAGAAATCTGGTATTTCTGGCTGCTGCAGTGCAGTGCAGTTGGACTGTTGAATACCAAGCTCCAAGGCTGCGTCAAGGACTGAGAATCAAAGAAGGAAGGGTTTTCTACCAGGATTGCCACACATCCATGCCACTTGGCTTGCCAATCAGTGCAGAAATCATCTCCGTATTCTACACTTATGAGACGTTACAGGAACCTCTATATCTAACCCAACCATCTCTTTTCACAAGCAGGATAATGAGTCTCAAACGAGGGGAAAGGACATACTTCAGGTCACCTGATATGAAAATGGAAGGGGGACAGCACCCTGGGCTCCAAACTCCACCTCTGGAACTCTTCCATTGCACCATGACATGTACCTAACACCCTCACCCTGATGAGTTCTTATCCCCGAAATGTGAAACATATATGGCAAAGCTAAGACGCCCCAAGAAGGAGGTTGGCAGATCTGGTCAGTGCTAGCTAAGACCAGCCAGCACAGAACTGGTGCCTACTTCACGTGTATGAGCCATATCACAGCCACCCTGGCCAACGAATGGGGATCAACACATCCCTTAGGCACCATACAGTGGAGAGGACATAGGCAAGTTCCATCCATTCGGTCACATGCTTGACAGCGTGTGATGATAACATCTATGCATGGTCCTGTTGCACCAGGAGTTGGAATCTGCCCAGGACTGAGGCTCAAGAGTCCTGAGTCCTCATCTCAACTCTGCTACTTACATGCTTTGAGGCCTCAGGCAATACACTTCTCTTTTCGGGTTCTCAGAGTCTCCATCTGACGTAGGCAGAATAATGCCCACTGCCCGCTCCCCGCCCCCCCGCAAGGTGTCCACATCCTAATCACCAGAATCTGTGAATAGTTACCTGATCCAACAAAAGGAATTTTGCAGATGTGATTAAGTGATTGGAGATATACAGCTGGACCTGATATAAGCATATTGACCCTTGAAAACGGAAAACCTTCAGAATGACCATCATCAAAATGTCTACAAATAATAAATGCTGGAGAGGGTGTGGAGGAAAGGGAACCCACATACACTGTTGCTGGGAATGTCAATTGGTGCAGCCACTATGAAAAGCAGTATGGAGGTTCCTTAAACTAAAAATAGAGGTACCGTATTATCCTGCAATCCCACTCCTGGGCATATATCCTGAAAAGATGAAAACTCTAAGTCAAAAAGATATATGCACCCCAATGTTCATAGCAGCACTATTTACAATAGCCAAGACATGGAAACAACCCAAGTGCCCATTAACAGATAATTGGCTTAAGAAGATGTGGTGTATATATGATGGAATATTACTCAGCCATAAAAATGAATGAAATAATGCCATTTGCAGCAACATGGATGAACCTAGAGAATATCATACTAAGTGAAGTAAGTCAGAGAAAGACAAATATCATATGATATCACTTACATGTGGAACCTAAAAAATGACACAAATGAATCTATATACAAAACAGAAATAGACTCAAAGACATAGAAAACAAACTTATAGTTACCAAAGGGGAAAGTGGGGAAGGGATAAATTAGGAGCATGGGATTAACAGATACAAACTACCATACATAAAATAGATAAGCAACAAGGATTTACTGTATAACACAGGGAACTATACCCAATATCTTGTATTAACCAATAATGGAAAATAATCTGAAAAATATATATATAACTGAATCACTGTGTTGTACACCTGAAACTAACACAATATTGTAAATCAACTATACTTCAATTTTAAAAAACAAAACAAAAATAAGCAAGCAAAAAACCAGAGAACCTTTCCTGGCTGTGGTCAGAGGGATCTGTGACTATGGAAGAACGGTCGAAGAGATGTGGTATTGCTGGCTTTGAAAGAGGAAGGGAACCACAGGCCAGGAAAGGTGAATGGCCTCTAAAAGCTGGAAAACACAAGTAGATAATTCTCTAGAGCATCTGGTAAGGAATGCAGCCCCATCAACATCTTTATATTAGCCCATTGACACTCACGTTGGACTTCTGAATACATTTGTATTGTTTTAAACCACTAAGTTTGTGATAATGTGTTACAGCCGCAATAGAAAACTCATGTACCATCTTCAAGCCTGGAAGTCATAATGAATCAGCTATTTTAAAAGTCAGTTCTTTTGGGGGCCTGTCCTCCAGCTCACTGGCACTGTCATAGTTGTGGCTTCACTCTCTCTCACCTGGACGATTACAGCAGTCTCCTCCCCAGCCCCCATCTCCTTTCTCCAGCCTCACCCCCGTGTGTACTGTCCACACCGGTACCAGAAAGATCAGCCTTGAACATGTTTCTGATCTCACCACAACCTTCTTAAAATCCTTCACTAATTTATCATCTTCTGGACTGCTGGTTTTTAATGTTGTCTGTATTTAGGGAGGGCATGGTGTCAGGGATGCACCGAAGAATATGTAAATATGAAGATACCTGTCTCAGTAACATTTATTTATGCATAGACGCACAGAAACTTACATGTAATTAACAGACTTGTGGATGCCTTGAAGCTCGTCCGTGGACTCTAGTGTAAGACATTTTGGTCACAAGAGTAAATATAAATTCCTTCATCTGAAATGATAAGGATTTTGCCTACCTCTTCATAGTATCCTTCTTAACACCCATCATGCCCTCTGCCACATCAAACTCTTTAGTTGCCCAAATGTGCCAAGCCGGCTTTGGCTTCCATGTTGTTCATCTGCTAGAATAGTTCTCTCCCTCCACTCTCACGGCTTGACAGGCAAACAGCTTTTCATTTTTGCAGACCCCTCTTAAAAGTCTGTTCTTTTCCTGACCAACTTCTTACTCTCTCCCCACGCACCCCGCAGGTATGACCAGGCACATTCCTCCATATCCTTCACAGCCTTCTGCCCACAGTCTATCGGCCAGCCAACCCCTTCGGTGTGCTCTTCTCTTCAAGCACCTTACCTCTTCTTAACCAGGTGGTGCATCCTGGGTTGGGGAGGGCAGGGTACAGGAGCCGCACCTTACCCCCTGGACAGTCTAGCACCAATCAGGGCTCACAGTAAGAGCCTGAGTGGATGACTGGTTATGGAATCAACATCTACATCAGGGCATTTCTTTAATTCATTCAACCCCTTCTCTTTGCAATGCCATGCGTTACAGGCCACCCAGCTTTGCTAAGTTTCCTAAGTGTTTGTCTTGCTGAGCAAAGCCATTTAATTTCAGTGTGAGGCTGGGGCACATGGGAATCCATTGGTTGTTATTTGCGTTTGATGCATTCAGAGTAACTAATCTCCATCTTGACCAATACTGTGTAGTTTTGTTCTCGATTCATGGCTCCTTCTCACCAAGGATTATCTCCCCATTGACCACAGTGTCTATTTTCTGCCAGGAGCAGATCTATTATCTGGAACACCACAGTGTGCTCTAGATGATAAAATCATCCTGTGTTAACTGTGTCAATTTCTTTTGAGGATCTGAAAATGTGGCATAAAGAACACTGAACTGGAGGTCAAAAGATCTGGATTCTGGTTCAGATGGCCACCCACATCCCCTCAGGCACGTCACACATATTTTCTTAGACTTAATCTCATCTGTACAGGGGAAGAATTTGGACTCAAACAGTATAGGGACTCTCTGGGTTGAAATTACATCATGTGTAAAGTCATATATCTAACCCTCACTGTATGTTTACTACTCTAATGTGTTATTCCTACTAGTGATTAGGAAAACAAGAGTTCTGAAAGTGGTGTGACTTTTCCAAAATTATTCAGAACACTGGAGGGAGGATAATTTAAATTTCTGCGCGCGATTCATTCGTTCATGTGATCAGTCCGCATGTATTTTGGGAGTGTCTGTTATATGACTGGCACCATGCCAGGGGCAGATAATCCAAAAAAGAATAGGAAGAGCCCCTTGCCTTCTAGTGGCTGACAGTATAATGTGGGAATTGGTCATATGAACAAATACCCTGCAGTGTGACAAATGTTATCTTAGAGGGAAGCTCCAAGTGCTTTGGGAGGGGAGGAGGAGGAACTGACTGGCTGGGTGAGAAGCAGGTGGGAGTCCACTGTTTACAAAACCCTTTCACATTCATCATCTCCTGATCAGGTAGAGAAGAGGTTTTGTGAGTTTCCTGTCGTAAGTTTCCTTGCCCATGAAAAGAAAAGTGACTTCCTGAAGTCCATGAGGCTGGTGAGGAGCAGATCCAAGGAATGCAGAAGGGATGCCTGGTGTGATTGCACTGAAAACTGCCTCTTTTTGGTCAGCAGCCCCAACCCTTAGCCAAATTGTGACAAGACAGAAATTCATCTAGAAATGCATGCCTTGAGAGATGGGACCAGGTCTTATTTATCTTTGTATTGTGGAATTCTAGTGGAACCCCAGTGGTCTCTACCAGAAGAATTTGGGTGGGTCGAGGCATTTGTAATGGGCTGGTAACAATTTGCACAAGCACTTGGAAGGAAGGACAGAGAAAAATAAATGTGGATGAGAAAGGCTGTTAGGAGAGCATAAATTCTGTCCCAGAGGTTGGTCCTCCAACACTTCCTCATGGACGATTGCTAGAGCCCACCACAAGCAGGAGGTGGAGCTATTTTCAGTTAGAACTTCATGGGACTCCTGTTGGTCCTAGGTTACAAGGTATGGCCAAAGATGACTGTGAAGTGGGGGCCTTGTCCTCACTTTTATGTGGAAAGCAGTGGCTTTGACATGCTGAAGGCTGCAGAGGACACTGGCCCCTTATGTAATTCAAGAGACATCGCACATCACAAAGGAGATGGCGCTATTCAGGAGTGGTTATGTCCAAGTCTTGTGGGGTCACTCAGTGGTTGCCACTAGAAGAAAAGATACTTCTTTCACAAGGTAGCAGGTGGAGGAGGCCTTGTCAAGGCATTTCACTGATCTGGGCCAAAATAAGACACATTCATGAGCCCCTGTGAGACCCTATCTGAGTTGTCCAGAAGGAATCATGGCAGAATCTTTGGCAACTAGAGGTGAGTGAAACATGGGTTTCATTTGCATCTTCAGCATCTACCATTGACCTGCCACATAGCAGGAACTCAATGTCTGCCCATCTGAACGGAGCTATTATATCTTTTCACCATGGCTCCTTAATTAATAGGCAACCACACTAGCCTCCCAGGGGCCTTGCCCTTTCATATGTGGTTCTGCACTTCATTCTCTTCTCCTCTAATCAGGTATTAGGACTCCCACCTCTCTTTATATTTCAGTTTAGAACTTTGAATTCAAAAGGCATTGGAGGCTCAGTAGTTAATTTTGAATAAAGTAAATTCATGATGATAAGTCAGTCTGACTTGCTACGGAGTTGAAATATGCTGAGTGCCACTGGCACAGACTGACTTTATCATCTTCATGTCTTCAACATTTTTCTTTGCTTCCTAAATCCGCAAACATAGAATACATGTACAGTTGTCTGAAGCAGAAGCCCTTTGAACTTTTGAACAATCACCTAGAGAAGGTCACTGAACATAAGGGTACCCAAGGGGCTTGATGACATAGTGTCATTCATTCAACAAGCATTTATCAAGCCGCGGTAGAACCCCTGCTGCTGAGAGTTCTTCAGGGGCTTTGTACCTGCGGTGTCTTCTCCTGGCACTAGTAGATGCTTAGGTTCCTGACTTCCCTGATTCACAAGTGGCCAAGCTTTTGGAAAGTTCTTCAGATCTTTTCTGAGCCCTAAACTTTCCCTTTGTACTAAACCTGTGCCTACCATGAATCACCTTTTATAATTGACACTGACCTTCAGAAAGTGTTTCAGTTCCACTTTTGATTTTGGTTCAAGAATTGTTTTACTTTTCCCCTCCCCCATTTGAGGTTCTAGGGATTAAAGAGGAAAGAACAACTGCTTAAAGAAAGTTGGACTTTTTTCATCAACCAACTGTTCCTAGTTGGTTCTTATCTAATAAATCTAATAGCTCATATAAATAATTATTGATTAAATTGGCTCTGAGCAATGACTGTGAGAGCAACCATGACCCGAGACAGAGGCATCAAAATCTGGAGTCAGGAAACCGGGGCTTGAATTCTGGTTCTGTCACTTAACAGCTTAGTGACTTTGAGCAATTTACGTGAACTTTTCCTGCCGTGTTTTCCTCAGCTGAAAACCAAAAGAGACAAAGTCTACTCCTCACAAGGAGGTTTTGAGGATTAAGTGAGTTCATACATGGAAAGTTATTAGTAAAGTACCTGAATGGTAGTAACTCCTATATCTGCTAGCTATAGTAGTATAGTAGTACTAGTAAAAGAAGATGTAGAGATAGGAGTGAAAATAAAACATTTGTACACTGATAATACGGAAAAAATTATATAGCTCATATCAGATACAAACTAAACTTTCTTCTGCCTAAGAGAATCCATTGTGGCGTGGCAATTTCTCCACAGATGAAAATGTCAAAACTAGCCATCTCCCGTCACTGAGTTTCTATATCCTCCAAGCCATCTTCCGGGGACTAATTCAAATTTCCACGTACCTTAGTATTGAGAGAGTGGTATGATGGAGAACAGGACTCTGGCCACTGGAAAGTGGTAAATTGGCATTTTAAAATCAATTTTGTGTAAAATTAGTATCAGCATGCCACTGAAAACTCTCCTCTCTAGGTTCTGATAAGATCATTTTCTGGACTTCCAAGACCCTAGACCATGATGAATTTGTCAAAATGACGCTCCTCTGGGGGTTCCTTGCCAGCCTTGCCTTGGGACCATTGCTTCTGCTTCATCACATGCTATGCCTCTCATTGCATTTAGACTTCAATAGGCCATGCTTTAATCCTAGTGGAATCTCTAAGCTCTCCAATCCACAATGAAACAATACTTTTCTGTGGTAAGCATGCTGCAGAAAGGAGGACTGGAAGCTCCAGAAGATAGAGGCTGCGTATGTCTTACAGACCTAGCACGATGCCAGACAAGTAGTGGGTACTCAATATTTGTCATATAATTTCATGCACTCCCAATGATTTTAACACGGCCTCCCAGGAAGAATTGGCTTATCCTCCTTTTATAACTAATATGAGCAAAATGTACTTAAACAATCTACACATTCTAATACACTGCACATAACTCTATTCTGAAAACCCATTTAAACTCCCAGTATGCTTTAAAAAAGGGAGGGGCCGCTTCTTTGAACATATCCCATTTCTACCACTTTCAAATCATTTTCATCTATCACTAGTGGTGGAGAAAGTCATGAAATATCTCATTCCACAAAGGCAATTTAAACGAAAGAAAAGCCAGATAGTACATTCCAAATGAGAGAGATTCTGATGTCTATTGTGAGGAGAAGGTCATCTCAAGGTCAGAAGACAGTCTACAGAATTGCCAAAAATGAGAGACACTTCCTGTGCTTTAGGGATTATGGCCAAAGTCTGACCTGTTTGAGATCCCCTTAGAAGTCTGGGGCCTCTGGTTGAGCTGATCAAGGGCAGTGTTCATGTAAAAGATGCCATTTTTCCAACATGAAACCACAAAGGTACCCAGATTCCTCTGAGCCCCAGACTCCACTTGGGAAAACCAGCCAGAGAAACTACCAGTGGCATTAAACGAGTTTTCTATTTTATTAATTTCTGCTTTTATCCTTTTTAATTCATTTATTACACATATTTGAAAACTTGTTTATTTGAATGTGTTTTATTGTTCTTTCCACACTGCTTAAATTAAAAAGTTTCCATTTTGGTTTCTCTTTAAACAAAAATTATATAGAAATATGAGTGTGCACATGTATATTTATATTTGGACACTTCCGGTTTTGTTTTTGTACATCTACCTCTTAGTTAACTTCTAATTTTATTGCATAATAGTGAATTTTTCTTATAAAGTTAACTTTTTGGAATTCATTGAAATTTCATTTATGGCTTTGTTGATGGACGAATTTTATGACTGTAGCACGTGTGTTTCAAAATAATGCAGAGTATCTCTTTATAAGTTACAATGTTTTCTAAATATTATATCAAGCCTATTGATGTATTACTACTAAAATTCATCATATCTGTAGTTTTTTGTCTACTTGATTTAGTTTCTGGAGGGGTTTGTTCAAGTTTTCAATAGCAATTTTTTATCTTTCAGTTGCCTCATAATTCTTCCAATTTGGGCCTCAACTGTTTTGTAGCTACATTTTAGGTGCATAACAGTTATTTTTTCTTGGCTGAATTTATCAGGATGAAGTGAACATCTGTTTCTTTCAATGATTTTTACCTTGAGTTTTATTTTTTATGACATGAATGCAATTATATCTGCTTTATGTTTGGTAACCATTTCTAAACGAGTATTTTCCACCGCTTTATTTTCAGGGGAAATTTTGTTTTGTCTGTTTCTTGAAAACAAGTGGCTAGATTTTTCAAATACAACGTAAGAGTCTGTCTCTTATAGATGAGTTCCACCCATTCGTATCCGTGGTGCTTATTAAGTATGGATTTGTTTCTGTTTCGTACTTTATGCTCTCAATTCACCATTATTTCTAACTGCTTTTCCCTCTCTCCAATTCTTGCCTTCCTTTGTCTTTATCAAGTGTTCTTTACTCCTGTTTTTTTAAAAAGATGTTCTATTTGTTTGAATATGTTCATTTACTTGTCTTCTGGTAGTTAACATTAGATTCCTAATAGCCTTATTGATATATAATTTATATACCCTAAATTTTATCCATTTAATGTGTACAATTCACTGGTTTTTACTATATTTGTAAAGTTATGCAACCATCACCTGATAATTTAATTGTAGAATATTTTTACTACCACAGAAAGAAACCTTGTTCCCAAGAGCAATCATTCTCTCCCCTTTCCTAGCCCTAGGCAACCATTAATCTACCTTCTTTCTCTGTAGATTTGCCTATTCTGAGTATTTAATATAATAAATAGCCAGTATAATGTTGAATAGGAATGGCAAGAGTGGCCACCCTTGTCTCATTCCTGATCTTAGGGATAAAGGATGGAGTCTCTTACCATTAAGTATGGCGTTAGCTGCTGGCTTTTCACAGATACTCTGTTAGATTGAGGAGGTTCTTTTCTATTCTTAGTTTTTTGAGCGTTTTCATCATGAAAGCGTGTTAGATTTTTTACAAATGCTTTTTTTCTGCACTTTTGGATATTATTACATAATGTGTGTCCTTTATTTTATTAATATAGTGTATTCCATTGATTGATTTGGGCGTGTTAAACCAGTCTTGCATTGTTGGGATAAATCTCACTTGGTCGAGGTGTATAATCCTTTTTAAATGGTGCTGTAGTAAGTGTGCTAGTGTGTGTGTGTGTGTGTGTGTGTGTGTGTGTGTGTGTGTGTGTGTATAGAGAGAGAGAGAGAGGGAAATTTTGCATGTATATTCATGAGGGATATTGGTCTGTAGATTTTTGGTGATGTCTCTAGCTAGTTTTAGTGTTAGGCATTAAAATACTTTAAGATATTTTTACACATATTTCAATATATTTTCTATAAACTACTATATGAACATTTATATCCCGCCCTTTTGAAAACAAGAGTATTAATGTGATTTTTCTTCCTGTGCTCTCTTAACCCATGTGCCAGTCTACAATCTACATTGAAATAATCAACACATTAGGTTTAGCAGGAGGTTTTATTTCTTTCTTTTACTCATCATTGCTTCATGAAGCTCACCTCTCCCTCCTGAATTAGTTTTTCTCCTTCCTGTAAAATAGCCTCTAGTAACCCTTTTTTTTTTTTTTTTTTGAGAATGTGGACCATAAGTTTTTCTGAGGCCATCTATCAATGAAAGTATCATTTTGCCTTGGCTCTAGAGTGAAATTTTGGCTGGCCATAGAGTTCTAGACTTGAAGTAATTTTCAACTAGAACTTCTAAGTTTTTACTTTTTTGTAGCTAAAGCAATGGCAATTTGACTTCTTTTCCTTTATAGGTGAATTTCCTGTCCTTTTTCTGGATTTTTTTTCTGGTTTTCTTTCCCCCTTGATGTCCTACAATTTGTATGGATGGTGTTATTTGGTTCTTACTGAGCATTTTAAATCTGTGGAGTCTTACCTTTAGTTCTGGGGTCTTCTGTAATTTCTTTAAATATTCATTTCTTCTGGAGCACTTTTAAAAGGATGTTAAAAATTTTTTAAATTTATTTCTCATGATTCTTAATCTTTCTCTATCCTAAACTCTGTATTCCTGTTTTTGCATTTTTTCCAGTTTTATTAAGATATAATTGATATATAAGATTCTGTTAGTTTTAAGGCATACAACATAATGATTTGGTATATGTATATATTGCAAACTGATCACCACAATAAGTTTCATTAACATCCATCATCTCTATCCAACAAGGACCTACTGTATAGCACAGGAAACTATACTCAACATCTTGTAATAACCTATAATGGAAGGGAATGTAAAAAAAGAGATCGTGTGTGTGTGTGTGTGTGTGTGTATCTGAATCACTTTCCTGTACACCTGAAACTAATACAACATTGTAAATCAACTGTATTTCAATAAAAATTTTTTTAAAATCCATCATCTCACATAGTGACACAAATTTTTTTTCTTGTGATGAAAACTTTTAAGATCTACTCTCTTAGCAACTTTCACATATACAATACCCTATTGTTAACTAGTCACCATGTTGTAAATTACATCCCCAGAACTTAATTTATCTTATAACTGGAAATAAGTACCGGTTTTGACCACCTTCACCCATTTCCCCCACCTTTTATCCCCTGCTCTGGCAATCACCAATCTGACCTCTGTTTTTAATTCCACGTTATCAATGAGATCATACATCATTTGTCTTTCTCTGTCTCACCTATTTCACTTCCTTATTCCTTTCTGCTGCATTCTAAGAGAATTCCTGGGCTCAGTCTTCCAGCTCACTACTTCCCTTTTCAAATGTGTCCATTTTACCATTCATCTGATATGCTGGTTTCTTCCTTTTTGTTCACTGTCTAAATTTCTAATTTTCATGATCTCTAGCTAGCTGGTGTTTTATGGATATAAGTCCTTTCACTTCTGACTGTGATTTTAATTTTCCTTATTCTATAGTACCATTTAGCTTACTCCTATCCCTCCGAGTTGCTGGATATAGGCTCTGGATTTAAATTTGCTGTTTTTTTAAAAAATTGATGTATAGTTGATTTACAATGTTGTCCCAATATTTACTGTACAGCAAAGTGATTCAGTTATCCACATATGTACACTCTTTTTTGTATTCTTTTCCATTATGGTTTATCACAGGATAGCGAATACAGTTTCCTGTGCTATACATTAGGACCTTGTTGTTTATCCATTCTACATGTAATAGTTTGCATCTACCAACACCAAACTCCCAGTCCCTCCCTCCCCCTCCCCCCTTGGCAAACAAATGTCTGTTCTCTATGGCTATGAGTCTATTTCTGTTTAGTAGATAGCTTCATTTGTGCCATATTTTAGATTCCACATATAAGTGATATCATACGGTACTTGCCTTTCCCTTTTTGACTTACTTCACTTAGTATGATAATCTCTAGTTGCATCCATGTTGCTGCAAATGGCATTATTTCATTCTTTTTATGGCTGAGTAGTATTCCATCGTATATATGTACCACATCGTCTTTATCTATTCATCTGTTGATAGACATTTAGGTTGTTTCTGTGTTTTGGCTATTGTGAATAGTGCTGCTATGAACATAGGGGTGCATGTATCTTTTTGAATTATAGTTTTGTCCAGGTAATACTCCCAGGAGTGGTTTTTTTGGATCATATGGTAATTGTATTTTTAGTTTTCTGAGGAACCTCCATACTGTTTTCCATAGTGTCTATACCATAAGTTTGCTGTTTTTCTATCATGGTGATGACGTTCCTCGATTATTGGTGAGAGTGGATCGTGCATCCCTCTTTGCAGCTGAGTTTCTCTGTTTGGCTCTGCTCTGTGTGTTCACACAGACTGTCTGAGAGGAGGAGTAGGACACGCTTCCTGGATTGATCTTGCCCTTTGCAGTAAGGTTTGGGGAGTGGTGAGACCCGTCTCTGGAACACTTTGTGTGATTGTCTTCTGGGCGTGGAAACTCTCCTTCCTCCCGCGTGCTGTCAGCCACCTGTGGTCCTGCCTAATCTTCCAATCCAAATTCCCACAACATCACTTCTTCATGGAGGCAGACAACCCTGTAGTGGTCAGCTGCCCTGGGGGAGGGAATGGGCGTCAGACTGATGTGCCGGACACACCAGGTCCGTCAGTCACCCTGGTCTTCTCCTCTCCTCTGTTTCTACCCCTTCTGCACAAGTAGAAAACTGTCAATAGGACTTCACCTGTGCCTTTTGGATTATAGTGTCCATTTTTACACCAGTCCCACCTACTTCCTGCTTTCAAAGTATCCTTCATTGCTTCTGGACCCACTGAGGGCTTCACCTCTTGCTTTGGGGCCTCATTTTGAATTGATTTTTTTCTTTTATATTTCTTCTATAATTTTTAGGGATCTGTTATGGGAGGGGAGGTGGTAGCAAAGTTGAGACTGTCATCTTGTAACCAAAATGAGTGGCACTTTATTAGAACACAGACTTCTGTGGCCATCACCATCCTCCTTGTTCAGTTGAATTCTCCGATTGAGAGAAAGAGACAGAGGGAGAGAGAGAGAGAGAAAGATAACTTGGAGAGTTGTTTGCAACTCATTTGAGGAAGGGGCATCACTTAAGGAGCTCAGGGCTGTTTATCCTATTTCCACGTCCTGTAATGACAGGTGCCACCTGCAGCAAAGGAACAAAGAGGGTATTCTTCAGAAGGATGGGATAGAATCAGAAGCTCAGCTATAGACAAACCCCAGCTGGCTTCTTTTTACCCTGTCAATAAAAGGCCCTGTGCTTGCACTGTGGCTCCATTATCCCTCCAGCATCAAAGCCAGGACAGGCTCCTCCTATCTCAGATGCTGACTGCAGCTCTTCAGCTGAGCTCTGCTTCCTGGTGTAGATGCAGCTGCACACACTCCACATGTTCTCTGAGTGTCTTCTTATTCTTCCTCAGACTCACCAAGGGCAGCAAGACATTTCTTCCAAATGAGTTGTTTCAAAGCTGACACGGTATCAGAACTTCAGCTTGCCACGTTATTAATCTCTTCCTTTAATCTCTATCTTGATTTTTTATTTTCCTTTCTTTGATATGCCAAAATAGCCACCAGTAAACGTTCATTGAGTAGATGTTATGTACAAATCCCCCGAGATAAAGAGGTCAGGAAATCCCTGGTATTCCCAGAGAGTCACCACAGTGTCCCCGGAGGAGGGGAATCTACAAATGAAGCGGAATCTTTAGCGTTATCTGTTGAAAAGCCTCTCCCCCTCTTCTGGTTACAGCAACCCTTCTCCCTTTGGGGAACTGCTCCTCCCTGACTCTGTGTGATTTTGGAGAGACCAGCAATCCTAACTTTTGCCATAGTTATGCTACCCAGGCTTGCTCAGATATATCCTCCATAGTGGGGACCAGGGATTGGTCCTGGAGGTGATCACATGACTCATACTGGTCAGTCTGAGTTCTTCCTGGGGATTAACAAAGCAGTGAGAAAGAAGATCTGCCTTCAGAGTTCCTTCAGCTGGGATGATGGAAGCCTGAAGCGGTCTCAATACACACCACCTTCCTTCCCATGATACTCCTCCACATTTAAAACAAAAAATGAGGCCAGTGTCAGGGAAGAAGAGATGAGAGAGGGGCGATAGATAGGGATGGAAAGGGGAAGAGGCAGTGGGAGGGGGAGAAAGGGAGGTCTGATGACACTATGTGAGGTCCTACATCCACTCAAATCTCTCACCTGGACCCCTCCCTCCCCACCCACTCTCTATTTAATTATACCTTACTTCCCAAACATTCCACAGCTGCCTTCTGTGAGTCTTTGAACCACATGGTTTATAATATGGGGAAAGCCTTTTCAGCTCCTTCTCTTCTTTTGTTCCTGGGAAATATCTAATCCTCCACAAAGCCCAAATATTCCCAATTCCTCCTCATAGGGTTGGTCTCTGGCCCCCTTCCCCCTCCCCCTCCAGACCACTTTGAACAGACTTCTAGAATAGCATTTAATTCCTTGTCATAATTATTTGTTTCTACTACTTTTTCCTCCACCAGACTTTGAGTTCCTTGAAGGTGGGAACTGCATCCGGTCATGTCTAAGTTCCCGGAGCCTCACAAGAGTCTGGGCAGAGAGCACAGTGCCTCAGTCACTGAGTGGTCCCTGGAACTGACTTTCCCTTGAGAGGAATGGGAGGTGCATGTGTAGGTTAGGAAGGAAGGTGGTTCTTCTAGAAAGAGGGCTCACTCCAGCCAGCAAAGCCTCCACCTTTGTCTCCTGAATCTTTTCTTTGCCAGAGGTTCTCTGACCCACAGGATGGGTGAAAACAGAACCCCTCTTCTGGGGGAAATGGCTACCTTTGGGCATCAGGAAGGGGTTTAGGGAGGTCTTGTATGCCATTTGAGAAACAGGGGCCCACTGAAGGATTTCAATCAAGGGTATCTAAATTACAGTCAGGTAATTTAGAAAGACCACCAGATGGCCGTGTGGGGACCAGGCTGGGGACAGATTGAGGCTGAAGACAGCAAAGCCAGGAAGGAACCAGCAGGGAGGCTCGAGTCCAGGAGAGAGCTGGTAAGGGCTTGGATGGTGCCGTGGGGATAGAGAGGAGGGGATGCTGGCCTTCCTAATCGTTGCTTCTCTCTTGATCCCCTCAGCTGAGCAGCTGAGACCTCCTCCCTGGTGGCCTTCATCCCTGGCATCTCTCATTCTTCTCTGTCTTGTCTGCAAGCCCCAGAATGCCTCTAAATAAGGAGAGAACGATGCTTTCTCCTTGCCCCATATAATCCTTGGGATTTACATCTTTGTCAGCACTTCTGCTTCCAGCTCCCATCGGCTCGGTTAATGTTTCTTTTATGAAGCGAGGACACCTGATTTCTGTCAGTGCAGGGCTTAAGACTGCCTCGTCAGCACTGTCTTCCTGGCCGCCCATATCAAATAGACAGAGGAAGAAAGCAACCAAACCGGTGATCATATTCCAAGGCAATGATGCCAGGGCTGCATGCTGCTTGTGAGAGTGGAGCTAGACAGAACTAAGGGGTCCCACAGAGGGAGGATGATAGAGTTACAGCCAGCTGGGCTGCCAGTTCATCTGGTGTGGGAAAAGCAGAGGACCAGCTGCTGGTCATTTGGCCATCTAGACAAGCGCCTTCCTTGGTCTGGTCTCATTTTCTCATCTGTAAGGGGTCAGTGATCAAGGAAGGTCTCTTCCAAGCTCTCCTAATCTGGACTAAGGGATGCAAGGGGTCCCTTTATTGTTACAACCTGTGGCAGTCCCAAGAGCTAAAGCAATCCTCACTCGGAACATTCTCTGTCTCTCTCTCTCTCATTCACTTATTAAATAAATCATTCATTCAGCAAATACCACTAAGCCCCTACTCTGTGCCAGGCCGTGAGCTCAGAGCTATGGATACAGAGGTAAGTAAGAGACACTTTGATTCTTAAGGAGATTATAATTTAGAGAGAGATCCAGAAGTATAAGCAGATAATCACCATAAAGTGACAGAGTCAGGAGCAAAGGGAAGAGGGTTACAAAGACCAGAGTTATTACCAAAGGATTCTGTTTTGTTCATCCTTCAAGTATCTGGCATTTTTCCTGGAATACAGATTAGGTCCTCAATAAATGAATGAAGTGACATGTTACCTGGGCCTATAGGATGAGTAAACGTTTCCCAGGTAGAGAAGGGAAGGGAAGAGCGTTCCAAACAGAGGGAACTATATGGGTTGAGACCTGAATGCATGAAAGAGACTGGCCGTCCTTGGAAATAAACAAGCAGTTCTATGTGCCTGGCCTGCAGGGCTCTGTAAAGACCTGTTAGGAGAAGAGGTTGGCGAATCAGATAGAAGGAGCATTGTAGACAGTCTTCAAGACTGAGAACTTGGGCTTGGTTTGTGGCAACGAGGAACCATTAAATGTGCATGATAACAACTTCTGAAAGATTCTTCTGGGCTTGCTGTGGGTGGGTTGGGGCATCTGCCCTGGGTAGGGAGGCTGGTGAGACGGCCTTTTCCAAGCTGGTGCTACTCTTGGCTCAAAGCCCACAGGAATGAACAGGGTATCTCCAAATGTGGGTTCTTCTCCACCTGAACAGACTAGGTTGAGTCATTGACTCATGGAGACCCTGATGAGGGAGAAGTAGATTATTTGGGGGGCACATTGACTAAGCAATAACCCTGCAGATTGAATATATCAATAGCAGTAACTCAACTGACATCCGGTCAGAGACCAAAGGAAACAAGAAAGCACTAACCATTCGAAATTCCCTGACTCACCCTTCCCCAACCTCTCCTAACCTAGACCTGATTGATCAACAGGAGCCATGATCTCTCCTTCATTGCCATGTTAAATGTAAAAATTCATGTAGCATTTCGGCTAAAGACAAATCCAAGTGACCAGATACTGCCAACCTCATAGGGAAGCACTGACTTGTTTAATCTCCTCGGCGTTTGGTGTGGGGAGCTGAGGACCAGAGAGAGGGGAGGCTCTGGCTGAGGTTCCTCAGTAAGTTAGTATTGTACCTGCAGCGGGATCAGAACCTGGGCCTGGCTGTCAGGCAACTGGTTTCCCCAGAGTGATGCAGGACTTCTGGTCACGTGCACCAAAGGAAGAGTTAAACCAATGGTATCTTCCTAAGCACAGGTTGTCAGTCTTTCAGAGACGATGAAGCCAGAATTTCCCCGGAGACTCAGCCTACCAAGGCTTCACCATTATGCTGACTCATTTCCTATAAGTAGGGTCACTTCCCTGTTTGAAAACCTTGCATGCCCACAGGGGAAGTTCCGATTGCTTAGAGTGGCATCCGAGGCCTTTCATCTTTGTGTCCTTCCTTACTCTCCAGCCTTATCTCTCACCCTAGCCCAGATGCACTCTGGGCAGCACACCAATGGTCCTCAATCCTGGCAACATTTTACCATCACCTGGGGAGATGTTTTAAAAAATACTGTGGTTCAGACCATATGTACCTCCAGAGATTTGGGGAGTGGGCCCCAAGGCATCTGTATGATTTCAATCAACCCATGAGCAGCCAGAATGGAGAACCACTGTTCACCCAAGCTAGTTACTTTCTGTTGTCCAAATCTGCCTTGCCATCTCTGAGGCTTCAGGCAAGGATTCCTTACTCTGCCTTGTCCCCACTTCTTCACCTGGCTCTCCCACTAAACCACCAAGGTAGATCTCTCCTTTTGCTGTGGACCTTTGCACACACTGTGCACATCACCACCACAGCACTTATATTCCTTTTGTGTCTTTCATGCACCCTAAGGATACTGTGGACTCCACAAGGAAGATGCTGTTCTATTTATCTGTTTCTTCCTTATCAAAATTACAGCACCTGACATATAGTAGGTGCTTAGTAAACAATTGTGGTCTGAATAAGAGTTTCTGAACCCCAGAATGACCTCTGTTCAGAAAGCCACCCACATTCCTAGGGTGTTGAGTCTCATGGAGCAGAGTTTCTGAAGATCTCCAGGGTGCTGTGTCCCAGCAATTGGTCTTTTACATCTTCTGTCTCCAAGGAAGGGAAATAATCAAAGAACTTCTACTCACTTGCTACTAAAAATGGAAGGGTTCTCTCACCTTTATGTGGCTGGGCAACCCTAAAACTAAAAAAAAAGGAAGATGAGATATTTAGACACAGAGAGACCTTGGTTGGAAATGTATTCCCCTTACTAACTGTATGACAAGTTACAGAAAGTGTCTAAGCCTCTATGAAATAATATATAAAGAGCTCAGTACACTGCCTGCTGTTTTAGGGTTCTCTAGAGAAACAGAAGATAGACTGGTTAATAGATAGATTGATAGATATAGATTTTTAAAAAGGAATTGGCTCACGTGATTACAGAGGCTGAAAAGTCTCAAGATCTGCAGTTGGCAAACTGGACACCCAGAAAAGCCAGTGGTGTCAGTCCAGTCTGAAAGCAAGCAGGCTTGAGACTCAAGAAGCACTGATGTTTCAGTTTGGGTTCAAAGGTAGGAAAAGAATTATGTCCCAGCTCAAACAGTCACGTGGAAGGAGATCCTACTTACTCAGCCTTTTCTTTTTTTCTTCTTTTTAAAAATTTTTATTGGAGTGTAGTTGATTTACAATGTTGTGTCAGTTTCAGGTGTACAGGAAAGTGAATCAGTTATACATATACATATATCCACTCTTTTTTAGATTCTTTTCCCAGATAGGCCACTACAGAGGACTGAAAAGAGTTTCCTGTGCTAAGCCTTTTTTGTTCTGTTCAGGTCTTCAGTTGATTGGATGAGGCTCACCCACATTAGGGAGGGCAATCTGCTTTACTCAGTCTTTGACTCAAATGTTAATCTCATTCAAAACACCCTCACAGACACACAGAATTGTTTGACCAAATGTCTAGGCACCTTGTGCACCAGTCCAATTGACACATAAAATTAACCATCATACCTGTCATATAATAAATTCTCCATATGTGTGAATTCCTTTTTTTTCCAGAAGATGTGGTTTCAGGTATGTTCCATCCTACTGTCCCTTCTTAAGTTCAGTCTCTGCTATCTTTCTCACCATCCCTCCCATCTTCCCTCTCTCTTTCCCTCCCTCTTTGTCTCTCCCCTGACACTTTTCCTTTTTTCTGTCTCCTTCTCACTTTCTTACTCTGTCTGGTTCGCTCAGGATTTCTCCCGGGGAAAAGGTGTGAGTTCCTCTGGCACTCTGTCTTTCCATCTGTGTCTTTTG
The DNA here is from genome assembly GCF_951394435.1 of Stenella coeruleoalba. Lineage (NCBI taxonomy): Eukaryota > Metazoa > Chordata > Mammalia > Artiodactyla > Delphinidae > Stenella > Stenella coeruleoalba. Next base: position 96,491,530 of record NC_137153.1, on the reverse strand, counting down.
AGAACACGATGAGCACGTCCAGCAGGATTAAAGCAAGTTGGGAGAAGAGTCTGATACCCACTTTGGCCACAATCTAGCACCTGAGCAGCAAGGGCAGGCTGTCTCTGTGCTGGAGTGAAAGGCAGGGAAGGAGAGAAGTGAGGCCTCGGACATACATACTGCACAGTGTGTTTTTATTACCGCATAATCCATGCTTGTGCCACTTGTCCGCATACCGCCAGTTAATGGAAACCTCATGTTCTCCTGCTCTGGCCCGCCTGGTGGTTAACTCTTGCAGGACCAGGTATGCACCCAGGCCAAAGGAAATCCTTTCCAGAAGGAAGCCGGGTTATCAGACAGGCAGGCGCTGCCTCACATGTTGAAGGAAGTCACCATGGAGTGCGGTTAATGATAAAGGCAGGAATGTGGCAGGCGGGCACTCGTCTGGACCTGTCTGAGGAGCTGCTGGTGAAATTCCACAGGGCATTCAGTGCGCTCATTGCTGGAAGCCTAGGCTACCTCTGGACTCGTGCAACTGGCTGCTCCCCACTTGCTGCTCACTCTCTTGGAGCTTTGATTCATCTGGGAGAAAGGACTAAGGAGTCTGCACACACCAGGCACAAAACGAATGCATGGGAGGATGGCTCTGTGTTGCAATACAGCGTGTGCTGTGAGTTTGTGCAAGGGGTGTGGTGGTTCTCTTTCCAAGGAGAGAGCCTCTAACTCCGCCTGGGGTGCCGGGAGCGGCATTCAGAGAAGGGGATATATGATCTTGAAGGTCTTGATGAACAAAAGGGATGTTTTCAAAATCAGGCAAATAAAGAGAGAGGCCAGTTCTATGCCTCTGATGCTGAGAAAGAAATGTGTGTAGGGTCTGGAGGTCTTTCCTCATGCAGAAAAGGAGGCAGGGATGCTGAAGTGGTTAAAAGCTGGCCCTGGAGTCACATTGCCTTCCAATCCCAACCTTCTTGACAGCTTTTGACCCAGTTTTATAACCTCTGCTTTTGTTTCCTCATCTTTAAACTGGGGACCCTAATAGTGTCTTCCTCAGAGACTGCTCTGAAGAGTAAACGATGAAATTCTTCCAGCACTTAGCCTAGTTCCTGGCATTTTAGATGCCTGGTTACATGTTGGCTATCATTAGCATCAGGAAACAAAGGACAGTTTGGAATGGTCAGAACACATGTTGTTTGGGGACAATGGAAAGACCCAAGGTTAGTCCAGGACCAGATGGTGGAGGAACTGGAGGCTGTAGTAAGAATTTAGACTTGATCTTGTGGGTCATGGGAAATCTCTGAAGGTTAATTCATTCAAATGCTGTCCTCCAGTTGGCTTCCCTTCCTGGAAGATCCTTTCCAGGAAGTCGTCTTTATTTTCTCGCCAGGGATACAAACAGTTCTGGGTAACTAATACCCATCACTCTGTAAAGAGAAGCATCAGTCCCTGTAGCTCAGCCTATACTCGCCACACTGTCATCAGACCTCGTTCTGATACTTTAGCTCCAGGGCATCAGATTCAAGGCCTGCACCTGAGTTCTCCTCCTCATCATTGCCGGAGAAGGATCCAGGTCTGGCTCTCCCCAAAGTTCTAGGCCCCAAAGCAAAGTTTGTGAAACAGTGTCTCCTTGTCTTAGTTGGGACGAGTTGCTTGGCAGGTGAAAAACCCTGGAAATTTGCCACGAAGTGGAGATGTGACCTGCAAGTAACGCTGATGGGATTTGAGTAGCAGTTCACCAGTGGAGGCTGCCGGCCTTTTTGGGGGGTTATCAGGGTAATGGATCCTGGCATTCTGCTCGCACCATCTTTATAAACGTCACTTTCACTTTATTGTACATTAACCCCAATCTCTTCACAAGCTCCAAAATAAAACTTTTTTGCAAACAACCGAGGTCCATCTGCTGCACTGGTAAAAATACCCTAGCATGGAAATACTCAAGCATTAGATAAATCCATGCTCAGAGCTATTACGGTGGAATCACCTGAAAATGCCTGCCTTTGATTGGGAGAAATCAGTCTCCCTTTCTCCCTTAGGTGGGAGATGGATTCCCCCCACCCTGACTCCCATGGTAACAAAAGAACCCCAAATTCCCAAGACTGATCAGATTTCAAACATTGCATGCTGTTGTCCTTACGATCCCATGTGTAGCCGTTACTATGTACCCTAAAAGGAACTCAGCCTATCAGCTGCTGATAGGTTGATTCTCTAGTTGGGAATGAATGAATGAACCAGTGAGTGATTAGCAGATAAAGGTTCTGTATCCCCATTTAGTGCACATACATTTTATTCATGTCTGTTTCTATTCCTTTTTTTTTTTTTTTTTTTTTTGCGGTACGCGCGCCTCTCACTGTTGTGGCCTCTCCCGTTGCGGAACACAGGCTCCGGACGCGCAGGCTCAGCGGCCATGGCTCACGGGCCTAGCTGCTCCATGGCATGTGGGATCTTCCTGGACCGGGGCACGAACCCGCGTCCCCTGCATTGGCAGGCGGACCCTCAACCACTGCGCCACCTGGGAAGCCCTGTTTCTATTCCTTGATCAATTACTCTCTGTTGAGAGAAATAACATTTTGCCAGGTTGTCGCTAACAGTCTCTATGTTGGGTCTTACTTCCTCCTCTAAAAGAGCAACCCCCAACAGCGAGTATTTAAATGAATCCACTTCTGCCGCCATCCTGCACAGCCCATCTATCACAGCAATTTGTGCAAATGCCACTCTAGCATCCAGCTCTATGGATCAGGTATTTTGAGATTGCACAGTTCCTGAGGCCTCTGTAAAGCAAACCTTTCATGAATAAATCAGGAAATACCCTGATGCATGCTTTATGTAGAGGAAGATATTCTATTTAGGTCACGCAGGGAAGTTCTGCCAAGGTTGCTAAAATGAACAAATCCCCTGAGTGCAGTCTACCTCTACGCAATTCCACAATTCCGAAACACAAGCAAGTATCTTCCAGGGCCCCGTGGCTGTGCTCTGTAGACACTGAGGACGCCGGGTCTATAAAGTATTAGTTTGATCACCTGAGGCTCCAAACACTTTCAAGTCAGGAGCCAGGCAAGAAGTTCCGCTAGTCCAGGGGAAGAACTTTGCAAATGCAAAATTTGTCTACTGTGGTGCCTGGGGCAATGGGACTTCTGCAAGCAAAGGAGGAAGGAACTAGAAAAATTACAGTGAGCCTGTTGTCCTGGCTTGTTTTTTGAATCCACTTAAGAAAGTCCCTGACTTTGTTTGAGTCCAAAGCATTGCAACTGACTCTTGTGAGCCTCTCCCAGAACACAGGATGTGGCCTAGTGCACCCTCCCCTTTAGCAATGGAAATTCTCCTGATAAGAATAAGGATTTCCAGATTGCCAGCCAACATCGAATTAGAGAGGGTTATCTGGGGTAGAAGAATGCGGAACAAAATGTTGAGTGATTCCCTTCCTTTTAATTAGGGCAGGCAGGCCCACCCCCTTTGCCCAGAAAAAGCTGTATGAGATTAGAAGACCAAGTTTGAAGGAGAGATGGAGCATTGACTTGGATTCTGGGTGGTTAGAACGTGGAGACGTCACGATGTCATTTAGAAGGTGGGCAGGATGTCTGGACAGGGTCTAAGCTCATAGGACCTTGTTTGGATAGGGTCTGATGTTTGCTTTCTGGGTTCCCAAATCTGTCTTGGACAGTACAGTTAACCCCAGTCAGACACTTAGGGACTGATTCCTTCTAACAAAAGTCAAAGGAAACAAAACAAAATTTTTCATGTTAAGAATGTTGCTAGCAGCATATCAGCCCATACCCCGATTCTTTCGGAAGTCAAAAGATATTCCAAAGGTTACCTGTGAGTAGATTCTGAACAAAGGAACTTTGTTCCTATTGATGTCCCTAATCTGAGAAGTTGCATTTTCTGCAGCACTGCCCCTTTGATTGTGTTGAATATAGAAAGACCATATCCTCTTTCGTACTTTCTCTTTCCAGTACTGTCTTCCAAACATCTGTCTTTGGTTGTAGCTTTTTTCCTTAGATTCGATGATGCCCAGCTTAAAAAGTTGGACTATCTTGAGGACAATCTTTAAGGATCTCATGTAGTGCCCCCAAATCTCTTTAGCTTCCATTGCCGTTTGTTGCCAAGGTAGAGATTGTACATATAGTTGATCATGGTCGTTTACAGCTTGATGTCCTAATATTTACCTCTGAAAGTGTCACTGATTTCCAAGGTCTTAGGAATGCTGCTTTCATCTTGTTAAACCACTCACATGATTCCGAAGTTTGAGTCTAACCTCATTCCTAATAAGCTGAGTGAACTTGGGCAAGTTTCTTCATAAAATGTCGACTGAAATATACACTTTCCCTCATGTAGGGAGAGGGACCATTTGAGAGAATTTATATCAATGCACCGTGTGAACTATAAATTGCTATACAAATAGGAAGTGATTTTGCTGAAGAGTTTTCAAATAATGTGTCTGGGTTCTCCTTTTGTTTCCTACCACTTTCTGCAGTCTGGCATATAGTTGGAAATCAGTAAAAGTTTGTTGCTTAGTGGTTACCTTATAAATGGGAGCCTGAGTATGGGAACCAGTTTCTAAGGAAGAGGAAACGGGAGAGAGCTTAGAAGAGAATGTACTTGCTTTACTCATTATAAAAGTCAGGTAAGCTCAAAAGATAAAATTTAGAAAATGCATGAAAATAGCAAGAAGAAAATTAAAATACTTCATATTTGCAACCTGTTAGCATTTTGCTGGGCCTGAAGCCTTTCTCTCTGACTTGCACATATGCTTGTGTGTCCTCAAAATAGTACTGTCCCTTTAAGTGCGGACTACAGCTCAGACCTGGAAATATATTTTCTCAATAGGCAAAGGGATAGGAGATTAGTTCCCCAGCAAATCTATTAGTTCATTAATTAATAGAAATCTGAGAAATGTCAGTGAGGACCTGTGAAGCCTCATTCTCTCGGTTTTACTCTTTAAGGTAATAAAAGTAATAATAGCTAATATTTATTCAGTGCTTACTATATGCCAGGCATTGGTCTAAGCCCTTTATACACATTAACTTATTTTGTCTTCATGACTACCCTAAATGGCAGGTACTACAGGTCCATAATCCCTTACCTACAATTCCACAGTCCGAAAAGCAATGCAAATGGGAATTTCGGGCAAGTTTGAAACAAACTCCTTTGGCAGCAAAACCGTATCTGATCTAACATGAGGCTTTTCATGGCCTTTATTTATCCCACTTATGAGCAGTCAAGTTTCACTGAAACAACATGAATGTGTTTGATGATAAGAGTGTTGTTCCAGAACCTTCTGAGGGTTTCATGAAGTAGACAGTATACACATTTTGTTACTGTTATAAGATATGAAAAATTCTGCATTCTAAATCATATCCCAATCCAAAGATTTCAAGTCTATGATTATGAATTGTGCATTACCATCTTCATGTCACAGATGAAAAAACTGAATCAGAGCGGGATTAAGGAACTTGCCCAAGCTAGGTCAGGATTCCAACCCAGATGGACTGGCTTTAGAGTCCGCATTAAAACTCTTCACATTTGTATACTTCTCAAAAGCTTTACAGTCCTTTCCAGCACACTAACTTTATAAGTTAAACTTAAGAGATCTTATTCTATTTTATAGTCAAGACAAGTGCGATTTAGGGAAGTTACATGACTTGCCCAAGGTCCCACCACTAATGCAGCAGAATTAGGGCTCAAGTGCAAGTCTGCTGGTTCTAATCTGAGTGCCCTCATTGCTGCCCTGGGAATTACCTGGATAGCCACCAAACTCATGCCATAACACAGCCTTGCTTTCTCACTTACGCCAGCATGGCTACTCAGGCAGGCTGCACAAAGACCCTTCTACCTCATCCAAGCCACCCATGATCAGAAAATGTGTGAGAAAGCTTGGAGCCATCAAAGGTAACTATCCACACATCACCCCAGGTCAGAAGCCTGAGTCGCTGCCCCAGACCCTGTGGGCTCCCAGAAGCCAGAGTTCACTCTCTGCTTCTGGCTTCCAGTGGTCCATCCCATGCACAGCACTTGGGCCAGAGTGAATGCCCCGACATCTGGCCAGGCGTCTGGGATGAGGCACCTGCACTGTGACTCTGACTGTGGAGGGATGGAGGGGTCCTCAGACACTGGGGATTGCATGATCCGTGGTGTAAACCAAACTCCTTACAGATGAGTCTGGAAGGAGGGGCCTTTGCCACCAGGGCACCCGGGTGTTTCTCATCCCAGGGCTCCCCTGTTGCCCCATAGATCTCCTGAGATCCCTCCAGGTCGGGCTTCCTATGGGAAGTGTGGTCCTGGCTGCAGCATGGCCAGATTCCACCATTGTCTGAGCATCCCCTGGTACTCAGCACATTACAGCCCATCATGTCTCTGCTCCTCCATCAGGATCCACTCTTACTCCCCTACACACCCAAGTCACATAGTGCACCCTGTGGGCTTCAAATGCACCCTGTTTGCCCTCGTGGGAAACTCCACACCCCACCCACCTGGACCAGCCACTCCAGAAATCAAAGAATGGATTCTAGAGCTAACAGGCTATCTCTCTAGAACAAGATCAACACAGTAATGAAAAGGGCACTAGAACATAAGTCCAGAGATCTGAGACCTAGTTCTGGCTTTGTGGCTTTGGACAAGTCATGACCTCTCTGAGCCTCTCTGGGGACATACACCTGTCCTATAAATTACACATGAATGTCGTGAGGATCCAGAAGAAGTTGCGTGTAAAGAAGTCCAGAGACACAATGGTATTTTTGCGAAATATAACAACATGAAAATTAGCTGGGGCTCAGGACTTATCTGGCCATAGGGTAGTCTAATCTTGTAAATGCCGCTGAACGGTAATTGATGAAAGGGCATCATCTGGGTGCTAAGTCTAGAATGTGGAAGGAAGGGACAGTCCTGCACATCTGTGCTTGACTCAGACACACCTGGGGTGTGGTTACCAGTTTTGGGCCTCATGTTCTAAGACAGAGGTAAAGCTGATGGAGCCCAGATCCTTGACAGTGAAATACCTTGACACCCTATTGACACTTTGATAGTAAATCCTAGACTGAGTTCATGCTGTTCCTTCTGCTTGGATTGCTCCACTCAGGACAGAGACAGTGACCGCCCCCCAGATGAGCTTAGGACCTTGCAGTCTGCCCTTTGGCAAAAGCTCTTCGTTGCTGCTTTGCTCCTAGCACCTGGTTCCATTTCTCCTTGGTCCTGGCTCCTAACCTTGGCTTCACCTCTACCCCAGGCCATATTTGCAGCCAGTGAGGGACGCAGCATCTCTGGTTTTGACCTCTGTGCCGTCTTTTTGTGCCATGGCTTTCCCTAGCCCTCTGTCCATTCATTCACGTTTGCCTTTTCAAGGTAACGAAAGGCATTCCAGCCCTGAGCTGCAGAACAGCATTCCAGCCCTGGGCTGCTGAAGCCCCCCCCCCCCCACCAGGCCCAGGAGAGAGTGACCATCCCAAAGTGTTTACCCATAAGCCTCCAGCGCTCCAGAAGGTTATTTCCCTTCCTCCCATCCCCAATCCCCCAGTGGGGTTAGGAGCTGCATCCCTGTGGCTTCCTTCATGGTGGGACCCTAGAAAGGGACTCAGGCCCACAACCAGCTCTGCTCCTTCTGTGGAATATCTGGGATACCTGCTCCTCTGAGGCAATAATGACTAGCTACAAACTCTTTGTGGGCAGGATTTATGGTACCAGGGTAAGAGAGGAGATGAGGATGGTGAGGGAGCTTTTAGGAGTGCCTTACAGATTTCTGCAGCTACCATATCTCCCTCCCGATACTAACTATATTGAACCCTCGTCCTTTGCTTTCGTGCCTCCCTCTTTCATTAGATTTTGAGCACCTTGGAGGTCAGCACTGCTCCTCTGAATTACCTGCTTGTAATTCCCCCTTGCTCTTGATGGGAGCTCAGAGGCCTTGCTGATTGAAAGAATGGCCAACTAAATGAATGAATGAGAGTTAGGCATGGAAATAAATGGTGTATCAGAAGTACCCAACCCAGACCTGCTGGGGAGGGTTGACAGAATTACCTTATCAGAGCAATTTCATGAAGTTGGGATGTTCTGTCCCCAAATCTGGGCAAGATAAACCTGGAACACATGAGCTATGTTAAGATATAAAATTCTACCTGCACGGCCACATTGCCTGAAGTCAGGAGTTCTCGTCCCTGGTTGCACATGGCATCACTTGAGGCTTTTAAAAACACCCACTGGGTCCCACTTCAGACTGAGCCTAAATCTGAGGGTGGGGTCCGGGCACTGGCATTTTTACAAGCTCCACAGGTGGTACTCCTGTGCAGCCATAGTTGAGAACCACTGTCTGAGTGACAGCGAAGCACTAGGGTTATGTCTGAAATCTTACTCGCTCACCGCCAGCTGTGTACCTCAATTTCCTCATCTGCAAAAGGGGATAATTGTATCTACCTTCAGGGCTTTTAATGAAGATAAAACAATACATGCCTTTGGGATAAGATAAAGCCTCTGTGTACTAGCGCTTGCTACTGTTTCCCTTAGCATTATTAATTTTATTATTTGATATCAATGCCTTAGAATAACGAAGTAGAAAATATGTTCTATGTACTTCAGTTAATTAAGATTCATCTCATGCCCAAAATGGGTGAGCAGTTGTACAAAATACAGTACAAAGAGGAATCAGACTCAGGTTCTGGGCCAAGGAAGCCCTATGAACTGAATTACCTACTATGTGCGAGGCTCTTTACACATATTATCTCATTAAATACTCCCATTCGTCTCATGAAGGGGTTATTACATGTTTACAGATGAGAAAACTGAGGCTTGGGGAAGCTACCTCCAAAGTCTCACAGCGCCAGTGTGGGAGAGCCTGATTTGGACTCAGGCCCCACTGCTTCCCGGTTGGTGGTCCTTCTACCGTATCATCACTGAGCACCTGGCATATATGTCTAGTCGGGCATAGCCTCCCTCTCAAAAAACTTACAGGTCAGAGGACGGAATGACTTGTGCTGAGTGGGGAAAAATCCTAGAAGGATTTTTGAAGGAAGTGAAAATTCAGTTGGGACTGGGAAAATGAAAAGGATTTCACCAGAAATGTGAAATGGGAGGGTAAGGACATTCCTGGTGGGGGGAGCCACCAGGAGCAAAACCAAAAGGATGAGGGCACGCACAGATGATTCGGGGTGGGTGCATTTTTACACTTGGCTGCGTTAGCTCTCTTCCTCATCTCTTGCGTGACTTTCTTTTTTTTTTTTTTTTTTTGCTTGACTTTTCAAAGAGGGACTTCCCTTCTCTGAAGGGCTCCTGGAGGGATTGGAAAGTAGTCTCAGTAACATTTTCCTCTCTGTCTTCTTATCAACAGCAAAAATCTCATGCATTCTGAGCTACTGTCCTATGGATGTCTGTGGGAGTTTTACGTGTCAGTCAAATGCCAAATATGCGACAGGGCACGAACAAGGGCACTCCAGGGCATGTCAGACACAGCATGTGTGCGTGTATATGCACATGCAAAAGCATGCGTGCACACACACACACACACACACACACACACACACACACACACAGCAGTGAGGAAGGAGACTGAAGAATTCTGCTGGGTCCAGCTCTTGTTCTTCAAACACTACCGAGAAGGCTTGATTCATTTTTCTTTGCTAACCAGACTCCAGGTCCCATCTGCTCCTTGCAAAGCAACAAGGTCAATGCCAATTTCCATTTCATCACCCATGTCTGTGACCGAGCCGTCTCTGGTGGCAGAAATGAACGTTCTCCATAGCTTGCAGCTCCGGGGTGGCCACTTCCAGCCTGCCGACAAAATGTAATTGTGCTACATCACAGCCAAGTAAAATACACACTGCTGGTGTCAGTGTCCTTTGCGCGGCAAGGCCGCAGAAGGGGAGAGCCTCCTTCGGAGGAAGCTGTTCCATCACCCAAGGTCTGCTTCAGCCTGTTGAGAATTGAAGCTCGGGAAGAAAAAAAGCCTAATATATGTAATACGAACTCCATGGTTTCCGCTGGTGCTTGGCATAGTTGAAGCTGTCACATTTTAGGTCTCCAGTTCTACAGAAACAAAAGGACCATGTGTGTTAAAACCGTGCAGTCCCAGAGATTAGATCAAAATTCTGATTGGAGAACAGGGTTAATCATGGGTTCATCATACTGTGACCTTTGCAGGCAGGGCTGCAACCCAATGAGGTTGCTATTATGCAAAGACCAGATTCAGAAGGCGCCCTATAGGCTTCTGAAGCTCCCAGGGCCCGGATTCCAAGGGGAGGGGGCTTCAAGCTCCAAGCTGATGCCTGCGAGGGAATGGGGGAGGGGTGGGGAATGTCGCAGGAAGTGAGGTTTATAAACTCCGTCTCCATAGACCGTCTGGTCAGTCAAATTTAGCAATGGGATGGAGAAAAGATCTCTTAGGAAGTTGGCCTGGGGGCTTGATGTTGCAGAAAAGAAACCTGGTTGTCTCCTCTTTGGCTGAAAGGCTCCAGCTCCTCTTGGAAGGGCACAGAGAAACACGACCTTATAATGCAGGGTTAAGAGGCTCACGATCGGAGATCGAGGTAGAAAAATACTTCCGGAAGCTGGCCTGGTGGAGGTGAAAATGAACTCTGCTGCTTTGTTTACGATTATCTGAGGGTCCCATGACTTTCACTACGTACTGAAGCACAGCCCTAGTTTGACCTGGTCCTTTCTGGAGCGTCAGCATCTGTAATTCTAGAGCCAGGTATGAATCCCAGGCTCCTCAATTTATTAGTGCTGTGATCTTGGGCTAGTCATTTAACCTCAGTTGACCTGTTTCTTCATCTGTAAAAGGAGCTAATAATAAAAGGGACCGTGTTTTGTGAGACAATGCAGGGAAAAGCCTGTTACATAGTAAATACTCATTATGTATGAGCTAGTAATATTTTTCCCAACCTCTCAGCCAAACTCTCCTTACCCCTCCTGCCCATCTACCTCTCTTGCCCTTACTTTCTTCTTGAACCACAGAGAACTGCTCAGGGTTGCCTGCCCCGTTCTCTGGTCAACACATACAGGGACAGGGACACGGACACACACACACACACACACAGAAGATGCTGGTCCAAGTTTGCAGGGGCTCTATGCCTTCACGTATACTCTTTCCTCTGCCTGGCAAGCCCTCTCCTATTCCAGCATGCCTTTGAAACACCGAAACACCTCTCAGACTTCCTCCCCATGAGTTTTCCTTGAGGCAAGCAGTACCCTCCCCTGACACAACAGAGTTCACCCGTCCTGTTGCATGCTCTTTCTTCTGGACAGTGACAATGTCTGTCTATTACTGCATGAACCACACTCTGTGTACTTACCTGTGCGCGTGTCTGTCTCTCCCGCTGGATGGTGAGGAGCCTGAGGGTGAGGTCTATATCTATTCTGTATCCCAGGTTCTTTGCATATTGTCTGAAACGTAGGAAGTGCTCGTGGAACATTTATTAAATTGAAGTGAATTCAGCTCAGTGGAGCAACTGAGAAGAGAATGGTTTCGATGAAAACATTCATAGAATATTTTCAGCTGAACAAAATCTTCATCGACTGCTTCATTTAATTCTCACAACAAGCCTCTGAGATCAGGAAGGCTTGAGGTATTATTGTCATTTTTGGAGTTGAAGGGGCTGAGGTTCCTGGTGCAAAAGCTGTGTGCAGGGTCATACTACTAGTAAATTGCACGGGCAGGACTAGAATTAAGGTCTATTTCTAAGGCGTTTTCCTCCACCGAGATTCATTGACCCGAATAGCAATCAGGTCACGCTACTGCCTTTTCCATAGCTCTTGGTCCATTCCTCTATCAGGTCATGCACCATGTTGTGCATCTCCGTGTTTCTCCCCCAGTAGGCCATAAGTTCTTTTTTTTTTTTTTTAAATTTTTATTGGAATATGGTTGCTTTACAATGTTGTGGTAGCCTCCACTGCACAACAAAGTGAATCAGCCATACACATACCGTTATCCCCTCCCTTTTGGACTTCCTTCCCGTTTAGGTTACCATAGTGCATTAGGTAGAGTTCCCTGTGCTATACAGTATGTTCCAATCAGTAGTCTATTTTATACATAGTATCAATAGTGTATATGTGTCAATCCCTGTCTCCCAATTCCTCTCACCTTTCCCCCTTGGTATACGTTCATTTGTTCTCGACATCTGTGTCTCTATTTCTGCTTTGCAGATAAGATCATCTATACCATTTTTCTAGATTCCACATACGTGTGTTATTATACGATATTTGCTTTTTCTTTCTGACTACTTTGTATGAACTCTCTAGGTCCATCCACATGTCTACAAATGACCCAATTTCATTCTTTTTTATGGCTGAGTAATATTGTATATATATACCACATCTTCTTTATCCATTCCTCTGTCGATGGACATTTAGGTTTTTTCCATGTCCTGGCTATTGTAAATAGTGCTGCTATGAACATTGGGGTGCATGTGTCTTTTTGAATTATGGTTTTCTCTGGGTATATGCCCAGTAGTGGGATTGCTATGTCAGGCCATCAGTTCTTAACCTGCAGTGTCCCATGATGTGCAGGAAAGGTGAAGTTCATGTTGATGAGTAAGGATAAGATGGGACATACACAAGCTAAGTTGTAGATTATGCACAATTCTCCCAGCACCAGGTGAAATTTCACCTATTTTACTCCATTTTAAAAATTATAAGGGAATTCCCTGGAGGTCAAGTGGTTAGGACTCTGTGCTTTCACTGCCAAGGGCCCGTGTTCAATCCCTGGTCGGGGAACTAAGATCCCTCAAGCTGCGCCGCGTGCCCCCAAAAATAAATAAATAAAAAATAAAATAAAAATTATAAATGAATACAACCCAAAGTAATATTTGTTATAAGGATACACTTAGTTCCTCTTAATTTAAATTCAAAGCCATATAAATAAAATATTCATTTTAATTTATTAGTAACAAATGATTTGCCACTCACCTTACAGTTACTCACGTCAAGGTAGCATAAAATTGAAGTTGAGAATTGCTGAACTTTCATACGTATTTGCAGAGCCCAGAGCTGTATAGATGGCTGGGGACAAATGTTGAAACAAGATGGACAAGGGTTTCTGTCATTGTGGAGGCTTTAAACAAAACCCAAATTAACATATTAATAAATAACTGGAAATGCATAAATAATTATAAATATGTAATATTTATACAATATGTATGTATAACGTTCGTAGCAATTATAAAGGAAGCTTGTGGGGCAGGCAGGGGTAATGGGACCTTCTTTAGGTAGGTGATCGAGGAAGGCACTTAGAAGAGGTGATAAATAAAGTAGTGGTCTCTAGGATGAGGACCACAGCCAAAATGCTGTGCCAAGATCTATTCAGATATAGAAAAAATACTAACCTCTATTGATATTTTTAAAATCTAAAGACAAGAAGTTATATTCTATTTATATCTACTGGTTCCCTCACCCTCTCCACCCCTCCTGCTCTCTCTGCCCACCCCCCCAATTTGTCAGATAACCACATGTCACACACAGTAGGTTTGATTTCTTGAGAGGGAAAATGGAATCCTACAATGTTGAGGGGCAGACAGTGGCACCTCACTTGCTCTTTCCCTTCCCATGGGTAGTAGTGCATTACAGTCCACCAGTGCCGGCTTAAGTGGATTTTCAGGTTATATTATCTAGTTTTAAATAAATGAACACTGACACAATTGACAAGTGGCTTCAGAAGCTTTCTGCCAAGAAACCATGGATAGAAAATAATAGTAATAAAGTAAATGCAGGCAACATTAAGAAAACAGCAACTGATCCATCTATTCCTTGTGCAGAACCTTTGCGTCATTATGGAGTTAAATATAATCATAATGAAGAAACAAACATAACAAAAATTCTCCCCAAAGTAGAAATTATTAAGATGACTTGAAATATAGAGTTATATCAATTATCTTTTAAAATGCCCCATTCAGTAGTTGGGAGGTGGGGAGACACTGGTCACAGTGTGTAAACTTCCAGTTGTAAGATCAACAAGTTCTAAGGATCTATTGTACAACATGGTGATTATAGCTAATAATACTGTGTTGTATGCTTGAATATTGCTTAGAGGGTAAACGTTCTCACCACAAAAAAGAAATGGTAATTATTTGCTGGGATGGAGGTGTTAGCTAATGCTATGGTCGTAATCATTTTGCAATATATACGTGTATCAAATCAATACGTTTCACACTTTAAACTTACATAATGTTATACGTCAATTATATCTCAGGAAGGTTGGGGGGGAGAGAAAATGCCATATTCATAAAATGACATGATTGTTTACTTAAAATATCTTTTATCTTTAACATTTCCCTTATAGATCTATATTTGTATATATTTCATAATGTACATAATAGAGTATAAATTATATACAGGTATATATAGTATAAGTACTACTTGTATATAATTTATAAATAAATATACCTATATTGGGAGTTTAGTGTTTTTCCCCCATGATAGAGTAACAGAAACATTTGAAGACCATGGATATAAGGGATGAGAAGTAGTTAGCCATGTAGGGAAATAAACAATTCAGGCAGTTGGAGTAGTGTCTGCAAAGTCCTGTTTGGAGAACTGAGGAAAGGCCAGTGTAGCTGGAGTGTAAACTGTGGAGACGAAAAAGCAATGCGAGAAAGAGGCAAGGACAAGGTCATGGAGGACCCTGGAGACCACAGTAAAGAGTTTATATTTTATTCTAGTGAAATTACCATGACCTGTAAGTGTTTAAAGCCGTGGAATGATGAAATACGGTATAAGTTTTAAGAAAATTGCTTTAGCTGTTTTTGGATGCTGGAATCATGCTGGGCAGGCACGGAAGTGAAGCAGCCAGTTAGGAGGCTGTCATAGTAATACAAGCAAGAGCTTGTGGTGGCCTGAACTAATGTGGTAACCATATAGATAGAGAGAGGTAAACGGATTTTAAAGGCATGTTGGATATAAACTCAATGGTACTTGCAGACGGATGGGATAAGAGAGATTTGTGAGTGGGATGGAAAAAATCAACAATTTCCAGGTTTCTTGCTTGAGTAACATAGTGAAAGTTGGTGGCATTGGTTAAGATGGGCAGTGGTTGGATGAGAGAATCAAGATGTCTATTTCAGGCTTATAAAATTTGATATTTCAGTGAGAAATCCAAGAGAAGATGCTGATCAGATGGTTGAATGGATATGCTGTATAGAGCTCGCAGGAGAAATATCACTGGTTGTCCTTAGATGTTAGTATCTTCAAGGCAGGATCCACCATTTATAAAGCCTCGGGATTTACCCCTTTATAGGTGTAGGGGCTTAGAAAATGTGTTTTATATCTAGAAGTTTAGGAGAAAGGGAGTAAAGGGAAGAGCACTTGACTAGAATTTGTCGGTCAGGACAGCAGCCATAGTCCTAGCACACACTAGACCTTCCATGACTGGTGGTCCAGTCATTCTCAATTGAGAAAGACCAGTAAGGCCGGTCAAGGTCAGTAGTAGAAAAGAAAAGGAATTTAGTCAGCTCTGGGGCCAGCTCTGAGGAAGACCAAGACAAAATTACCTCTCCTCCATGGACAAGATATATTTCATCAGCCAGAATTTCCACATGACATGAAACAGAACAATGAGGGAGGGAAATTATGTTTTATTTCTGCTACAGTCTGAGTATTAACTGAATAAAATTAAGATACATTAGAAAGTTTAACAAAGTTGCTGAATATAAGATTTTTTAAAAATGCGATTGCCTTCTTACATACCAAAACAGCATCAATTAAAAATATAAATACACAAAGTACTCAATTCATCATAAGCCAAAGCAAAAAAGAATTATCTGAATCAGAAATGTTTAGGATAAAAATAAAGAAAAACTGTAAAACTATACTGAGAAATACAAATTAATATTTGAATAAATGGGGAGGCAGATTGTGTTCCTCTATGAGAAAGTCAAGTATTTTAAGACTATAAATTCTTCCAAGTTAGTGCATGGGACTAAGAAGATGTCAATCAAAATTACAGTGGAGGGCTTCCCTGGTGGCGCAGTGGTTGAGAGTCCACCTGCCGATGCAGGGGACACGGGTTCGTGCCCCGGTCTGGGAAGAGCCCACATGCCGCGGAGCGGTTGGGCCCGTGAGCCATGGCCACTGAACCTGCGCGTCCGGAGCCTGTGCTCTGCAAAGGGAGAGGCCACAACAGTGAGAAGCCTGCGTACTGCAAAAAAAAAAAAAAAAAAAAAATTACAGTGGAATTTTCTTTTGGAACTTGATGGAATCATTCAAAAGTTTATTTTGAAGAATATATGTGTGAGCCCAGCAAAGGAAACCATCGACAAAATGAAAAGACAACCTACTGAATGGGAGAAAATGTTTGCTAATGATATGACCAATAAGGAATTAATATCCAAAATATATAAACAGTTCATACAACTCAACATCAAAAAAACAACCTTATTGAAAAATGGACAGAAGGCCTGAATAGACATTTTTCCAGAGAGGATATGCAGATGGCCACAGGCACATGAAAAGACGCTCAGCATCACTAATGACGAGGGAAATGTAAATCAAAACTACAATGAGGTACCACCTCACACCTGTCAGAGTGGCTATCATCAAAAAGAACACAAATAATAAATGTTGGCGAGCATGTGGAGAAAAGGGAACCCTTGTACACTGCTGATGGAAATGTAAATTGGTGCAGCCACTACAAAAAACATAGTTTCTCAAAAAACTGAAAATAGAACTACCATATGAGCCAGCAATTCCACTCCGGGGTATATATCTGAAAAAAACAAAAACACTAATTTGAAAAGATACACGTATTCCAATGTCCTGAGCAGCATTATTTACAGTTACCACGATATGGAAGCAACCTAACTGTCCATCAACAGGTGAATGGATAAAGAAAATGTGGTATATATATATACAATGGAATACTTGTCAGCCATAAAAAAGAATGAAAATTTTGCCATTTGGAACAACATGGGTGGACTTGGAAGGTATTATGCTAAGTGAAATAAGTCAGAGAAAGACAAATATTGTATGATATCACTTATATGTGGAATCTAAAAAATACAACAAACTAGTGAATTTTAAAAAAAGAAACAGGTTTCATGAATATAGAGAACCAAACTAGTGATTACCAGTGAGGAGAGGGAAGGGAGGAGGGGCAATATAATTGTAGGGGATTAAGAGGTACAAACTTATTTTATACATTATTTTATTATGTATAAATAAGCTATAAGGGACACAGGGAATATAGCCAATATTTTCTAATAACTATAAATGGAGTGTATCCTTTAAAAATTGTGAATCACTATATTGTACACCTGTAACTTATATAATATTGTATAGCAACTATACTTCAATTAAAAATATGTATATGAGAATAACTAGTAAGTGGGTAAGGAAGGATGAGAGGGTAGGAGCAGAGTCTGTGGCCCAAGGCGAACTCAGAGAGGTTAGGTTAAGATAAGCTCTCTTTATACAACGCGGGTATCTACTCTCTCCATCAGTGATCAATACTGCCCATCTTGAAAAGTACCCAAAGCCAATTCCAGAACCTCCGTTTAATTGTACCTCCACACTCTCTATTATAATGGATTGTTTCATTCCAGCACCTTTCCCATTGTTTTAACAATTAAAAAAAATGGTTGATTCCCTCACTAAATTGTTCTCATGTTTATTTTCCCACTATCTAACACAGGGTCAAATATATTTATATATTATATATATTGTTTGATGATATTTTTGTGAACAAATAAATATTTTGCGATCCTAGTGCCTTTCTGCTCTCTTATCGGATCAGGATTTTATTCACTCAATATTTATTATGCACTGACTGTGGCAGATACTAGAGAAGCCAGCAACCATTCCATTGATAAGAATCATCAAGTCTAGTAGGAGGATAATTTCTAGTACCTCTCAGTATAGATGATCTATTACCAAACACCTGAATACCTGTTTCTCAACCTTCTGACGTTTTACAGAGGCCACTTAAGAACAGCCACACATGGTATCCAACCTAATCCCTCTGGAGATCAAAGATACTCAATGTTTAATGTCACAGACATGCCAAAACTTAAAAGAGACTTTCAAGTTTGCTATCTCCCATGTTTTCCAGACTTAAAACAGGAAAGCTTCCTTGTTTTAGTTCACAAAAGTGCTTAATGTCATGAGAGTTTGAAAATTTGAAATAACAAAACATGTTCTAGTATTTCTTAGCTAGAAATTGGATCAGGGTTTTACTACCAACCCTGGTCTTCTTGCTTAGACACAAGGATGAAGAAACTGTGGCTGTGTATTGCAGTTGGTTCTCCAGGCAGTCAATTTTAAGGCCGTAATGGATGGATATTGATTGATGCTCTTTTTTCAAAATCGTTTGAAAATCCTGACACTGCACTGTCTACCTGTGAACTCAAAATACTTTTGAATGAAACTAGGTTAACTGTAAAAGTAGTTTGTCTCTGCTTTGTGCTATACTGATTGGTGAATTCATAATTCCAAAGCAGACATTGAGACTGTTGCACATTCCCTAATCCAAATGTTCTTTTTTTTTTTTAATGACAATTGTTCGCAATTATGCACCAGACAGTGTGTTGATTATAGGGGATTTAAGATAAAGACTGCAATAGCCCTTGTTTCCACACTGGTCCCTATTGACTACTCTCCATACAGAAGCCAAAATGAATGTTTGAATGAAAAAATACAATCACATGTCCCCCTGATCAAACTCTCCAATGGTTTTCTATCAATCATGGTCAGAATGGCCCTACTTGAATTGGCTCCTGCCTACCTCTGTGTCCTCACTCCTGGCATTCTCATTCATTCCATTCCCATCACGCTGACTTTCTACATGCTTAATAAACTCATTGAGCTCCTCCAATCTAGACATTTGCACTACTGTTTTCTCTATCTGAAAATCTTATCCCGACATTTCCAAATATCTTGCTTTCTCATTTTGTACATTTGAGCTCAACATTATCTACTTACAGAGAATTTTCCTGCAAGCATTTCAAATTAACACCATCACAACCATGCCTTTCTAGCTTTTATCCTTCTTTACTTTTCTTCACAGTACTAGTAACTACCCAAAGGTAGCTATTTACTTACTGTCAGTCTCAACCCCTGTACAATGTAAACTTCATGTGAGCATAGATTTATTTGACTTGTCCACAGTTGTAGCCCCATTGCCCCATGCCATAAATGCTCAGTAAATATTTTTGAATGAGTGAATAAAATGAGGGTCTAAACCTTGTTCTTGAGGGAGCTTCTGGTGTATATATACACATACATAGATAACTATTTCTTTTAAAAAATTACAACTGTCTGGTGGATAATATTATCTGTCTTCAAAAAGTGAGGAAACAGACTCAGCAAGGCTAAGTAAGTTTGCCCAGGGTGATCTAGCTAGTTAAGTGATAAAACTCAGATTTAAACCCATAACTGTTTCACTCATAGTGAATTCACTAATTTTTTCTGAATAAGAGATTAATCTTTCAAGTAAGATCATGTAAAATTTGCTTATCTCACATAGCCTTCCTATTTATTTCCTTGTCACACAATTTTTAGCAGTTGCTCATGTATACACATTATATCATATACCAGAAGCAATCTAATACACGGAGAACATTAACATCATGTCTAGGGAAACATATAAAAAATCTCCCTAGTAAAAACCTGAAATAGTGAGAAATTGCAAGTAGCCTGAAGGTGCGTAATATCAGAGAACTGGTGTAGTCAACAGTGATACATGCATTATAGTGGCATATCATGTAGCCCCTGAAAGTTATATTTAAAAAATTTTCAATAACATAGAAAAATGTTCCTGACACATACTTTGGTGGTAAGTGTATATTATAAAATTAAATACAAGATTTGTACTTCTGGCTATGAAGGAGTAGCTTGTATCAGACTAACTCTCCCATGATGAACAACTATAAATGCTATATAACATACAAAAAGCAGCTGTTTGAAGGAGAGCAACAAAAGCACCCAGCACTTGAGAGACCAAGATTCCAAAGAGAAAGGAAAAGAATTGAGGTAAACTATATGTCACTACTTTTCCCCCTTGGACCATTTGCCAATTTGCAGTGAGGACATAGCATTAAAAAAGAAACTGGAAGAGTAAGTATTATGGCAGTATTAATGAGTTAGAGAAATAAAACTGAAGTTCGAGCCTACCAATGCAGCCAGCAGTTGATGGGACAAGATTCTAGTGGAAAGAGAAAACTGAACACAACATTCTGAGCACAATTTCTTCTAGAGGTATTTGCCAATGCCAAAGTAGTGTATACACATTTGAAACAGCTTCTAAGGAGCTAGAAAGCTAAGTGGAGATTTCATGAGTCTCATGATTCTGATGAAATAAAAATTAACTTCAAGGACAAGGGGTCTTTGTAGACCAGCCATATCCTCAAATCATCATATTCCCTGATTGGACTGAGATAACCTGTCAATGGTCAAAGAAGAAAAATAATTTCTGGAGGAAAATAAAATCATCCAATGCCTCCTTAATATTTCAAATAAAATGTCTAACATTCAATCCAAAATTTTGAGGTGGGCCAGGAAACAGAATCAAATGACTCAAAGAAAAAAATAGACAATAATAAGAAATTTACAGGTAATCTAGCTATAGATTAGATTTATAGCTGACTTTTCAGTAGAAATGATGGAAGGCAGAAGGCAATGGAACAAAAATTTTAATAGACTGAAAAATAACTTCCTAAAATTTTATGTCCAATGAAAATATCTCTCAAAAATTAAGGTGAAATGAAGACGGTTTCAGATGAAAATATTGGAAGAATTCATTGCCAGCCAAACTGTACTAAAAGAAATACTAAAAAGAGTTCCTCAGGAAAAAGAAATGTTATTCCAGATAGAAGCAGGTAACTCAGGAAAAATGAAAATAAACATACATATATGAGTATAGTACAAGGATCAGAATGGAATAAATGGAGTTAAAATTTTGTACAATTTTTCCATTGTTCAGGAAGTTACACAAGTTAATCAATGATGCATATTGAAATCTGGAGTTAACCAGTAAAAATGAATAAAAGAAAGTATATGTATGCAAAAATAAGAGAAATAAAATAATTTTTAAAATAATTAGTACATAGGAATTTTTTTTTAATAAATTTATTTGTTTTTATTTATATATTTTTGGCTGCATTGGGTCTTTGTTGCTACGTGCAGGATTTCTCTAGTTGCGGTGAGCAGGGGCTACTCTTCGTTGCGGTGCACAGGGTTCTCATTGCAGTGGCTTCTCTTGTTGTGGAGCATGGGCTCTAGGTGCATGGGCTTCAGTAATTGTGGCTTGCGGGCTCTAGAGCGCAGGCTCAGTAGTTGTGGCACACAGGCTCAGTTGCTCTGAGGCATGTGGGATCTTCCTGGACCAGGGCTCAAACCCATGTCCCCTGCATTGGCAGGTGGATTCTTAACCACTGCGCCACTAGGGAAGCCCCATAGGAAATTATTTTAAAGGAAACTAAAGGAACACAAACTAAAGGGGACAAATAGAAGATAGTATATTTAAACTCAAATATATCAGTAGTTATGCTACATATAAGTGCACTAAATAGTACAATTAAACACCAAGATTTGTCTTACTACATAGAGAAAATAAATCAACTAGATGCAAATTATGAGACAAGCCTTAAATATAAACACACAGAAATTTAATATACCTATACTAACAGCAAATAAAGTACTTTTGAAAGCAAGAAGTGTTATAGAGATAAAGTTGGATATTTCACTAAAAATTTTTGATTCAAGTGGAAGATATAACAATTCTAAATTTATATGCATCTAATAACATTAGGTCAAAAGATATAAAGTGATAAGTAACATACTTCTTAGTAACTGTGATAGAAAAAAACAGAAAAACAGAGAAGGAAAAAACTCTAGGTCCACATGGCTTTCCACACGAATTTTTCTAATCCATTAAGTAAAAATAACACAAAATTATAAAGTCTTCCATAAAACAGAAAAAGAAAAACTTATTTTATTAAGTCAGTATATTCTTGGTACCAAAACCTGACAAGTACATTATAATAAAATAAGATTATTGGCCACTTTCTCCCATGAGCATAATTACAAAAACCTTAACTAAAATATTTGTAAATCAAATTCAGTGATGTATAAAAAAAGTAATACATCACGACCAAACTGAGTTCATTTCAGGAATTAAAAATTGGTTTAACCTTAAAAAAAAAAATCAGAGTAATTAACCTCATTAGCTGCATAAATAAGGAAAAAATTTTCAACTAAAAAGATAAGAAGCATTTGATAAAATTCAATACAATTTCATGATAAGCAATGGATTTGTATCCATAAATATCAAGACATCAATAGGAAAAAGAGAGACAGTCCAATTTTTTAAATGACTCAAAATTTGAAATGGGTACTCCACAAAAGGAGATGTCCAAATGGTCAATAATTATAGCATAAATCACTCCACATAATTAGTGTTGTGAATTGAATTGTGTCCTTTGGAAAGATATGCTGAAGTCTTAAACCCTGGAACCTGTGAATGTGATCTTATTTGAAAACAGGGTGTTAGTGAAATAGAGCTTTATTCCTCAAAGTTTACTCTCTTGAGATAGGCTGGATATTGCACCAGGGCTCTGTCAAGAACCTGCCACTCAGGAGTGGCCAGATCTCTGCTTCTTTTATCTGAGAGTAATTTGTCCATGCTTCCCTGACTTTTAAAAAGGTCTGTCACCCAGAGGGAATACTGCTAGGACTTGACCAATACCCTTGAGATGAGATGTCTATCCCCTTACTATCAACAGTTACATACAGAAAAGGCACAGGCTTTGGAGTGAGTCCTATCTGAGTTTAACTATGAGATTGACCACTCGGCAGCTATGAAAGCCTGGGCTTCCTCCAAGACCCTCTTGACCTTCTGTCCATTCAGTTCAACTTAATTTAATCCATCAAACATTAACTGAGGATCTTGAGGGCATTAAAAAAAATTGCACTTAATCCTGGAGATAAAAAGTATGAAAAAATAGTCTCAATCCTCAATGCTATAAAATGGAAATACCACACTCTTCTCACAGTTAGTTTTTTGTTTTGAGAATTAATGTGCTACTATTTAAATGAGTATAGTGCAATTTGTCCATATGTTAAGTATCAGTGTTATTTCCCTTTTCCTATCTCTTCTACACTG
The DNA here is from genome assembly GCF_951394435.1 of Stenella coeruleoalba. Lineage (NCBI taxonomy): Eukaryota > Metazoa > Chordata > Mammalia > Artiodactyla > Delphinidae > Stenella > Stenella coeruleoalba. The sequence continues at coordinate 96,468,492 of NC_137153.1, read as the reverse complement.
CCAATCTTTCCTTGGCTGTGTGCTTTGAACCAGTTATCTTACCTCACTGCAATTCTGTTTCTCCACTTACAAAATGGGGAAAACAATAAGACTTTTACTGCATCCATTAGAATGTATAACTTATGCTGGCAATAACAACTTCAAAACTTAAATAGAGTTGTTCCAGTTATCTATTGCCTTGTGATGAACCCACCCACCCCCATCAAAAAACAAAACAAAACAAAGTAAAAAAACACTTAGTGGCTTAAAACAACTACATTTATTTTGCCCACAAATCTGTACTTTGGGCAGAGCTTGGTGGAAACAACTTATCTCTGCACCAGCCAGCATCCAGTGGGGACTGGATCATATGAAGGTTTGTACACTCATGTGTCTGGTGGTTCAGGCTGGCTGTTGGTTGGGACCTCATCTGGGAATGTGGCCGTTTCATGTGTCTGCTTAGTTTTCTCACAGCATGGAGCTGTATTCCATGGGCAATATCTCAAGAGGAACAGACAAAAGCTGTACTGCAATTTATGACTTAGCAGTTGTAATAGTGTCACTTCTGCCATGTTCTCAGGCTGACCCAGGTTGAGGGGAACATAGACCCTACTTGTCAGTGGAAGAGTGTCAGTGTCACAATGTAAGAAGAGCATGGGTAGTGGAATATTTGATGTCGCCATCTATAGAACAACCTGCCTCAGGTTTGAAACAACAGAAGTTGAATTTTTACCCTCACTATATTGCCACTGAAAGTCAGCATGGGAACCCTAGTCACCTTAGTCACTTGGGGATCCAGACTGATGGAGATTCCATTTTGATGTATGTTACCACAATTGGTGAGACAGGAAATAAGAATGTAGTCTGTCTCATAAAGCTTCTATCCCAGAGTGATACTTGTCAATTCATCTCACAGTATATTGACAAAAAAGTCACAAGGCTGAGCCTCAACTTCAAAGAAGATAAGGAAGGGCAATTCTACCACATGCCTGGAAGGAAAGAACTGGATTATTTAAAAACAGTCCTAATGACTAACCTACCCACCGCATAGGGTTGCTAGGAGGATTGAGTGGGATAAAGAACACGAGGTGCTTAGTACAATATTAAATTATTGAACATGTTCAATAAATCATAGCTATAATACTTATAAATATGTAGTTTGTGTAATGGCATGGCATTTTTCTAGCTTTTTCCAACACCATGGATGAGCCCTTGAGGTTCCTACTATTCTTCCCTGGGAGTCTGTAGTCAGGGGCTTAGAATGTAGGATTGCTAGATTTCTCAAGGATGGGTACGACTTAAAAAGCTTTGTTATCTCACTGAGACTCAGAAAATGCACAGTGGAGCTTGATTCTTGGCATGGGGATCTGGAAAAATAGGCCATGCACAGCTTTTATAGGGACCCAGAATTTAAACCTTTATCTTTCATTACTGATACTGATTGAGCACTATCACAGGGAGACAGTTGGGTACCAGGCATTAGCTATTTAAACACAACAACTTGACAGACTTACAGGAAGCCGACTTAGCCTTGGGAGAGAGAGTGTGAAATTTCAAAAGATGCCCACATGCAAAGAATGATGTTCCCGTGAATATGTGTCTCCAGAGTTGTCATTTTTTCTTCTCACAGAGTGGTGTTTCTGAATTAGTGACCTCTTTTCCCAATCTGTCCTTTGCCCAACTTTGATGCCTTTGTGACCTTTTGAAAATGTTTGAGGGTAGGCAAGCGTGTCTTCAAAATCAGTTTCCACCATTAACTACTGTTGTGATCTTTGAGCAAGTTACCTGAAGTGTGTGAGTCTAACTTCTCATCTGCCCAAATGGAGATGAAAAGATCTAATTCATGGTGGTTTGGGAAGACTTTAAAGACAATACATATAAATCTTGTGGCTTGATTTCCTATCCTGGAGTGGACGCTGAAATGTTACCTCCTTCTTGCTGTGGCCAGCTTCCCAGATTTGCTTAGAAGAATTTAAGTGATCATGCCCCTTCCACTTCTCCCTCCTCTCTTATTTTTCTCATTACGTTCATTGCTAATGTCCCTCCTGGTTTATGCGTCCTAAGAAGAGGATGGATTGGGATCTAGGTTTGGTTCATTTCACTTTTTCATGTAAAAGAGTCAACTCTTAAGCTAGCTATTATATTAATGAGTATTCCAAATTTTAAACCAACTGTACTTGGAGAAGGCAAATTATTCTCTTTATTCTTAAATTTATTCTTTGTTCTAGAATAATTTACATGAGATGAGAGTTGTCATCTTTAAAAGAATCAAAGAATTCGTCAAACTTCTTTCAGTTGTGGAGATAATTTTGTTCCTTATTAAAATTGTCAATCTCTACCTTGTTTATTTATTGCTTAATCCACCTTTTTACGTCTTTAACCAGTTTGGTATTTTCCTCCAAATCCTTCCATTTCACTGATAACCTCGAATTTTATTAGAGTAGAATGTATTCATATATTCTTTTTTTAAAAAAAAAAAACCCAAAATCTCTACCATAGGGATTTTAATAGGATTTTTCTTATTTCTAATATTATTTTGTTTTTCTCTATTTACTGGTTAGCTTTTTCAAAGACTTCTCCATTTAAATGTTTTTCAAAAGAATAGGGCTTTGATTTATATATAATTTTAAATATTTCATAAAATAAATGTTTTCTGCTTTCATTGTTATTTATTTCCTTCAGTTCACCTTAGCATTCATTCTTTAATTCTTTAATATTTATGAAAAAAGCATTTAGAACTTTACATTTCTCTTTGAGAATAGCTTTGGCTGTACTTAAGATTTTTATTTAGATAATCTCATTTTAACACTTTAAAAATAGTTTATGGTTTGTCAGATTTATCTTTGTCCAAATAGTAACTTAGAGCAATGTTACTTAAATTTTCAATCTTGAGGAATATTTAAAATTCATATTTATAAAAGCATTTCTAGTTATTTGTCAGCATGGACAGAATATGTGGCCTCTTCAACGTCTGGCTATTGGAATATTCATTTATATATATGTGTTCATAGCCTATTTAATAATCATATTTTCTAATTATTCCATTAGGCATTCAAAGCAAGTGTATTTTCTCTTGGTAGACACAACCTTGATATATTTATGAACTGTGTAACTGACTATATGTACATATGTATAATTAATCTTAATACTTATCCTATTTAAATCATCACTATCTTTTTTTCCTCCATAATAGATCTATGACTGGGAGACGGGTTAAAGTATCCTAAAACAATCAAATCATTCCATTTATCTTCTTTCTTATATAAGATGCTCTAAAAAACTTGAATTCTATATTGTCTGAAATTATCACTAGCTCTGCTTTTTTTTTTTTTTTTTTTACATTCTATATCTTCACCACCCAATGATTTTATTCTTATTTTCATACCTTTCAAGTTGTCCCTTGACATTGTGTAGGTTTACATTAGGAATGTTTGACTTAAATGAGGCAGCTTAACCTACATATGCAGAATGTCATGACTGAAATATATACTCATTCTTCAATCATCTGCATTTGTGCCTTCTGTTTTTATGCTGCTTTGAAGTTTATTTTACATCTTCTATTGTTTGGACTGTGTTTTATTTGTTTTATATTTCCTATTAATTTACTCAACAAACGTGAACTTCCTCCTATGTGGCAGGCATTTTACCAGGCTTTAGGCACAAAAATAAAGAGGAAAAAACACAACTCCAGTCCCTGATGGGGTGAGGCAGCAGTGGGCGACATAGATATAAATAAAAGAATTGCATTAATTAATAGATGCAAATACTTGCGTTACAAATCATGATTATACACTGATAAATCCACCAAAAGAAAGGAATGCAGTTCTATGAGAGGCCATGACAAAGGGAGTTGACTTAGGCCTGAAGGTCTTGGAAAATTCCTTGAGAAATTAAATATGACCTAAAACATGAAGAATAAGTAGGAGGTAACTTGTTAAAGGGAGGGTGGTGACCAAGGTGGAAACATTCCATCCAGAGGGAATAGATGAAAAGGACCAGTGATAGAAGGAAGCCATTAAAAATCCTAAAAACAACCCAACAGCAACATTTAAAAAAAATTACACTGTAGCTGGAGCTTAGAGAGCTATCAAGATCTTGGTGTGACATGAGATTTATAGGAATTTCATCAGCATTCATCAGGAATTTATAGGAATTTGATCAGCATTCATCAATTCCTGTCTCTTTAAATCTCGAAGTTAGAAATTAGCTAGACATTCTGATTCCTCCAAAACCAAGCAGTTTAGATGACGAATCAAGTGAGAGTTTTTCTTCCTCCTTAACACTTCTCAGTCTTAAAACATAATTTTGGATTTGGCACACCAGATTGTGTTTATTAAATTATTCTTTTGTGTATCATATATCTTCCATGTCAAAAATTTTAATTGACATTTGCGTTCAGTTTTGAAACAATATTTTCAACAGTCAGTTTAGGTTAAACTCCAAGACTCTGTTTACCTGCTTTCCTACTTATCATTAGCCTCCTTTTGCCACAAATTCCCCATGCTCAAGCTTTTAACTTTTTTTTTTTTTTTTTTTTTGCGGTACGCGAGCCCTCTCACTGTTGTGGCCTCTCCCGTTGCGGAACACAGGCTCCGGATGCGCAGGCTCAGCGGCCATGGCTCACGGGCCCCGCCGCTCCACGGCATGTGGGATCTTCCCGGACCAGGGCACGAACCCGTGTCCCCTGCATTGGCAGGCGGACTCTCAACCACTGCGCCACCAGGGAAGCCCTCAAGCTTTTAACTTTGATTAATCTTCTGGTCATTTAGAACAGGGGTGTGTCTTCCACTTACTCTTTCAAGAAGGGTTTGTGGTGGCATATATTTTCTCAACCTGCTCTTTCATGGAATGTCTTTGACTTCACAGATGAGCAACAATCTGGCTGGTTATAAAATTCTTGGTCTGTAACCAGCTTTCCTCAAACCTCTGTAGGATGATTTCATTGTCGTTTGGCATTTAGCGTTCCAGAGGAAAGGTCTCAGATTGGCTTGATTATCGCTCCTCCAAAAGTAACTCTTTTGTTCTGTTTTGTTTTGTTTTCAGGTTAAATGTTTGTAAAATCATTGTTGGTCTATTCAAATATTTTCAGGAAATTTTTTGGGTGTGGCTGTCTTTTCATTGATGTGGCCTCAATGTAATCAAGTAAAGTCTAAAAATTTGCATCTACAAATTTTGAGGGGTTCTTTCTCTAGATAAATCCCATGAGGCTTTGGAATTAAGACCATTCACTATAGAGACAGGCTGGCTGGGTTCCAGGGCCAGCTTTGTCCTTCACTAGGTCTATGACTTTGAACAAAATGAAAAGAAAGCCCCAAATTAAAAACTTCTCTCTGTTTCAGTTGCCCTATTTGTAAAATGGGGCTGATATAGTACCTATCTTAGAGGGTAGTTGTGAGGGTAGACTGGGCCCTAAGTCCAGAATGGTATCACTATAAGAAAAGGGCAAGAGGCCCAGACACAGTGGCAGACAGAGGAGAAGGCCATGTGGAGACAGAGGCAGAGATTGGAGTGATGCAACTACAAGCCATGGAATAGCAAGGATTGTCAGCAACCACCAGAAGCTAGGAAGAAGCAAGGAAAGGTCCTCCCCTAGAGCATTCAGAGGGACCAGGGCCCCGCCAGCACCTTGGTTGTGAACTTCTAGCCTCCATAACTGTGAGATGATAAATTTCCATTGTTTCAGGTTAAAAAAAAAAAGTTAACATTGGTAAAGCATCTAGAAGGTCATTTAGCCCATCCTGAGTGTTTTGCAAGTACCTGCTAGACCACTGTCTTTTTGTTCCTCTCTCTCTGTTTTTAAGCTTCAGAAAGTTTTTCTTTTTCTTTTTGAAAATGTCTGTTTACTTTTTATTAGGTATTTTAAGTTGCTGAACCGAAAAGTATAACAATACAATTTTTGACTAATTCTGTTGCCATAATTAATAATCCCAAAGGTTTAGCTTAACATGGCTATATAAATTCACAAGGTGTCTGTAAGAACTAATTGAGAATTAAATGAGACAATATATAATATATAAAACATTAAAAATTTCTAGTATTCCAGCACAGGTGTGGATTATTTTTTTCAGCCATCATTGATATCTATTTTGTGCCTGTGTATTAGGTTTTTAAGCTTTACTGAGGTATAATTGACAAGTAAAAATGTAATATATTTAAAGTATTCAATGGAGTGATTTTATATATGTATATATTGTGAAAGGATTCCCACCATCAAGTTAATTAACACAACCATAACCTCACATATTTATCTTTTTTTGTGTGAGAACATTTAAGTTCTCTCTTAGCTAATTTTAATTATATAATACAGCATTATCAATTATAATCACCACATTATACATTAGATCTTCAGGGCTTATTCATCTTATAACTGAAAGTGTGTACAATTTTACCAACATCTCCCTATTTCCCCCTGACAGCCACCATTGTATTCTTTAAGAATTTGACTTTTCTTTTTCAGATTCCACATATAGGTGATACCATGCAGTATTTGTCTTTCTCTGTCTGGCTTATTTGATTTGTCATAATGTACTCCAGGTTCATCTATGTTGTCACAAATAGCAGAATTTTTTTTTTTTTTTTTGCGGTACGCGGGCCTCTCACTGTTGTGGCCTCTCCCATTGTGGAGCACAGGTTCCGGACTCACAGGCTCAGCGGCCATGGCTCACGGGCCCAGCCGCTCCGCGGCATGTGGGATCTTCCTGGACAGGGGCACAAACCCGTGTCCCTTGCATCGGCAGGCGGACTCTCAACCACCACCCTGCGCCACCAGGGAAGCCCCCCTTTGCACATTTTTAATTGGATATTTTGGGGGGTTGCTATTGAGTTCAGTTCTTTATACATTTTAGATACTAACCTTATATCAGATACATGGTTTGTAAATGTCTTCTCCCATTCCATAGATTGCCTTTTCATTTTGTTGATGGTCTCCTTTGTGTGCAGAAGCTTTTCATTTGATGTAGTCCCGTGTGTTTATTTCTGCTTTCGTTGCTTTTGCTTTAGGTGTCAAATCCAAAACAAATATTACCAAGGGAATTCCCTGGTGGTCCAGTGGTTAGGACTCAGCACTTTCACAGCCGTGGGCCCGAGTTCAATCCCTGGTCTGGGAACTAAGATTCCACAAGCTGTGTGGCATGGCCAAACAAACAAACAAAAACCCCTCAAATCATTACCAAGACCAATGTTAACGTCAAGGAGCTTTTTCCCTACGTTTTTTTCCTAGAAGTTAAAACTTATGTTCAAGTCTTTAATCCACTTTGAGTTGTTTTTTGTGTGTGATGTAAGATATAGGGTCCAATTTCATTCTTTTTTGCATGTGGATATCCAGTTTTCCCGACACCATTTATTTATTTATAAAATTAATTTTTATTGGAGTATAGTTGCTTTACAACGTGTGATTTTCTGCTGTACAACAAAGTGAATCGGTTATACGTATACATATATCCCCTTTTTTTTTTAGATTTCCTTCCCATTACGTCACCACAGAGTACTGAGTAGAGTTCCCTGTGCTCTACAGTAGGTTCTCATTAGTTATCTATTTTATACATAGTAGTGTATATATGTCGATCCCAATTTCCAAATTCATCCCACCACCCCTTCCCCCCTTGGTATCCATAGGTTTGCTCTCTACATCTGTGTCTCTATTTCTGCTTTGCAAATAAGTTCATCTAAAACTATGGAATGCTTCATGAATTTGCGTGTCATCCTTGCACAGGGGACATGCTACTCGTCTCTGTATCATTCCAAATTTAGTGTATGTGCTGCTGAAGTGAGCACTCCCAACAGCATTTACTGAAGAGACTCTTCTTTCCCCAGTGTATATTATTGGCTCCTTTGCTAAAAATTAATTGACTATGTATGCATGGGCTTATTTCTAGGGTCTCTATTCTGTTCCATTGATGTGTGTGTCTGTTTTTAGACCACAAACATAACTGTTTTGATTCTTATAACTTGTAATATATAGTTTACAATCAGGGAGTGTGATGCTTCTAGCTTTGTTCTTCTTTCTAAAGATTGCTTTGGCTCTTTGGGACCTTTTGTTGTTTCAATAAAGTTTAGGATTGTTTTTTCTTTTTCCATGAAAAATGCCATTGCAATTTCGATAAGTATTGCATTGAATATGTATATTGCTTTGGGTAGTATGGACATTGTAACAATGTTCTTCCAATCCATGGACATGGAATGTCTTTCCATTTATTTATGTCTTCTTCAATTTCTTTCATCAATTTTTTGTAGTTTTCAGAGTACTGATCTTCCACTTCTTTGTATAAATTTATTCCTACATATTATATTCTTTTTAATGCAATTGTAACTGGGATTATTTCTTAATTTCTCTTTCTGACAGTTCATTAGTATATAGAAACATAACTGACTTTTGTGTGATTTTATATTTTGCAACTTTATTGAATTTTTTTATTCTAACAGTTTTTTTGGTGGAGTCTTTTGGGTTTTCAACATGTAATATCATGTCAACTAGAAACAGAAAAATTTACTTCGTCCTTTCCAATTTGTATGCTTCTTATTTCTTTTCCTTGCCTAATTGTTCTGGCTAGGACTTCGTGTACTATGTTGAATAAAAGAGATGAGAGTGGGCATCGTTGTCTTGTTCCTGATTTCAGAGGAAAAGCTTTCAACATTTCACCATTGAGTATGAGGTTAGCTGTGGCATTTATTATGGAATTTATTGTGTTGAGGTACGTTCTATCTATGCCTAATTTGTTGAGAGTTTTTATCACGAAAGTCTGTTGAATTTTGTCAAATGCTTTTTCTGCATCTTTTCGGATGATAATGTGATTTTTATTCATTTTGTTAATGTGGTGTATCACAGTTATTGATTTGCCTATGTCAAACCATCCTTGCATCCCAGGGATAAATCCCACTTGATCATGGTGTATAATCCTTTTTAATGTACTGCTGACTGGTTTACTAATATTTTGTTGAGGAAATTTGCATCTATATTCACCAGGGATAATTGCCTATAATTATCTTTACTTGTAGTGTCGTTGTCTGGCTTTGGTATCAGGGTAATGCTGGCCTCATAAAATGAGTTTGGAAGTGTTTGTTGCTCTTCTACCCTTTGGAAGAGTTTGAGAAAAGTTGGTATTAATTCTTCTTTAAATGTTTGGTAGAATTCAGCTGTGAAGCCATGTAATTCTGGACACTTCTTTGTTGGGAGATTTTTGATCACTGATTCAGTCTCCTTACTAGTCATTGCTCTGTTCAGATTTTCTGTTACTTCATGATCCAGTCTTGGTAGGTTATATGTTTCTAGGAATTTATCCATTTTTTCTAGGTTATCTAATTTGTTGGCATATCATTGTTCATAGTAGTTTCCTGTGATCCTTAGTTTTTCTGTTTTCAGCTTGTAATGTCCCATTTTTCATTTCTGATTATATTTGAGTCTTCTCTTTTATTTCCTAGTTGGTCTAGCTAAAGGTTTGTCATCTTGTTTCTCTTTTTTAAAAACCTAGATTTTTGTTTCATTAATTTTATGTATTGTCTTTATAGTCTCTATTTTATTTCCTATGTGATCTTTGTTATTTCCTTCCCTCTACTAACTCTAGGCTTAGTTTTTTCTTCTTTTTCTAGGTCCTTGAGGTTTAGAGTTGGGCTGTTTATTTGAGATAAACAATTTCTTTTTCCAAATGTAGGCATTTATTGCTATATACTTTTCTTTTAGGACTGCTTTTGCTGCATCTCATAGTTTGTGGTAGGCTGTATTTCCATTTTCATTTGTCTCAAGATTTTTTTTTCCCTTTTTTTTTTGCGGTGCGCGGGCCTCTCACCGTTGTGGCCTCTCCCATTGCGGAGCACAGGCTCTGCACGCGCAGGCTCAGCGGCCATGGCTCACGGGCCCAGCCGCTCCGCGGCATGTGGGATCTTCCCAGACCGGGGCACGAACCCGTGTCCCCTGCATCGGCAGGTGGACTCTCAACCACTGCGCCACCAGGGAATCCCCTTTATTTCCCTTTTGATTTCTTTCTTTACTCATTGGTTATGCAGATGTGCATTGTTTGGTCTCAATATATTTGTGAATTTTGAAGTTTTCTTTTGTAACTGATGTCTAGTTTCATACCATTGTATTCAGAAAAGATGCTTGATATGACTTCAATCTTGTTAAATTTATTAAGATTTGCTTTGTGGCCTAATATATGGTCTATCCTGGCGAATCTTCCATATGTGCTTGAGAAGAATGTGTGTTCTGCTCCTGTTGCATGAAATTTTTTGGATATGTCTGTCAGGCCCATCTGGTTTAATATGTCATTTAAGTCCAATGTTTTCTTATTGATGATCTGTCCCTTGATGAAAGTGGGGGATTGAAGTCCCCTACTACTATTGCATTGTTGTCTATTTCTCCCTTCAGATCTGTTAGTATTTGCTTTATATAATTAGGTGCTCCAGTGTTGTGTACATAAATATTTACAGTTGTTATATTCTCTTGATGAATTGACCCCTTTATCACGATATAATAACCTTCTGTGTTTCTTATTACAGTTTTGGCTTTAAGGCTATTTTGTCTGCTATAAACATAGTTACTTCTGCTTTCTTTTTCTCTGCATTTGCATGAAATATCTTTCTCCATCCCTTCACTTTCAATCTGTATGTGTCCTTAGAGATGGAGTGAGCCTCCTGTAGGCAGCATATATTTGGGTCTCTTTTAAAACATCCATTCAGGGCTTCCCTGGTGGCGCAGTGGTTGAGAGTCCACCTGCCGATGCAGGGGACATGGGTTCGTGCCCCAGTCCGGGAAGATCCCACATGCCACGGAGCGGCTGGGCCCATGAGCCGTGGCCGCTGAGGCTGCGCGTCCGGAAGGGGCCACAACAGTGAGAGGCCCGTGTAAAAAAAAAAAAAAAAAATCCATTCAGCCACTCTGTCTTTTGATTGGAGAAGGTAATCCATTTATTTTTAAAGTAATTATTGATGGATATGGACTTACTATTGCCATTTCCTTAATTGTGTTCTGTTTTGCAGTTCTTTTGTTCCTTTCTTCCTCTCTTTCCCTCTTCCTTTGTGATTCTCTGTAGCAGTATGCTTTGATTTCTTTCTTTTTATCTTTTGTGTATCTACTATAGGATTTGCTTTCTGGCTACCACGAGGCTTACATAAAATACATTATAACAGTCTGTTTTAAGCTGATAACTTTGAATGTATACAAAAGCTGTATATTTTTATACCCCCCTCAACATTTATGTTTTTTGTGTCAAAATTTATGTCTTTGTATATTGTGTATCCATTAATGTGTCTCAGTGTGGGACTCTTGGCATCATATTATTTAGTACTTTTGGGGCTTCCTGAATATGGATATCTGTTTCTTTCCCCAGGTTAGGGAAGTTTTTAGCCATTATTTCTTTGAATAAGCTTTCTGGCCCTTTCTCGCACTCTCTTCCTCCTGGGACCCTTATAATGCACATATTTATACATTTGACGATGTTCCATAAGTCCCTTAATCTATCTTCATTCATTTTCATTCTGTTTACTCCTCTAATTGGATGAATTCCACTGCCCTGTCTTCAAGTTGCTAATTCTCTCTTCCACTTGATCTAGTGTGCTGTCGTACTCCTCTATTAAAATTTTCAGTTACTGTATTCTTCGGTTCTATGATTTATGTATGGTGCTATTTCATATTTTCTATATTTCTGTTAAAATTCTCTCTTTGTTCATGCATTGCTTTTCTGACCTAGGTGAGCATCTTTATGACTGTTATTTCAAACTCTCCATTGGGTAAATCACTTATCTCCATTTCATTAAGATCAGTGTCTGGAGATTTATTTTGTTCTTTTGTTTTGAAAATAGTACCCCATACCCTCACTTTCCTTAACTCTCTGTGTTGGTTTCCATGCACTAGATAAAACAGCCACCTCTCCCAGTTTTGACACATTGGTCTCATGTAGGAGGTCAACCTTATTAATCAGTCTGGACCAGTTCTTGATATTCTCTCAAACCTTTGTGATTGTCCAAACTGCTGTATTTGTTCTTAGTGGCTCCCAGTAGTTGAAGATGTGTCAAAACCCATCAGTGTCCCAAATAGGAGGATTGCAGTCAACACCTAGTTGCAGGATGATTAGAAGCCAGACCCTCAGGCAGCAGCTAGGAAAGTATGCAGTTAAAACTCTTCGAGGAAGAAACTGGTAGATGGGCATTTTTGCTTGCTCCCTCTGTCAAGTCTTCATGTATATCCACGGAGGGGGGGAGTATTCCTGCACCTATTTGCTATAGTCCTGTGGGATTCTGGAATGCAATCCTCATTGGCCATCATTTGATTTGGGGCCTGTCCCTTAGGTGGCAGCCATAAAATTTTAGGTACTAGCTATTTGGACAGCTTCTTCCAAGGAGATACCAATAACTTGCTTTAATTGTTGGGATGAGCTGGAGGAGAGGGCAGGGGATGTGCCCACCAGCTCTTTTGGGCTCCAAGGAGGATCACAGGAAGCACCTAGATGCCTGCTAATTAGGAGCCAGACCCTCAAGAAGCAGCTTGTAAAGTATGCAGTCAAACCCTTTCCAGGAAAGACTGGAAGATGGGCAATTTTGCCTACTTCCTTTGCACTGACCTCTGGGGGAATAGCCTCAGTGAATTCTTGTGTGCCCAGTAACAACTGATTCTTTGTTTGCTATAGTTCTGTGGGATTGTGAATGCAAGTCCCAGTTGCTTTCAGAGCCAGTTGTTTTGGGGGCCTATCTCTTGTGTGGTAGTCTTAAAATTTGGTGCACTAAATGTATGGCTCAAGCCCAACACTTCTCAAGGAGAAGCTGGGCATTGGGGCTTCCCTCCCAATTGTATGGCTCTGTGCCGGTGGAAGGGTGGTGGTTATGGTGAGAGTGTGTCTCAGCCTTTCCTGCTTTTATTACCATATTTTCTCAGTTGTCTTATGCGTGCAGTCATTCCTCTAGTTTCTGGATATCTCTCAAAGGGAATCATTACATATGTGGCTGAATAGTTGGTTCATCCATCGGAGGAGGGACATTCAGGAGGCTCCAATGTCACCTTCTTGGTCTGGAGTTGAGAATGTTTTCATCGAGTGTTTTCTTTTGCTTGTACTGTAATTATTCTGATTTCATATGGTTTGAGATTTGATCTCCATTCTCTGTGTCTCCTACCTATCTTATTCTTTTCCTAATTTCACCTCCATGCTCTTCCTCTAAGGATGGAGATGCTTCGCTAGTCGCAACCCCATTTCCTGATTTGTTTTACTGCAACATCAATTCTGCTCCTTACTGCCCCCAAAACTGATTGTTTAAATTTCGTTCTTCACATTTTACCTTCTTTGGAATTCTGCCTTGCTATCTTTTCTATTATCTATTGCATTTCACTTTGTTAATATTATCTGTAAACTTCTCTCCTTTAAAATTTTCTGTTCCTCATCAAAAATGCAAGCCTTCTGAGGGCTTCCCCAGCTGGTGGCGCAGTGGTTGAGAGTCCACCTGCCGATGCAGGGGACACGGGTTCGTGCCCCGGTCTGGGAAGATCCCACATGCCGCGGAGCGGCTGGGCCCGTGAGCCATGGCCGCTGAGCCTGCGCATCCGGAGCCTGTGCTCTGCAACGGGAGAGGCCACAACAGTGAGAGGCCCGCGCAAAAAAAAAAAAAAAAAAAAAAAAAGCAAGCCTTCTGGGAGATACTGAACAATTTCTAAACTTTTCTACTGCCTTTTGTAGTTAATATTTTCAAAGTTCTATTGCACGAATCTTCAGAATTACTTTCTTCCCTTCTCCTCCATTCATTGGTCCTCTATTGTTGCTGTTTTGTATTTTCTATTTATTCATTTTAAGAGGAGGAGAGACCCATACTCAATTAGCATCCACCAAGTGTCAGAGTGTGTGCATTTCCTGTGGCTTCCTTCACTCTCCATTTCGTTGCAAGTCAAGCCTCTTCCTAATAACTGCAGCCAGAGGGTAAATTTGAGTCTTTAGATTTAACAAATAAAAATACAGGATGCCCAGTTAAATCTGAACTTTAGGTAAATGATGAAAATTTTTTACTATCAATACATTCCAAAATATTGTATGGGATATACTTATAAAATAACTTAAAAATCATCCAATATTCAAATGTAATTTGGCTCCCTGTTTTATCTGACAACCCCTGACTTGGCTGACAAGCATTCAAACCCAGATCAGTTTCCTCTGTGTGGCAGGTTTTTATCTGATGAAGATCTACCGAGGGAAGTTCTTTTCCTATTCTGCCCACTGGTTCTCTGCAAATGCTGCACTACTCCGGAAGACCTGCTGTTCCTCTTTCCTCCCCTCTCTACAGTGTTGGAGGGGACTCCATATCCTAGGGTCTTATGTGTGATTGCCCTTCCTCCTTCCACTTCCTTTTCACCACTTTGGGAAACTTCCTGTTCTCTGGGAGGTCAAGCTTCCAAAAGGATGGAGTAAAAATAATAAGTATTTGTTGAATGTTTACTGTGTTCCAAACACTGAGCTTAGTGTTTTGCATGAATTCGTTCTTCTAATTTAATCATCGTGGCTACTCTTTAAGGAAAGTACTATATGAATACCATTTTGCAGATGATGAAACCAAGGCTCAGGAAAGTTAATGACTTGGCCAAATACTAAGTTGACAGTGTGGAGTTCAATTCACAGCCATTTGTCCCTCAGTACAAGCTTTTAACTTCTATCTGATGCCCACATCTCTGGGCCAGGAGGCAGCTGTGCAGTAGACACATGTGTCTTCCTACCTTTGTTCTGCCTTTTTGTGAGATCACACATAGGCAGCCCATGACTTTTCCTCTCCTAATCCAGATCCAAAAGCTGTTGTACAAGTGAAATTTCTACCAGGTTGTAGAAATATATTTTCTTGCCATTTTTGTTTTGTTGTGAGTTTTCATGTTGTGAGTACTTTCATGGAGATTTTGGTAGAAATTTGGGACAGGCTGGGACAAGACTTACCGCCAGTTTCCATATTAATTTGTAGAACAGAATTTCATTTTTGCCTCTTTCATTTTTCAGATGACAAGTTCTACTTTTTAAACTTTTTCGAAAAGCCAATTTCGAGCCTAGAGGATATGACTATATCAAGTGTCCCTAAAAACTCACTTTTCCCAATTTGTTATCCACTTTGATATTAATGTTTCCCTTCTTGCTCCCAGTTGAGTCTGATGTCATTATTTCCTTCGTTACTTCCTTGGCCTTTCGGGAGATGATGTCCAAGAAAGTTAAGTATGATGGCCTGCTTTTCAAAAATGGAGATTCCCAGAAGAGATGAGAAATATTGGAATCCCCCAGGCTTCCAAGTCCTGGGCCAGCTTTGCAGGAGAGCATGATAAACTTCCTCCCTCTCACCAGGTGGTAGGTGCTAGTTCGATGGCGGTATCACATCAGTTCCTCTCTCCTTTGCTCTTTCATGTTATCCCACTTGAGGTTCTCAATTAACTTACTACTCATTGCTGTCCAGACATACTCTCCTACTTCATTTCCTCTTCTATTTTTTCTATATTTCTATTTCTTTTAAATACACTTAACTTTCAACTGTCATTTTTCGTCCTTGATACCTACTCCATCAAGCTGCACTGATACCTCTGAAATGTTATTTGACAGTTTTGTGCTTTATTCCTTCTCTTGATAGATCTTTGTCCTGAATATGTTGGCATGTCCACAAGGTAGCTATAAGACGTATTTCTGAACATATTTTTATCTGAGTGTTCCTGTAATAATTCATACTACGTTGCTTCTTTTTCTCATATCTATTGTCCTCTGTGACATCTGCTTTTGCAGTTTTATCTGGGATTTCCTTTCCTCTCCCTAAAAATCAGCTACTCAGGCCAGAGACTCTCTGACCAAATACATTCTTTCCAATCTTTGTGAAGCTCCTCCAGGCCTGTAGGATTCCTCCTTCAACTGACTAGAAAGGTGTTTTTTTTTTTTCCCTGAAACTTGAAAAACAAACTGCTGTCTGATTTCCTTGGCTCTCCCAGGTTGAGGTCATATGTGAAGATTTCATATTACTTGTGACCTTGACCTTACCCTGAAAACATCTACTCTATGCCTTTTATTTAGGGAACCATTTATATACCATTCTGCTTGGGGATGAAGGGGGAGATAGCTGTCTCATAGGGCTGAAAATTAAGAGGAAACAAATCAAGATAAACTTAAGAAAAATTATATTCACACCACTGTATTGTATATTTAGACTTTATTAAGAAGGTAGGTCTCAAGTTAAATGTCTTACCACAATACAAAATAAATAAATAATTATCAGCTTAAAATATAAAAGGAATTCAAGCAACATAGTATGGTGGTTAAGAGCACCAGGTTGTACTATTACAGAGAATTGAATTTGAGTATATGTTTTGCCTTTTACTAGCCAAGTGACCTTAGACAAGTTACTTTGCCTTTCTGAGCCTCAATTACATCCTCTTTTAAATAAATACAATAATAGCAACAATATAATAGAGTTGCCATGAAAAATATTCTAAATAGTACATGAAAAGTGCTTTGTATGTGGCAGAGATAACATCTGAAATATGATATGTTCAATAAATGTTACCTGCAACTAAAAAAAGAAAAGAAAAATTATATTATAAATGCAGTGTCTACCTCTAGATACAACAAAAGCAACTTTTCTCCTTTTGACCTTTTCCATCCTGCATATATATTGATACCATATTTATATGATTATAATTAAACATAGATAGCATCTTATTGTTTTCTCATATTTCCACAAAAATTTCATTATATTTTAAAATGCATGCATCATCAGTTCATTGAGCATATATGCCATAATTCAATTAAACACTCCCCTATATGTTGAACGTTCATATGTTAAAACCTAATCCCCAGTGTGATGGTATTTGGAGGTGGAGACTTTGAGGCAATTAGGGCATGAGGGTGGAGCCCTCATGAAAGGCATGTGTATCCTTATAAAAAAGGCCCCAAAGAGTTCCTTTACCCCTTTCTGCCAAGTGAAGAAAGATAGCCATCTATGAGCCAGGAAGTGGGCACTCAGCAGACACCGAACCTGCCGGTGCCTTGATGTTGAACTCCCCAGGCTCCACAACTGCGAGAAATAAATTTCTGTTGTTTATAAGCTGTGGTAACTTGTTATAGCAGTCCAAATGGACTAAGATGAGGTCAGTTTGGAAAGGTGCATCAAGAACTGTAAAAATGATTTTTGCCTTTATTGGGAATTAGTTTTCTAGGAGTCTAATTTAATTTTTATAATATTAAATATTTGAAGAACTCAAGTGTCTGGTAGAAAGCAAATTGTTAATGAGTTGTGGTACAGACGTATGATAGACTATGATAGTCATATGTCATGCTTAGGAAGAACATTTTAACAACACGAAATGGGGGAAGGGAAAAAGTAACATCACATCCTAGGTGCAATATGATCTCCATTATGAAGGAAAAAGGGCAAAGAAAAAGTCCTGGAAAGCAATGTGCCTAAATTGTAATAATAGGTTGCTGCTGAGTGGTGAGCTTATGATTTATATTTGTCCTGCCTTTTAACATTTTCTAAATTATTCAGAATGCCAGTCTACTACATCAACAATCATAAATTAAAAAAAAAAAAAAGAGAGAAAAGGCAAGACTCTTTGGTGTCAAAGTCCCAATGTGCTCATATGGAATTTGAGCCCAGTAACTTCTAGATGCAGCCTGAACTCAGCACTGTCTCCTCCTTCATCAGCCTTTGTTCCATTGTATTAACCGAAGCTGCATATTCAGCTTCCCCACTTGACATCAGTCTTTTTAGGAACACGGGTGCTGTCTTCCTCATTTGTAGATTCCATCTCCTACTCCATCCAGTGTCTAATACAAAAGTAGTGATTACTCCTCATTCATTTATTCATTCATTCAGTTATTTAAGAAACAGTTAGTGCATGGTGTCCCAGGCACTGTGCTACACTCTGGGGAAACAAACATAAACAAGGTAGGATTTTTCTCCTCAAGTTGCTTAAGTAAAATCTAAAGGTGTTACTAAGAAGTTATGGTTTCAGGAAAGAGATAGTAACAAAGGGGACCTTTCTGGCCATACCAGTCAAGTTACTAGAATGCCAGCTTCCATCCCCTAATGCCTGATGCTCTCTGGTATTAGAAGGCCTCCCAGACACAGCCTCGATGACCACATTCAGGCCAGACTCACCCTTCCTGGCATTGAGGCCTGTGCACCCCTGCAGGGCACCCCTGCATCCTCTGATACTGCCTTCCCCTCCCATCGCCACCACCTAGCCCACACTCCAGGGCTTTGCCTCTCTAACAAGTCAAGACTGCCATTGCCCCACCAGATGCTGTTTCTCACTCTTCAGTCTCTCTTTGTTCTTTTCTTTTTCTCACACAAGCCCGGGAAAGCCTGAGATCCTAGAAATAGGTGGAGGTGCTCTCCCCTGCCTCTGGGATTAGAGCCCTCATCCTTAATTCTGATACCTCTACAGAAGTGCACAATTTCCTCACAAAGTTTAATCCCACCAGCCAGCGTGGGATTCCCCTTCATTTCTTCCATCTCTCCTCTGCTGGAGGTTTTCCCCTCTGCCTGTCTCCCCTCAAAACAGGCCCACTGTAGGGGTACCCATTTCTATTTCTCCCTGTTCACATTTCACAGAAGCCTACCACTCCCAGGAAAGTCACCTCCAGTGTAGGTGGTGGAAATGAGGAGCCTCAAGGGTGGAAGAAAACTGGGGCAGAATCAGTCCCTTAAAGAGAAAGGTCCTCATAGTAAGTTCTTTCAATTAGCTTATTTCCATCTGCCTATTCTCTTTGATTTAATAGATAAATCCTCACAAACGTTGCTCTTCCGTAAACTTAGACTTTCAGTTACACCAACAGGAAAATTAAAAAATATTGCTTCATCTGTTCCAATTTTAGTTCTTTCCCTTTCCCCTTCCTTTTTCTACTTCATAGACTCATATGATTTCTGGATGGAAAAGAGCTCCAAGGTCATCCAATAAAATGCCTCATTAAAATTTCTCTCATCCAGTGGCCCTTCAACATCTCATCCAGTGGCCCTTCAGCCTCTGCTTGCACACCCCCAGGAATGGGGACCTCATCCCCTTACTGGGCAGCCCATGCCATCTTTATACAGCTCTGGAAGTGAAATGTTTTAATTCCCAGTGAGTAAAAACTATTTCCCTGATACTTTCTTCCCTTGGCCCTAATTCAAGTTCTTGACACAAGACCAAACAAATCTAATTCCTCATCCATGTGGAAAGGCTTCCAGTGCTTTCACCCTTCTGATTTATGCTAGACTCCTTTCTATTTTGAACTCTCTCATTAGAAAAAAATGCACAAATCTGATTTTCCTAACAATGTCTAGGAGATAAGAGAAATAAACCATAATGAAGTAAATTTATTCATTCATTCTTTTCATACAACAAACATCCACCAACTTCTCGTTGTTCCAAATCTAGTGCAAAGATCTGGGAACATATAGATGAATGAGGTTCACTCCTTGCCCTCAAGAAGCTCACAGTCTGGTGCAATGTTTAAGAGTAGGGATTTCAGTGTCAGATAGTTTGGTTCAAATTTCTGGTCTATCTCTTGCTATTTGTGTGACCTTGGACAAGTCACTAGGCCTTAACTTTGTCACATGTGAAATACAATATTGATAGTAACTTCTTCGTAGGGTTGTTGTGAGAATTATATGAGATGACACACGTAAAGCTCATTAAAGGATCAATGAATGCTGGCTGTCACTATTAGGAGGAGTCATGTGGGAAAGAGAGGAGGTCAGTTTCATTATAGTAGGTAGATTAGGCAAAACCGGAATGTGCTGCAATGGCACAGAGGGGCACCTAACAAAGACTCTGTGAAGGCCTAAGAGAGCAGGTGATTTTTATCTGAGTCTGGAGAGATGGAGGAATGTGCGTGAAGTTGGAGAGAGATTCCAGGCAGAGAGATCAGGTCATGCAAAGGTAGGAATCTGTGAGATCCCAAGAGGTATTCAGGGAACTATGAACAATACAGAATGGCTGGAGTACATCTGTATTGTGGCAAAGGATGAGACCAGGAAGTTTCCAGGGATCATAAAATGGAAAACCTTGTAAGCCAGGCTAAGGAGAATGAACTTTGTCCTATAGGTCTTGAAGAGCCAATGAAGGATTTCACATGAAAAGATCGCATCTGTATGTTAGTATCACTCTGGAGGAGGGTGAACTGGAGAGAGGCAAGCCTGGAGGAATAATAAATTCCTCAGTAGGTGGGTGAAGCTCATGCTTAGGGTGCCACTAATGCATGGGTGAATGATCCTGTGTCTGCTACATGATTTATCCAGAATTTTGCAAGCAGCGAGATACAGAGAAAAGTTCTTTTAATATCAGCATATGCATAAGCTTTGGTTTTACTGTTTGGTGGTGTTTTGTTTTTGATTTACAGATAGCAGCAAAGGGATCATGGTGCATAGAGCCCTTAAAAATTGCATTAGAATAGGTGAGGAATAATAAAGGCTGGAATTAAGGCAGCAGCTTGAGAGACAAAAAGGGCAAGTTTCAAGGAAACAACAGTCAGAGGGGAATTCTCTTCCCCAAAATGGGAGACCAGGGACTACGGTTTTTTCAGCCCAAAGTCTCTCCCTGATAGTGACAGAGCGTGGCAATATAGTTGCTTCCAACAAATTAACTTCCAATGACATGAATATATTCTAAATGCAACTTTATCATTTTCCCAAAAATAATTGTTCAAGATATTCCCTAAATCCTTATTTACTCATTTTTATTCATTTACTTATCAAATATTACTAAGATTAACCATGAATTGAGAAGTGTGAAAGTTCTTGAATATGCAGAAATAAACGAGAAAGATGTTATTGCCTGATCTTAGGAAGTTTACAGCCCAGCAATGTGGATAGATATTGAATAAAACACCAAAATTCACCACTTAAGCACATTTATGATAGAAATGTCTATCTACTTTACTATCTAAAATGTCTACTTTCTTAGACAGCTCTTCAAAAAAATGGTAACGTGGTATCTAGACATGCTCACCTACCATCCACTCTTCAACCCATTCTATCCAGCTTGCTCCTTTAGAATTGCCTTTGATAAGGTGATCAATAACCACCTTGTTGCAAATCCAATGGACAGTCTTCAGCCAGCGCCGTATTTGAAATCTCAGAAGCACTCAACACTCCTTCCTCCCTGAAACTTTCTCCTTCCTTAGCCTCTGGAACATTACAATCTCCTCTTTTACCCCTTTGCTTCTGCTTCTGTCTCCTTTGCTGACTCCTCTTCATGTTGGAGTTCTTTGGGACTTTTCTCATCTTCTCCTGTCTTTCCCTAGGTGAACTCATCCATTCCCATAGCTTCATGTACTCTCTCTATATTTCAAGATTCCTAGACTTACATTTCCAGCTCCAATCTGTTGTAAACTGTAGATTCATGAAACCGAACTGATTACCTGATACCTCCACTCTGATGCCTCATGAGCATCTCAATCATGACATGTCCAAAACTTTATTCTTGAACTGCTGACTCTTCTGATTCCAAATATGTTCGTCTCCTGGTGCCATTGCTCTCATTGAATGGCATAATCAACCACCCAAATGCAAGACAGAAATGTAGGTGTCAACCCTGACATCTCTTCATTTTTCCTTGCCCCACCCAAGTCTAGGCCACCATTGTCTCTCACCTGAACTACTGGGATAGTTTCCTAATTTATCTCTTCAGAGTTACTACTGTTCCCTTCCCAAAAATCTTCTACACAGCAACCAGATATTTAAAACACACACACATCCTTCTAATCATGCCACTTCCTATTTAAAACACATCAGTGATTTTTCTTGCCCTGAGGACGTAATACAAATTCAACATGACCCAGGCTCAGCATCATCTGAGACCTGACTAACCAGCTCTGATCTCTTCTGGGGACACTCTCATCTCCATGTTCCAATCATAGAAATCTTTTAGGTCCTCAAACCTTCTATGCTCCTCCTTTGTTCTTGTCTATGCTCTTCGTACTTCTTGGACTACTCCCTTCTCTTTGCCAGTTAATGTCTATTATCCCTCTCCAAGATAGCATCTAGTTCGTCATGTATTTATCGTCTCTTCCCGTGCATTAACATGTAAGGTCCCCACAGCAGGGACTTAGACTGTTTACTTACTGTTATGTACTCAGCACTTAGGAGAGTCGCTGGCACATAGTATTTAGTCAATGAATATTTATGTAATGATTAATTAGCTCCTCATCAGAGTGCTGATTTGGTTAGTTTCCTTTATTGCATCGTAGGCTCTTGTTGTGTCTACCTTCTTCTCAGCAGCATAGATCACGGCTGTAATTCTACATTTACTTAGGATGATAATCGTGGTTATGACTGAGCAGGATGTTGAAGGATGAATGAGGTGTCAAGTCAACTTGACCACTTCTAGCTCTTAATTATCTACTAAGAAGAGAAAATAGGAGGATCGGGTAGGATGAATATTCTTTTAGGTTTGCTTGAGCTGTAGAATTCTAAATCTAGGCAATTCAGGATTCGAGAAGCAATGGGTACTTCATCACTGAGAGGTGCCAAAGGACAGGAATGAGCACTAGGGTAGGAAAAGGGGATTCCAAATGCAGTTTTAAAGGTTAGCATTAGCTGTGTGATACTTGCCTTTCTGTGTAGCTCCTTCTGTAAAATTAAAGAAAATATCAACTTGCCAAGCGCATTAGTCAGGGTTCTCCAGAAAAACAGAACTAATCGGATACA
Organism: Stenella coeruleoalba; assembly: GCF_951394435.1. Lineage (NCBI taxonomy): Eukaryota > Metazoa > Chordata > Mammalia > Artiodactyla > Delphinidae > Stenella > Stenella coeruleoalba. Next base: position 96,445,896 of record NC_137153.1, on the reverse strand, counting down.
CACATCCTACTTATTTATACTAGAGTTATTATAAGGTATTGATTCCTTGTGATTATGGAGGCAAAGACTCTCACAATCTGTTGTCTGCAAGCTAGAGACCCAGGAGAGGTGGTGACGCAGTTCAGAAGCTGAGAGCTGGAGAGACAATGGTGAGGTTCCAGTCTGAATCTGAAGGCCTGAGAGGCAGAAGTGTGAAGGCAGGAGTAGACCTTTGACTCAGCTCATGCAGCCCCGCAGAGAAAGAATTCAACCTTCCTCCACCTCTTTGTTCTATTGAGCCCCTCAGTGGATTGGATGATGCCCACCTCCATTGGAGGGGTCATCTACTTGACTCAGGCCACCAATTCAAATGCTCATCTCTTCCAGAAACGCTCTCACAGACACACTTGGAAATCATTTTTAGCCAGCTGTCTCAGCAGCTGTTGGTCCAGTCAAATTGACACACAAAATTAATCATCCCATCAAGGTTGGAAAGAGAATCCTGGAACATATCTACTTTGTAGACACATTTCCATCTTCTGTCCATCCATCCATCCATCTTACCTGATACTTTTGCAACTAACAGTCACTGTGTGCAGAACTGTGCCAGGCATTGTGCTCGACATTAGAGAGTCACAGATACAAACAGTCAAGTAGCTGACCTTGAGGAGGTTACTGTTTATACAGACAGATTCGTATAAGCAGGTAGTTTAGAATACAATGGTCTAAGGACGAGATAGACATATGGGCACCACTCTGAGACTAGTGCAGTCAGGGAAGGTTTCTGAAGGAAATAAGAACTTAGCTGAGTCTTAAAAAAAAAAAAAATGGGAGGGGGGCTGTTACATGGGCAAGAAGATTGAGGAAGACATTACAGACCTGTGGAAGAGAGAGAGAGGCGGAGGGAGGGGTGCGGGAAAGGGGGCAGGGTTCAGTGAAGCAATGTGAACGGGAGGATGTGTGCAGGAGCTGCAAACAGCCCACTGTGGCTGGACCATAAAGTGTGACATGGGGAATGTGGAGACTAAAGCTGGAGAAGTGATCTGAGGCCAGGTCATGGCAAGTCTTGGGTGGCTTGGGCTTCATCCTCTAGATAACTGGGGGGGCATTGAAGGTTTCTAAGCAAGAAAGGGAGGGTGATGTGGTCAGATTTGTGTTTTGGAAATGCCACTCTGGTAGCTGCGTGGTATTTGGAATGCGTATGATCAAGACAAGGGGTAAAATGAGGACCTTCCTCTTGACTCCACATACACTTAAGCATCATTTCAGGTGTGCATCTGTCCATATATACAGAGTCATATAATCTGAGATTTAAGAAGGGGCCTTAGCATCTGTCCAACCCTGATTCAAATCAAAAATCCCCCTGCCCCGTGGCTCCCGTACACACGCAAACAAACTGGCCCATTATTGTGCTGCAAGCAGACAGCTCCCCGGCACGCAGACATTGGCAATTGCCCGTGGTTTCATTTCCCCAGGTACCCGGCGTAACACAGCCACTGCCTGACAGATCTAATCACAGGCAGGGTCTCTTTCGCAGTCACCCCAGAGTGAAAGCTCAGCGTGTTCCTGAGGAAATGACGGAAACATACAAATCAATTGCCCTTTTCTTCTCTTCTTTCTTGACCCCATTTTAAATGCAAGTATGAGGTTTGATAACAGTACCAGGAGATGAGGTGGATTTCACATGGCCAGGGGCTCATCAAAAGGAAGAAGTCTGCACAGAGATAGAAAGACTGAGCCTTGCGCCAGCCTTGAAGACTGCCACAGCCATTCCTGAGAGTAGCCGGGAACCCAATCACACTCTCGAATGTCAGTGCCAGAATGGGGAGAAACTCCAGCAGCTGTTCCTCACCGCCTTTGGATGGGGCCTCATCATCCCTACACTGCTACTTGCCGTTCCCCGCCCACCCATCCTCCTGATTACCAGCCTCTGGGCCTCCATCTATACTTTTCCCCACCTGGGACAGCTTACCCCAATGCCATACATTGAATTTCAGCGTATCCTTCCATCCCAGCCCAAATGTCTTTTTACCTACGGAGTTTTGCTTGGATGATCTCTTCTAAAATTTCCATATCACTCCAAATGTATCTTTAACATGATACTATGTTTGCCTTGCATTGTGATTATTTATACCCATGTCTCCTCTCTTCCATGCTGAGAGCTCCTTGAGGGCAGGGTCAGCCTTGATATAGCCTGTAGCATGGCCTAGAGCTTGGCATATGGAAGGCACTGGATTAAAGTTTGTTAATTAAATAGGTGAAGTGGAACTGGAACTCACAGATACAAGTGACCTAATTTGGGGCCTTTAGGGATACAATTTAATCATGAAAAGAACTTGAGGAAGACCTACTTGTTCCAGAAAGAGGCTAGTTAAGAGACTATATTGGGGGCTTCCTGTTTTCTTGCCAGGAAGCAAAATGTTATTCCAAGAAGGGTGGTCCCAAAGCTAGTCATCCGTGCATGCTAGGTCGAACAGCGTCTCGCAGAGGCCGGGACAAGCTTGTATTTTCAAGACAGATATACCTGTTTGGAATCTTGAATCCTATGTTAACAGCCACATAACTGTGGGAAATTTACCTCACTCCATCTATAAAGCAGGAAGAATTGTTCTACCTCAGGGGAAAGAACACAAGCAACAGATGCGCAAAGTGCCTTGCACAGTGACCACCACGTTGCCACCTTTTAACAAATGTTAATTTCCTTCTATTTCACTTTTCTTCTTCCTCCTATGCTATGCTTAGAACCCAATTCCTATTTCATATGCAGATGTTTACTAAAGAAAACATGCCATACTTCCATTTTCTGAATACCCCATTACCTGGAAATAGGTCTGGATTGCCACATTCATATCTGGTGAGCCCATCTTCTGGCCTCAAATAAATAAAGCAGGTATTCTTTGCCATTTCAGTTCCTTGCCAATAGAAATTTGGAACTGGAGCCTTGAAACACTGAGTCAATTGACTAGGAGTAGCTTAGACATCAAGTTATATAGAACCAGGTTAGAAAGCGTTTCCATGGTTGACCAAAGCCACTTATAACCTGAAATGTTAAAGTGTCTTCATACCTTTAATATATTTTCCATTCATATTCAGGTTCTGAGCTCTGGCTCTCATTTCTCACCTGGACAACTGACCACATCAGTTGAATTCATGTCTCAGTTTTTACCCCGCCTCTCTCCATCAGCTTCCCTGCAGCAAGAATGAGTGACTGTTCTAGAATCAAACCTTCTGAGGCCTCTCTCTGGTCTGTACTCCTTCAGTGATTCCCATTTGCCTACGGCATTCTTTTCAAACTCTTCCAGAGAAATACTCACAAGGATTGAAGCAGGTAAATATAACCATGTGGGGCTTCCCTGGTGGCGCAGTGGTTGAGGGTCCGCCTGCTGATGCAGGGCACACGGGTTCGTGCCCCGGTCCGGGAAGATCCCACATGCCGTGGAGCGACTGGGCCCGTGAGCCATGGCCGCTGAGCCTGTGCATCTGCAGCCTGTGCTCCGCAACGGGAGAGGCCACAGCAGTGAGAGGCCCGCGTACCGCAAAAAAAAAAAAAAAAAAAAAAAATACAACCATGTGGTACAAGATCAGAGATGGAAGGGATGGAAGGGAAGGGACCCATCTGAACTGTCCACTTGTCAATATCTTTCACTATCTCAGGGTGTATTAAGATTCTCCAGAGAAATAGAATATATATATTCTCTATACATATGTGTGTGTATATGTATATATATAGAGAGAATATATATATTCTATGTAGAATATATATATTCTCTCTATATATGTGTGTGCATGTGTGTGTATATATATATATATATATATATATATATATATATATATATATGGGGGTGGGGAGAGAGAGAGAGAAAGATATTGACTGATTATAAGAAAATGCCTAATGAGATTACTGAGGCTGAGAAGCCCCACAGTCTGCAGTCTGTAACCTGGAAGCCCAGGAAAGCCAGTGATACAGTTCCAGTCCGAGCCCCTAGGCCTGAGAACCAGGGGAGCCAAAGGGTATAATTCCTAGTCCAAGTGCAGGAAAAGACTGATGTCCCAGCTCAAACAGGCAGAGAGCCAGTTCTTCCTTCCTCCACCCTTCTGTGCTATTCAGACCCTCCACAACTTGGATGAGGTTCACTCACATTGGGGAGGGCAACTTGCTTTACTCCGTCTGCCGATTCAGATGCTAATCTCATCCAGAAACACCCTCACAGACACGCCCATAAATAATGTTTAGCCAAATATCTGGGCACCCATGTCCTGGTCAAGTTGATGCATAAAATTAACCATCACACAGGGAAATGGTGCTGTATTATATTTTCTTTTTTCCTTTTTCTTTTTTGTTGTTTTTTGGGGTGACATGTCTGGGAGTATAGGGCAAAATATATAGTGACAGAATTTATTGGAGTACTTCAAAAGTCATGGTTTATGACATTGTCCTGGCATGTTACTAAATAGGGCCAACTTTTTGTTGTTGTTGTTGTTGTTGTTGTTGTTGTACACGGGCCTCTCACTGTTGTGGCCTCTCCCATTGCAGAGCATAGGCTCTGGACACGCAGGCTCAGCGGCCATGGCTCACAGGCCCAGCCGCTCCGCAGCATGTGGGATTTTCGCAGACTGGGGCGCGAACCCGTGTCCCCTGCATCGGCAGGCGGACTCTCAACCACTGCGCCACCAGGGAAGCCCAATAGGGCCACCTTTCATTCTCAAGTAATAGGACCCATTTCCATTACTGATTTGGATGATAAAGTATATGGTCTCTCCAGAGAAGCATGACTGGGAGTGTTCTTCATTTTCCTATTACTTTTGTAACTTTCATCACATGTAAGTGGAATAAGAGTCTCAAAAACAAAATTCCCAAATTAATCCTCATTGTTCAATTGCCAAACGTCAATAAATATTCAATTTTGGTTTTCATTTGTTCATAGAATGTTTGAACATGTTTGTACATCCAGAGAACCAAAATTTGTGGACCACTATCTAATCATGGAAGAAAACAATGAAATTCTTCACCTTATACAGGTTCCCACTCTCTGTTTTGTTTCTCCCCTTCTATGACAAAAAGATCCATTTAGTCCTTCATTAGAAAATCACGCCTCAATTATTTCTCGGGTTAAACAAATATACATTTTGCAGAGTAGAGTAGGTTTTCAAAGCTACATCTCATTTCATTCTGGCTTTATCTTGAGATGAATATTCACACCACTTTCTTTATTAAATAAGATTTATCAGTTTTCTACTCCATTGAACATACTGAGAAATTCAAGAGCTGTATTTTTTTGGGTGATGCATTCTCAGAGAATAATACAAAGGTGACTAATGTATTCGAGGGTGCATGGTGGTTTTGATCCGAGCTCACAACTCATATGTGTATGTGTGTATATATATATTTTATATGTATACAAACTTATTTTTAAATTTATATATTATTTTGAAAATGTTTACATCATGTCACTCTTTGCAAACAAATATTTTAATCCAAATATTTTCAATCTAAAAATAATATAGGAAAAGCAAATAAAATGACCACAAAACCAGCTTCAGTGTCTTATATAGTTAGACATTAAAGAATCAAATTAATTTCAGTTTTTCAACCACTTGTTCAAGAATATATTTCTGAGCACATTAAAAAACAGTGTGTGATAGTATCATTCAATAGTGACACTTTTTCAGCATGGTTGCCTCTTTTTGACCTTAACTTCATTTGGCCTTATCTTTTCCCCTGTTACTTGCGTCTCACCTTTCAAGATGATTTCTTTTTTTTTTTTTTGGTCAGTTGATTTTCTTTTTTAAAAAGTTAATTAATTAATTATTTCATTTATTTATTTATTTTTGGCTGCGTTGGTCTTCGTTGCTGCGTGGGCGTTCTCTAGTTGCAGTGAGTGGGGGCTACTTTTCATTGTGGTGCGCAGGCTTCTCATTGCGGTGGCTTCTCTTGTTGTGGAGCACAGGCGCTAGGCACGCGGGCTCAGTAGTTGTGGCTCTCAGGCTCAGTAGTTGTGGTGCACAGGCTTAGTTGCTCTGCAGCATGTGGGATCTTCCCGGACCAGGGATCGAACCTGTGTCGCCTGCATTGGCAGGCGGATTCTTAACCACTGCGCCACCAGAGAAGTCCCCCAAGATGATTTTTGATATTGAACTCAAAAGAAATGTTAAGCATATTTTGTTTGCTTGATTTTTTTCATCATATCGGTCTCATCTAAAATATGCTTTGGGGTTCAAAAAGTTCAGATAGTTATCCTACAAAATTTGCAGGAATGAAAAAAAGTTAATGCCGAATACATATGTAGTTATGCTTTTATGGCTCAAAGTCTTCTTAACACAAGATACATCAAAGTTTAAGCCCCTTGAAGCGAGAAAATCACGCAACAGCAAGGTACATGTTTTAAGAAGCATTTAAGCACAGACTTTTAAAGCTGTCTTCTGAAATAAACTATCTGTTCACTAAGTGTCATTGGTTAGTGCTACCATTTTCCTCCTATAAAGTATGTAGTGAGGCAAGGCCATGGCTTTCTTGGTCAGTGATTTCAGGTTATTTCTAGATTTTGCTCATTTTGCAGAGTTTTAACCACTTTCAAGTTAATGCTTAAAACGTCCAGTTTTTAATCGCTGATAAATATTCTCAAATTCAAGATCATTCACTTTAAAATAAATGAAAATAATAAGCCCCAAATCACACACACATACACACAGAGAACAATTTTCTGTACTTTTGCATTATCAGGGAATTCATTAGTAAGGAATAGAATTAAGCATATTTTGTTTTGTAAACCCTGTGTAATAAAACATTGGATCGCATGCAGCTTGTAGAATCAAGTAGCTGACTGTTGTTGCTTCTGTGTGGTGTGTCAACAAAATAATTTTAGAGTACAAACTTAAGATATTTTTCTATACGTTTATACTCACAAAATAATGGATGATGGCTTGTCATGGCCCCTGACCCGTCATCGCATACCCTTGGCAATATCTTCACCCCTATTTGAGAAATAAGGACTCAGTCTAGTAGACAAAGGCCCTGCTCCTCCTTTCATAATTCATTGTTCATTCTCTGCTTTCTGGCTCCAGATTTGAGATTTTTACCATTGTAGTAGAGGCCATGGAGGGAACAGGCTAAGAACATGGTCTGCAGAACCAAACCGTCTGGGTGAAAATCTGAGGCAGGCCATTCTCATGGCCTTAGGCAAACTCCTTAACGTCTCTGAGGCTTGGTTTCTTTAGCTATAAAGCGAGCATGATAATTATATAATACCTCATGGGGTTACTGTGAGGATAAAATGAGTACATACTAAGTGCTCAGAACAGTGCCTCCTTAAAAACACTCTGTGAGGGTCAGCTATTAATTCCCCTAGTGATCTAAATGACATTTCTCCTCCACACCATTGTCCTCGGCTGTGACTCTTCTGGGATACTTGTGCTGTGCTAGACCCCAGAGAAAGCCTTCTCACACCCTGCCTACCAGACCAACTGGACCAGTATCCCCTGTGTTTCCCCCATCACTCTGAATTGTAATTGTCAGTTGATTCATTTGTCTCCCTAGCAGAGTAAGGGCCATGCAAGATGGAACCCTCACCTCTCCAGGGTGTATGTAGTCCAGACACCTGAATATCCTACGAACTCATGAAATGATAGTTGAGTTAATGCATCGTAGAAACAGCAAAGGAAGCCACAGAAGAAAATGGGATTCCTTTTAGATAACACTGGATGAAAGATGGGTTTTCAGGGTTACCATTTTGGGGGCAGACAATGGGGCAAACGATAGGTCCTTTGGAAGATTCATTTTCTCTTCCTCTTCCTTATAGGCCTTGGCTACACGAAACTCACCCATATCCATCCAGTGTCTCTCACAGGATGGTTCACACTTGCCTCTTTCTAGGACCCTAGTTGTCTTTCCTGGGGTTAGGTGACACATTGCACCTCCTCGGGACAGTGCCATGTTCCCTGAGGTCTGATTGTACTTAACTAATGGAGGGGTTGTAAGCTTCTGGTTCCTTTGGGCTAAGGAGGTGCTATCGGTATTTTGGACCTCCAAGTAGAAAGGAAGGGGCCTCTGAGAGCCAAGTGAGTTAGATTGTAGCCCACCTGGGATTATAAGCAGCCTGCAGCTGTGTAAGGCCCCTCCCGAGAAGCTTGACTCGGAAGGGGTTGGATTTGAGGCACTGCTGGGCAAGACTGACCTCTGCTCTATCTAAATATGCGGCACGTAGCGAGCACCCTGCCCCCTAAGGCGCTGCCCCTCTCGAGCCCTAGGGCTCACATGAGCGGGTATTTCTGAGCAGCTCATCCTCAGCTGATGGGCCTGGGAAGAGGGAGCTCGGAGCTTCCCCTGAGAGGAGATGGGCCCACATGTTGGCGCCTCCAGGATCTGGAGGTCTGCTCTGAGCTTCCCACACACAAAGGAGGCTTGAAGGGCCATTCCATGCCTGATAGTTCCTCTTTCCACTTCTTTAAAGTTGAGAGGTCTCAACTATTGTACCCAAGTCTAACTTATTTCTTGAAAAGGCAGCCAATGATCAGTCAGGGGATTAGATTAAAGCCTACGTGTTTGCGGCCAAGTTTTATGCTGATTTCATCAGGGACTTGCTGTCTACAGGTTTCTCTTTCTACCTGTGGGAACCTGGGCGAAGGCAGAAATGCTGGTAGGGGTGTGATTGGTAGGATAGTGTCCTTCTGTCCACTAGGCTCACTTTCTAGTCTAACCATCACCCCGAACCCCTTTTCTTTCACGTAACCTACCCTCAATCTCTGCATTTGCAAGGGAAGAGGGGCGGGGGGAACTGCTGTGAGAGGAGAGTGCTTGGAGAGTGGGGACCTGCTGGTGGGCATCCCATTAGCCCAAGCCTGCCCTCAGAGTACACTGTGAAGAGCTCCCCTGTTCTCCCTCCCAGGAAGGTCTCTGCTCTCCTGAGACTGGGGAATATTTGGGAGCATCTCCTTGGCTCCCTCTTTGGAAGGGGTGACCAACACTGGATTTCCTCCCCCTCTCCAAGTAGATGGGAGAGAGGATGGCTGTCTCGGGAATGAGCTAGCAGCTTTTGCAAGTTTTATGAGATTACATGAGAGCTCTTGCTCTGAGTAGCAGAAGCCTTGAGTTACCATGCTACTTTGCTTTCAGCATCCTCTATATCAGGTGTCCTGGGAGCCAGATGTCGGAGCTGAATAGAAGGAAAGGTTCCACAAAACAACTGACTACTGTCCCTGGGTAACACAACCCCTATCACTGTAAAGAAGACCTCTTGAAAGTTACACTTGATGTTTTAACAGGTCAGGCTTGACTGTCTACCTGCTCTAATCCAGATGTTTCAGACTCAGCGAGTCCATTCACAAAAAATCAGGGCCTCGCTCAAAGCTAACACATAATAAGAAATCAGAAAATACCGGAGAACTGAGCTGAATTTGGGCATTTGAATACAAAAACAAACAAGAATGACTTAAGAGTCTTTGCAATATTCCAAGAGGTATCTGCACACACATGTTTCAGGCCTAGGTCGGAGTATGCACTGATTGAACTTTTGTACTTTTAACCTGCCTTGGAACTGGACTAACTCAGGGGACCCTGATTTTTGTCCCAACACTGCAGTGTAACTAAATAATTCACTTACCCACTCTGAGCCACACAGAGTTATTGTGAGACTCAAATGGGATCATGTATGTGAAATCCCTTTGTAAGTGGTAAACAACTAAAAAAGCAAAACGCTAGGACTGTTATTATTAAAGTAATTAATGTGCAGCATATGCATGAAGAAATTTTTATTAGAAACTAGAGGTAGAAAAACAGTCTAGAGAGAGGAAGTATTTCATATTTGGACATCACGTGCATATAGATTATAATCCTGAATTATTATGACCCTCAATTTACAAATGAGACGCAAGCAAGGTACAAGGATAGGAAATGACAGAGCCTGAATCTAATTTAGACGTGAAGTATTCCAGTTGCCTCTAGAATAATTAAATGGAGAAGTCCAGGAGACAGTTGTTTCTGCAGTCTAGAGAGAGGAAGTATTTCATATTTGGACATCACGTGCATATAGATTATACATACATGGAAACAGTGGCAGTGGATGAGATATCCAGGGATCTGTGTGCAGAGTGAGAAGAGACGATAGCCCGGAAGAGATGCCTGAGAAACACTAACATTTAACGATGAGTGGGGGAACAGAGTCCGTAGGAGACATAGAAGAAGCATCCAAGAGGTACCAGGATGAGTGATGGCTTACAGAAACCATGGGAGGGAGCTTCTCAAAAAGGGAGTGATCAACAGGGTCAAATGCTTTCAAGAGGCCGAGCGAGGTAAGAACTGCAGGATGCCCTTGACAGCTGCAGCAGGAAGATCATCAGTGACTTCGACCAGCAGTGTCAGGGTAGTGGGAGGGGTGGGGAAACCAAACATCAGTGGGATGGATGGAAAGGGAGTGGGTTCAAGAAGGAGGAACAGGGCTTCCCTGGTGGCGCAGTGGTTGGGAGTCCGCCTGCCGATGCAGGGGACGCGGATTCGTGCCCCGGTCCGGGAAGATCCCACATGCCGCGGAGCGGCTGGGCCCGTGAGCCATGGCCGCTGAGCCTGCGCGTCTGGAGCCTGTGCTCCGCAACGGGAGAGGCCACAATAGTGAGAGGCCCGCATACCGCAAAAAAAAAGAAAAAAGAAGGAGGAACAGTGAATTCAGCCAAGAAGTGTGGCTGTGAAAGGAGAGGAGGAGACAGTACAACTCTGGATGGGGGTTGAATGAATATTTAATTTTGTAAAGATGGGGGATATATGAACTTATTTAAGGTCTGAAGGAGCTGGAAGAGAAGGAGGGATGTGAAGACGCCTGCGAGAGGGCGTAATGGTGGAACAAGGCCCTGAAGGGCAGAAGGGAGGAACTGTAGGTCCCGGTGGAATATCTCAATTTAACAGAAAGGAAGGAACAAACGGTGGACACGTAGGCTGGTTAAGTCTGCTGGGCTGCTGTGGGCACTAGGGAGTTTCTGCTTTTTTCTTTCTGTATAAATGAGAAGCAAGGACATCCCTTAAGAGTAACGGAGGTGATGGCTCAGGCGAGCAGAGATGATTTGGTTTTGTTTTTTGGTTGTTTATTATTTCAGCTTCAATATGTTTTATTTATTTTCTATTGAAGTATAGTTGATTTACAATGCTGTGTTACTTTCAGGTGTACAGCACAGTGATTCAGTTACAAACACACACATATATATATATTCTTTTACAGATTCTTTTCCCTTATAGATTATTATAAAATATTGAGTAGAGTTTCCTGTGCTATACAATAGGACCTTGTTGGTTATCCATTTTATATATAGTAGTGTATATCTGTTAATCCCAAACTCCTAATGTATCCTTCTTCCCCTTTCCCCTTTGGTAACCGTAAGTTTTCTATGTCTGTGGGTCTGTTTCTGTTTTGTAAATAAGTTTATTTTTTTCTATTCCTCATATAAGCAATATCACATGATATTTTCTTTCTCTGACTTCACTTAGTATGATAATCTCTAGCTCCACCCATGTTGCTGCCAATGGCATTATTTCATTCTTTTTTATGGCTGAGTAATATTTCATCATATATATGTACCACACCTTCTTTATTCATTCCTCTGTTGATAGACATTTAGGTTGCTTCCATGTCTTGGCTATCGTAAATAGTGCTGCGACAAACATTGGGGTGCACGTATCTTTTAGAATTAGAGTTCTCTCTGAATATATATGCCCAGGAATGGGACTGTTGGATCATATGTAGTTCTATTTTTAGTTTTTTTAAGAAAACTCCATACTGTTTTCCATAATGGCTGCACCAATTTACATTCCCACCAACAGTGTAGGAGGGGTCCTTTTTCTCCACACCCTCTCCAGCCTTTATTATTTGTAGACTTTTTGATGATGGCCATTTGGACCGGTGTGAGTGATAGCTCATTGTAGTTGTGATGTGCATTTCTCTAATAATTAGCGCTGTTGAGAATTTTTTCATGTGCCTGTTGGCCATTTGTATGCCTTCTTTGCAGAAATGTCTATTTAGATCTTCTGATTTGGCTTTGTTTTTGAAAGTGCCCACTTCCATCCCATTGCCCAGTTTCTACATCCTTTACTTCACTCTTTAACTCGTTTATTCATTCACTCGTCCATTCATTCAGCAATTGTGAATGAATAGCTATGTGGCAGGCCGTGGGAAATGGGATGGAAGTATCAAAGTAAAAACCATGCTGGGCATGGTGGACATAGGGTGACTGCCTGTGGCTGCAGAGGAAAGTCAACCTCACTTGACCTGTAATAGAACAGGTCCAGGTACCTTGGCCCCTGGAATCTTTACATTAACAAACTGAGCCAGAGAGCTACATCCTAATTAATCTGATTATTGGACATAAGCACATTTCATGATCCATGGGGTAACCATCTTCCTTTCTCCACCCCTACAGAACCTAAATCTCTCTTCAGCATGTGGTTCTATTTGAGTTTCTGGCACAATTCCCTATGATCCCCCCGCCTCCTTTAGAACGGACAGCTAATTATTCCCCAATATCTACGTCCCCTTCCTCCATGGTAAGGGAATTTAACTAGGTCCATGGCTACCCAGCTAAAGGACACTTTTCCCAGTCCCTTTCATGAGTAGGTAGGGCTACCTGACGAAGTTCTGACCAGAATATGAAGGAAAGGATGCAGGGCATTTCCAGGTTGGTCCTTAAAGGCAAGGGGCATGCCCTATTTTTCCCATTTTCCCTTCTGCTGGCTGGAATGAGGACAGAGTGGTTGTTGGCTAATTTGGATGCTGCACAGCAGGGAGCGTGGAGCAATACCACAGAGAGAACCTGGCCTCCTTGTTCAGTTCTACATTCACGACCCAGGACTTTAGCAACAGCTGAACCTCCATGTGGGGTCAGCAGGGGCCTTAGCGGAGGAGAGCTAGAGGAGGACAGGGGTCCACGACGCAGTTCCATTTGGGACAATGGTGCTCGTGAGTCCATGAAGCTGCAGGTTAGGAGTTTCAGCGGGAAGAGCTAGGTGTCTTCACACACACAGTCTCATTCAGCCCTCACCCCAGCCTTATGGAATACATATTATCACCTTCGTTTTATAGACTGTAAAACTCAGAGGGGAAAACGGGGGTGACCAAACGTCCAGCTCTTGAGCCACACGCTGGGGTAGGCATGTCTGCAGCGTTTGCCTCTGTTCTTTTCCGCTCACCATGAGGCTTCTCCTTGCTCCTGTGAGGGCCCCAGGCTACCAGGAGCTCAGACACTTTCATCAGCCCTGTGGCTTAGCAGGAGTGAGAACTCCGTCTTCCCGTCCAGACCACAACATCCTGTGGCCATGTGTCCATCACGCACTGATGCCTTTGAGCCCCTCCCTGTACAAGTGTTGATAGGGCCAAGGTGGGTAGGGGCACAAAGAAAAACTCCCCCAGGCCAAGAACCCTTTACAATGGAGCCAGGTGCTATAAATTTCTCTAAATGCACGGCCCTTCCCCACACACGTGCATCTGGAAGGCCATATACCTCCCTCCCCAGCCCCCTCTGCAATGATGACTTCCTGGAGAATTTTAATGACTTGCCATTATAAATAATACACTCTACCCTTTCTTGTAAAAAAAAAAAAAAAAAATGCAGAGGTTTCTACAAAACCAGCAAATTACTCCAAATCATAATTTCATTGAAAACACTGGGAAAAACAAAAAAAAAACCCCTTCATACCCTGAGGTAGGAAAGGTTTGGGAGATTTATGTCTTTCCTTGAACACACAGATTTATAACAGTGGATAATGTACATTCATTTCATCCATATTTATACCTGAATTGATGCGGAGTCTGGTATCCATTACTTTAATCTATGTAACTTGATCATCAGAAATCTGAACCATAATTTTAACACGTATTACAAAGAGTTTCTTTTGGGCTTAAAGGAAAATGACGGCAGAGAAGAAAAGCCATTAAGAGCCAGCTGCAGTCACTTACTTGTGCTGCACTTCCTTCTGCAGTAGTGTGGGTCCCCTGCCCCATTTCTCATCCCTTACCTTCCTGGACACACATTCACTCCCGTGTTGAGTCCTCAGCACTCACTGTACCATGACTGGAGCGGGGAGAGAGAAGCATGTGCAGGGCGATTCCGGGGAAATTCATATAAATAAATCTCTGATGTCACGGCCAACCCAGAGCTCACACGGAGGCAGTGGTAATGGGCTGGTAGTAGCCTCTAGTCACTTAGGAGAAGTGAAAAAATGCAGGGTCTGATCAAAGCTTCCCTCTGACAGACAGTGGAAATTAAACCCAGATACCGGTGCTCAAACAGCATCGCTGGCACTCAGCACACAGTTCCTGTCCAACTTCTGAGCACCAAACATTGGCCGGGCTTAAATACCAAATGCCTGTCCCTGGACTATAGCCAAGTAGTGGATTTTGGAGAGATCTGGGCCCCACGATTATATTGGGCAGAAGATGAGGAAAACAAGAGCCTGGGACCTCACTGTGTCAGAGGACTCTCACAAGTCGCCATCCCTGGGATTTCTAAAAGTCAGAGAAGCACCATCTTTCTGCCTGTTTTGTTCACTGGTGTGATCAGGGCCGGCACTTAGTAGGTGCTTGATAAATATTTGTTGAATGAAAGGCCTTCATTACAGACCGTTCAGAGCTATAAATTGCAGTCTGAGTAGATATTGTACAACAGCAAAGGATGAAACCTAGGGGATTTTATGAAATTAGTTTTAGGAATGTGGTTAGAAGGAAGTAATAAGCAATTAAATCTTTTATTTTCCATTCTTGTATCTTCTAAATGCTCTTCCATTTCTCATTATGTGTATGTCTTAATAATGTTTCATATTTTAGAAATACTTCAAGATTTTAAAGCATGATGTCATTCAGTATTCATAGCAATCCTGTCACATAATTATAACTAATACCATTCCCATTTCACAGATGAGGGAGTTGAGAAGCAGAGTTTCCATAACCTGCCTTGTACTACCGGCTAGGAGCAGGAGGCACTAGGCTGTGAGCATTGCCATCTTTTTTTTTTGCGGTACGCGGGCCTCTCACTGCTGTGGCCTCTCCCGTTGCGGAGCACAGCCTCCGGACACGCAGGCCCAGCGGCCATGGCTCACGGGCCCAGCCGCTCTGCAGCATGTGGGATCTTCCCGGACCGGGGCACGAACCCGTGTCCCCTGCATCGGCAGGCGGACTCTCAACCACTGCGCCACCAGGGAAGCCTTGCATTGCCATCCTTTGATTCCTGGTCCCATGTTCTTTCTTAGACTCTACACCACAGTAGAGCGGCATAAAGAGGGAATATTAGGAGTGGCTGGAGGCAGCTGATCTGGCCCCAGGTAGGACCCAGGAAGAGGCTGCCAACCCACAAATCACTAGAGCTGCTAAGTGCATTTCTCTAGAGCCTGTTGAGGATGGCTTTCGATTTGACTGTGCCTCAAGGGAACAAATTCCAGCTGTCTGATCCTTGAAGTCAGATAGGACAATAGTTTGGCTTCATGTTTCACTGGTGAAAACGGATTTTTTAAAAAGGAAACCTATTCTCTCAAAAGGGGATTAATAGAGCTTTGCTTTATTGGTTTTGTTTTATGTAAGAATGTAAGAGTGTCTATATATATGTATATATGCATATGTACAAACACATATACATATAACATATATAAAATTATATGTAATTATAATAAGTCTTTAAAAATTATAACCAAAATAAATAATTATTGCCTTTTAGGAGGAGGAGACTTCCAAGTGTAATCTGTCCTCTAGACAACTGGGCTTCTTGAGAGAGCCCCATGAAACAGGGGAGGATGCCAAGTTTTCACATTCCACTTTGCAGGCACTGTTAGAAGCAAACAGTGAAAGTTCATTAACTGTCAGACCTGCATTATCCAGATCATCACTCCTGTTTGTAGAAAAGGACACCTAGTGTCAGAGAAGTTGTGCCTGGGCTGAGGTTCCACATATAGTGAGTGAATACATTTGGGATTTGAGTCTAGGTGTCAGTAACTTCACAGCCCGTGCCCTATCCAATCCACGTTCACCATTGACGCATTTCTACCAGTTGCAAGAGTCTGGATCCTGAACAACTTAAAGAAAATTTCTTTAGCTACTACCCTTAGATAGCTTCTTCAAAAAGTTTTTTCTCCCCAGCCAGACCTGAGCTTTTCCCTCCCTTGAATCCCAAATTATTACTTGATTTCAAATTCTTGGAAAACTTTCATACTCATTGTACTTGACTGGGGCACTCATCCTGGGAGATGGACACAGCAGATACTTCTCTCACTCCATCGCCCCTAAACAGATGAACTGACATTAAGAAAGACCGGCAAACTAGCCAAGAGTGAACCGTGAGTCCGAGCTCACCAGGCACTGGTTCTGTGGTCCCAACTCCGGCCTCAGGGCCCTGGTTTCAGCAGCCACATTGTTTTCCACTTACTGCAATCAAAAGGAGGACAGAATGTGTGACATTTCTTTTCATTTTTTTTTATGTGACTCTTACGGGCAAATGAAACAGCAAGGCTTTACTGTGTGTTTGCTGTGTGCCCAGAACTGAGCTGGGGAGTCAGATGACAGAGAACCATGAGCCGTACAGCCCCTGCCCTCAAGGGATGAACAAGGGGATGAACGTTGGAGCTGGGAGGTGTGGCTGAAAACACCTGCGTTATCTGGGCACGGGCTGGCCCATTGCACTCTTAAGTGTCTGTGAAGCCGACCAGGTTTCCTAAGTCTCCACATCTCCTGAGGCTTGGCTCAGAGCGCAGTGTTCAGCAGGCCAGAGCCCCTGCACACAGCTGTACCCACCTCTGCCACACCTGCCGGGCAGGTGTGAAACGATGGACCTCTGGCCCAGCCACAGCACTGAGTGTCTTCGCTGACCCCCTGCCTAGCCACTCACTGTCCTCTGTTCCCACCCCCACTGCACTTCCACTTCGTTCTTCCATTCCATTCTTTAGATTTGGACTTGACCTGTAGTACCATAAACTTTTCATTTATAAAGTCATGATTACAGGCCAGGCATTGTGCGAGATACTTTCTATTTGCTGCCTCTAATCCCCACAGCAACTATGGGAAGGAGGAGACTTGGGGTCCCTATTTTATTAACATGGCAACAGAGGCTGGAACAAGGTTAAGAAAATGGCCTGAGGTCACAGCAGGCACCCTGAGCCTGAGAGCTTAATTGGTGAGGACCGATTAAGTGTTTTAATGTCATGAAAAAGACTTTTACAAAACAATCTTGCTTTTCCCAAGATGTCAGTGATCTGACATACATTTAAGTACGGCTCCCATGTTAGAAGGCGTACTTTGAGGCACACAGGCCCAGAAAAATACAAAATAGGAAAATAAACACATTTACATTTTTTTTAATCGAAATATAGTTGATTTACAATGTTGTGTTAGTTTCAGACAGACAGCCAAGTGATTCAATTATATATCTATACATATATATATGTTAGATTCTTTTCTGCTATAGGTTATTATAAGATATTGAGTAGAGTTCCCTGTGCTATAGAGTAGGTCCTTGTTGGTTGTCTATTTTGTAGATAGTAGTGTGTATATTTTAATCCCAAACTCCTAATTTATCCTTCTTCCCCTTTCCCCTTTGGTAACCTTAAGTTTGTTTTCTATCTGTGAGTCTAGTTCTGTTTTGTAAATAAGTTCATTTGTATCATTTTTCTTAGGTTCCACATATAAGCCATAATATATGACATTTGTCTTTCTCCGTCTGACTTACTTCATTTCATATGATCATCTCTAGGTCCATTCATGTTGCTGCAAGTGGAATTCATTCATTCTTTTTTATGGCTGAGTAGTATTTCATTGTAAACACATTTTTTGATGTTGCCAGAGAAGGATTGTAAAAAATATCTTCAGTAGCTCTCAACTACTTACACTAAAATAACTTCCATTCCATGCATTTATTCTCTGCTAGATGCTTTTACATGTAAAACTTCACAAATAACTTCCCATTTCACAGAAGGGCTGTTTGTGTGTGCATACATGTACATACGTGTATATGTTTATATTTTATAGACACAAATATATGTGTACATGTGCAGTTAATATGTGGGTGAAATAAACGGAGCTCAATCTTGAAATGATAGAAGTGGAATTTGAACCCAGCTTTCTTGACTCCAAACACTGTTGGGGGTTCTATCCACTAAATCATTGCTTCTCAACTTTGCTTGTGCATTGAAATCACCAGGGAGTTTATAAAATTCTGATTTTGGGGTCCCACTCCCAGAGATTGTGACATGACTGGTCTGGGGCATGGCCCCAGCATGAGGACTTCTAAAAGCTCCCCAGCTGATTTTAATGCGCTCTAAAGCTAAGAACCTCAGCTCAAGCCAGAACGCCACTTACCAGTTTCTTACCGCTGCTGTGACAAATGAGCACAGCCTGTGGCTCCAAACGAGACACGTTGTTCTATTAGCATCTGTAGTTCAGAGCTCCAACCTGGGTCGCACTGGGCTAAAACCAGGGTGTGGGCTGGGCTTTGTTCCTCTCTGGAGCTTCTAGGGGGGATCTGTTTCTTGCCCTTTGCAGCTTCTAGAGGCTGCCCACATTCCTTGTCTAGAGGACCTGTTCCTCCATCTTCAAAACCAGCAACAGCTGGTCAAGTCCTCACATACTATTACTCTGACATTTCCTGCCTCCTTTTCCTCATTGAAGGACCCCTGTGATGACACTGGGCCCACCCAGTTTATCCAGAATAATCTATTTGCAAGGCAGATGATTAGCAACCTTAAGTCCATCTGCTATCTAATTCTGCTTTGCCACGTAAGATAACATAGTCACAGGGTCAGGGGATTCGAAGTTGGATCTCTTTCAGGGCCATAATTCTGCCTACTACCATCGACTAGCATTTTTTTAAAAAAAAAAATCAAGGTTTCCCTGCTAATGCATCTGCTCACAGAGGGGAAAGCCAGTGTGCGGTGTGTTCTTTTACAGAACAGTCAAGTCCGAGCTGCTGGGTATCTGAAAACATTTCCCTTCTGCTCCCCTCGCTCCTCTTTCCCACTGGTAAGAAGAGCCGTGAGAGCCTGTCATTCTCTGGGCTTCCCACAGCTGCTTTCACACCACTTGAAAACAGAGCCTAGGTGACCAGCGTTCCCAGTCCATCCTGGGACGAGGCAATATGTGAGCTGCCATGTGCTCCGTGGGGTTCCGGCTGATGCTGAGCAGGTGTATGGCATTCGGGCCAAGCGTGTGGAGGGTGGTAGATTCACAGAGGGGAGGTACCGTTTTCAATTTACCGGAGGAAGACTTAGGAAATGACAGAGCGCTGGGTGTATTTGCCTCTCTCCTGCTTCCCGCTCATTTCCTAAGACATACAAGATGGTTCCGGTTTTCTCAAAATCCAAGGAAACACTTTGAACACGACACTTGTGCTGATTTAAAAATTATTCTCCAACATTCAGAATCCATCAATTATCAAGATGCAGAAAACCTCCAAATATTTATAATGACAGCACTATCATTATGTTATTATGACAAGAAGGGGAGGAGAACAGTTTAACCTTAGTCAAGGTGTGTGTGTCTGTGTGTGTGTGTTTTCTGTGCATCAATTTAGTATTCCGATAACAAGTTTGCCATATACAGTCGTGTCTCAATAACAATTATTTTTTCACAGAGACCACAGCGTTTATATACCTGAGCAACTTTATTCCTAAATACATTTACATCTACAAACACCTTTTTGAATTAAATGTATCATTTCTGATGGTGTGTGAAGGGAAGAGAAGAAAAGCCAAAGTTAAATGAATGGGACTCCACGAACAACGCAAGTCGAGTTCGCTGATGTTGGCTCTGAAGAATTCATCTTAATCGATGAGATCGCTTCTGTTCCCATAAAAATGAGTGATTGGGACACATAAAATACGCTATCAACTTTTGCCCAAAACTAAGCAGTTTAGATCATTTATTTCCATAAAATGAGACTGCATCGTATGTCAAGCTGGTGCATTTTCTGTGTGACTGACTCGAGAGTCTGACTTGACAATTTAAGTTCTAATTACTTGCACCCTCCTCAGTCTGCTATTACAGGAGGCCACAGGACTCTCCCAGAGGAGTGCCGGAAAGGACGTTATGTGGGCTGACGGGAAGCAGCTGAGAAGGATCCACAGGGCTTTTTAATGCAGATGATGTACGGTTGCGGAGAGGAGCCGAAGGGGATCGAAGAACCCTGATTGGGAGGTTCAAGTGTGTTCCATCTGTTACTCCCCTAGCCTTTTCATTAATGCTGTGTAAAGGCAAGCAGAGTCCCAGCTGGTGAAAAGGTATCTGTTTGACAGGCCCACGGCCTGAATCTCCTCTCCCCTGGCAGGGTCAGATGCTCGTAGGGGCCTTGCAACTGTCCAACTTCAATTTCAGGTCAAGAGGCAGCTCAGCTCTTTGGTGTGGTCAGAGAATAAGCATGACCTTGGTCAATTGGGTGGGCTTGGGTTTGCATCACAGCACTCCCACGTCCTCACTGTGGGTCCATCAGAACATTAGTTAAACTAAAGGTTAGCGTCCTCGTCTAAACTAAAATGGAAACTTAAGCATGTAAATTCCAGGGCTCTAGTGAGATGTATCTGTGAGACTCCAGTAAATATGAAGTTTCCTTCTTTTTCCACATTATCTACACTGTATGTGGATGAAGAAAAGAAAATGATAAAGAGGCAGCTGGTTTTATATTTTGGATGATTTACAAAAATGGAATATACATGCAAAAAAGACCTCAACTAGCATTTTCAAATGTATTGGGCTTTTTTTTTTTTTTCCAGCCTATCTTTCTTAATGGTTTAGAGAGCACAGATCTGGAGCCAGACTGCCTGGATTGGAATTCCAATGCTATCACTTACTACCTCTGCAACCTTGGGCAGGTAATTTAACCTCTCTGTTCCTCGGTTTCATGATCTACGTTATGGAGGTAATAGTAATTCATAGGGTTGTTATGAGGATCCAATGAATTAATACTTAGAATTACTAGAATACGAGAATAGTGCTTGCCACTTAATGTTTGTTGCTGTTAGTATTTTCAAAAATATGTTAGTATTATTATCATTACCTTCCTTTCCCTTGCCTAGCTCTACACTTAGGCAGCCCATTCATTCCCATTGGGAAGGGGTTGTTTCAGAAAGGAAATAAGAGTCTCATTTTGGCCTTTGAATTTCAAATGCCTAGCTCTCAGGGAAATAGAAATGACAGAGCAGATTAAAAAATACAAACAAGGCTTCTTGCTTCTGAGACTAGAATCGTGTTCTTGAGATGGGAAAGAGAAGAAAGTGAAGGGAAAGGTAGGTGCAGTCGACATTAGTAGGTGCCTGGAAGACATCCTGCCCACTGACTTCACTGACCATGTGTGGGACTGAGGGCCAATGGTGGAAGGAATGATACGAAACTCCAGAAAATCCGTGGAATGCAAGAGCACAGGAGACGCGTGCTTCCTTTCAGGGTAGAGTCCTTGGGAGAGGCAAGACCCCAAAGAAGGAGTAGCTGTGCTGTGTATCCAGGCAGACAGGGCTGGGAGAACCTCACGAAAATTCTCTATACACATCTTGGTGTAGTCACAATGATTCCTTTTCATCTGAGAGGGAGACCAAATTATCAACTAGAAAAAGCCAGGCCTGAAGGAGCTTTGAGGATTGGAAAAGGGATGATTCCTGGTGATCTGCATGTACTGAAGATCAAGGATCAGATGGCATGATAGATGTTTCCACAGACGTCAGCATGGACAAATGACACTGAGGACCAGATGCCCCTTAATCCCAGACCATAGGAATATGGTAAGTCCCCTGAATTTGGATGCACCCTGGGGAAAAATAGGGGGTAATCCTCAATTGACTGAAATTAAATTTCCATATATTTCCACTCTTTGGATCCTTAAATAGAACCTACATTGAGTTTCAGGAAAATTTTTGAAGAAGTTCTTTCGCTTACATACTGGAGTTTCTAGACCAAGATTCATACCCATTACATGTAAAAGGATTTGTGGAAGAACAGTTTTAAACTGATGACTGGATGAGTTCTTTGTTTTTAATTTAAAACAATTTTCTTAAATATATAAATCTCTGAACCCTTCACATGTGGAATTTGGCAATCCCATCTATTGAAACACATTTTTAAAACCTTATTGGGTAACAGTCCAAATATATATGTAAACAGAAATATAATGAAATCTACCCCCCACATACCCATTTCCAATCTTCAACAAATAACAATTAAGAGTAACTTCTGGGAGAGCCAACTTCAGAACACTGGTCCACAAGAGAACTCCCAGCTCCACATAATATCAAAGGGTGAAAATCTCCCAGAGATCTCCATCTCAACACCAGCACCCAGCTTCACTCAACGACCAGCAAGCTACAGTGCTGGACACCCTATGTCAAACAAATAGTAAGACAGGAACACAACCCCACCCATTAGCAGAGAGGCTGCCTAAAATCATAGTAAGTCCACAGACACCCCAAAATACACCACCAGACGTGGAACTGCCCACCAGAAAGACAATATCCAGCCTCATCCACCACAACACAGGCACTAGTCCCCTCCACCAGGAAGTCTACACAACCCACTGAAGCAAGTTTAGCCACTGGGGACAGACACCAAAAACAACGGGAACTACGAACATGCAGCCTGCAAAAAGGAGAGCCCAAACACAGTAAGATAAGCAAAATGAGAAGACAGAAAAACACACAGCAGATGAAGAGGCAAGATAAAAACCCACCAGACCTAACAAATGAAGAGGAAATAGGCAGTCTACCTGAAAAAGAATTCAGAATAATGATAGTAAAGATGATCCAAAATCTTGGAAATAGAATAGAGAAAATGCAAGAAACATTTAACAAGGACCTAGAAGAACTAAAGATGAAACAAGCAACGATGAATAACACAATAAATGAAATTAAAAGTACTCTAGGTGGGATCCATAGCTGAATAACTGAGGCAGAAGAACGGATAAGTGACCTGGAAGATAAAATAGTGGAAATAGCTACTGCACAGCAGAATAAAGAAAAAAGAATGAAAAGAACTGAGGACAGTATCAGAGACCTCTGGGAAAACATTAAACACACCAACATTCAAATTATAGGGGTCCAGAAGAAGAAGAGAAAAAGAAAGGGACTGAGAAAATATTTGAAGAGACAATAGTTCAAAACTTCCCTAATATGGGAAAGGAAATAGTTAATCAAGTCCAGGAAGCACAGAGAGTCCCATACAGGATAAATCCAAGGAAAAACACGCCAAGAAACCTATCAATCAAACTATCGAAAATTCAATACAAAGAACAAATATTAAAAGCAGCAAGGGAAAAACAACAAGTAACACATAAGGGAATCCCCATAAGGCTTACAGCTGATCTTTCAGCAGAAACTCTGCAAGCTAGAAGGGACTGGCAGGACATATTTAAAGTGATGAAGGAAAAAAACCTATAACCAAGATTACCCTACCCAGCAAGGATCTCATTCAGATTTGATGGAGAAATTAAAACCTTTACACACAAGCAAAAGCTGAGAGAGTTCAGCACCACCAAAACAGCTTTACAGCGAATGCTAAAGGATCTTCTCTAGGCAAGAAACACAAGGCAAGGGAAAAACCTACAATAACAAACCCAAAACAATTAAGAAAATGGGAATTGGAACATACATATTGATAATTACCTTAAATGTAAATGGATTAAATGCTCCCACCAAAAGACACAGATTGGCTGAATGGATACAAAAACAAGAACCATATATATGCTGTCTACAAGAGACCCACTTCAGACCTAGAGACACATACAGACTGAAAGTAAGGGGATGGAAAAAGATATTCCATGCAAATGGAAACCAAAAGAAACCTGGAGTAGCAATTCTCATATCAGACAAAATAGACTTTAAAATAAGGACTATTAGAAGAGACAAAGAAGGACACTATATAATGATCAAAGGATTGATCCAAGAAGAGGATATAACAATTGTAAATATTTATGTACCCAACATAGGAGCACCTCAATACATAAGGCAAATACTAACAGCCATAAAAGGGGAAATCGACAGAAACACATTCATAGTAGGGGACTTTTACACCCCACTTTCACCCATGGACAGATCATCCAAAATGAAAATAAATAAGGAAACACAAGCTTTAAATGATACATTAAACAAGAGGGACTTAATTGATATTTATAGGATATTCCATCTAAAAACAACAGAATACACATTTTTCTCAAGTGCTCATGGAACATTCTCCAGGATAGATCATATCTTGGGTCACAAATCAAGCCTTGGTAAATTTAAGAAAATTGAAATTGTATCAAGTATCTTTTCCGACCACAATGCTATGAGACTAGATATCAATTACAGGAAAACATGTGTAAAAAATACAAACACATGGAGGCTAAACAATACACTACTTAATAATGAAGTGATCACTGAAGAAATCAAAGAGGAAATCAAAAAATACCTAGAAACAAATGACAATGGAGACACGATGACTCAAAACCTATGGGACGCAGCAAAAGCAGTTCTAAGAGGGAAGTTTATAGCAATAAAATCCTACCTTAAGAAACAGGAAACATTTCGAAAACCAGAAAACTACTAGAACTAATCAATGAATTTGGTAAAGTACCAGGATACAAAATTAATGCACAGAAATCTCTGGCATTCCTATATACTAATGATGAAAAATCTGAAAGTGAAATCAAGAAACACTCCCATTTACCACTGCAACAAAAAGAATAAAATGTCTAGGCATAAACCTACCTAAGGAGACAAAAGACCTGTATGCAGAAAATTATAAGACACTGATGAAACAAATTAAAGATGATACAAATAGATGGAGAGATATACCATGTTCTTGGATTGGAAAAATCAACATTGTGAAAATGACTCTACTACCCAAAGCAATCTACAAATTCAATGCAATCCCTATCAAACTATCACTGGCATTTTTCACAGAACTAGAACAAAAAATTTCACAATTTGTATGGAAACACAAAAGACCCCGAATAGCCAAAGCAATCTTCAGAACGAAAAACGGAGCTGGAGGAATCAGGCTCCCTGACTTCAGACTATACTAGAAAGCTACAGTAATCAAGACAGTATGGTACGGGCAGAAAAACAGAAAGATAGATCAATGGAACAGGATAGAAAGCCCAGAGAGAAACCCACGCACATATGGTCACCTTATCTTTGATAAAGGAGTCAGGAATGTACAGTGGAGAAAGGACACCCTCTTCAGTAAGTGGTGCTGGGAAAACTGGACAGGTACATGTAAAAGCATGAGATTAGATCACTCCCTAACACCATACCCAAAAATAAACTCAAAATGGATTAAAGACCTAAATGTAAGGCCAGAAACTATCAGACTATTAGAGGAAAACATAGCCAGAACACTCTGTGACATAAATCACAGCAAGATCCTTTTTGACCGACCTCCTAGAGAAATTGAAATAAAAATAAATAGGACCTAATGAAACTTAAAAGCTTTTGCACAGCCAAGGAAACCATAAACAAGACCAAAAGACAACCCTCAGAATGGGAGAAAATATTTTCAAATGAACCAACTGACAAAGGATTAATCTCCAAAATTTATGAGCAGCTTATGCAGCTCAATAACAAAAGAACAAACAACTGAATCAAAAAATGGGCAGAAGACCTAAACAGACATTTCTCTAAAGAAGATATACAGATTGCCAACAAACACATGAAAGAATTCTCAACATCATTAATCATTAAAGAAATGCAAATCAAAAATACAATGAGACATTATCTCACACTGGTCAGAATGGCCATCATCAAAAAATCTAGAAACAATAAATGCTGGAGAGGGTGTGGAGAAAAAGGAACACTCTTGCACTGCTGGTGGGAATGTGAATTGGTACAGCCACTATGGAGAACAGTATGGAGGTTCCTTTAAAAATTACAAATAGAACTACCATTGACCCAGCAATCCCACTATTGGGTATATACCCTGAGAAAACCATAATTCAAAAAGAGTCATGTACCAAAATGTTCATTGCAGCTCTATTTACAATAGCCAAGACATGGAAACAACCTAAGTGTCCATCATCGGATGAATGGATAAAGAAGATGTGGCACATATATACAATGGAATATTACTCAGCCATAAAAAGAAACGAAATTGAGTTATTTGTAGTGACGTGGATGGACCTAGAGTCTGTCATACAGAGTGAAGTAAGTCAGAATGAGAAAGACAAATACTGTATGTTAACATACATATATGGAATATAAAAAA
The DNA here is from genome assembly GCF_951394435.1 of Stenella coeruleoalba. Lineage (NCBI taxonomy): Eukaryota > Metazoa > Chordata > Mammalia > Artiodactyla > Delphinidae > Stenella > Stenella coeruleoalba. The sequence continues at coordinate 96,419,752 of NC_137153.1, read as the reverse complement.
ATATATATCATGAAGAACCTAGGGGTAAGACGGGAATAAAGACACAGACCTACTAGAGAATGGACTTGAGGATATGGGGAGGGGGAAGGGTTAGCTGTGAGAAAGTGAGAGAGTGGCATGGACATATATACACTACCAAGCGTAAAATAGATAACTAGTGGGAAGCAGCTGCATAGTACATGGAGATCAGCTCAGTGCTTTGTGACCACCTGGATGGGTGGGATAGGGAGGGCGGGAGGGAGGGAGACGCAAGAGAGAAGAGATATGGGAACATATGTATATGTATAACTGATTCACTTAGTTATAAAGCAGAAACTAACACACCATTGTAAAGCATATAAACCCCAATAAAGATGTAAAAAAAAAAAAAAAAAGAGTAACTTCTGTTCTGTCAACCCTCCCACATAACTCCAATACCCAAACCCCTTTAGTATTTTGAACCAAATCACAGACATCTCATTTCTTTAGTTAAGTAAGTATCCCTAAAAGTAAGAATTCTTTTGAAGAACATAACTATATCATTAATCTACATAAATATTTGTAGTAATTTCTTAGTATCAAAAATCCAGTGTCAAATATTCCTAATTATCTCATAAATTTGTTTTTAAAGGTTGCTTATTTTTTGAATCAAGATCCAAACAATATTCACACATTACATTTTTATGGATTTCTCAGATCTTTTTTAAACTATAGCTTCTCCTCCCTCTTTTGCTTTCCTTACAATTTATTTGTGAAGAAATCTAGTTATTAGTGATGTTTTGTAGTATTTCTCATATTCTGGATTTTGTTGATTACCAACTCTATGGTAATATTTAACATGTTCTTCTACCACTGTATTTCCCATAAACTGATAGTTATATCCAGAGCTTGATATGACTTATGTCAATGGTTTGGCAAAAAAATACTTCCTAGAATATATTTCATAATTCCAAAAGGAGGCACATGGTGTCCGCTTTTCTCTCTTTGTGTGATGTTAGTAGCCATTGATTATAGTTACCTAGATCCACTATTTTATTCGAGGTTTGCAAAATGGTAATCTTCTAATTCTTTCTCTGTTATTTGTTAGCTGGGATACTTTTATAAAAATAAACCTCAGGTATTTGGTTATCCTGAGGTTGTATAGGAAAAGCAGGTATGACACTTGATTCTTTCTCTAATTATCAGCTTTCAGAAAAAAATTGAGAATTCGTTCTTTAGCATACTTCAAGTTTGTCACTGACTTTTCCCCCTCTTTTTTAAATTGAAGTATAGTTGGTTTTAAATATTATATTAGTTTTAGGTGTACAACATACCGGTTCAATGCTTTTATACATTATACTCCATTTAAAGTTATTACAAAATAATCGCTGTATTTCCCTGTGCTGTACAATATATCCTTGTTGTTTATTTTATACACAGTAGTTTGTACCTCTTAATCCCATACTCCCCCTTCCTTCTTCCTACTGGCAACCACTAGTTTGTTCCTGTATTTGTGAGTCTGTTTCTATTTTGTTATATACATTTGTATTTATTTTTTTAGATTCCATGTATAAGTGATAACAAAGTATTTGTCTTTCTCTGTCTGACTTATTTCACTAAGCGTAATGCTCTCTAGGTCCATCCATGTTGTTGCAAATGGCAGTGCTTCATTCTTTTTTATGGCTGAGTAATATTCCAGTGTGTGTGTGTGTGTGTGTGTGTGTGTGTGTGTGTGTGTGTGTGTAAATATATATATCTCACATCTTCTTTACCCATTTATCTGTTGATGGACACTTAGGTTGCTTCCCTATCTTGGCTATTATAAATAATGCCGCTATGAACATTGGGATGCATGTAACTTTTTGAATTAGTGTTTTCATTTTCTTCTGATATATACCCAGAAGTGGAATTGCTGAATCATATGGTAGTTTTATTTTTAGTCTTTTGGGGAAACTTCATACTGTTTTCCATAGTGATTCCACCAGTTTACATACCCACCAACATAATATGAGGGTTACCTTTTCTCTACATTCTCATCAACATTTGTTAATTGTGGTCTTTTTGATGATTGCCACTCTTGACAGGTGTGAGGTGATATCTCATTGTGGTTTTGATTTGCCTTTCTCTGATGATTAGCAGTGTTGAGCATCTTTTCGTGTGCCTGTTGGTCATTGTATGTCTTCTTTGGAAAACTGTCTATTCAGGTCTTCTGCCCATTTTTTAATTGGGTTTTTTTTTCTTTTTTTGGATAGTGAGTTGTAGGAGCTATTTACATATTTTGGCTATTAACCTCTTATCGTCATATCATTTGCAGATATTTTCTTTCATTCTGTAGATTGTCTTTTTTGCTTTGTCCATCATTTCCTTTGCTTTTAAAATTAATTAGGTCCCATTTGTGTTTTTTTCTTTTTAAATGGCACATGTTATCATTGATTTTTCACATTTTTGATGTTTTAACCCATAAATTTCATTATGCTTTTAGATGCATAAAATGCTTCATCTTGGTCCAGTGGGAGTCTCTTTACATTGCCTCCTGAATCCTTTTGGCATGGCTCCAAAGTTTCTGATAGCTTCTTTATTTTCTGGTATAATAAAGTGTTTTAAGCTCATCTTGTACATTTTCTGTCATAGATAGAATCTGTCATTTCTCCAATCTGTCTCCTCTAGTAGGAAAAGATATTCAGATAACAATTTTGTATGCTGGTGGTGTTTCTTGGTACCAAGTCTGTTATATTATTTTTAAGTCTTTTAAGTGTACAATGCTATATGTTATAAATATGTACTGATATTTCCATTTCCAGTGATAATATAGAGGTTTTATTTAAACTCTTTGATTTTATATGTATATATTTTTTAACATCTTTATTGGGGTATAATTGTTTACAATGGTGTGTTAGTTTCTGCTTTATAACAAAGTGAATCAGTTATACATATACGTACGTTCCCGTATCTCTTCCCTCTTGCGTCTCCCTCCCTCCCACCCTCCCGATCTGACCCCTCCACGCGGTAAGAAACCATCGAGCCAATATCCCTGTGCCATGCGGCTGCTTCCCACTAGCTATCTACCTTACATTTGTTAGTGTATGTATGTCCATGACTCTCTCTCGCCCTGTCACAGTTCACCCTTCTCCCTCCCCATATCCTCAGGTCCAATCTCCAGTACGTCTGTGTCATTATTCCTGTCTTACCCCTAGGTTCTTCATGACATTTTGTTTTTCTTAAATTCCATATATATGTGTTAGCATACGGTATTTGTCTTTTTCTTTCTGACTTACTTCATTCTGTATGACAGACTCTAGGTCTATCCACCTCATTACAAATAACTCAATTTTGTTTCTTTCTATGGCAGAGTAATATTCCATTGTATATATGTGCCACATCTTCTTTATCCATTCATCCGATGATGGACACTTATGTAGTTTCCATCTCCTAGCTATTGTAAATAGAGCTGCAATGAACATTTTGGTACATGACTCTTTGAATTATGGTTTTCTCAGGGTATATGCCCAGTAGTAGGATTGCTGGGTCATATGGTAATTCTATTTGTAGTTTTTAAGGAACCTCCATACTGTTCTCCATAGTGGCTGTACCAATTCACATTCCCACCAGCAGGGCAAGAGTGTTCCCTTTTCTCCACACCCTCTCCAGCATTTATTGTTTCTAGATTTTTTGATGATGGCCATTCTGACTGGTGTGAGATGATATCTCATTGTAGTTTTGATTTGCATTTCTCTAATGATTAATGATGTTGAGCATTCTTTCATGTGTTTGTTGGTAGTCTGTATATCTTCTTTGGAGAAATGTCTGTTTAGGTCTTCTGCCCATTTTTTGATTCAGTTGTTTGTTTTTTTGTTATTGAGCTGCATGAGCTGCTTGTAAATTTTGGAGATTAATCCTTTGTCAGTTGGTTCATTTGAAAATATTTTCTCCCATTCTGAGGGCTGTCTTTTGGTCTTGTTTATGGTTTCCTTGGCTGTGCAAAAGCTTTGAAGTTTCACTAGGTCCCATTTGTTTATTTTTGTTTTTATTTCCATTTCTCTAGGAGGTCGGTCAAAAAGGATCTTGCTGTGATTTATGTCACAGAGTGTTCTGCCTATGATTTCCTCTAAGAGTTTGATTGTTTCTGGCCTTACATTTAGGTCTTTAATCCATTTTGAGCTTATTTTTGTGTATGGTGTTAGGGAGTGATCTAATCTCATACTTTTAAATGTATCTGCCCAGTTTTCCCAGCACCACTTATTGAAGAGGCTGTCCTTTCTCCACTGTACATTCCTGACTCCTTTATCAAACACAAGGTGACCAATGTGCGTGGGTTTCTCTCTGGGCTTTCTATCCTGTTCCATTGATCTATCTTTCTGGTTTTGTGCCAGTACCATACTGTCTTGATTACTGTAGCTTTCTAGTATAGTCTGAAGTCAGGGAGCCTGATTCCTACAGCTCCGTTTTTCTTTCTCAAGATTGCTTTGGCTATTCGGGGTCCTTTGTGTTTCCATACAAATTGCAAAATTTTTTGTTCTAGTTCTGTGAAAAATGCCAGTGGTAGTTTGATAGGGATTGCATTGAATCTGTAGATTGCTTTGGGTAGTAGAGTCATTTTCACAATGTTGATTTTTCCAATCCAAGAATATGGTATATCTCTCCATCTATTTGTATCATCTTTAATTTGTTTCATCAGTGTCTTATAATTTTCTGCATACAGGTCTTTTGTCTCCTTAGGTAGGTTTATGCCTAGACATTTTATTCTTTTTGTTGCAGTGGTAAATGGGAGTGTTTTCTTGATTTCACTTTCAGATTGTTCATCATTAGTATATAGGAATGCCAGAGATTTCTGTGCATTAATTTTGTATCCTGGTACTTTACCAAATTCATTGATTAGCTCTAGTAGTTTTCTTGTAGGATCTTTAGGATTCTCTATGTATAGTATCATGTCATCTGCAAACAGTGACAGCTTTACTTTTTCTTGTCCGATTTGGATTCCTTTTATTTCCTTTTCTTCTCTGATTGCTGTGGCTAAAACTTCCAAAACTATGTTGAATAAGAGTGGTGAGAATGGGCAACCCTATCTAGTTCCTGATCTTAGAGGAAATGCTTTCACTCTCTCACCATTGAGAACGATGTTGGCTGTGGGTTTGTCATATATGGCCTTTATTATGTGGAGGTAAGTTCCCTCTATGCCTACTTTCCAGAGAGTTTTTATCAGAAATGGGCGTTGAATTTTGTCGAAAACTTTCTCTGCATCTATTGAGATGATCATATGGTTTTTGTCCTTCAATTTGTTAATATGGTTTATCACATTGATAGATTTGCGTATATTGAAGAATCCTTGCATTCCTGGAATAAACCCCACTTGATCATGGTGTATGATCCTTTTAATGTGCTGTTGGATTCTGTTTGCTAGTATTTTTTTGAGGATTTTTGCATCTATGTTCATCAGTGATATTGGCTTGTAGTTTTCTTTCTTTGTGACATCCTTGTCTGGTTTGGTATCAAGGTGATGGTGGCCTTGTAGAAGGAATTGGGGAGTGTTCCTCCCTCTGCTATACTTTGGAAGAGTTTGAGAAGGATAGGTGTTAGCTCTTCTCTAAATGTTTGATAGAATTCGCCTGTGAAGCCATCTTGTCCTGGGCTTTTGTTTGTTGGAAGACTTTTAATCACAGTTTCAATTTCAGTGCTTGTGATTGGTCTGTTCATATTTTCTATTTCTTCCTGATTCAGTCTTGGCAGGTTGTGCATTTCTAAGAATTTGTCCATTTCTTCCAGATTGTCCATTTTATTGGCATAGAGTTACTTGTAGTCATCTCTCATGATCTTTTGTATTTCTGCAGTGTCAGTTGTTACTTCTCCTTTTTCATTTCTAATTCTATTGATTTGAGTCTTCTCCCGTTTTTTCTTGATGAGTCTGGCTAGTGGTTTATCTATTTTGTTTATCTTCTCAAAGAACCAGCTTTTAGTTTTATTGATCTTTGCTATTGTTTCCTTCATTTCTTTTTCATTTATTTCTGATCTGATTTTTATGATTTCTTTCCTTCTGCTAACTTTGCGGGTTTTTTGTTCTTCTTTCTCTAATTGCTTGAGGTGCAAGGTTAGGTTGTTTATTCGAGATGTTTCCTGCTTCTTAAGGTGGGCTTGTATTGCTATAAACTTCTCCCTTAGAACTGCTTTTGCTGCATCCCATAGATTTTGAGTCATCGTGTCTCCATTGTCATTTGTTTCTAGGTATTTTTTGATTTCCTCTTTGATTTCTTCAGTGATCACTTCATTATTAAGTAGTGTATTGTTTAGCCTCTATGTGTTTGTATTTTTTACAGATCTTTTCCTGTAATTGATATCTAGTCTCATGGCATTGTGGTCGGAAAAGATACTTGATACAATTTCAATTTTCTTAAATTTACCAAGGCTTGATTTGTGACCCAAGATATGATCTATCCTGGAGAGTGTTCCATGAGCACTTGAGAAAAATGTGTATTCTGTTGTTTTGGATGGAGTGTCCTATAAATATCAATTAAGTCCATCTTGTTTAATATGTCATTTAAAGCTTGTGTTTCCTTATTTATTTTCATTTTGGATGATCTGTCCATGGGTGAAAGTGGGGTGTAAAAGTCCCCTACTATGAATGTGTTACTGTCGATCTCCCCTTTTATGGCTGTTAGTATTTGCCTTATGTATTGAGGTGCTCCAATGTTGGGTGCATAAATTTAAAATTGTTATATTTTCTTCTTGGATCTATCCCTTGCTCATTATATAGTGTCCTTCTTTGTCTCTTCTAATAGTCTTTAATTTAAAGTCTATTTTGTCTGATATGAGAATTGCTACTCCAGCTTTCTTTTGATTTCCATTTGCATGGAATATCTTTTTCCATCCCCTTACTTTCAGTCTGTATGTGTCTCTAGGTCTGAAGTGGGTCTCTTGTAGACAGCATGTATATGGGTCTTGTTTTTTTATCCATTCAGCCAATCTGTGTCTTTTGGTGGGAGCATTTAATCCATTTACATTTAAGGTAATTATCGATATGTATGTTCCTATTCCCATTTTCTAAATTGTTTTGGGTTCGTTATTATAGGTCTTTTCCTTCTCTTGTGTTTCTTGTCTAGAGAAGTTCCTTTAGCATTTGTTGTAAAGCTGGTTTGGTGGTGCTGAACTTCCTCAGCTTTTGCTTGTCTGTAAAGGTTTTAATTTCTCCATCAAATCTGAATGAGATTCTTGCTGGGTAGAGTAGTCATGGTTGCAGGTTTTTCTCCTTTATCACTTTCAGTATGTCCTGCCACTCCCTTCTGGCTTGCAGGGTTTCTGCTGAGAGATCAGCTGTTAACCTTATGGGGATTCCCTTGTGTGTTATTTGTTGTTTTTCCCTTGCTGCTTTTAATATGCTTTCTTTGTATTTAATTTTTGACAGTTTGATTAATATGTGTCTTGGCATGTTTCTCCTTGGATTTATCCTGTATGGGACTCTCTGTGCTTCCTGGACTTGATTAACTATTTCCTTTCCCATATTAGGGAAGTTTTCAACTATAGTCTCTTCAAATATTTTCTCAGTCCCTTTCTTTTTCTCTTCTTCTTCTGGAACCCCTATAATTCGAATGTTGGTGCGTTTAATGTTGTCCCAGAGGTCTCTGAGACTGTCCTCAGTTCTTTTGTTTCTTTTTTTTTTATTCTGCTGTGCAGTAGTTATTTCCACTGTTTTATCTTCCAGGTCACTTATCCGTTCTTCTGCCTCAGTTATTCTGCTATTGATCCCATCTAGAGTACTTTTAATTTCATTTATTGTGTTATTCATCATTGCTTGTTTCATCTTTATTTCTTCTAGGTCCTTGTTAACTGTTTCTTGCATTTTGTCCATTCTATTTTTAAGATTTTGGATCATCCTTACTATCATTATTCTGAATTCTTTTTCAGGTAGGCTGCCTATTTCCTCTTCATTTGTTAGGTCTGGTGTGTTTTTATCTTGCTCCTTTATCTGCTGTGTGTTTTTCTGTCTTCTCATTTTGCTTATCTTACTGTGTTTGGTGTCTCCTTTTTGCAGGCTGTAGGTTCGTAGTTCCCGCTGTTTTTGATGTCTCCAGTGGCTAAGGTTGGTTCAGCGTGTTGTTTAGGCTTCCTGGTGGAGGGGACTAGTGCCTGTGTTGTGGTGGATGAGGCTGGATCTTGTCTCTCTAGTGGGCAGGTTCACGTCGGGTGGTGTGTTTTGGGGTGTCTGTGGAGTTATGATGATTTTAGGCAAACTCTCTGCTAATGGGTGGGGCTGTGTTCCTGTTTTGCTAATTGTTTGGCATAGGGTGTCCAGCACTGTAGCTTGCTGGTCGTTGAGTGAAGCTGGATGCTGGTGTTGAGATGGAGATCTCTGGGAGATTTTCGCTATTTGATATTATGTGGAGCTGGGAGGTCTCTTGTGGACCAGTGTCCTGAAGTTGGCTCTCCTACCTCAGAGGCAGAGCCCTGACTTCTGGCTGGAGCACCAAGAGCCTTTCATCCACACGGCTCAGAATAAAGGGAGAAAAAGTAGAATTAGTGGAAGTATGAAGAAAGAAAGAAAGAAAGGAGGGAAGGAAGGAAGGAAGAAAGAAAGAAAGAAGATACAGTAAAATAAAATAAAGTATAATAAAGTTTTTGAATTAAAAAATAATTATTTAGAAAAAAAAGGGACGGATAGAACCTTAGGACAAATGTTGGAAGCAAAGCTATACAGACAAAATCTTACACAGAAGCATACACATACAGCCTCACAAAATGAGGTAAAGGGGAAAAAAATCTAAATCTTGCTCTCAGAGACCACCTCCTCAATTTGGGATGATTTGTTGTCTAAAGGAGGGAAGGAAGGAAGGAAGGAAGGAAGGAAGGAAGGAAAGAAAGAAAGAAGGTAAAGTATAATAAAGTTATTAAAATTATTAAGAAAAAAAATTTTTTAAAAACCATCGACGGATAGAACCCTAGTACAAATGGTGGAAGCAAAGCTATACAGAGAAGATCTCACACAGGAGCATACACATACACACTCACAAAAAGAGGAAAAGGGGAAAAAATCATACATCCTGCTCTCGAAGCCCACCTCCTCAATTTGGGATGATTCGTTGTCTATTCATGTATTCCACAGATGCAGGTACATCAAGTTGATTGTGGAGCTTTAATCTGCTGCTCCTGAGGCTGCTGGGAGAGATTTCCCTTTCTCTGTTCTCACAGCTCCCAGGGGCTCAGCTTTGGATTTGGCCCCGCCTGTGCGTGTAGGTCGCTGGAGGGCATCTGTTTTTTGCTCAGACAGGACGGGGTTAAAGGAGCCGCTGATTCAGGGGCTCTGGCGCACTCAGGCCGGGGGGAGGGAGGGGCACTGCGTGCGGGGCAGGCCTGCAGCGGCAGAGGCTGGCGTGACGTTGCACCAGCCTTAGGCCTGCCGTGCGTTCTCCTGGGGAATTTGTCCCTGGATCCCGGGAACCTGGCAGTGGCGGGCTGCACAGGCTCCCCGGAAGAGGGGTGTGGATAGTGACCTGTGCTCGCACACAGGCCCCTTGGTGGCGGCAGCAGCAGCCTTAGCGTCTCCTGCCCGTCCCTGGGGTCCGTGCTTTTAGCCGTGGCTCGTGCCCGTCTCTGGGGTCTGCGCTTTTAGCTGCAGCTCGTGCCTGTCTCTGGGGTTCGTGCTTTTAGCCACGGCTCGCGTCCGTCTCTGGAGTTCCTTTAAGCAGCGCTCTTAAACCCCTCTCCTCGCGCACCAGGAAACAAAGAGGGAAGAAGTCGTCTCTTGCCTCTTCGGCAGGTGCAGACTTTTCCCCGGACACCCTCCCGGCTAGCTGTGGTGCACTAACCCCTTCAGGGTATGTTCAAGCCGCCCACCCCAGTCCTCTCCCTGCGCTCCCACCGAAACCCGAGCCTCAGGTCACAGCCCCGCCCGCCCCGGTGGGTGAGCAGACAAGCCTCTCAGGCTGATGAGTGCCAGTCTGCACCGATCCTCTGTGCGGGAATCTCCCCGCTTTGCCCTCCGCACCCCGGTTGCTGTGCACTCCTCCGCGGCTTCGAAGCTCCCTGCTCCGCCTCCCACAGTCTCCGCCCATGAAGGGGCTTCCTAGTGTGTGGAAACTTTTCCTCCTTCCCAGCTCCCTCCCACTCGTGCAGGTGCCGTCCCTATTCTTTTGTCTCTGTTTTTTCTTTTGCCCTACCCAGGTACGTGGGGAGTTTCTTGCCTTTTGGGAGGTCTGAGGTCTTCTGCCAGCGTTCAGTAGGTGTTCTGTAGGAGTTGTTCCATGTGCAGATGTATTTCTGGTGTATCTGTGGGGAGGAAGGTGATCTCTGCATCTTATTCTTCTGCCATCTTCAAGGTCCCCCTGTATATTTCTTTTTCTACTATACTAAAAATCTTAGGTCCTAATGACAGTGATTATGTTAAAGTGATATTACTTTACTATATTATATCATATTAATTATGTATACAAAATACATTGTATAATAGTTTCAGAATAACAATATCAATATTATTACTCATAATTTTATTACACCAGTTTCAGAATTTCTTTTTACAGTTTTGCGCGGTTTTGTCCTTGGGGTACATCTCTCTAAAGATGTACAGATAAACTACTCTGTTTTAAATCACTTGAAAATGTTCCTCTCTGTTGGGCTGTGCCCACAAATTTATATCAAATTAAAAGTTTTTTTCTTCTGTTTTGGGGGAATTTAAATGTTTTTTTCATTATTTTATTTTGCTTTATAATTGTAGGGACAAGGTTTATTCAGAGAAGTCTAGCTTCTGTCCCTAACCCTTTTACTTTGTTCATTCTCCTTCTATCCTTCACTTTCAAATTTTCTCTTTATATGATTGATATGAGGATGAATTAATTCAATGCATAGAAAGTGAATAGTCTATATTTTAAATATTCAGTAAATGGCAGCTATCATTATGGGGAAGGCATATGACTCATTATTGTCTTTGAAGTTTCCAAATTTAAATACGCTCTACCATAGTCTTGAGTGGTAATTTTGGTCTTGATTGAACCCTGGTTTGTATATATAAGTAATCTAAAACTGCTTCTTCAGAAACATTAAGCTTCTGCTTCAGTGCAGAAGTGTTACGGCTTTCCTGTGGTGACATATAAAGTGGGCAGGAAAATTGCAAAACTGAAGGAAGTCCAAGATTCGATGTTAGAAAATGCTGCATTGGAATCTCAGATTTGTTATTTACTGGCTGTTTTATAGTATAAATTTCTTAGCCTCTCTGAGCCTTACTTTCCCACATATGTAATGGTGATGATTATATCCAGTTATTATTGCAAGAAGTAAATAAGCAGACCTATAGAAAGTACACAGTACCTGGAATATACTGGTGTTCAAGAAAAGTTTTTCTTTTTTCCCTTCTTTAACTTAATCTATATGAAAACCATCCCAGCTGTGATTGAGAGCAGATAGGTCTTTCTCTGATCAGCATTTACCAAATTTCTGTTCTGTTTGCTTCTTCCAGAGAACTCATTCCTATACCAACGTCCACCCATTTTCGTGCTTGTGTGCACCTCCAGATTCACCCACCACTGTTCTCCACCCTGCTCTTTGCCTCTGAACACTGACCTATATGGACTGTATCAAAGGGCTCCCATGTCCTCTAGCTTTCTGTTGAGGTCGTTCAATGGGAGTCCCAGCAGGAGATTGGTGAATTGATCAAAGAATTTGTTCCTCTAGCTCCCTTCCTGTAGGGGTGCTATTCCTTGACTGGTTCCTCTCTGGAAGTCCTGCACTGGTCCATGTTGGTTTCCCTAAATTCTGCCCACTTCTTTGTAAAGAGTCCTTTTATTCAACTCCAGTTACCCAGTTTGAGTGGTACCATCTCTTTCCTGCAGGGATCCTGATTGATACAATTTCCAATCAAGAAAATCATAATGAGATTGTTAGTCTGAGGAGCACATCTTGCCTCAATTCCTTCAGTTATTCTGAAGTCCTAAACTCACATAAATTTGAATTGAAAAGCAGAATACCTAGACTTCAGTAAATTATCTAAAACAGCAAGTCACTCAATGAATTTTGCTTTAACCTCTATGCCCTCAGCTTTTAACCAAGGGTCAATACAGGAAATGGTCATATGCTATCTCCATTCCTGCATCTTCAATAAATGTACTGTTGAAAACAGCATCCATTATTGTGGCCAATGTCTCTGACATGGTGATGTGAAAAGAGCACAAGATTTGGAGTTAAAAGATATAGGCTGGAACTCCCACTCTGTAATTTACTGGTTACCAAACCATATTTCTCTGAGCTTCAATCTATTCTTCTGTAAAATGAGACAAAAATACTTATAAACTTGTATTAGTGGGAAAAAAAGAGCTTTTTAAACTAAAGAGTACCATAAATATTCATGCATAGTATGAATGATTAAATTTCTTTAAAATTTAGCACAGGCAAAGGTTTTCTTAACTAAAGAACTATTTTGCTTTTTCCTGTTAAAAAGGACTATATGACTCATGATTTTTTTACATCAGCTTATAGAAATGCACAATTAACTGTAATATTTTATTATAATAAGTATATTTTACTAGTATTTTTATATTTACTTCTCTCTCCATGATTTTTATTTATTCTTATTTTGAGAATATTATGGTATACGTATATTTTAAGATACATCCAATTTGGGGGAAGAAGATAGGACCTAAACAAACAAGCCAATACAATTTTCAAAAAAAATTTGTCCATAACTGTATTGCCTCTGGGGTGAAGACTCTCATTCATCTTTCTGCAACATTCCTCTTTAATTCTGTACCCAAGCAGTGTTCATGGTGATGGTTCCAGCCTCCTGTGTTCATGATTCATTATTTGAAAATCAGCAAGATTGACATCTGCCTACCTATAAAAAGATGTAATATAAATATTATGTATAATACATATTATATATAGCAATCGATATCCTATAGTTTATTGGCACTAGGAGAAAGGGATGGAAGAAAAGAAGGAAGAAACGAGGTAAGAAAGGGAGGAGAAGGTAGATGTGAAGGAGGAAATTACCTTCTTCCTAGGAGTTATAATATCCATTTCAAACTTTTTTCAATTTTCGTTCCCAAGTAAGGGTCTAAAATTATTACCATCAGTACAGTATATTCACCTCGGCCCATCAATGTTCTTCTATTGGTTCCTGTCCACCATATGAGTCTGTTCATGAATATTCTGTTCTTATTCTACAGAGACAGGGGCTCAGTTCAGATACCTCCCAGACAATCACCACTATTTCCAGGAGACCACAACCTTTCTCCAAGCCAAATCAAATCCAGGACTTGTGAAACACCATTGCCTAATTTTCAAATCAACAGGACAGAAGCTAGAAAATAAGCTTTATCTCTTAGAATAAAGTGAAATTCTTGAACTACAGAACTACTACCTTATTTCAGGCAAAAGAAAGATTTTGGGTGAAGAACAGGTATAAATGTGTCTGTCATCAGAAAGAAAAATAGAACTGTCTGAGACAGCTGTAAGTCCAAGTGGAGTTGGTAGATTTTTAAACACACTCCCCAGGCCAAACAAAGAACTTATTTGTGTATGGTGAAGTATGATTTACCAAGGAAGGGGGCTCACTGTCCTATCTGAAACATCCTTTTGAAAGACACCTGCAGCACTATTATGCAACGTAAAGCACCAGGTCATTAAGGGCTCCGTCAATCAAGTTACTGATTCTTCCAGATACGGCTGGTGAATAAAGAAGGCACATCTCCGTTTCAGACTGAAAGTCACACTCCACCTGCTCCAAGCCCTGGGGTTTTGAAAAAAAGAGAAGTTAACCTAATCTACTTCCATACTAAAAGAAACATTTGGTTCTCAAAGCCAGACTTTAGGAGTTCTTTCATCCAAGCAGAAGCTGATTCTTCAGGTATGTCCGAAAACACTTCTGGATTTCTTTATCTCTTCATTGTAGGATGACTATTGGTAGAAAAATATGGTACCTACTACCATATTTAATTTTTATTTTGGGGTACAGTTGATTTACAATGCTGTATTAGTTTCAGGTGTACAGCAAAGCAATTCAGTTATACACATATATATCTCCATTCTTTTTCAGATTCTTTTCCCATATAGGTTATTACGGAATATTGAGTAGAGTTCCCTGTGCTATACAGTAAGTCCTTGTTCATGATCTATTTTATACATAGTAGCGTGTATATATTAATCCCAAACTCCTAATTTATCCCTCCCCACACGTTTCCCCTTGGTAACCATACATTTGTTTTCGAAGTCTGTGAGTCTGTTTCTGTTTTGTAAGTTCATTTGTATCATTTTTTTTAGATTCCACATATAAGTGATAATATGATATTTGTCTTTCTGTCTGACTTCATGTAGCATAATAATCTCTAGGCCCATCCACGTTGCTGCAAATGGCATTATTTCATTCTTTTTTGTGGCTGAAAAATATTCCATTGTAAATATGTGCCACATCTTCTTTATCCATTCCTCTGTCGATGGACATTTAGGTTGCTTCCATGTCTTGGCTATTGTAAATAGTGCTGCAATGAACATGAGTGCTGTGTGTATCTTTTAGAATTATGGTTTTCTCCAGATATATGCCCAGGAGTGGGATTACAGGATCATATGGTAGCTATATTTTTAGTTTTTTAAGGAACCTCCACACTGTTCTCCATAGTGGCTGCATCAATTTACGTTCCCACCAACAGTGTAGGAGGGTTCCCTTTTCTCCACCCTTTCTCCAGCATTTATTGTTTGTTGACTTTTTTTTTATAGAAATCAGTTTTATTTCTGTATATCAATAGTTAGAAAACATAATTCTTAAAGATACCATTATAATAGTGGAGATAAAGTCCTAAGGAGTAAATCTGACAGAAGCTATATAAAACTTTTATGGAAAAAAACCTTATTACAATCATTAAAGAATATTTAAGTAAATACAGAGATGTATCATATTAAAAGGAAGACAATATAAAAATGTAATTCTCTACTGATCTACTGATGGCCATGCTAACTGGTGTGAGGTGATGCCTCATTGTAGTTTTGATTTGCATTTCTCTAATAATTAGTGATGTTCAGTATCTTTTCATTTGCTTTTTGGCCATCTGCATGTCTTCCTTGGAGAAATGTCTGTTTAGGTCTTCTGCCCATTTTTTGATTGGGTTGTTTGTTTTGATATAGAGCTGCATGAGCTGTTTGTATATTTTGGAGATTAATCCCTTGTTGGTTGCTTCATTTGCAAATATTTTCTCCCATCCTGTGGGTTTTTTCATTTTATTTATGGTTTCCTTTGCTGTGCAGAAGCTTTTAAGTTTAGTTAGATTCCATTTGTTTATTTTTGTTTTTATTTTTATTACTCTAGGAGGTGGGTCCAAAAAGATCTTTCTGCTATTTATGTCAGAGAGTGTTCGGCCTGTGTTTTCCTCTAAGAGTTTTATAGTATTTGGCCTTACATTTAAGTCTTTAATCCATTTTGAGTTTATTTTTGTGTATGGCATTAGAGAATGTTCTGATTTCATTCTTTTACATGTAGCTGTCCAGTTTTCCCAGGACCACTTATTGAAGAAACTATCTTTTCTCCATTGTGTAGTCTTGCCTCCTTTGTCGTAGATTAAATTGATCAGAGGTGCATAGGTTATTTGTGGGCTTTCTATCTTGTTCCATTGATCTATATTTCTGTTTTTGTGCCAGTACCATACGTTACCGTAGCTTTGAAACATAGTCTGAAGTCAGGGAGTCTATTCCTCCAGCTCCATTTGTCTTTCTCAGGATTGCTTTGGTCCAGTACCATATTTAAAAATAAATAATAGAGCACTTACATTTCTGAAACTATAGCCAAATAATCAAACCCTAAAAATTTGATTGCTTGCTCATCCATTTATTTCCCCCCCCATTTATTATAAAAATTTTCAGTCAGGCAGCAAACTGAAAGAACCATACAATCAACATCTGTATACAAATCACCTAAATTCTATCATTAACCTTTACTAGACTTGCATTCATTACGTACCTAGCTATCCATCCCTCTCTACTACATATATCATCCTATCTATTTTTAAGGCATTTTAAAGCAAATTGCAGACCCTTATTATTTCCCTCTAAATACTTCACCATGCACATCATTAATAGAGCTCAATAGTTGTTTGATAGTTATTTTCTTTGGATGTAAAATTTACATACAATGAAATACACAAATCTTTACTTTTGTTGAGTTTTGATAATGCATACATCTGTTGTAACCCAAGCTCCTATCAAGATATAGAATATTACCATAACCCCAGATAGTTATCTTTTTCCCCCTTTCCAGTCAATCACTATCCCTACTACTCTGGAGATAAACTTTGTTCTGATATTTTTTTTCTGACAAAAATTAGATTTGCTTGTTCTAAACAGAATCATGCAGTATGTATCCTTTGTATAAGACTCTTTCACTTAGCATAGTGTTGTGGATTAGCCAAGTCATGCATGCACAAGCAGTAAGTCTTTCCACTTTATTGTTGAGTGGTATGCTATTGTGCGAATATCAATTTGCTTATCCATTCTCCTATGGATTGACACCTGGGCTCTCCAGACTGTGCTGTTATGTTTCTTTTAATTTATTTTGGGTAAATAACTAGGACTGGGATTGCTGGGTCTTAGCTGTAAGTCATTTTTTTGGTCATTGCTTTATGGTTGTCAATATTCATTGTTTTTCAAAGTCTACTTTAGAAAATTTGCAACTGTAAAAGTGCATTTAGTCCCTTTGATTCCTAAGCCTATAGTTTTCGTAAACATTACATCTACACACATTATACAACCTGCAAAACAATATGTTTTCCTTTAACTATTCATATATATTTTAAAGAGGAAAGAGAAAGAACTTTTATATTTACCCCCATAGTTATCATTCTCAATAATTTTCACTTCTTTTCGGGGAGCCAAGTATCATCTTGCATCATTTTCTATCAGCTGAAGAACTTCCTTTTGCACTCCTTGTAGTGCAAGTCTGAAGCTGATGAACTCACATTTTCTCTAAAAATATATTTACTTTTACTTTGAAGATTATTTTTTCTGGATACAGAATTCTATTTTTTCCAGATTTATTGAAGTATGATTGACAATTATATATGTTTAAAGTATATGTTTGCTATTCATATACATTGTGAAATTATTACCACAATCAAGCTAATTAACATATCCATCGTTGCACATAGTTCCCGTGTTTGTATATCTCTGTGTGGTGAGGATACTTGAGATCTACCTCTTTATAAAATTCAAGTTTACAACACATTATTATTAACGTTAGTCATCGTGTTATGCATTAGATCTCTAGAACTTATTCATCTAATAACTGAAAACTTGTGCCCTTTGATAAGTATCATCTCTCCTTTTCCCCCACCCCTAAGCCTTTGGTAACCATCATTCTTCTGTTACTGTGAGTTCAGCTTTTTTTTTTTTTTTTTTTCCCTTAGATTCCATATGTAAGTGAGATAGTACAACAAGTATCTTTCTGTGTCTGGCTTACTTTACTCAGCATAATGTCCTCCAGTATTATACAGAATATTTTCACTGTGCCCTAAAAATCATCTGAGCTCTGCTTATCCATCTCTCCCACCAAACCCTGGCAACTACTGATCTTTTTACTCTCCCCATAGTTTTACCTTTTTCAAAATATCATATAGTTGGAATCATACAGTATGTAGCCTTTTCAGATGGGCCTCTTTTGCTTAGTAATATGCATTTAGGTTCCTCCATGTCTTTCCATAGCTTGAGAGCTCATTCATTTCTTTTTAGCAAAGAATACTATTCCATTGCCTAGATAGATTATTTATCCCGTCACCCACTGAAGGACATTTTGGTTACTTCCAAGTTTTGGCCATTTGAATAAAACTGCTATAAATATTCATGTTCATGTTTTTTGTGGACGTAAGTCTTCAGTTCATCTGGGTTAATATTAAGGATCATGACTGCTGAATCATAAGGTTAAGCGTATGTTTAGGTTTGTAAGAAATTGCCAAACTAACTTTCTCCTAAGTTTCCATATTATTTTCCATGCTATTATTTTGCATTCCTATCAACAATGAGTGAGAGTTCTTGTTCTCCACATCCTTGCCAGCATCTGGTGTTGTCAGTGTTCTAGATTTTGGCTATTTTAATAGATGTGTAGTACTATCTCACTGTTGTTTTAATTTGCATTTCCCTGATGATGTATACAGTGGAGTATCTTTTCATGTTTATTTGCCATCTGTATATTTCTTTGGTGAATAAATATATACTTTTATGTCTAGTATTACATTAGAATTTCCTGTCGGTTCTTCATAATTAATAGTATCTCTCTTTCTCCACTGACATTTCCAATCTTTTCATTTGTTACAAGCATACTTTTCTTTACCTCATTTATTTTAGTCATAAAATCCTACTTTCAAGTTTTTGCAGCTGTTTTTGTTCACTCTCCAACAAAACAGAAATTTCATCTATTTAGTTTTGAAAGCAAATGCCTAAAGGCTTGTAGTATAAAAAGCAATGAATATATCCCTAAAATTATTTCTAGATATTTAATAGCTACTATATATGTGAATAATAAGGAAAGAAATTTAATGACTGGCTCCATATCCCACAGTTAGATCCTTCTGCTACAGCTGCTTCCAAACGTCTGAGAAGATTGTCCAAGATGGCAGAGTAAAAAGACCCTGAGCTCACCTCCTCTCATGAGCACATCAAAATCACAACGATCTGCAGAAGAGCCATCCGTGAAAAAGACTGGAGCCTACCAGAAAAGATCTTCTACAACTAAAGACATAAAGAAGGAACCACAATGAAATGTGTAGGAGGGGCAGACTTGCGCTATCATCAAATCCTATAACCCTGGGTTGGCGACCACAGACTGGAGAATAATTATATTGCAGAGGTACCTCCCATAAGAGTGAGAGTTATGAGCCCCAAATCAAGCTCCTCAGCCCAGGGGTCCTGGACTGGGAAGATGAGCCCCCAGAGCATGCGGTTTGAAGACAAGTGGGGCTTACTTTTTGACAGCCCTGTAGGACTGGGAGAAATAGAAACTTCACTAGGGTGAAGTGCACACAAAATCTCACATGCACTGGGACCCAGGGCAAAAGGCATAATTTGATAGGAACCTGGGCCAGACCTAACTGCTGATCTGTGGGGGAGATTGGCGGGGGGGGGGGGGGGGGCGCACAGCAGCTGTGGCTCACCCTGGGGACATAGACTCTGGTGTGGCAGTCATATTTGGGAGTGTTGTGTTGTGGACACTGTTGTTGGCATTGTGAGATCCTCCTTCTAGCTCATTAGCACCAAGAGCTGTTCCCACCCAAAAGCCTGTAGACACTAGTACTGGGGACACCTCAGGCCAAACAACTAACTGGGTGGGGACAGAGCCCATGTGTCAACAGACAGGCTGCCTCTAGACACAGCCTTGCCCACCAGATGACCAAGACTGAGCTCTACTCACCAGTGGGCAGGCACCAGCCCTGCTCTCCAGGAAGCCTGAACTAGCTTCTAGATCAGCCTCACCCACTACGAGGCAGACACCAGACACGAGAAAACTACAGTCCCTCAGAATGTAGACCCATCCCACCCACAGTAGGCCAGACCCTACCCTGGAACCAGCTGGGCCCTGCCTACTAGCAGGCCAACACAAGCTTTGGGACACCCTGGACTCCATACCCAACTGTGTCAGCAATCAATCAGCCCCCCGCCAACCCACCAGTGATCTGACACCAGCTCCGGGATCCCTGGGCCCTGCAGCCAGACTCTAGGACCTGGCTCTGCCTGTCAGTAGTCCAGCACTAACCACAGGACCTGCCTTCACCTGCCAGGGGGTGGGCAACAGCCCTGGGGTCTTCTGGACCCTGAGTCTGCCCACCAGTGAGCCACCATAGCCCTGGGGTCCCCTAGAGTTCTGCAGCCAGCCACCTCATGACTAGACCCCAGCCAGCAGCATCTCCACAAGGCAGTGCCTTGCAACCAACTGGGCCAGGGGCCGACCAAGCCTACCAGACTGACTGCTCACATAGTCATCCCAGAGCAGTCAGAACTATCAGAAAGAGAAATTAAGGAGACAATCCCATTTACCATTGCATCAAATAGAAGCTACTTAAGGAGGCAAAAGATGTGTACTCGGAAAACCATAAGACACTGATGAAAGAAACTGAAGACAACACGAACAGATGGAAAGATAGACTGTGTTCTTGGATTGGAAGCGTTAGTACTGTTAAAATCACCATTCTGCCTAAGGCAATCTAGAGATTCAATGCAATCTCTGTCAATATACCAGTGGCATTTTTCACAGAACTAGAACAAATAATTTTAAAAATTGTATGGAAACACAAAAGACCCTGAATAGCCAAAAGAATCTTGTGAAAGAACAGAGCTGGAGAAATCATGCACCCATCTTAAGACTATACTACAAAGCTACAGTAATCAAGACAGTATGGTACTGGCACAAAAACAGAAATATAGATCAATGGACCAGGATAGAAAGCCCAGAGATAAACCCATACACTTATGGTCAACCTATGACAAAGGAGGCAAGAATATGCAATGGAGAAAAGACAGTCTCTTCAATAAGTGCTGCTGGGCAAAGTGGACAGCTATATGTAAAAGAATGAAATTAAACCATTCTCTAACACCACAAAAAAACTCAAAATGGATTAAAGACCTAACTGTAAGACCAGATCCTATAAAACTCCTAGAGGAAAACACAGGCAGAACACCCTTTTGCATAAATCACAGCAATATTTTTTTTTATCCATCTCCTAATGTAAAGGAAATAAAACCAAAAATAAGCAAATGGGACCTAATTATATTTGAAAGCTTTTGCACAACAAAGGAAACCACTGAAAAAATAAAAAGACAACCAACTGAATGGGAGAAAACATTTGCAAACAACGTGACCAATAAGGGATTAATATCCAACATATGTAAACAGTTCATACAACATCAAAAAAACAAACAACTTGACTAAAAAATGGAAAGAAGAACTGAATAGAAATTTTTCCAAAGAGAACATGCAGATAGCCAACAGGCATATGAAAAGATACTGAACATCACTAATTATCAGGGAAATGCAAATCAAAACCACAAGACAGCACTCACACCTGTCAGAATGGGTATCATCAAAAAGAACACAAATAACAAATGTTGGCGAGAATGTGGAGAAAAGGGAACGCTCATACAGTGTTGGTGGGAAGTAAACTGGTGCAGCCACTCTGGAAAAGAGTATGGACGTTTCTCAAAACACTGAAAATAGAACTACCATATGACCCAGCAATTCCACTCCTGGGTATATACTGAAAAAAACAAAAACACTAATTTGAAAAAATACATGCATCCCAGTGTTCATAGCAGCATTATTTACAATTGCCAAGGTATGAAAGCAACCTAAGTGTCCAACAACAGATGAATATATAAGGAAGATGTAAAATACACACACACACACACACACACACACACACACACACTGGAATACTACTCAGCCACAAAAAATAATGAAAATTTTGCCATTTGCAGCAACATGGATGGACTTGGTGGGCATTATGCTAAGTTCAATAAGACAGAGAAAGATTGTATGATATCACTTATATGTGGAATTAAAAAAATACAACAAACTAGTGAATATAATGAAAAAGAAGCAGACTCACAGATGTAGAGAACAAACTAGTGGTTACCAGTGGGGAGAGGGAAGGGATATATATAGGGGTAGGGGGGGTAAAAAGTACAAACTATTAGGTATAAAAGAAACTATAAGGATATATTGTACAACATGTGTAATATAGAGCCAATATTTTATAATAACTATAAATGGAGTATAACCTTTAAAAACTGTGAATCACTACATTGTATACCTGCGACATATAATATTGTACAGCAACTATACTTCAATGAAGTTTGTAAACAAACAAAAAAGCCAAATATCTGAAAACTTGCTTCTAATGGGATACCAATAAATGTATTTTTCTGTGTTCACTAGTTTTGTGTGTCAACTTGGCTAGGATATAATACTCAGTTATTCAGTTAAACACTAATCTAGGTGATGCTGTAAAGATATTTTGTAGATATGGCTAACATCTACAATTAGGTGAATTTAACTGATGTAAATTATCTTCAATAATTTTGGTGGGACTCATTAATTGGCCGAAAGCATTAAGAGTAAAACTGAAGTTTCACTAAAGAAAAAGAAATCCTACCTGTGGACTGCAGGTTCATCCCCTGCTCAAGATTTTCTAGCCAGCCAGCCTACCCTAGAAATATATTAACATTAAATAGACATATGTATAAAGAACATATGGAAGGGAGCCCTTATCTTTGGCTGTAGGTGTTGAGGAAAGTGTCCAGGAAAGGTTACATTGAGATTTAAAGGGATTTGACGGTTGTAGAGATGCTCTTCGGCAGAAGATGGTAGAAAGGCAATTTGCAACTAAGTACGTACGTGTGCAAGACAGAAGAAAGAGTGTGGATAAAACCTCTTTGTTCAGGGAAAAGTCACTACACTGTGGCTGAAACATAGAGCAAGATGAAAAGTGGCAAGAAATGGGACTGAAGTGATAGATTAAAACTTGGTAATAAACTACCCTGAAGGTCCTGCTGAGGATTTTGAATTTTGTTCCCATGGTTATTAGGAAACCCTAGAAGACTTTGGAATAGGGTGATGATACGACCAGATCTGTGATAATGGGTAATGGTTTGGCAGGGACAGAACAAAAGGTGGGGATATCTGTCATGCTGTTTTTGTTCTCACTTTCCCTCTAGATTCAGTTTCAAGCCCTTTTGACCAGTTTGGTCTCTCACCAAAGTCCAATTTCTCCATGTTTAGAAATGCAGGGCAGTAGGTTGAGCCCAGAGCAACCAGCAAGACTGGAGGAATGCTGTTCCGGTTAAGCTTAAATAGTAAGCAGAGGTGGTTTGAGCCAGGTAGGTCCCAGTGGTAGGTCTGGGCATGGAAATTCCAGCATTTGGACAGGTCAGGGCATCAGAGATAATGATGTTTGAGAGCAAGTCATACAAAAGTAACCTCTGATCCTAGAGCAAAGGCTGTTCACTCTTTGCCCTCTGCCCTCTGTTATGCTCCCAGATCTGCATGGTAAGGACAAGGTTCTGGGGAATGTGTCTGCAGTCAGAATTTCTAAATTGCACTTTGCCTTTTATTAAGAAAGGTATAGAGTTATCAGGTCTTCTGGGTGGTTCTTACAGTATTCATACTTACACAGAGCATCCTAGATGACGCCAAGGCTGTGGAAATTATACCTGAGAAGACAGACACAGAGCAGAGCATGTACCCTTTTGTGTGTTATCAACAATTATTGCACAGCCCAAATGACAGTGTGAAGTGGTAAAACAAGAACACTTTGGATGTGGGACAGCATGGGAGGAAATTAAATGGAATTACACAGGAAGTGTCCAGATTTCAGTTGTTGCCAATGAGGGGAATGAAGAAGGTGTCAGTTTTTCATTCTGAGTGCCAATGAGGAATTATTCTTCCTACTGAAAGCATCAAAACCCCTCAAAGAGAGACACAAGGTAAACCTGCTAAAGAGTGAAGAGGAGACATCTGAATACATACATCGCAGGTAACATGCATACATAGAAATCAACTGATAAAGTCTATACCCAAAGTGAGCACTGAACAAGGGCTTAAGCAAAGATCGATAAAGAGATGATTGAATTCGTGGTTGAATGGCAAGGGAGAAGAACAGGAAGGGACACATGGAAGAAAAGGAGAAGAAAGCTGACCATACCAGGGGAAGAGAACTCAGTGCCCACAGATAAAGCCTCTGTCTCTGTGTCAGTGGGAGGCTTCATCTGGCCCATAGCCCAGTCTCTGACCTTGAAGGGTGGTTCCTGCATCAGTCACTAGAGCAGACTGCCAAAATGCCAGCATTGCCGGATCTCAAAGACTACTCCTTTATGCCAATGTTCTCTGTACATCTTTGTAGCCAGCACATTCTATCAGCTTCCCTTCAGTGCTTACTGTCAAAAATATAAAGCCCCATAGTTATCTCTGCTTCCTCATATTTGCATCCCCTTCCTGCTCTGATTTTCTCCTGGTTTCAGTCTTACTGCTCCTGTCTTTCAAACGTTCCCAGTAAGACCTCTGGAATCCTCCATTATAAACAAATTCTCCCATATTCAGCTTATAATCTATTAATCCTTCCACCTTCCCCGCTGAAAATACGGTTTTCCTTGTTAGCCCTCGGAAATGAGAGCTGCTCATTCTTCCACATTTCACCTTGTTTGGTGTCAGGAGGTAGGTTTGATGTCTTCTTTGCTTCTCAATGCTACTTCCAGATTTTTGTTCACCTATTGTAAAAACTCCTATCCCTACAACCTCTGTCCTCACCCATCACTGTCTTCTTTTGGCTTCATGGGCCCTCCCCTTCATTCATTGTGGATTCTGGACCCACATAAATTTCTATGTCATGAGAGTGTCTTTAATTTCCATGTGGATGAGCCATCAAGCATCTCATACCATTAGCCCTGTGGCCTTCAACTCCACTCCATCTCACTTCAACCTAGTCATTCACTTTTGTGACCATTCCTCAGACCTTGCCATCACGTGGAATGCGCCTCCTCGTGAAATATAAAGAAATATAAAGCTTCAATTTCTCACATAAATCATCTTCCAGGTCCCTCAATATCTTATTCTGATCTCAAATGTCCTTCAACCTATTTGGTACCTTAAATCATTCATATCTTCCTATTGTATCAATTGTGTTCTAATCTCTCATCTTTTTCTACCCAACCCAGGTCCCATAATGGACCATCAACTACTTTCTCAGTTCTTTTCTATTTAGTATTTTTAAATTTAGTATTTTTTCATTTTTTTCTCCACTTCTATACTTTAATTGTTTAGTGCTTCTAGAAAAAGCAGGCAACGATGCAGACTGAGAACTCTACAAATTCATGCTCTCCAAATTGACCAAGAGTGGTTCATCAGTCTCATCAGCTCTTGGTCATCTCGCCTTTCTGTTTCTCACTGATGCTCTTTTAAACCTCCACTCATCTCAAGTGCCCCACCCAACACCCACCTTCTTCATTCTTAGCAATGGTCTTGTGCCTTTCAAGAGTTCTAGAAAACAGAGTCTTCTCAATCCCTCTACCTACCTTATCTACACTCACACCAACTGCTCTCCTGCCATGTAAAAGATTGAGTTGTCCTTCCTCTTGATCACAGCCAACCACTCATCTGAGTCCTGAGTACATCCTCCTCTAGTTCAACTTGCACTTGACTTTTTCAGTAGTCCCACTTCCCTCCTGAATTACTTTCATTCCTTCTCCCCAGCCAATAAACATTTTCAAGTTTTTCCCATCCAAAAAAAGTGAGATTACCTCTTCAATCTTACAGATCCTTTTAATGACTGTCCAATCTGGCTCCTCCTCTTCTAAATCCAAACCGCTGAAACGCCTCAAAAAAAAAAAAAAAAAAAAAGACCCAACTTCTACTTCCTCACTTTCCACTCACTCTTCAAGACACTGCCACGATGCTACTAAAACTAGCAAGAGCTAGTTATCAATATCTTTCAATTGTTAAATACCTTGTATATTTCTCAATAATTCCAGAATATGTGTGTGTGTATCTCCTATCCACACCTCTTCACAAAACTCCAAATTAATATTCAGTACTGGAAAAGTCCTTCAGCATGTCCCACAAGCACCTCAATGTCAACAGGTGCAAAAGTGAACTTACCAGTTCTCTGTTTGAGCCACATCCTCCTTCAGCTTTGCCCATCACAGATGCCGGCACTGCCATTCACAGTCACTGAAGACTAAAACCTAGGGGGCGCTTTGACTAACCCACAATCAAGACGCCAATTTGCCATCCTCAATATTTCCATGATATGCTCTCTTTTCTACCTCAAATAGCTATTCAAATTTGTATCCTCATTGTCTTTCATCTATACAACTTCAACAACCCATCTTTGGTTTCTTTGTCTCCAATCTTGCCTGCTACAGTCCATACTGCAGAGTAACCTTGCTGAGAATGCAGATGGGATAATGCCATTTCCGTGATTAAACCCTTCAGTGGTTCCTACAGGTATCCTCCCTGATCTAGCCCTCGAAGAGAATTTTCCCCCATTTCCAGCTTACTACTTTTGATTCAACACCACCAAATTGCTTATAGCTCCCCCTACACAGTGTTATATTTCTAACTTTGATTCTTTAATTGTACTGAGCTCTCTGCTGAAATGCTCTTCCCCAGAACTCGTCTTTGCCTAACTTACTTTCAAACTTTTAATTCCAAATTCTATATTACTTCCCTCAGAATGAATTTCCAAAATGATTTATCTGTTGTGTTTTCATATATCCTACACATACCTCCACTAAAATGGCCATGGTCAAGACAACTCTATTTTGCCAAATCCAGCAATCAATTACTCATTATCATGTTCATTAAACTCTGCAGCCTTTGAAAGAAAATGACCATTTTTCCTTTTTTTTTTTTTTTTTTTTGCGGTACACGGGCCTCTCACTGTTGTGGCCTCTCCCGCTGCGGAGCACAGGCTCCGGACGCGCAGGCTCAGCGGCCATGGCTCACGGGCCCAGCCGCTCCACGGCATGTGGGATCTTCCCGGACCGGGGCACGAACCCGTGTCCCCTGCATCGGCAGGCAGACTCTCAACCACTGCGCCACCAGGAAAGCCCCCATTTTTCCTTTTTTTGAGATACATTCTTCTCTTGGCTTTTGCAACATCAGTGTTTTGTTTTTCCCTTGACTTATGCTGCTCAGTTTCTTTTGTAAGTCGCTCCTTACGGCCTCCAGTATGCATGCTGGAATGCCTCAGAGCTCAATCTTCAGCCCTCTTCTCTTCTATATCTAAAGCTATTTTTGAGCAATATCATTCACAACATTTAGATACCAAGTACATTTACTGCCTCTTACATCTACATCTCCTGTGTCGACCTCTCCCCTGAGCTTCACACCTGGATATTGCCATCTCAAACTTAACAAGTTCCTAAAAGCACTCTTGATTCATAACCTCCTTCTCCAGTCTTGCCTGTCTAGGTTAATGGCTCAGCCCCAAACCTAGCGGCTGTCATTGGACACTCCACTTCTCTTACTCTTCTCTCCAAATTTATCTTAAATCTGACCACTACGCATTATCTCCACTGCTACATACCAGTCCTGGTCGCCATCTTCTCTTATCTGCAATGGCCTCCTACCTGTCTCCTTGTTTCCGTCTTGGCCCCTGCTGTCCATTCTCTGCCTTGCATAAAGTTAAATTAAATCATACATTAGGTTGTATAAAACCCTTGCATAGGGCTTCCCTGGTGGCGCAGTGGTTGAGAGTCCGCCTGCTGATGCAGGGGACACGGGTTCGTGCCCCGGTCCAGGAAGATCCCACATGCCGTGGAGCGGCTGCGCCCATAAGCCATGGCCGCTGAGCCTGCTGCTCCGCAACGGGAGAGGCCACAACAGTGAGAGGCCCGTGTACCGCAAAAAAAAAAAAAAAAAATCCTTGCATAAAACCCTCCAATAGCTTCTAATTGTACTTGGAATAAAAACTCCTTAATCATGACCTGTACAGCCCCAGTGGTCTGGACCCTTCCTCTGTCCTTGACCTCATTTCCCTGCACTAGTTTCCACATTTGCTAAGCTCTAACCACACTAGCCTTCTCTCTGTTCCTTTCCCCCTCTTCCCATACCTTCCTACCTCAACTGCCTTCGCATTTGTGTTCCTTCTTTCTGGCATAATTTTCCTTCTCATCATTGTATCCCTGTCCTAACTACTCTTTCTAAAATACCTCAACCCTCTACTCCATTCAGCCTCTATTCAACTATCATTTTTGTCTATATAACACCATTCTCTGAAATAATCATATTTCTAATCACATTTGTATGTTTCCCTATTTAATTTTCGTTAAGATCTATGTGAGCAAGGACCTTATCTGTCTTGTCACTGCTGTATCCGCAGGGCCTAATGCCTGGAATATTGTAGGTATAAGTGCTTTCCCCTCTGACCTTTCCCACGATAGATCCTGAGTTTCTTGAAGCCACCCTAGTGACTTTAGCACAATGCCTGGCACACAAGGGTTGCTAAAATGTTAAGTAAATGAATGAGTGAATGAATACACAAACACGAGTAAACTTACGCTAGCTACACTTGCTTCATATTTTCACTTGTTACTTGGAGAAAGAAAATTGGGAGTTGACACCAGAACTCACTATGTTACTTACGGTATATCTTATATATAAGTATGCCCAAGTCAACTGTGAATTAGCCATATAGTTCTCAATCCAGGATGAGGATTTAATCACATTGAATCCCTTTGTTGTCTGTTGTAAAACTCTGAATTAGAAAATGTTTGCAGACAGAGGGATAGAGACACATCTGGTTTGGGAGGTTTACGCCTTGCCTTGGCTACTCTGGGCCCCAGAGGCGGCTAACCACATAAACATCTTCCTCATAGAAGGCTGAGTGAAATCCATGCCTGCCACAGTGCAATGTCTTATCATTTCACTGAAGTTATCCATTTGTGAGTCCAGTGAACTGGTTACATTCTTTTGTTACTCGTTTTCCCCTGGTTGATGCTTTTTAATCTAAAGGGCAACCATGAAGAACCACTGTGGTGGTTCCACACCCATCGGAGAGATTATCCAAGGAGACATAACTTGGAGAAAAAGAAATAATTTGGCACCTAGGTCCATCCCTTGGATAGGGAAAAAGCAGCGGAAACATATGGAAAAATTGCCAAGAAAACCCCATTTTCCATAATCAACAAGTTGACCAAGAGTTTGCCTTGGGTTTACTAGAGCACTCTAATGTCACGACAAGAATTTGCTTCCTAATTAATCTGAATGGGAGGAAGACAGTCCTTTTTCACAGCCCTTGGTGAGTCTTTCATCCACACCATGCCTGCTTATGGACTTGAGAGAAGATTTCATCATTTTGTGGATTTTGCCCAGTTGGAAGGAGGCAGGGTCATGTGGGGGAAAGCCTTGATGTGTGGGTGTCATCTCTGTCCCCATTAAAGGTAACTCTATTCTTCCAGTTCCAAAAGCCTTGGAGTCATCCTTGGTTCCTCTCTTTTTCTGATACTCCTTATCCCATCCATTTGGAAATGCTATCAGCTCTACCTGTCAAATATGTCACAAATCCAACCATTTTTTCTCTCTTAGCTGCCACTTAAGTCTAAGCAACCATCCTGTCTTACCTGGATTATTGCAAAAGGCTTGTACACAGTCTCCATGCTCTTAGCAGACACAGTGATCTTTTTCAAGCACAAGTCAGATCATGTCACTCTTCTTAAAACCCTCCAGTGGCTTCTATCCCACTCAGAATAAAAGCCAACATCTTTACAATGGTCAACATGGCCCTATATGTTCAGGCCCCTATAATCTCTTTGATCTCATCTCCTCCTTGTCTCTTGCTCATTCACTCCACTCCAGACACTCTGCCCCTTGTTGTTCTTCAAACACACCAGCATACTCCTACCTCAGGGCCTTTGCACTTACTATTTATTTCTTCCAGAAATACTCTTCCCCAGAGGTCAGCAAGGCTCACTCCCTCATCTCTGTTATGTCTTTACTCAAAGACTCTGCCTTGGTGAGACCCTTCCTATTGGATGGGGACAAATGCCCATTATCCTACAAACACTCCCCTTTCTATGCTTTTTTTTTTTTTTCATAGAACTTCTCTCCATCTGGCATATATATTCTATTTATTGTTTATAACTCCCAAGAGAATGTTATTTTCCACAAAGGCATGGGTTATGTGTGTTTTGTTTGATTCTGTCCGCTCAACACCCAGAACACTTGAAACAGACGAGGCACCCAATAGCCCCTTAATGAATAAATGAACCCTCTGAGGATTGAATGGAAGAATGTATGTAGCATACATGGCAAATGGTAAGTGTTCAAAAAATATTAATTTCTATCCTCATCCCCTCTCATACTGACTACAGTATCTGCCACAGTGATTGTTTACAATGGCATATCACTATGGAAACATATAAAAATTCCCAAGGGAATTTGTCTTAATCATAGATGAGTGATTTACATGGCATTATTTATAGAATCAAAGGCCGTCCAGATATATTCTTTGGTCAAAATAATAAGACATTTGACCAATTTATATGTAATCCAGCCTGCATGAGTGCTAGCAGTGACAAATAATAAATAAAAAGTTCAAATATCTAGACTTTACTGAGAATGAGAGGAAAAAACTTATGGGTAATTTTCATATTACACGGTAAGAAGGAAAATACGTGGGTTCAACCCCCAGCCTACCTCTCTGATTGGCTGTGTTCCTTGGGCAGGAAATTTTCGATTCTCAGAGCCTCAGCTTTTTCATTTAGAGGATGGGAGTATCATATTCCCCTTCTTGGGGTGTTTCAGGGATTACAGAAATAACACATGTGAAAGGATGTATCCCAGAGTTTACTGATGGAATACAACAGAAGT
This sequence comes from Stenella coeruleoalba, assembly GCF_951394435.1. Classification (NCBI taxonomy): domain Eukaryota; kingdom Metazoa; phylum Chordata; class Mammalia; order Artiodactyla; family Delphinidae; genus Stenella; species Stenella coeruleoalba. The sequence continues at coordinate 96,389,487 of NC_137153.1, read as the reverse complement.
TAATTTTCACTAACCAAAAGTCTTGTCCTGATCCTATCTTTTCTTCATCTATAGACAACAACTGAAGGGAAGTATGGTCACCTGGAAGAGGGCTTGCCCTGTGTGTGCATGTTACACCCTCCCTCAACAGTAGAAACAGCTGAGCGCTTACTCTTGACCAGATGCTGATTCTCTCTTCTGATATCTTTAACAAGTGTAGGAGGTATATATAGTTACCACTGTCTAGATGCAGAAACCAAGGGCCAGAGTGATTAAGTCCCTCAACCAATATCACACACAGACAGTAACTGGCTGAGCCTAGGCTCCCTATACTGTGCCCTGAGCTGTGTCCACTACACTACAGAGTGGTCAGTGTAGGAGCCAGAACCATCCAGAAGCCTCACAAGGCTGCTCTGCTTGTGGTTTGGTTTATTTCCCAGAGTATAAGCACCTCCAAGTAGCATCTCTGAATGATTCCGCTCCGTACTCACAGCACCTCGCACCGGGTATGGCATGTGGTAAATGCTTGAGAATTGTTTGCAGATTGACGGAATGAACATGACCTGAATTATTCATCAGAAGACAAGGATTATTGAACGCCTACATTGGGCTCAGGACAGGCCTCTTCAGGTTACACTAGAGCAGCCTGGGAATCTGGACACCCAGCTAACCTGAAAAGCCTTCATGACATGGTCTGGGGGTCCAACTAACATCAACCTGACACCTCCCCTCGGCCAACTCAGCACTTACTGCCCAGGGCCAGGCCCTCAACCTGAGAACATTGCACAGGTGATCCCATCCCTGGTAAATCCAATAGACCATTTAAAGGTACAAAAAGCTATTTCAGCTCAGGTTCTAGACACATGGCTTTTACATGATACCAGCTATTATGAACAACCATCATCATAAAATTGAGCTTCCATAGAGCAAATTATAGTTTTCAAAGTGCTTTCACATCCATCGCTTCTAATTCTCGCAATAACTGTTCAAGGTAGTTCTGATTCACCCCCTTGCACATCTGAGTGGACTGAGTCTCAGAGAGACAAAGTATCTTGCCAAAGAAGACACAGATGAAAATAGTAACTTTGCTTATTCAGAGCCTGCTCTGGGCCATACGCTCTGAGAAGCACATCACTTAGATTATCCCTTTTAATCTTCGCAGTGGCCTTATGACGTAGGTAACAGCATGTTTAACATATTTCCTAGGAGAAAAATGAAGCTTAAATTTCTCAAGTTTGCACAATTGCTAAGAGATGAGGCCAAGATGAACACTCAGACAAGAGCCTGCCCTTTTGCCCACTTTGCTCTGCTGCCCAGTACGGTGCAGTAGTAGCCTAAGAAAAGAAAGATTCCAACTCTCACGTCCTGACTCTACAAGCAGGAGAAGTCTGGAAATCTGTGGATTTATCTTAGGTACTGCACTCCTTGATTTTTCTCCTCTTACTTGAATCTTGCATTTGAAACTTTCTTTGGTAACTCTGGGTGGAATTGCTCTAAGTGATTTTTCTTAAAAATAAATGGCTAACTTCACACTCCTCTAATACATCTTATGATGACAAACTCACCTTCCTAAATACAGTTTTCACTATGTCACTTTCTAGTTCAAGACAATGAACGGCTCTGTATTCCTTCCTATGTGAAATCCAAGATCCTTACCTGGCTTTACCTAACCGTCTCAATGTATCATCCACCTGTTCCCATCACACCCCCTCTTCATTAGCAAGCTCCTCCTTCCCCTAAGAAGTCTTCTCTTCCTGCCTCTTCCTGCCTCAAACCAGTGACTCGCAGGGACCATCAGCATTAAAAAAAAAAAACAAAAGTTTTGGCAAACCACACACTTATTTTTTCAAAGTATGAAACTGGAAGAAACAGTGGCTTTATGGTCTCACGATCATTTCACAAAATAAAGAAAAAATAAAAGAAAAACACTAAAGGACAAGTAATAGGATCAAAATAAAGAACTGCCAAAAGGAAAGAGAGAAGGAGCTTCAAGATGGCAGAAGAGTAAGACATGGAGATCACCTTCCTCCCCACAAATACATCAGAAATACACCTACACGTGGAACAACTCCTACAGAACACCTACTGAACGCTGGCAGAAGACCTCAGACCTCCCAAAAGGTAAGAAACGCCCCAGTACCTGAGTAGGGCAAAAGAAAAAAGAATAAACAGAGACAAAAGAATAGGGACGGGACCTGCACCAGTGGGAGGGAGCTGGGAAGGAGGAAAGATTTCCACACACTTAGGAGCCCCTTCGCAGGCGGAGACTGCGGGTGGCGGAGGGGGGAAGCTTCGGAGCCGCGGAGGAGAGCGCAGCAACAGGGGTGCCGAGGGCAAAGCGGGGAGATTCCCGCACAGAGGATTGGGGCCGACCGGCACTCACCAGTCCGAGAGGCTTGTCTGCTCACCCGCTGGGGTGGGCGGGGCTGGGAGCTGAGGCTCGGGCTTCGATCGCAGGGAGAGGACTGGGGTTGGCAGCGTGAACACAGCCTGAAGGGGGCTAGTGCGCCACGGCCAGCCGAGAGGGAGTCCGGGGAAAAAGTTTGGAGCTGCCGAAGAGGCAAGAGACTTTTTCTTGCCCCTTCGTTTCCTGGTGCGCGAGGAGAGGGGATTCAGAGCGCCGCTTAAAGGAGCTCCAGAGACTGGCGCGAGCCGCGGCTAAAAGCGCGGACCCCAGAGACGGGCAGGAGACGCTAAGGCTGCTGCTGCCGCCACCAAGAAGCCCGTGTGCAGCACAGGTCACTACCCACACCTCCCCTCCCGGAAGCCTGTGCAGCCCGCCACGGCCAGGGTCCCGTGATCCAGGAACAACTTCCCCGGGAGAACACACGGCGCGCCTAAGACTGCTGCAACGTCCTGCTGGCCTCTGCCGCCGCAGGCTCGCCCCGCATCGGTACCCCTCCCTCCCCACGACCTGAGAGAGCCAGAGCCCCCGAATCAGCTGCTCCTTTAACCCTGTCCTGTTTGAGCGAAGAATAGATGCCCTCAGGCAACCTACACGTAGAGGCGGTTACAAATCCAAAGCTGAACCCCGGGAGCTGTGCGAACAAAGAAGAGAAAGGGAAATCTCTCCCAGCAGCCTCAGGAGCAGCGGATTAAAGCTCCACAGTCAACTGGATGTACCTGCATCTGTGGAATACCTGAATAGACAACAAATCATCCCACATTGAGGAGGTGAACTTTGGGAGCAATGATATATATATATAATTTTTTTCCCTTTTTCTCTTTTTGTGAGTGTGTATGTGTATGCTTCTGTGTGTGATTTTGTCTGTATAGCTTTGCTTTTACCATTTGTCCTAGGGTTCTGTCTGTCCGTTTTTTTGTTTCTTTTTTTTAGTATAGTTTTTAGCACTTGTTATCATTGGTGGATTTTTGTTTTTTTAGTTTGGTTGCTCTCTACTTTCCTTTTTTTTATTACTTAAAATTCTTTTTAAAAATTATTTTTTATTTTAATAACTTTATTTTATTTTACTTTATTTTATCTTCTTTCCTTCTTTCTTTTTTTTCTCCCTTTTATTCTGAGCCGTGTGGATGACAGGCTCTTGGTGGTCCAGCCAGGCATCAAGGCTGTGCCTCTGAGGTGGGAGAGTCAAGTTCAGGACACTGGTCCACAAGAGACCTCCCAGCTCCACGTCATATCAAATGATGAAAATCTCCCAGAGATCTCCATCTCAACGCCAAGACACAGCTCCACTCAACGACCAGTAAGCTACAGTGCTGGACACCCTATGCCAAACAACTAGCATGACAGGAACACAACACCATCCATTAGCAGAGAGGCTGCCAAAAATCATAATAAGGCCACAAACACCCTAAAACACACCACCAGACATGGACCTCCCCACGAGAAAGACAAGATCCAGCCTCATCCACCAGAACACAGGCACTAGTCCCCTCCACCAGGAAGCCTACACAACCCACTGAACAAACCTTAGCCACTGGGGACAGACACCAAAAACAATGGGAACTACAAACCTGCAGCCTGCGAAAAGGAGACCCCAAACACAGCAAGTTAAGCAAAATGAGAAGACAGAAAAACACACAGCAGATGAAGGAGCAAGGTAAAAACCCACCAGATGTAACAAATGAAGAGGAAATAGGCAGTCTCCCTGAAAAAGAATTCAGAATAATGATAGTAAAGATGATCCAAAATCTTGGAAATGGAATGGAGAAAATACAAGACACGTTTAACAGGGGCCTAGAAGAACTAAAGAGCAAACAAACAGTGATGAACAACACAATAAATGAAATTAAAAATTCTCTAGAAGGGATCAGCAGCAGAATAACTGAGGCAGAAAAACGGATAAGTGACCTGGAAGATAAAATAGTGGAAATAACTACTGCAGAGCAAAATTTAAAAAAAAGAATGAAAAGAATTGAGGACAGTGTCACAGACCTCTGGGACAACATTAAACACCCCAATATTCGAATTATAGGGGTCCCAGAAAAGGAAGAGTAAAAGAAAGGGACTGAGAAAATATTTGAAGAGATTATAGTTGAAAACTTCCCTATTATGGGAAAGGAAATAGTTAATCAAGTCCAGGAAGCACAGAGAGTCCCATACAGAAAAATCCAAGGAGAAACATGCCAAGACACATATCGATCAAACTATCAAAAATTAAATACAAAGAAAACATATTAAAAGCAGCAAGGGAAAAACAACAAATAACACACAAGGGAATCCCTATAAGGTTAACAGCTGATCTTTCAGCAGAAATTCTGCAAGCCAGAGGGAGTGGCAAGACATATTTAAAGTGATGAAGGGGAAAATCTTACAACCAAGCTCACTCTACTCAGCAAGGATCTCATTCAGATTTTATGGAGAAATTAAAACCTTTACAGACAAGCAAAAGCCAAGAGAATTCAGCACCACCAAACCAGCTTTACAACAAATGCTAAAGGAACTTCTCTAGGCAGGAAACACAAGGGAAGGAAAAGACCTACAATAATAAGCTCAAAACAATTAAGAAAATAGTAATAGGAACATACATATCGATAATTACGTTAAACGTAAATGGATTAAATGCTCCAACCAAAAGACATAGACTGGCTTAATGGATACAAAAACAAGACCTGTATATATGATGTCTACTGGAGACCCACTTCAGACCTAGGGACACATACAAACTGAAAGTGAGGGGATGGAAAAAGATATTCCATGCAAATGGAAATCAAAAGAAAGCTGGAGTAGCAATTCTCATATCAGACAAAATAGCCTTTAAAACAAAGACTATTACAAGAGACAAAGAAAGACACTACATAATGATCAAGGGATCAATCCAAGAAGAAGATATAACAATTGTAAATATTTATGCACCCAACATAGGAGCCGCTCAATACATAAGGCAAATAGTAACAGCCATAAAAGAGGAAATTGACAGTAACACAATCATAGTAGGGGACTTTAACACCCCACTTTCACCCATGGACAGATCATCCAAAATGAAAATAAATAAGGAAACACAAGCTTTAAATGATACATGAAACAAGATGGACTTAAGTGATATTTATAGGACATTCCATCCCAAAACAAAGGAATACACATTCTTCTCAAGTGTTTGTGGAACATTTTCCAGGATACATCATATCTTGGGTCACAAATCAAGACTTGGTAAATTTAAGAAAATTGAAATCATATCAAGTATCGTTTCTGACCACAACGCAATGAGACTAGCTATCAATTACAGAAAAAAAATGTAAAAAATACAAACATATGGAGGCTAAACACTACACTACTTAATAACCAAGAGATCACTGAAGAAATCAAAGAGGAAATCAAAAAATACCTAGAAACAAATGACAGTGAAAACACAACGACCCAAAACATATTGAATGCAGCAAAAGCAGTTCTGAGAGGGAAGTTTATAGCAATACAATCCTAAGAAACCTTAAGAATAAGAAACATCTCAAATAAACAACCTAACCTCACACCTACAGCAATTAGAGAAAGAAAAACAAAAAAACCCCAAAGTTAGCAGAAGGAAATAAATCATAAAGGTCAGATCAGAAATAAATGAAAAAGAAATGAAGGAAACGATAGCAAAGATAAATTGATAAAGCATTAGCCAGACTCATCAAGTAAAAAAAGGGAGAAGACTCAAATCAATAGAATTAGAAATGAAAAAGGGGAAGTAACAACTGACACTGCAGAAATACAAAGGATCATGAGAGATTACTACAAGCAAGTATAGGCCAATAAAATGGACAACCTGGAAGAAATGGACAAATTGTTAGAAATGTACAACCTTCCGAGACTGATCCAGGAAGAAACAGAAAATATGAACAGACCAATCACAAGCACTGAAATTGAAGTGATTAAAAATCTTCCAACAAACAAAAGCCCAGGACCAGATAGCTTCACAGGCGAATTCTAACAAAAATTTAGAGAAGAGCTAACACCTATGCTTCTCAAACTCTTCCAAAATATAGCAGAGGGAGGAACACTCTCAAACTCATTCTATGAGGCCACCCTCACCCTGATACCAAAACCAGACAAAGATGTCACAAAGAAAGAAAACTACAGGCCAATAGCACTGGTGAACATAGATGCAAATATCCTCAACAGAATACTAGCAAACAGAATCCCACAGCACATTTAAAGGTTCATACACCATGACCAAGTGGAGTTTATCCCAGAAATGCAAGGATCCTTCAATATATGCAAATCAATCAATGTGATACACTATATTAACAAATTGAAAGAGAAAAACCATAAGATCATCTCAATAGATGCAGAGAAAGCTTTTGACAAAATTCAACACCCATTTATGATAATAACCCTGCGGAATGTAGGCATAGAGGGAACTTAACATAATAAAGGCCACATATGACAAATCCACAGCCAACATCGTCCTCAGTGGTGAAAAACTGAAACCATTTCCAATAAGATCAGGAATAAGACAAGGTTGCCCACTCTCAACACTATTATTCAAATAGTTTTGGAAGTTTTAGCCACAGTAATCAGAGAAGAAAAAGAAAAAAAGGCATACAAATCGGAAAAGAAGAAGTAAAGCTGTCACTGCTTGCAGATGACATGAAACTATACATAGAGTATCCTAAAGATGCTATCAGAAAACTACTAGAGCTAATCAATGAATTTGGTAAAGTAGCAGGATACAAAATTAATGCACAGAAATCTCTTGCATTCCTATACACTAATGATGAAGAATCTAAAAGTTAAATTAAGAAAACACTCCCATTTACCATTGCAACAAAAAGAATAAAATACCTAGGAATAAACCTACCTAAGGAGACAAAGACCCGTATGCAGAAAATTATAAGACACTGATGAAAGAAACTAAAGATGATACAAATAGATGGAGAGATATACCATGTTCTTGGATTGGAAAAATCAACATTGTGAAAATGACTCTACTACCCAAAGCAATCTACAGATTCAATGCAATCCCTATCAAACTACCACTGGCATTTTTCACAGAACCTGAACAAAAAATTTCACAATTTGTATGGAAACACAAAAGACCCCGAATAGCCAAAGCAATCTTGAGAACGAAAAATGGAGCTGGAGGAATCAGGCTCCTAGACTTCAGACTATACTACAAAGCTACAGTAATCAAGACAGTATGGTACTGGCACAAAAACAGAAATATAGATCAATGGAACAGGATAGAAAGCCCAGGGAGAAACCCACACACATATGGTCACCTTATCTTTGATAAAGGAGGCAAGAATATACAGTGGAGAAAAAACAGCCTCTTCAATAAGTGGTGCTGGAAAAACTGGACAGCTACATATAAAAGAATGAAATTAGAACACTCCCTAACTCCATACACAAAAATGAACTCAAAATGGATTAAAGACCTAAATGTAAGGCCAGACACTATAAAACTCTTAGAGGAAAACATAGGCAGAACACTCTATGACACAAATCACAGCAAGATCCTTTTTGACCCACCTCCTAGAGAAATGGAAATAAAAACAAAAATAAACAAATGAGACCTAATGAAACTTAAAAGCTTTTGCACGGCAAGGGAAACCATAAACAAGACAAAAAGACAACCCTCAGAATGGGAGAATATGTTTGCAAATGAAGCAACTGACAAAGGATTAATCTCCAAAATTTACAAGCAGGTCATTCAGCTCAATATCAAAAAACAAACAACCCAATCCAAAAATGGGCAGAAGACCTAAACAGACATTTCTGCAAAGAAGATATACAGATTGCCAACAAACACATGAAAGATTGCTCAACATCATTAATCATTAGAGAAATGCAAATCCAAACTACAATGAGATATCATCTCACACTGGTCAGAATGGCCATCATCAAAAAATCTAGAAACAATAAATGCTGGAGAGGGTGTGGAGAAAGGGGAACCCTCTTGCACTGTTGGTGGGAATGTAAATTGATACAGCCACTATGGAGCACAGTATGGAGGTTCCTTAAAAAACTACAAATAGAACTACCATTTGACCCAGCAATCCCACTACTGGGCATATGCCCTGAGAAAACCATAATTCAAAAAGAGTCATGCACCACAATGTTCATTGCAGCTCTATTTACAATAGCCAGGACGTGGAAGCAACCTAAGTGTCCATCGACAGATGAATGGATAAAGAAGATGTGGCACATATATACAATGGAATATTACTCAGCCATAAAAAGAAATGAAATTGAGTTATTTGTAGTGAGGTGGATGGACCTAGAGTCTGTCATATAGCGTGAAGTAAGTCAGAAAGAGAAAAACGAATACCATATGCTAACACATATATATGGAATCTAAAAAAAAAAAAAAAAAGGAAAGATAGATACATACTATGTAACAGATATATATAACACGGAAATTATAGTATAATGATCAGATTATATATGTTCTATAACACACATCTCTATACTGATGTTAAAATATCATTCTTATTTTCTCTCCATTTTGAGATGGTTTGATGAATATTTCATCAGTGATATGCACCACCCAGAACAGAAGAATTTGGTCTCTATTCCACTGATATTCAGGATGAAGAGCAGACTGAACACATCTGATATTATTTCTTAGTCTTCCATCCTCTCGTTTTCACTAAATAAGGTTCTCAAGAACAGAGACCACAGCTTGTGATTTCTCTGCATTCTGCACAGGACTTAACTAGGCCAGGGCCACTCAGAGGAGAGAGTGCAATATATGTGAGTTTGTATATAATCAAGACAACCTGAAATATTGCAGGCAATGCATTTGGGGGAACAATTACCTCTGGGGTGAAATAAGAACAACCCAAGTCACCCCATATTAGCTTTCTAGAATGCAGCCTTCCAGTCTGACCTTTTAGTGACCTCCGACTTCGCAGAGCTTGTTGATCACCTGAAGTCTCTTTCACTTACTTCCCAGTAAATCATTTCACTCACTGTCCCCACCACCCTTTCAGGGAGGGCAGGAGAGGTGTCCTAAAAGAGGCACCTCAAAGCATGAAAATACTTTAACCACAATCGTCAGTTTGTGTTCTCTGTCAGAGCAAGCAGGTAGATTTTCCAGCAAGCCTTGAGTCTGTGTCTCTGCACAGTGAGAAAGGCATTTAGAGAAAGAATAAAATACTGCATGAGGTTCCTGGCTGTGTGTGGAAACCCACAAAATATTCTCACCCAATTAAACATTTAATGAGGCCATCTTGGAAAAGCTGTTGTCTCCAGTTGTAGTTAGTGTTTTCCCCTCATCAGAGTCTTTATTTAGGGGTCATAATGCCCGAAAACATCTTGACCACTCACCCTTTCCCTCATCTTAATGGGCCATGGCTCACAGAGCTCTCCTCCCCAACTCTCGCTTTCTCCCCCTTGCTGACCATCCAATATCTCCAGTGCCCTTACCAGACACTATCCTTGCGACTAGAGATTATCATACTAAGTGAAGTCAGAAAGAGAAAGAAAAATACCATATGATATCACTTATATATGGAATCTAAAATATGGCACAAATGAACCTATCTACAAAACAGAAACAGAATCAGGGACATAGAGAACAGACTGGTGGTTGCCAAGGGGGAGGGGAGGGGAGAGGGTTGGATTGGGAGTTTGGAACTAGCAGAGGCAAACTGCTATATATAGAATGGATAAACAGCAAGGTCCTGTATAGCACAGGGAACTATATTCAGTATCCTGTGATAAACCATAATGGAAAAGAATATGAAAAAAAATGTATATATATGTATAACTGAGTCACTTTGCTGTACAGCTGTAATTAACACAACATTGTGGTTCAACTATACTGCAATAAAAAAGAAATTTAAAAAATTATATTCATTTCCCAAATATGAAAACCAATATTCCTGAAATTCTGGCTGATATCTTTTAGACTCATCAATATCATTATTATTTGCATACACTTGGAATAAAGACAAAGGGCACATCACACACACAAACAAACCAGACATTGTCTGATTTAACTCCCACAAACAGCCAGTGAGATAGGTTTTCTCATCTTCATGTTACAGATAAGTAAACTGAGCCCCAGAGAAGTAAAGCAACTTGCTCAATGCAACACAGCAATGATGAGGTATGATTGGGATTCCAACCCTGGTCTGTCTGACTCCAAACGATCTGCTCTTTTTATCTAGCTCACCACGTTGTATCAGGTGGCTCGTTATATTTCAGGTACGTAGACGATTCCAGTCTATAGAAGAAATGAGCAAATGACCCCCCATCCCTTTGCTGACAGCCAATGTGAAGACAATAGAGATTAGTGGACCTGCCAGTGAAAAATGTTCCGTGAGGATCCGTTGTCTTTAAAACTGGTTCACATAGGAACTGGTTCAGGCTGATTAGGAGGCTAAGTTACAGACGGCAGTAAAGCAGTTCAGTTCTGGTTTGAGTGAAGCCAGATCTAGGTTAGTCTTTATTCTACCACCCTCTTAGGAGAGTGACTGTGACAATTAAAAGAAAGACCATGGGTAAAAAAGTACACAGCTCAGTGCCTGACCCACGGCTGAAGCTTACTACATAGTCCTTTAATCTCACTGACATTCAGATACAGTCGCTCACACAGAGCTGCATATATTTGCCCTGTTCTATCTTTTAGATGCCATGTTGATACCACATTGATTCCCATAAAATCACAGCTATTTGATTGTCTGGAAAGGTAGAAACCAGGAAGCCTGCATCCATGGTAGAGTCATGAGAGGGTCTGGAAAGTTATGTGTGTCTTCTGCTCTAACCCACTTTGGGATCACATCTTCAAGAAAGAGCTGAAGGAAAACGCCTGCCGTGTCCAGTAGGAACGGTCTGTTACAATTGCCCTCCATAAAGTATTTGCTCCTACTACAGAGTGAGTCAGGAGGCAGCCTCTGAACTGAGAAGAAACAGGTCTACTTGGGATTTATGGTTCGGCGTCCTCTCATCTTTTAGTCATAGAGCTAACTGACTCACGTTTTCCTCCCGCATAAATTGCCTTTGTTCTCTCTCTCTTAGGAGGCCTGGATCGATCAGGTAATGAGATTTGAAATGTCTGTCTGTTTCCCGTTAAGCGTCATGAAGGACAGCGTCATTCCTAAAGACGTGTTCCTTGTACAAGGAAATAAGCAGGGAACCTTGAAACCTAGTTGGTGAAAATGGCCTCAGTGGGACCGTTTAAATAAACAGCCACTGTGCCTCATTTTAAGACTGTTTCTCCTGTTATTTCTGTGAAAGAGCACCCTGTATGCCCAGGTAGCATGACATGGACCGATTCCGCCAAATCACCGATAGAATTGCATCCTTCAAAGTGAGAAGCAACATGGTCCAGGAAGAAGAATTACAGGAGAATTGATGAGAGAAAAGTTGCTACTGCTAAGAGATGAGGAAAAATGATCGGGAATGCCATGAAGAAAAAGTGTGGGATTTGGGGCTTGAGACAAGTTACAACTCAATTCTCCAACAGTTACATAACCTTGAGCAAATTGCTTGACCTCCCTGGAGCTTGGTTTTGGAATCCCGTTCTGTAAAAATGAATAGGATAATACCTATGGAAAAACATTTATGTGAGCTCTTATACATATATTTAAAAATCTAATAAAAATTCAGCAACTCAAACATATCAGGCTATTTGACCTAAGTAAACTGCTATTTCAAAACACAGAATTTACGGCAAGGATCTGCTACATTAGCAGAAAACAGTTTTCTGTCTCAGAAGGTTCTGGTTAAAAAATAGTTAGAAGGGAGCAGGTGGCATAATCTAACAAGATATTGGTAGACCGGTTCAGAAGATAACCCTCAGCGCTAGTTAACAATACTGTATTGTATGTTTGAAAATTGTGAAGAGAATAGATTTTAAACGTTTCCATCACAAGAAAAATAAAATTTGTAACTATGTGAGGTGATGGGTGTTAACTAAACTTATTGTGGCGATCATTTTGTAATGGGTACATATATCAAGTCATCGTGTTGTATACCTTAAGCTAATACAATGTTACATGCCAATGATATCTCAATAAAACTGGAGAGAAAAAAAATATAACGCTCAGAGTTTCTCCTTTTGACTAGCTTGACTATTTTGATGCGGGGTTGGGGGGCGGAATTATGTGTGATGTATTTTTATACTATAAGAGAGCAAATAAGAGGGTGGGTTATTTTTCACAACTTACGCAATTGATTTCCTGTGCTATCTTGTTTTGTGCTCTCTCACATTTTGACGATAACAAACTTCTTTTTTTGTTTCATCCCTCTGGAATAACAGGATATTATCCTGGCAGGTTAAAGAGGGACTTCATGATATAGGATGCCTACATGTTTACACTCTTAAGAGTGCTAATTACCATTAGTATAGAATTATAATCAAATAGTTTTAATACATTTCTAGGGAGTATAGAGAAATACTTCCAATAATAGGAAATAATAGATGAAAGCAATTGATATATCAATGCAAAAGTTCTGTTTACACATTAATATTACCATAGTGTTAAAGCAAAATATAAAGTAAACCGATCCCTCAGCTCTCTTCATCCCTAGCAAAGAACAGACGTTTTACAGGAGATGGGGCATGAGACAGGTGTCCCATGAACCCTGGGGACAGGTCTAAAGGAGAATTACCCCTGCCACTTCCTATGGGGCTTTGTAGTTTTCAAAAGGTTTTATCATACCGTCTTATTTGATCTTCACCACAATTTGGAAAGAAAGGCAATTCAACTTAAAGAGATGGAAACTGAGGCACAGGGAGGTTGCCATTTGCCCACCTTCACCCAGACAAGTGGCAGTCCCAGGACAAGCCTTCATCCCACCCCACCCCCTACACAGGAAAGCACAGAGGAAACAAAGTATCTATTGGTTGCTTATATAAGACTCAGGAACTACTTTGAAGGGTAATTATGTAGCAAACATAAATGAAGGGCTTCCTGGATATCACATTTAGGAAAGAAGAGATAATGTTATGGAAAAACTTCCCCCTCAAAATATGTAGAAACTCTAAAGAACTATAGGGATTTATAAACCTACACCCTTATCCAGTTACTGTTGGCATGAATCTTATGATAAAGTTGCTACTCTCAGAGTTTTTTTTCCAATTCTCCAAATCACAGAGTTCTAGACTGAAAAAAAAAAACTTCTCAAATTTCAGAAGAGAGGAGAGCATTAAATATAGACTCATGCGTCACATGGGTTTGCAATGATTTTGAACAAAATCATTTTAAATAATGTTTATGGTGTTGTTTGAGCGGATAGAATTTTAATGTTTTGCTTGGTGCTATCATTTGAAGTTAGAAGGGGATAAAAGGAAAGCAAGAAAGTACAGAAAGACACAGGATAATAAACCCTGAACCTAATAATAAAATTCAAGTCCAGCATGTTTCACCATTAAGTAAGCTAGGTACATCTGATATAATGGCTGAAAATTATGAAAAGTTGAGTCTTTTGTGGATAAGATTATGAGACTCTCAAAGCATGCCTTTGTTCTTCCAAGATGGCGGGAAGATGCACTCTGGGCCAAGTACAAGGTGTGGTAATGAAGAGCACATCACTTCCCCACAGAGGAGCCAAGATGCACAGTATACACTTATAGACAAGTAAATTAGGCATTGAGTTCTGCGACCAGAATAGTCCTTACAGGTCAGGAGCTCAGTTCCCATCTTTTAGAGGAGAAAAATATAAGGCCTAAAGTGGATAAACACCATGCTCAATGTCCCTCACCTCCTAAAGGGCAGAGATAGGACTAGAATCTGGACATCCAGATTCTCAGTGAATGCCTTGTACACTAGACCATGTAACATGTTTTCCTTTTAAACTTACCTCTATTCTCAAAGTCTTATAGAATGAGCATGTATTGCTTTCATGATCAGAAAAAAATTTAATGAAGGAAAAATATACCACAGGAAGCACATAGAAGGTGGACACCCTAGGTTGTGAGGCATTAAGGAAGGAGAGGAGTTTGGATTGAGAGAGTCTAGATGGGGAGAGATGGTAGTGGAGATGGCATTTGAGGTGACGGAAAGGTGGGATGGAGTGAGTGGTGGGAACATGGTGGAGCAAAGACAATAGGTACAGAGTATGTAGAAGGTACTGTGAACCTCTGCAGAAGAATGGAGGCTGGGGGTCTTTGAGGGATGACTCATTCCCCTTTGTGTCTCAAGACTTTGGTATATTGGGGATGTTTAATATCCTGGAAGGAAGGGAGAAAGGGCGAGAGATGGGAAGGCAGAGATGGGGAGAGGAAGAGAGGGAGGAAGGAAATGGTAAAAATATGAGGATAAGGGAAGTTGAAACCACACTGTAGAGATTTTGCATTGTCAATTCTTGGAATTTGGACTTCATTTATGAAATTAAATGAACGTACTGATATGACTTCTGATCAGGGAAGCTACTTGATTCGGATTATATTTCAGAAAGACCATTATAGCAGCAATAAAAAAAAGATGAACTGGGAGGTGAAAAGACTGGAAATATGGAGGTTTGAGATGTTTAGAACTTCTCATACAGTTGTTTCTTTTCTCTTTGATACTCTGGTTAGTTTCCAACACTCAATCAGCAAACTGTTTTGAACACAGGGGCTCAAAAGATATCTTGAATTGTTCTTTTTCCTGAGTGTTTTATAAGCCCGGAGCTGGCAAAATGTATTAGCTTAACTGATTATATTTAAATCTGAATCAAAATTGTGGATTTAAAAGCTGCAGTATGGTTTTTTTTCTTTACCATCTGGTCCTTTACTTTTCTATTTTTTTATTTTTTAACATCTTTATTGGAGTATAATTGCTTTACAATGGTATGTTAGTTTCTGCTGTATAACAAAGTGAATCAGCTATACAAAAATATATATCCCCATATCTCCTCCCTAAAGCTGCAGTTTTTAAACAAAAAATATAGGTTAAATACAAATTCTAAATATGATTAAAACTCGCAGCCTTTGAGATAAAACCACCCTGAAATATTAAAAAAAAAACCAGTACGCTATTATCAAAATACAGAGTTGTTCATATAATTTAAAAAAACACACACATACACAAAATGTCTTCCTGCACAGAATTCTAAAAGACACATTTTTCCAACCAAACTCATGAACATGAAGAACTTAAAGCAGACAAGTTCTCACTCCAGCCAGGGACCGGCAACTCCGCTCTCCATCTTTTAGGACACCACAGATCTCATGGAATGAGGTCTTCCATAAAGCCAAAGGTACAAATGACCAATGGAGTATGGAAGCACGTAATTCCTAGTCTACGCTTCAGTTAACAGGAGGGGGAATGATGGGCAGAATGTAGAGATGAAACCCTGGGCTCTTGGAGGCTGAGCTGTGAAAAAGCTCTAAAGTTAAGGAGAATAAGAAGGAGTGGCCTGAATTGGGGATGGTAAATAGGGTGGAGTAAAATCTCAGGAAATAATGAAGTAACAGAAAAGGAAGGAGCAGACAAAAGCAAACCCATGAGAGACAGATCTATAGAAATTACCAAATCAACCATGGGGCCTTTAGAATGAAGGGATCATTCATGCGCTGCAAAAGATTAAGCGAATCTGCAAGAGCCATAAAGCCTTGCTTCTCTGGAAAGGGAATTCAAAGCTGCACAGGAATTCAACGAGCGCACAGACAAATATCCGGTGACACTACCAGGAGTTCAAAGATGCTCTTTGCCTAGAGTCCGGTGCATTGGGGGAAAATGGCTTAGGAGGCTTTAGGAACAAGATACGTAAGAGCAACCTTATAAATATAACAAGGCAAGTGAAAGGTGAAGATCTTACCGGAGGGAAAAACACACCTGAACTAACACAAGTTATGGGAACATAAATCGTCCAGGGTAAGGAATGATGATTTCATACCACCTTATTGAGCTCTTCAGTAAGTTGACTCTTCAAAACTATTGGAGAAGTTTTGCATGTGGTATTCTCCTAGGGGAATAATGTGTTACAGGATATCTCTCACCCCCTCTTTTTTCATCCAGTCAGTTTTCTCTTTCTGTTCACATCAGGAGTTATTGAGAACATCTGCTCCATTCATCACGCCTCCACAGAAGCAAGGGCACTGTTCACCTCAGAACCCTGAGAACATCTTCTGTCTGTGTGCCTGCGATGGATGCCCAGAGCTTTCAGGGGGAGGCTACTCATGTACGAGGTCTTTCCTTAACCACTGGGAGATACAAAAGAAATGGCATACAGAAGGTGAAACACGTGCACGCCCTGCCCCACCCCCCAACAGGAGTAAAAATCCACTGATGACGTTAAAGGACTTTGAGTCTTCCTGTTTTGAGGATTCTAGAAGTATCTCTTTAGAAAAGTCACCTTCAAAACTCATCCGCCAAGGCAAGTGGCTAATTATTTTGGAACACAATGAATATAAACAGTAAAGCTGGAGTTCAGACTTAGGAAATAGAGGAGATCGGTACATGTCTAATGTCAGGAGCAGGCAAGTAACTCAGCAAAAACCAAAAACAACGAGAAACCATAATGGCTACAATTAGCAGAGGCTACCCATGATGACACAGCTGGAGAGGAGAAGTCAGATGATGTGAATAAAAAGTTCACTCAGGATGATGCTGAATGGTCAATGAGTTTGTATTTGAAAAGGAAGGATTTAAAGTTAGAGGATTAAGAAAACCTAGGAACCTCCGTAGCAGTTTGTGCTGTGGTCAGAGGCATTGCTCAGTGTGGTGGGGAGTAGGCTCACCCCCAAGTTTCTCTCCGAGCTGCACCCTCAGTGGGAGGCACAGGGTACAAATTCATCATCACCATGACCATTTTCTTGGCGCAGACGGGGCATGGCGAAGGGTGTCGGGAATGAGGATTCCACGCTCAGGTTTCTTCCCAACCTTCTCAGTGTGGTGTCCCTCTCAGTTCAGCCAACAACAAGATGAGCAGACATGTCACATTCAGGAAATGCATAGAGGTTAAATAGCCTGCTGCCATCTGTCCCCCTTGGGGTGGAGAAACACCAAAAGTATTTCCCTAGGCTGGGCAGTGAATCCACTCATCTGACGTGGTGAATAGCTGCTCTCCTGCCTGGGTCAAATCCTCACTCAAGGTTCTTTTACACTGACATTCTTAAAGGAAGGACTGTACATCCCAGAGATAGACATAAACCAGGAGAGAAACCAGGAGTCGTGCAAAAGGGGGATAAAGGTATTTTTCCAAAGACATATTTAGACTGATGGACAAAAGGATCACCCAGTCTTGCACACTGCAGGCATGCAGGGCTGGGCTGATGACTCATGTCACAGCTCAGACAGGAGGCAGTTGAGGCCTCAGCAACAAGAGCCTTCGAACAACCAGCTGCTTGCTGTTCTCTCCCTCTGAAATTCCCTTCCTGCGTACTCATCCCTTATGGCCCGATATTACCCATCCTTCATGGTTTAGCTCAAGTGCTACCTCCTGCAGGAAGCCTTCCTGGCTTTATGCAGCCAAGTGACATTTCTCTCTCCTCTCAGTTCCCGTGACCTGTGTTTCTCCTGCAACCCATGTGGCATCTTTAAACCGAGTAGTGTTTAAGAGCTCAGATCTGGAGCCAGACTGCCTGGGCTCATAATCTTAACCTATCTGTTGCCGTTTCATTATTTGTAAAATAGGATAACAGAATCTACTTCACCGGGCTATTGTGAGGACGAAGTGCAATAACTTTCTTAAAGTGCCCTTCCCCTGGGAAGAGCTATATAGGTGCTTACCATTACAATTCCTATTACAAGTGGTTTAAATCTATACTACTCAACCACCTCTCACAGATAGTAGCTCCTGGTGGCCAGGATCTGTGCTGGATTTGTTCTGTCCCCCACAAACTATAGCACAGTGCTTAGGACACAATGACATGCATAAGTAATGAATATAACGTTCATCAGCTTTTTTAGGTGTTGGTATTTTAAGGGTAGAGCTCTTGGGCAGCAGGGAGGGGAGGCAGGCAAGACCAGGGATGAAGGAACTGGCCATTCTCTATATCAGCCTCTGCCAAAGCTGCCAGGGGTTCAAGGGACAGAGTTAAATGCACTGGCCAAATTCAGACACATGTCACTCTCAAGGGGGCTTAATTCATTAGAAAGAGAGAGGTGGTGAGAGACTCGCTTCTTCAGAAAGGGAGACTCAATGTAAGATAGAACTAAGCTATTTTGGACCTATTTATTTCAAGTCAACACAATAGTATGTGTTTGCAGGGCCCAGGAGGCCAGTAATGTCCAGAGTAGACTGAGGTTTTGTGGTCAGAAAAATACATATCAAAATCCTGCCTCCACATGTGGCTAGTTATGTGACCCTGGGCTGGGATGTAAACTTTTCTGTAAAATGGGAATAAGCATACCTAACATTTGGGACTGGTGGAAGGATTAGCAGTAAGTAGCCAGTCTAATTTGGACCCACAGCAGATGCTCAGCAATGGGCATTTATTCTTGTTCTTGTTATTCTTATACTTGGCAGGTTAGAGAGCAGCCTGTGAGCATAAGATTCAATTCCAAGTCCTAGGGATGGTGGGCCTGGCACAACCTGGGATGATGCTGGACTGGCCAAGGTTGGACCCAGTAACTAACGCTGGCAAGGATGGAGAAGGCAGAGGCAGGGGCTCTGCTCAGCCCTCCCATCTTAACATTTGTTTGCATACAAACTGACCACACACATATTCTGTGATCCATTCTCCAAGAATAGCTCCACCTTCATTACTGGCATCACCCAACCAGAAAACACAATCCTGTGGTACTTCCTTTGAAGGTAAGGTAAGCTGGGGGCTGAGGCAAGGATAGGACAGAAAAAGGAAAGCCAGTTAAAGAGTAGAGATGTTTGGGAGAATGAGAGACCATTGAGTTGAAGTGGTGTAATTCCCCAACAGCTTGCTGAAAAATGAGAAAATCATTCAAATACTTTGCCAAACAGCTGCTTTGATTTTTTTTTTCTTTAAAGCATGAACCAACCAAGTTGTCCAGCTGTCAGAATTGTGTAGCCAAAGCCACAGACTATGTTGCTCTAAGAAATAAAGGATGGCTTGAGCAGGCATGTTTAATAGGCCAAAGAATGGCATTAAGAATTCTAAAGGGAAAGATGGAGGAAATACAAATGAGCAGATTTTCCAAAGCTATTTCTGCCTATAGTGTATCAGTGGAGGAACACCAAATTCTTTAAGATTTACGTAAAGATGACACGCATAGTCACAAACAAGGAGGGACCCCATAGATAACACAATTACGAGTATTTTTCCAGAAATCAGATTGCACAGAGTTGGGGCTATTGAGAGGTTCTCAGAGCCAGTGATTTAAAGATATTATTCTTTTACTTTAGGTGTTAGTAATTCAAGGGCTTCTGGGCTTTTTTTCTCTACCTTTTCTTCTAAGAAGAAAGGGGGCCAGGATAGAAATTAGCTGAAGACAAAGGGACAGTTCATTGCTGCCTTTTGTTTTGTTTGTGTTTGCTTTTCTTCTCTTCTTCTAAGTTACTTGTAAGCCTTTGCCTGTATATTAAAATACATCCTCATTTTTAACTGGTTGCTAAGAACTGAAACTGAAAAGGGAGGCCTAAGAGGGAAGACAAGCCTTTAGGGGCAGGATATCCACAGAAAGCAACTTACCAAATTAGAGCTGTCTCCTCATTCATTTGCCAGGCCCTGAGGCCTCCGCATGCCCTAGCTTCACATGACTGCATATCCCAGGGATAATTAAAAAATATATAAATTTTACTTTTATCAAAGCAATTCATGTTCATATTTTAAAAATCAAATACAACTAAGAGGTCTATAATGAAAAATGCATTCTCCTGGCCCACGCCATGGTCTGGCCCCAGGCAACAACTTAAAACACTTGAATTGTTTCCTCTGGCATCTATCGCCGCATCTCTCATAATACATTCCTAGTGCTCTTTTTCTTTTGAAGATATTATTTGTTAATTTCCTGGCATTTTAGTTGATGATTTAGCTCTCGTATATCACCTCACCTCTCCTTTCCATCCAGTAGAGACATTGTTTCAGTTGTCTATTTGGGGATAACAAATCACCCCAAAATAAGTGGCTTAAGGAAATAACAATTTATTATTTCTTGTGATGCTCTGCATCAGTTGGGTGTTCTTATGTAACTTATGTGGCTTCACTTATGTAACTGCATTCAGCTGGTGGACTGGCCAGGAGCTGGACTCAGCTGAGCTTTCATTCAGGGCTCCTTAGTCCTCCTTCCACATGCCTCACTTGGGCTTCCTCAGAACATGGCAGTCTCAAGGCAGCATTCCAAGAGGAAGCATTCCTAAAGCTTGAAAACAGAAACTACAAGATCTCTTAAAGTCCAGCTTCACAAGGCTTCAGCATTCGCTTCTACCGCAGTGTATGGGTCCATGTAAGGGACAGGGCAAGCCTAAACTCTGAGGGAGGAGAAATCAACTCCACAACTCGATGGGAAGAGTGACAAAGTCTCATTGCATAAGGCATACAGGATAGGAGATATTTGGAAATAAGTTACCACAGCTATATCTAACTCTAATTAATAGCAGTATTTAAGTTATAATTTAAATATTGAATAAGGCAGAGACAGATTCTACAGGTATAGTTCCATTTTGCACACCATATTTACTTTTCCTAGAGTTAACGATTATTTTGTTTTTATGTTTGCTTTTGACGTGAGTGGTCTTCAGTGTACCTATGCTTAGTTTTTTTTCCATCAGATCAACTGTGTGTTCACTTTTCAAATGTTAACAGACTGCCAGGAGGGCTTCTCTCCCAGAAGTTTCTATCTTCCATCCTCCTCCTGCAGTCTGAACTGGCTTTTCTCTAGAAAAAAGCTGTCATCTTATGACTTCACTTCACCACTTTCACCCTTTGTTGGGTTTCTCTTTCCTGAATGCTTTTTTCTTCAAAAAACAACAAAAAAAACTCCTTTATTTTGCACATCTCTAATAGCTTGTTAATAAAGGTGGGGGAGGAATAAACATTCTAAGTCCTTCTTTTCAAAGCATCTTGAATCTCCAAAAGATCTCTGGGGACATCAGGCACACAAAATTGAAATTATGACTTTGCAACATCAAGTTTTCATAATGCTGAAGAAGAGTGGGGATGGTTTCGTGAGGTCAGTATAACTGTACAGGGAGCTCTAGTGAGTGCAGAGTTTTAAAGGATATGTACAGAGTGGGGAAATAATGAAGGTGCCCAACTGGTCAGAAAATAATAATTAGATTTACATGATTCTTACAATTAAGTGTGAGGGACAACCAAAAGGGCTTACTTAGTTTTGTAAGATTCAAGAAGGAAGTATTGGAACTAATGGCATAATTTTTATGTGAAAATATATAATGGTATAATTATAAGAAAATAGATAATGTGTATTTTTTAATGAAAACTGAACTTCATTACCGATTCTCTTAAAAAAGAGAATATTTTCTATGTATGTACCACATCTTCTTTATCCATTCCTCTGTTGATGGACATTTAGGTTGCTTCCATGTCCTGGCTATTGTAAACTGTGTTGCAGTGAACATTGGGGGTGAATGTATCTTTTCAAATTATGGTTTTCTCCGGATATATGCCCAAGAGTGGGATTACTGGATCATATGGTAGCTCTATTTTTAGTTTTTTAAGGAACCTCCATACTGTTCTGCCTAGTGGCTCTGCCAGTTTACATTCCCACCAACAGTGTTGGAGGGTTCCCTTTTCTCCACGCCCTCTCCAGCATTTACTTTTTGTAGATTTTTTGACAATGGCCATTCTGATTGGTGTGAGGTGATACCTCATTGAAGTTTCGATTTGCATTTCTCTGGTAGTTAGTGATGTTGAGCATCTTTTGATGTGCTTTTTAACCATCTGTATGTCTTCTTTGGAGAAATGTCTATTACTCAGCCATAAAAAAGGATGAAATAATGCCATTTGCAGCAACATGGATGGACCTAGAGATTGTCATACTGAGTGAAGTAAGTCAGACAGAGAAAGACAAATATCATGATATCATATGATATCACTTATATGTGGAGTCAAAAAAAAAAAACAAGACTACAAATGAACTTATCTACAAAACAGAAATAGAGTTACAGATGTAGAAAACAAGCTTATGGTTACCAGGGGGTAAGGTGGGGGAGGGATAAACTGGAAGATTGGGATTGACAAATACACACTACTATATATAAAATAGATAACTAATAATGACTTACTGTATAGCACAGGGAATTCTACTCAATACTCTGTAATGGCCTATATGGGAAAAGAATCTAAAAAAGAGTGGGTATACGTATATTTATAGCAGATTCACTTTGCTCTACACCTGAAACTAACACAACATTGCAAACCGACTATACCCCAAGAAAAATGTTAAAAGAAGAGAGAATATTTTCAACTCTGAAAAGGGCAGAAAATACGTGGATATGTGGAGACACTACCAGTGTTCACTGATAGCTTGTTCTCTCCTTCCTGATACAATGGAGGGTTGCGATTCCCTACCGCTTGAAGTTTGGCTTGGCTATGTGATTTGCTTTGGCCATGATATGTCACTAGAAGTGATACGTATCATTTTGAGTTTAAAATAGTTAATTGCCTGTGCATGACTTTCCAGCATGATCTTCCAGTCACTGCAATCGTGTAAACCCATTTTGATACATAAATGCAATAGTAAAATATAATTGATGCTATTTGTCACTGCAGCATAACCTAGCCTAATCCAAATAAAACAAGAAAATTGAAGCCAAACACAGGTGAAGTGATCATAAGAAAAAAATTGGTATGTTTTTAATGTGTTTCCTGGCCTTGAAAAGTTATAAAGGGCAACATGTATACTCATTTAAAACACAATCTTTGGAGTTTGAGACCTGGCTTTGAATCCTGATTACTACTTACCATATGGGTGACTTTGGGCAAATAGTTAGCTCTTTGGGTCTTGGATTCCTGATCTGTAAATTTCAGATATTCATGCCTACTTCACAGATTTGGGGGAAATTAAATTAGATAATGTAGGTCAGGTGTCTATGCAGCGTTTATACACACAACTTTTGGAATATACGGTTATTGCTGTTTTTGTTGTTAAGAGAACTTCCCAAATGTAGCCTCAAAATTCTGCCAGAAATCTTATAAGAATTAAGATAGAAAATACTATCTTGCCTCACCAAAAGGAACATGCTGCAAAAATATATATATTGTGCTTAATGTCTATCCCAAGTAGTTTTCTGGGTCAAATGATAAAGTTGAATATTTGTGAACTCTAAGAGAAGAAAGATGAGAAAAATAATATGTTCATGAAAAACGAGATACATCCTAAGCTTTCCTTTTTGTAAAATAAGATTATCGGAATGGTAGATTTTGGGGAAACTATAGATATAGTATAATTTGGGGGAAACTATAGACATAGTGTACCCGACCACACCAAAACATTTCACAATGTCTCCCTTTAGTAATTACAGATAAAAGTACAAAAATGAGGATATCTTAACAACAAAATCTAATAGATTTGTAACTGAAAGGGCCAATACTACTGTATGTCAAGGGAGACATGGCACAGAGCTTTGTCTTTGCACCACATTATTCATTCATTCTTTCAAAAGTCATTTATTGAACACCTACTACCTAATAGGTGTGCTAGGTACCTGGGGTGTAGCAAGGAATAAACAAACTTGTGTTAATTTCTTTTTTAATTGAAGACTTAGATAAAGGCATAGAATGTTGAACCAAATCCTCTTTGACACAAAATTGGGCCAGAGAGTAAATGCATTGAAAAGAATAATCCAAATGCAAAATGATGTTAAGAGATTATAGCAGGAGATCAATTCTAGCATTTTTTTGTGCTACTCTCAAGAATTTACTTGATCTCTCTAAGCCTCAGCTTTCTTGTGGATAAAATGGAGACAATGATATCAGCTGGTTGACTTGTTTTGAGCTTTTAAGATAATGCATGTAAAGAATACAGCACTGCGCCTGGAATATCCTAGATGCTTAAAATGTAATCACTTTTATTGCTATGGGAATTATCTTTCCACAAAGAGTCATTTGTTTATGCATGCAAGGATTCTCAAAATGTACCAGAAGGCAAAGAGAAGTAAGGTGAATGGTTCAAGGTCAAATAATGAGAAACTGATAGTATCAGAACTTAAAGTCATTTTTCCCTATTTCTGATTAAAAATTTAATATTCTTGTAGTGACCAATATTTGATATTCAAACTCCTGTCATAAAGAATGCAGTTACTGAAACAATTTCAAGGTACAATAATTTGAGAGTGCCAGGAGATCCTTTGGAACTCAAAGGGAAATTTTGTTATCCACATAGGAATTTCTGTTTCTGTTATTTTAAGCTAGTTACAATTACTGGAAACCAATATTGCTTTAAAAAAAAATCGGTGATATTCCTTTCATGGGAAAATCAACCTACCCTAATAAGAAAGTCCTTTTCTGCAACTGCACACAAGTTAGATGAAGAAGAGAAGTTGGTAAAGCATGAGAAGCCTTTCCCTTGGCCATCACAAGGGTGAACAGGCTGGATGACATGAATCAAAGTAATACTGAGCATCTTACATGATCCTTATGGTAACCCAATGATGAAAGTAGTTACGTGTTCTCATTTATGTAGTGAGAAAATAGGCTCAGAGGGGTTACGTGACTCTTCAAGTCACCCAACTTGTAAATACTTGAAGAGAGACTCAAACCCAGGTCTTTGCAATTCCATCTCCCATGCTCTTTCTCCTCTTCCACATCGCCTCTGACATGTTTTTCTGCCTATGGTGACCTGCTGAGTCCTTAGCATTACCTCAAAAGTACCTACTCACAAGGTATGTCATACTTGGCTAATTCCCACTATCCAGAGAACAGCCCCTTCTATGGGGTCTTTTCTTTGTTATGTCAATATAAAAATAGTGCAAAGCTTGGGAAATAGATTTTAAGCTATTAAAATCTTACCATCTTAACAATACTATTTTAATTGTGTTTACATGCATTCATATTTTTAAATAATTGTAATCATACTCTATATAATTTTGTATCATTTATTCACTCATTAAACGCATATTTACTGAGTATTTGTTATGTTCCGGGCACCATTCTACCAGTGAGAACTACATATGGCAGAGAACAGCAAAGTCCCTGATCTCTTTGAGATTACATGTGCTGGAGAAGACAGATAACAAACAATATAAATAAGTAAGACATATTGTACATTAGATGATAAGTGCTAAAGAAGAAGTTAAAAAAAAAAGACAAACAGGCAAAGGGGGTAGAAGTTTGGGTGGGGATAAGAGGAGCAGTTGAAATTTTAGATAGATTCCAGGAGACACTTTGCTGAAAAGTTAACAACTGAGACAAGACCTAAAGGAAGTGAGAGAGCGAGCCCAATCTGTGGCATGGCAGGTAGAATTTTAATATGACCCCATGGTACCCTTTGCTCCTTGGTTTGATTTCCATGATTATGTTATGTTATGTGGCAGAAGGGATTTTGCAGACATTGACCCTAAGACAGAAAGATTACGCATATGGGCCTAACCTAATCACATGAGCCCAATAAAAGCAGAGTTTTCTCCAGTTGGTAGCAAAAGAGAAAGTGAGGAACAACATAAGGGAGGTTCTCTAATGCTCAGATGGAGGGGGCCACATGGAAGGACCTCAGAGAAGCCTCTAGAGATGACAGTGAACCCCCCAGCAAACAGCCAGAAAGAAGATGAAAATCTCAGTCCTGCAAATGCAAAATACTGAATTCTACCAACAACATGAATGAGCCTGGAAGCAGATTCTTCCCAAAGTCCCGGGATAAGAGTCTAGCTGGTTATACAACACAGGGAATATAGCCAATACTTCATAATAAATACAAATGAAATAAACCCTTTAAAAATCATGAACTATGTTTTACACTTGAAACTTATACAATATTGTACATCAATGATACCTCAATTAAAAAAATAAAAATAAAAAAGGAGTCCAGCTGGCCTTTACCTTAATTTCAGTGTGCGTGGAGCTGACTGAGCCAAGTGTAGAGAAGTGAGTACACAGAGGTATGGGCATTGTTTCATGCTTGTATTCCTGATGACAAGGATATTTTCATTAGCTATACAATATTCTCATGTGTACCACAATTTACTTAGACCTTCCCCTCTGACTAATTATGTTGCTTCAAGTCTTTTGTCATTAGACACTGCCACAACAAGTACCTTCATTCATATAGCATTTCTCCTTAGTTGGCTAGTTTGTCTTTCCAAAGATTGTTATTTTACAATAATATATGGGCCTCAATTTCCCTGGATTCTTGCAAGCACTGAGTATTATCATTCTTTTAATTTTCCCTATTTTAATAAGTAAAATAATAGCAACAATTAAAGTCTTTTCTGTGAATACTTACAAGAATGAAGATTTCTCTCAGTTTGTTTCCTCATAGCATTTCTGTTCATTGATTGTTGAAAGAGGCAATGTTGCTTATTGAGTTACTAACAGGTAAGGCAATCAACAGAAAGAGGTTTCAGACTTGATTTGGGTCATGACTTGCTCTTCTTCAATCCTCTATGTCTCTAGTTCTTCACCTAGGAAATGAAGACGAAGTCTGGCATCGTATCAAAACAATATTTATAAAACATTTACAGAAGTGTCCCTGCATTTCTTCCTATTAACCTAAATATATATTTTCTTTTAAAACAAAAAAAGTGTTGTATAGTGCAAATAACTCTATTGTATTAAGTAGTCCTCGATCATCTAATTAGCATGCTGTGTAACTTTGAGTAAGTCACTCTTTGTAGCTTAGTTTCTGCATCTAGATAATGAGGAAATGGGAGTAATTTTCTAGCCAATTCCTGCATGCTGTGAGTGTCTATGATCTTACATAGAAACTATCCACATAATTTACCAGACATGGGCTCTGGTAAATCCTATCCTCTCTGCACAGATACAATGGGTCTACATTTGGCCCCCAAATTAGTTATTTCTCAGATACACCTTTACAGCTCCCTATTCTATTCCTGTTTACTCTGTTATCTGTTCAAATAGTTACATCTTAGCTTTTACTTTTAAGGTAAAAAATTAAACCCAGGTGTCTTCTTCTTCTCTACAATAAATATCAACGATCAAAGAATTATAGACAGTGAAAAATGTATTTATACCACTGAAAAGCATAACCTCGATAAATAGCCCTCTGAGAAATTTAACAAAGGTTCAAGGAGTGAAAACACAAATAAATGAGGACTGAGAGGGTGATGAAAATCACAGGTCCGGAAGACATTTTAAAACTCACAAATGAATAATAAATGCTGCTTTATTCCAATACATTTAATAAAATAGATGGATGATTTTCAAGGGAAAAGTATGTTCCCAAGTTGGTTCTTAAGAAAACAAGTAATGAGCAGATCAATAACCAATAAGATAAAATGGAATAGGTATCAAAGGGACATCATTAAAGAATAAATATGGCTAATTATGTCTGTGAACTCTTTCAAATTTTCAAGGGCAAGAAAATTACTCTGCTTTTGAAAATATTTATTAAATAAATATGTCTTTAAAAACAGAGCTCTGGGAAGCTTTCCCATTCACTTTGAGGTTAGCATATTTTAATATCAAACCTAAAAAAGATCACAGTAAAAGAAAACTATAGATCAATCTTTTTATTCCTAAAGATACAAGAATCCTAAATAAAACATTATTAGATTCTGTCAAGCAGGATAAAAATAGAACACTCTGAAATTACCAAGTGGGGTTTATTCCAGGAATTCAAGGATGGTTTAACATGTTAATTACATTAACAATTAAATGGGCTTTAATGAAATTCAACATTCGTCATTATAAACCTTTTATAAACAGAATGCAGAAGAAAAATTCCTTAACATAATAGTTTTCAAAAATCACACTCTAGCAGCAAACATCACACCTAATGAAAAATATTAGACATATTTGTTCAAATGTTATAAATAAAAGAAAGATGAAGCTTATCCTTATTGTTTTTCTATATTGGATTGGAGATCTAAGTCAATCGATAGAATAATAAAAATAAGTAAGAAAAATAATTGGAAAGGAAAATGTAATCATCATTTCAAAATGATATAATTATCTATCCAAGGGCAAGAACCATGTCTCTTCTTTTTTTTTTTTTTAACATCTCTATTGTAGTATAACTGCATTACAATGTTGTGTTACTTTCTGCTGTATAACAAAGTGAATCAACTATATATATACATATATCCCCATATGCTCTCCCTCCTGCACCTCCCTCCCACCCTCCCTATCCCACCCCTCTAGGTGGACACTAAACACTGAGGTGCTCTCCCTGTGCTATGAGGCTGCTTCCCACTACCTATCTATTTTACATTTGGTAGTGTATATCTGTCCATGCCACTCTCTCACTTATTGAAGAGGATGTCTTTTCTCGATTGCATATTCTTGCCTCCTTTGTCAAAGATAAGGTGACCATATGTGTATGGGTTCATCTCTGGGACTTCTAGCTGTTCCATTGATCCATATTTCTGTTTTTGTGCCAGTACCATACTGTTTTGATTACTGTACCTTTGTAGTATAGTCTGAAGTCACAGAGCCTGATTCCTCCAGCTCTGTTTTCTTTTGCAAGATTGCTTTGGCTATTCGGGGTCTTTTGTGTTTCCATAAAAATTGTACAATGTTTTGTTCTACTTCTGTGAAAAATGCCATTGGTAGTTTGATAGGGAAAGACCTGAATCTGTAGATTGCTTTGGATAGTATACTCATTTTCACAATGTTGATTCTTCCGATCCAAGAACATGGTATATCTCTCCATCAGTTTGTATCATCTTTAATTTCTTTCATCAGTGTCTTATAGTTTTCTGCATACAGGTCTGTTGTCTCCTTAGGTAGGTTTAGTCCTAGAGATTTTATTTTTTTTTGTTGCAATAGTAAATGGGAGTGTTTCCTGAATTTCTCTGTCATATTTTTCATCATTAGTCTATGGGAATGCAAGAGATTTCTGTGCATTCATTTTGTATCCTGCTACTTTACCAAATTCATTGATTAGCTCTAGTTGTTTTCTGGTAGCATCTTTAGAATTCTTTATGTATAGTATCATGTCATCTGCAAACAGTGACAGTTTTACTTCTTTTCCGATTTGGACTCCTTTTATTTCTTTTTCTTCTCTGATGGCTGTGGCTAAGACTTCCAAAATTATGTTGAATAACAATGGTGAGAATGGGCAACCTTGTCTTGTTGCTGATCTTAGTGTAAATGGTTTCAGTTTTTCACCATTGAGAAAGATGCTGCCTGTGGGTCTGTCATATACGGCCTTTATTATGTTGATGTAAGTTCTCTCTATGCCTACTTTCTGGAGGGTTTTTATCATAAATAGGTGTTGAATTTTGTCAAAAGTTTTTTATGCATCCATTGAGAAGATCATATGGTTTTTCTCCTTCAGTTTGTCAATATAGTGTGTCACATTGATTGATTTGTGTATATGGAGAATCCTTGCATTCCTGGGATAACCCCACTTGATCATGGTATATGATCCTTCTAATGTGCTGCTGGATTCTGTTTGCTAGTATTTTGTTGAGGATTTTTGCACCTATATTCATCAGTGATATTGGCCTGTAGTTTTCTTTCTTTGTGACATCTTTGTCTGGTTTTGGTATCAGGGTGATGGGGGTGTCATAGAATGAGTTTGGGAGTGTTCTTCCCTCTGCTGTATTTTGGAAGAGTTTGAGAAGGATAGGTGTTAGCTCTTCTCTAAATGTTTGAAAGAATTTGCCTGTGAAGCAATCTGGTCCTAGGCTTTTGTTAGTTGGAAGATTTTAATCACAGTTTCAATTTCAGTGCTTGTGATTGGTCTATTTATATTTTCTATTTCTTCCTGGTTCAGTCTTGGAAGATTGTGCTTTTCTAAGAATTTGTCCATTTCTTCCAGGTTGTCCATTTTATTGGCATAGAGTTGCTTGTAGTAATCTCTCATAATCCTTTGTATTTCTGCAGTGTCAGTTGCTACGTCTCCTTTTTCATTTCTAATTCTATTGATTTGAGTCTTCTCCCTTTTCTTCTTGATGAGTCTGGCTAATGGTTTGGCAATTTTGTTTATCTCCGTAAAGAACCAGCTTTTAGTTTTATTGATTTTTGCTATCATTTCCTTCATTTCTTTTTCATTTATTTCTCATCTGATCTTTATGACATCTTTCCTTCTGCTATCTTCGGGGTTTTTTTGTGCTTTCTCTAATTGCTTTAGGTGTAAGGTTAGGTTGTTTATTTGAGATGTTTCTTGTTTCTGGAGGTAGGATTGTATTGCTATAAACTTCCCTCTTAGAACTGCTATTGCTGCATCCCATAGGTTTTGGGTTGTCATATTTTCATTGTCATTTGTTGCCAGGTATTTTTTGATTTCCTCTTTGATTTCTTCAGTGACCTCTTGGTTATTTAGTAGTGTATTGAATAGCCTCCATGTGTTAGTATTTATTACAGATTTTTTTCCTTTAATTGATATCTAGTCTCATAGCATTGTGGTCAGAAAAGATACCTGATACAATTTCAATTTTCTTAAATTTACCAAGGCTTGATTTGTGACCCAAGATATGATCTATGCTGGAGAATGTTCCATGAGCACTTTAGAAGAAAGTGTATTCTGTTGTTTTTGGATGGAATGTCCTATAAATATCAGTTAAGTCCATCTTGTTTAATGTATCATTTAAACCGTTGTTTCTTTTTTTATTTTCCTTTTTTCTTTTAAAGGAGAAAATCGAATTTAATTTCGTACATACGGAAATCCCACACTTATTTATTTTCATTTTGGATGATCTGTCCATTGGCCACAGTAGGGTTTTATAGTCCCCTACTATTATAGTGTTATGGTCAATTTCCCCTTTAATGGCTGTTAGCGTTTGCCTTATATATTGAGGTGCTCCTATGTTGGGTGCATAAATATTTGAAATTGTTATATCTTCTTCTTGAATTGATCCCTTGATCATTATGTTTTGTCCTTCTCTGTCTCTTGTAATAGTCTTTATTTTAAAGTCTATTTTGTCTGATATGAGAACTGCTTCTCTAGCTTTCTTTTGATTTCCATTTGCATGGAATACCTTTTTCCATCCCCTCACTTTCAGTCTGTATGTGTCCCTAGGTCTGAAGTGGGTCCCTTGTAGACAGCATATATATGGGTCTTGTTTTTGTATCCATTCAGCCAGTCTATGTCTTCTGGTTGGAGCATTTAATCCATTTACATTTAAGGTCAATTATCAATATGTATGTTCTTATTCCCATTTTCTTAATTGTTTTGTGTTTGTTATTGTAGGTCTTTTCCTTCCCTTGTGTTTCCTGCCTAGAGAAGTTCCTTTAGCATTTGTTGTAAAGCTGGTATGGTGGTGCTGAATTCTCTTAGCTTTTGCTTATCTGTAAAGTGTTTAATTTCTCCATTGAATCTGAATGAGATCCTTGCTGGCTAGTGTAATCTTGGTTGTAAGTTTTTCCCTTTCATCACTTTAAATATGTCCTGCCACTCCCTTCTGGCTTCCAGAGCTTCTGCTCAAAAAATCAGCTGTTAACCTTATGGGGATTACATTGTATGTTATTTGTTGCTTTTCTCTTTCTGCTTTTAATATTTTTTCTTTGTATTATATTTTGATAGTTTGATTAATATGTGTCTTGGCATGTTTCTCTTTGGGTTTATCCTGTATAGTACTCTCTGTGCTTCCTGGACTTGATTGACTATTTCCTTTCCCATGTTAGGGAAGTTTACGACTATAATCTCTTCAAATATTTTCTCAGACCCTTTCTTTTGCTCTTCTTCTCTAGGATCCCTATAATTCAAATGTTGGTGTGTTTAATGTTGTTCCAAAAGTCTCTGAGACTGTCCTCAATTCTTTTCATTCCTTTTTCTTTATTCTGCTCCCTGGAAGTTATTTCCACCATTTTATCTTCCAGCTCACTTATCCGTTCTTCTGCCTCAGTTATTCTGTTATTGATTCCTTCTAGAGTATTTTTAATTTCATTTATTGTGTTGTTCATCACTGTTTGTTTGCTCTTTAGTTCTTCTAGGTCCCTGTTAAACGTGTCTTGTATTTTCTCCATTCTATTTCCAAGATTTTGGATCATGCTTACTATCATTACTCTGAATTCTTTTCCAGGTAGACTGCCTATTTCCTCTTCATTTGTTTCATGTGGTGGGTTTTTATTTTGCTACTTCATCTGCTGTGTGTTTTTCTGTCTTCTCATTTTGCTTAACTTGCTGTGTTTGGGGTCTCCTTTTCACAGGCTGCAATTTCATAGTTACCATTGTTTATGGTGTCTGCGCCCAGTGGCTAACTTTGGTTCAGTGGGTTGTGGAGGCTTCCTGGTGGAGGGGACTGGTGCTTGTGCTCTGGTGGATGAGGCTAGATATCGTCTTTCTGATGGGCAGGACTGCGCCTGGTGGTGTGTTTCGGGGTGTCTGTGAACTTATTATGATTTTATGCCATGTTGTTTGGCATGGGGTGTCCAGCACTGTAGCTTGCTGGTCACTGAGTGGAGCTGGGTCTTAGCATTGAGATGGCGATCTCTGGGAGACCTTTCACCGTTTGATATT
Source organism: Stenella coeruleoalba (assembly GCF_951394435.1). NCBI lineage: Eukaryota > Metazoa > Chordata > Mammalia > Artiodactyla > Delphinidae > Stenella > Stenella coeruleoalba. Next base: position 96,356,727 of record NC_137153.1, on the reverse strand, counting down.
ACATGGGGCTGGGAGGTCTCTGGTGGACCATTGTCCTGAACTCAGCTCTCCCACCTCAGAGGCTCAGGCCTGACACCCGGCCGGAGCACCAAGACCCTGTCAGCCACACGGCTCAGAAGAAAAGTGAGAAAGAAAAATAAATAAATAAAATAAAATAAAGTTGTTAAACTAAAAAATAAGAAAATATTAATAAAAATAAAAAAATTAAGAAAAGAAAAAGAAAGAAAGAAGTGAGCAACCAAATCAAATAACAAATCCACCAATGATAACAAGCACTAAAAACTACAGTAATAAAAAAAAAACAGAAAAATCCAGACAGAACCCTAGGAGAAATGGTAAAACAAAGCTATACAGACAAAATCACACAAAGAAGCATACACATACACTCTCACAAAAAGAGAAAAGGAAAAAAAAATGTATATATTTAAAAAAAGGAAGAGAGTAACCAAATCAATAAACAAATCTACCAATGATAAAAAGCTCTAAATACTAAACTAAGATAAACATAAAAGCAGAAACAAATTAGATGCAGAAAGCAAATCCCAAGTCTACAATTGCTTCGAAAGTCCACCGCCTCAATTGTGGGATGATTCCTTGTCTGTTCAGGTATTCCACAGATGCAGGGTACATCAAGTTGATTGTGGAGATTTAATCCGCTGCTCCTGAGGCTGCTGGGAGAAATTTCCCTTTCTCTTCTTTGTTTGCACAGCTCCCGGGGTTCAGCTTTGGATTTGGACCCACCTCTGAGTGTAGGTTGTCTTAGGGCATCCGTTCCCTGCCCAGACAGGATGGGGTTAAATTAGCAGCTGATTAGGGGCCTCTGGCTCACGCAGGCCGAGGGGAGGGAGGGGTACAGAATGTGGGGTGAGCCTGCGACCACAGAGGCCAGCATGATGCTGTAACATCCTGAGGTGTGCCATGTGATCTTCCAGAAACTTGTCCCTGGATCTCGGAACCCTGGCCGTGGTGGGCTGCACAGGCTCCTGGAAGGGGAGGTTTGTATAGTGACCTGTGCTTGCACACAGGATTCTTGGTGGCTGCAGCAGCAACCTGTGTGTTTCATGCCTGTCTCTGGTGTCTGCACTGATATCCGTGGCTCACACCTGTCTCTGGAGACCCTTTAGGTGGTGTTCTGAATCCCCTCTCCTCGTGCACCGTGAAACAATGGTCTCTTGCTTCTTAGGCAGTTCCAGATTTTTCCCTGGACTCCCTCACAGCTAGCTGTGGCACACTAGCCCCCTTCAGGCTGTGTTCACGCAGCCAACCCCAGGCCTCTCCTTGGGATCTGACCTCTGAAGCTGGAGCCTCAGGTCCCATCCCCCACCCACCCCAGCAGGTGAGCAGACAAGCCTCTCGGGCTGGTGAGTGCCGGTCAGCACCAATCCTCTGTGCGGGAATCTCTCCGCTTTGCCCTCTGTACCCCTGTTGCTGCACTCTCCTCCGTGGCTCCAAAGCTTCCTCCCAGCCCACCCCCCGTCTCCACCAGTGAAGGGTCTTCCTAGTGTGTGGAACTTTTCCTCCATCACAGCTCCCTCCCGGAGGTGCAGGTCCCGCCCCTATTCTTTTGTCTGTGTTTTTTCTTTTTCCTTTTCCCTACCCAGGTATGTGTGGAGTTTCTTGCCTTCTGGCAAGTCTGAGGTCTTCTGCCCGTGTTCAGTGGGTGTTCTGTAGGAGTTGTTCCACATGTAGATTTATTTCTCATGTATTTGTGGGGAGGACGGTGATCTCCACGTCTTAATCCTCTGCCATCTTGAAGTTCCCTCCACCACGTCCCTTCTTATTTAACACTATGTCCTGAATGGCTAATACTTTCTGGAACTTAGTAGGAGTTGGAATATTTATTGAATAATAAATTAAAATATTGAAAATTTAACTAAAATTGTTCAAAGATAATAGAATGACAGAATTTGAAAAGGTAAGCAAATTTCAAAATCTATGGTATTGATGTATAGAAATAATAGCTGGAATAAAATTACATCTTACTGAAAATATGTACAGAACCTCTATAAAGAAAACTGAAAGAAGACTTGAATATTCCTGAGACACTCATGTTTCTAGATAAGACTCAAACAAGAGTGTGAATTCTCTCTTAAATTAATCTAAAATTTTATACAGACTATTAAAAATTACAATGAAGTTTTTTCAAAGTGGTAAACTGACCCAAATTTCATTTCAAAAAATATAGTTGGGAGCCATAAGAAGAATACATAATAGAGAAGAACAAGGAGTGGGGACATCTGGCATTGAAGATATCAACATGCACTACAAAACGAGTATCTTTAAACTGTAATACAGATCCGGCAATGGGTGTGGCTATTAGAGACATAAAATAGAGAACCTAGAAATGGATCCAAGATTTATGAGAATATAAAATATAATATAGATATATTATAAGAATGGTGAGAACAAATTGTCAGATGTTGCTTTAATTTCCAGTTATTACAAAATAAACTGATATCCATACACAACATAAACAAAATTACATTCAAAGTAAAAAATTTAATTAGGAAAATTATAAAATAAATAGAGGGACTTCCCTGGTGGCGCAGTGGTTAAGAATCTGCCTGCCAATGCTGGGGACACGGGTTAGAGCCCTGGTCTGGGAAGATCCCACATGCCGCAGAGCAACTAAGCCCGTGATCCACAACTACTGAGCCCGCATGCCTTAGCTACTAAATCCCGTGCACCTAGAGCCCGTGCTCTGCAACAAAGACAAGCCATCACAATGAGAAGCCCACACACCAAAACGAAGAGTAGCCTCCACTCACCAGAACTAGAGAAAGCCCATGCGCAACAATGAAGACCCAACACAGCCAAAAATAAATAAATAAAAATTTTTTAAAAATTAAAAGCCCAGTTTTTAAAAAAAATAGAAAAACATATGGCAGAAAATTTTAGTATGAGGAATTTTTTCTAGACATGATGATACACTTGAGAAATTTGACTATATAAGGATTAAATATTTTGTACAGAATGTCAAATAATTAGGAGCAAATGAAAAATGAAATAAAACATATTTAAATAAATATTGCTACTATATATAGAATTATTAAAATGAGAGGACACAGACAAACATCTCAAAGGAAAAAAAGTGGGTATAGATTTCCAGTTAAGCATCACAGCTTGAACACATACATTTATTTTGGTTCCCTCCAAGAAATCCAGTATAATGACAATAAAGGAATGACAAAGTATGGACCTGAAGACAAAAAATACAACAGAAGAGACAACACAAATGGGAGATGTCAATAACATTTTAAAAAATCTTAGTACAGAGAACAGAAAGGTGAGTGACTCTGATGCTTTGGTAATGGCATTCTGCTCCATAAGCATACCAACCCTGTGCCTCTACTCATAGCTTTTAATTAGCATTCCAATGTCTGATTCCAAAATATAGATTGACAAGGGTCACAAGATTTATGTGGAAAGACTCCAGTATGAAAGACAGAAACCAAAATTAGCAGAGAAGTAAAGCTATAATACAAGGAGAAGAAAGGTTAAAAATATAATACCTTCATAACAATAAGAGAAGACATGGAATTCATGAAGAAAAAAGAACAAGACATTATAAAAAGAGAGCATGCAGAGAATAAAAAAACCTACCACAACATGACAATATGATTGCTAACATAAAATATCCAGTAGAAACTGGAAGGTCTTAGAGTCTAGAAATTTTTCTAGAAAACAGAACAATCAGCCAATGAGAGAAAATGGGAGCTAAAATATGAGAAATTAGAGAATTAATTCAAGAGGTCTAACCAATAGGAGTTCCAGAAAGAATGAGTACATGTGTATGTCTGAAAGACAGAAAACATGGAGAAATTATCAAAGAAATAATATAAAAATTTCCTAAAACAAACAGACACAAATTTACCTAAAGTCTTCTACCAATCAGCCCAAGTAGTAAAAAAGAACCTGCAAGTACATCATGAAATTTTAGTGCTTTAAGAATAGAGAAAAGAGGGCTTCCCTGGTGGCACAGTGGCTAAGAATATGCCTGCCAATGCAGGGGACATGGGTTCGACCCCTGGTCCAGGAAGATCTCACATGCCACAGAGCAACTAAGCCTGTGTGCCACAACTACTGAGCCTGTTCTCTAGAGCCTGTAAGCCACAACTTCTGAAGCCTGAGTGCCTGGAGCCCGTGCTCTACAATAAGAGAAGCCACCACAATGAGAAGCCCATGCACTGCAATGAAGAGTAGCCCCTGCTCATCACAACTAGAGAAAAGTCTGCACGCAGCAACCAAGACCCAAGCAGCCAAAAAAAAAAAAAAAAAAAAAAAAAAAAGAATAGAGAAAAGATTCTGAAAACGTCCAGAAAGAAAGACAAAAACACAAGAGATCAAGAATCAAAACAGCGTTGGGCTTGTTAACAACAACACCATGGATGCTGCAAACAGTGGAGAAAAATGCCTTTAAAATTCTGAGGGAAAAAGTAGTGTCCAACCTAGAGTTACATATACAAGCAAATTATCAAATCAAGTGTGAAGGTAGAAAAACATACTTTTAGACATATAAGTTTTCAAAAATAAAATGGTTCCATGTACCCTTTCTCAGTATTATACTGCAGTTACATCCTATAACAAAATTAGGGAAAAGGAGGAAATGAGGTCCAGGAGAACAGAAGCTGAAACACAAGGCTGCTGTAAGGGGATTTCAATAATGGGGAGAGCAGGTCCTAGGAGCATATTTTTGCAATGGGCCCAAATATCACCTAGCTGAGATTGGAACACAATGATGGACACATTTTTTAAAAGGAAATTATAGATCACCTATAATGTTTAACTTATTAAGAGTTTTAGCACTCTCACAGAAATTTTGGTGATAGAGATTTGTGTACATGGAAGATAAAGTGCAAGCCCCCAAATGAGATAATTATTAACTCCAGGCAAAGCAAAAAGCTGAACCAGAAAGAACACCTAAACTATGTACTATACTTACTGAGCTATGAATTACATTCATGTAATAATGATGTAAATAGTGAATTATAAATTTAGCCCCAAATTATGATGTATCTGCATTGAAAGGATGGTCAGAGAGAACTGAATATGTCTGTATGGACAGGGTGGGATGGGGAGAACATTGAAAGAAAGTTAAATCTTCCTTTTACCTAGTAGGAAATCAACAATTAATATCTGAAATTTAAAAATAAAAAAGGAACACAGAAGCAAATAATTTAGAAACATGAAATTAAATACCAGAAGAAACCATTACAAGAGTTGAGCATGGTTACCTTTGGGTAGCAGAATTGGGAGGGTAAGAAATATGGGACAGACAAATGCTAATTTTTGCTAGTAATCCTTCTGTTCTAGTGGAACTTTTAAACTATGCATATGTATTATTTTGCTAAAAAGTAAAATAAAGAGTCAAAAGATATGATGAAGAAATACAGATGGCCAATAGGCACATGAAAAGATGCTCACCATTGCTAAATATTAGAAAAATGCAAATCAAAATTACAGTGAGGTACCACCTCACACTGGTCAGAATGGCCATCATTAAAAGTCTACAAATAACAAATGCTGGAGAATGCATGGAGAAAAGGGTACCCTCCTACACTGTTGCTAGGAATATAAGTTAGTGCAGCCACTGTGGAAAACAGTATGGAGGTTCCTCAGAAAACTAAAAATAGAATTACCAAATGATCCAGCAGTCCCACTCCTGGGCAGATATCCAGACAAAACTATAATCCAAAAAGATACATGTACCCCTATGTTCACAGCAGCACTATTCACAATAGCTAAGACATGAAAACTACCTAAATGTCCATCAACAGATGAATGGGTAAAGAAGATGTGGCACATATATACAATGGAATATTACTCAGCTATAAAAAGGAACAAAACTTAGTTAGTTGTAGTAAGGTGGATGGACCTAGAGACTGTCATTCAGAGTGAAGTAAGTCAGAAAGAGAAAAACAAATACCATATGCTAACACATATATATGGAATCTAAAAAAAAAAAAAAGGTCATGAAGAACCTAGGGGCAAAACAGGAATGAAGATGCAGACCTACTAGAGAACGGACTTGAGGATACAGGGAGTGGGAAGGGTAAGCTGGGACAAAGTGAGAGATTGACATGGACATATATACACTACCAAACGTAAAATAGATAGCTAGTGGGAAGCAGCCACATAGCACAGGGAGATCAGCTTGGTGCTTTGTGACCACGTAGAGGGCTGGGATTGGGAGGGTGAGAGGGAGGGAGATGCAAGAGGGAAGAGATATAGGGACATATGTATATGTATAACTGATTCACTCTGTTATAAAGCAGAAACTAACACACCATTGTAAAGCAATTATACTCCAATAAAGAAAAAGAAAAAAGAAAAAATGAAATAATGCCATTTGCAAGCAACATGAATGCAACTAGAGATTATCATACTAAGTGAAGTAAGTCAGAAATAGAAAGACCAATACCATATGATATCACTTATATGTGGAATCTAAAATATGACACTACTGAACCTATCTATGAAACAGAAACAGAATCATGGACATAGAGAACAGACTGGTGGTTGTCAAGGTACAGGGGATTGGGGGAGGGATGGAGTGGGAGGCTGGGGTGAGCAGATGTAAGCTATTATATAGAGAATGGATAAACAACAAGGTCCTACTGTACAGCACAGGGAATTATATTCATTATCCTGTTATAATTCATAATAGAAAAGAATATTTAAAAAGAATGCATATATATTTATAACTGAATCACTTTGCTGTATAGCAGAAATTAACACATGATAAATCAGCTATACTTCAATAAAAAAATATTGATAAAAAGAGTCAAAAGATATGAACTGGAAAAATCAAAATAAATTTGAAAGATTAATAATAAGCATCTGAAAAGATGCAAAACTTCAATAAAGAATCAAGGATTCAAATTTAAACAAAAAGCTATTTTTCACCTATTAAATTGGCAACAATTTACAAAATTTATAATATCAAGAGTTCATAAAGAGGCAGAAAAATGAGGACTCTCACAAAATGCTAGTTGAAATATATAAATTAGCCCACTTCTCCTGAAGAGAAAAATGGCAATTCACATCAAAATTTGAAACATGGCTCTGATCCAACAAATCTACTTCTAAGGAAATCATGAGAAAACTTCTCACAAATATGTACAGAAAGACATTTATTAAAGCATATTTATTAAAATACCTGAAACAAGCTAATATTCATTTTATAGAACATTTTTAAAACTAAGTAGAATATCAATAAAAAAGAAACCATGCACAATTAAAATGATGTAGATTCACATTATCATGGAAAGATGTTGGTAATATAAGAAATTATATGAAAAATGTGGGTAAGCAATACCTCAATATTAAAATTTATTATAGTTCATTTTAGTTTCTGGAAGGCACCTTCCTCCTCCATTATATGTTCTTTTAAGAGTTTTTCCTAACTATTCTGTTTATTCAAAAGAATAACGTTAGAATTATTTTTGTCATGGTCCCAAGCTGTAATGTGCGAGCCCATCCAACCCCAAACTAGCTGTCCATTTATCCAGCAATCCATCCATCCATCCATGCTAATATAGGTAGGTTGTACCAACCTATCCCCATTCTAAAAGCAGATAAAGAGTGTGGGATGATGTCTGAGTAGAGATATTTGCTTTCTGTTTTCTAACTTCTGCATTGTCTTAATTTTTCTTTTTACAGTGAAAAAAATATCATGTTTGGAATCCTCTCAAAAAATTATTTCCACTTTACAAAATAAAAAAAACACAATGGGTATTTTTAAAACTGTTTTCGCAAGACCAGTGACTCAGACCATCTTGATTCCATTGACAATTTTGCAATGAACAGAGGGAGAGGCTGAAGATAGCAGAAGAGATCCAGATAACCAAGGAATTGGGACTTCCCTGCTGGTTCAGTGGTTAAGACTCCATTTCTTCTACTGCAGGGGTTGTGGGTTAGGGTTAGGGTTAGGGTTAGGGTTAGGGTTAGGGTTAGATCCTTGGTTGGGGAACTAAGATCCCGCATGCCAAGTGGCATGGCCATAAAACAAACAAACAAAACAGATAACTAAGGAACTGAAGTCCCCATGAATGCAAGCCAGGAAGGAGCTGAAGCCCAGAAAGAATGGCTGGTCTTGAACAGGACTAGATATCCTCTGTGAGGGAAAAGGGTGACAGTAAGTGAACATAAATTAAAGAGTGTGGGGTTGGGAGAGGAGCAGGAGAGGAAGCTAAAGCAAAGTACCAACAGGTCAGCCAGATGAGCAACTTTGAAAATTCACTTTGTTATACCTATAGCTGATATACATGGTTTTTTAAAAAATCTTATTTCTTTAATAATATAAAAGGCATTCATATTCTGTGTAGATAATTTGGGAAATATAAGAAAATATAAAAAAGAAAATTAATATTACCTGTATGTCCCCTTTATACTCTCCCACTTTCTCTCAATATTATACCCTGATAATTTCCCTATGTCTTTAATAGTCACTTAAAACATGATTTAGGAGGAGATGGGGAAGATGGTGGAAGAGTAAGATGTGGAGATCACCTTCCTCCCCACAGATACATCAGAAATACATCTACACGTGGAACAACTCCTACAGAACACCTACTGAATGCTGGCAGAAGACCTCAGACTTCCCAAAAGGCAAGAAACTCCCCACGTACCTGGGTGGGGCAAAAGAAAAAAGAATAAACAGAGACAAAAGAATAGGGACGGGACCTGCACCAGTGGGAGGGAGCTGTGAAGGAGGAAAGGTTTCCACACACTAGAAAGCCCCTTCGCGGGCAGAGACTGCGGGTGGCGGAGAGGGGAAGCTTCGGAGGAGAGCACAGCAACAGGGGTGCGGAGGGCAAAGCGGGGAGATTCCCGCACAGAGGATTGGGGCTGACCAGCACTCACCAGCCCGAGAGGCTTGTCTGCTCACCTGCCGAGGCGGGCGGGGCTGGGAGCTGAGGCTCGGGCTTCGGTCGGATTGCAGGGAGAGGACTGGGGTTAGCGGCGTGAACACAGCCTGAAGGAGGCTAGTGCACCACAGCTAGCCGGGAGGGAGTCCGGGAAAATGTCTGGAGCTGCCGAAGAGACAGGAGACTTTTTCTTCCCTCTTTCTTTCCTGGTGCGCGAGGAGAGGGGATTAAGAGCCCTGCTTAAAGAAGCTCCAGAGACGGCTGCGAGCCGCGGCTAACAGAGCAGACACCAGAGATGGGCATGGGTGCTAAGGCTGCTGCTGCTGCCATCAAGAAGCCTGTGTGCGAGCACAGGTCACTCTCCACACCTCCCTTCCGGGTAGCCTGTGCAGCCTGCCATGGCCAGGGTCCCGGGATCCATGGACAACTTCACCGGGAGAACGCATGGCGCGCCTCAGGCTGGTGCAACGTCCCGCCGGCATCTGCCACCGCAGGATTGCCCCGCATCATGCCCCTCCCTCTCCCCGGCCTGAGTGAGTCAGAGCCCCTGAATCAGTGGTTCCTATAACCCCCTCCTGTCTGAGCGAAGAACAGACGTCCTCCGGCGACCTACACGCAGAGGCGGGGCCATATCCAAAGCTGAATCCCAGGAGCTGTGCGAACAAAGCCCTCCCAGCAGCCTCAGGAGCAGCGTATTAAATTTCCACAATCAACTTGATGTACCTGCATCTGTAGAATACCTAAATAGACAACGAATCATCCCAAATTGAGGAGGTGGACTTTGAGAGCAAGATTTATTATTTTTTCCTCTTTTCCTCTTCTTGTGAGTGTGTATGTGTATGCTTCTGTGTGAGATTTTGTCTGTATAGCTTTGCTTTCACCATGTGTCCTAAGGTTCTATCCTTCTGTTTCTTTTGTTTGTCTTTTCTTCTTTTTTAAAAAAATTTTTTCTTAATAATTATTTTTTATTTTAATAACTTTATTTTATTTTATCTTATTTTATTTTCTTTCTTCCCTCCTTTCTTTCTTTCTTTCTTTCTTTCTTTCTTTCCTCCCTCCCTTCCTTCCATCGTTCCATCATTCCTTCTTTCTTTCTTTCAACTTTTTCTCCCTTTTATTCTGAGCTGTGTGGATGAAAGGCTCTTGGTGCTGCAGCCAGAAGTCACTGCTGAGCCTCTGAGGTGGGAGAGCCAACTTCAGGACACTGGTCCACAAGAGAACTCCCAGCTCCATGTAATATCAAACAGCGAAAACCTCCCAGATATCTCCATCTCAACACCAACACCCAGCTACACTCAACGACCAACAAGCTACAGTGCTGGACACCCTATGCCAAACAAGTAGCAAGACAGGAACACAACCACACCCATTAGCAGAGAGGCTGCCTAAAATCATAATAAGTCCACAGACACCCCAAAACACACCACCAGGTGTGGATCTGCCCACCAGAAAGACAAGATACAGCCTCATCCAGCAGAACACAGGCACTAGTCCCCTCCACCAGGAAGCCTACAAAACCTACTGAACCAACTTTAGCCACTGGGGACAGACACCAAAAAACAACGGGAACTACGAACCTGCAGCCTGCAAAAGGAGAACCCCAAACACAGTAAGATAAGCAAAATGAGAAGACGGAAAAACACACAGCAGAGGAAGGAGCAAGATAAAAACCCACCAGACCTAACAAATGAAGAGGAAATAGGCAGTCTACCTCAAAAAGAATTCAGAATAATGATAGTAAAGATGATCCAAAATCTTGGAAATAGAATAGAGAAAATGCAAGAAACATTTAACAAGGACCTAGAAGAACTAAAGATGAAACAAGCAACGATGAACAACACAATAAATGAAATTAAAAATACTCTAGAAGGGATCAATAGCAGAATAACTGAGGCAGAAAAACGGATAAGTGACCTGGAAGATAAAATAGTGGAAATAACTAAGGCAGAGCAGAAAAAAGAATGAAAAGAACTGAGGACAGTGTCAGAGATTTCTGGGACAACATTAAACGCACCAACATTCAAAGTATAGGGGTCCCAGAAGAAGAAGAGAAAATGAAAGGGACTGAGAAAATATTTGAAGAGATTATAGTCAAAAACTTCCCTTTTATGGGAAAGGAAATAGTTAATCAAGTCCAGGAAGCACAGAGAGTCCCATACAGGATAAATCCAAGGAGAAACATGCCAAGACACATATTAATCAAACTGTCAAAAATTAAATACAAAGAAAGCATATTAAAAGCAGCAAGGGAAAAACAACAAATAACACACAAGGGAATCCCTATAAGGTTAACAGCTGATCTTTCAGCAGAAACTCTGCAAGCCAGAAGGGACTGGCAGGACATATTTAAAGCGATGAAGGAAAAACACCTACAATCAAGATTACCCTACCCAGCAAGGATCTCATTCAGATTTGATGGAGAAATTAAAACCTTTGCAAACAAGCGAAAGCTGAGAGAGTTCAGCACCACCAAACCAGCTTTACAGCGAATGCTAAAGGATCTTCTCTAGGCAAGAAACACAAGAGAAGGAAAAGACCTACAATAACAAACCCAAAACAATTAAGAAAATGGGAATAGGAACATACATATTGATAATTACCTTAAATGTAAATGGACTAAATGCGCCCACCAAAAGACACAGACTGGCTGAATGGATACAAAAACAAGACCCATATATATGCTGTCTACAATAGACCCACTTCAGACCTAGAGACACATACAGACTGAAAATAAGGGGATGGAAAAAGATATTCCATGCAAATGGAAACCAAAAGAAAGCTGGAGTAGCAATTCTCATATCAGACAAAATAGACTTTAAAATAAGGACTATTAGAAGAGACAAAGAAGGACACGACATAATGATCAAGGGATGGATTCAAGAAGATGATATAACAATTGTAAATATTTATGCACCCAACATAGGAGCACCTCAATACATAAGGCAAATACTAACAGCCATAAAAGGGGAAATCAACAGTCACACATTCATAGTAGGGGACTTTAACACCCCACTTTCACCAACAGACAGATCATCATAAATGAAAATAAAAAAGGAAACACAAGCTTTAAATGATACATTGAACAAGATGGAATTAATTGATATTTATAGGACATTCCATCCAAAAACCACAGAATACATATTTTTCTCAAGTGCTCATGGAACATTCTCCAGGATAGATCATATCTTGGGTCACAAATCAAGCCTTGGTATATTTCAGAAAATTGAAATTGTATCAAGTATCTTTTCCAACCACAACGCTATGAGACTCGATATCAATTACAGGAAAAGATCTGTAAAAAATACAAACACATGGAGGCTAAAGAATACACTACTTAATAACGAAGTGATCAGTGACATAATGAAAGACGAAATCAAAACATACCTAGAAACAAATGACAATGGAGACACGATGACCCAAAACCTATGGGATGCAGCAAAAGCAGTTCTAAGAGGGAAGTTTATAGCAATACAATCCTACTTTAAGAAACAGGAAACATCTCGAATAAACAACCTAATCTTGCACCTAAAGCAATTAGAGAAAGAAGAACAAAAAAACCCCAAAGTTAGCAGAAGGAAAGAAATCATAAAAATCAGATCAGAAATAAATGAAAAAGAAATGAAGGAAACAATAGCAAAGAACAATAAAACTAAAAGCTGATTCTCTTTGAGAAGATAAACAAAATTGACAAACCATTAGCCTGACTCATCAAGAAAAAAAGGGAGAAGACTCAAATCAATAAAATTAGAAATGAAAAAGGAGAATTAATAACTGACACTGCAGAAATACAAAAGATAATGAGAGATTACTACAAGCAACTCTATGCCAATAAAATGGACAACCTGGAAGAAATGGACAAATTGTTAGAAATGCACAACCTGCCAAGACTGAATCAGGAAGAAATAGAAAATATGAACAGACCAATCACAAGCACTGAAATTGAAACTGTGATTAAAAATCTTCCAACAAACAAAAGCCCAGGACCAGAAGGCTGCACAGGCGAATTCTATCAAACATTTAGAGAAGAGCTAACACGTATCCTTCTCAAATTCTTCCAAAATATAGCAGAGGGAAGAACACACCCAAACTCATTCTACAAGGCCCCCATTACCCTGATACCAAAACCAGACAAGGATGTCACAAAGAAAGAAAACTAAAGGCCAATATCACTGATGAACATAGATGTAAAAATCTTCAACCAAATACTAGCAAACAGAATCCAACAGCACATTAAAAGGATCATACACCATGATCAAGTGGGGTTTATTCCAGGAATGCAAGGATTCTTCAATATATGCAAATCAATCAATGTGATACACCATATTAACAAATGGAAGGAGAAAAACCATATGGTCATCTCAATAGATGGAGAGAAAGCTTTCGCCAAAATTCAACACCCATTTATGATAAAAACCCTGCAGAAAGTAGGCACAGAGGGAACTTTCTTCAACAGAATAAAGGCCATATATGACAAACCTACAGCCTACATCATCCTCAGTGGTGAAAAACTGAAAGCTTTTCCACTAAGATCAGGAAAAACACAAGATGCCCACTCTCACCAGTCTTATTCAACATAGTTTAGGAAGTTTTAGCCACAGCAATCAGAGAAGAAAAGGAAATAAACGGAATCCAAATCGGAAAAGGAGAAGTAAAGCTGTCACTGTTTGCAGATGACATGATACTATACATAGAGAATCCTAAAGATGGTACCAGAAAACTACTAGAGCTAATCAATGAATTTGGTAAAGTAGCAGGATACAAAATTAATGCACAGAAATCTCTTGCATTCCCATAGACTAATGATGAAAAATCTGAAAGTGAAATCAAGAAAACACTCCTATTTACCATTGCAACAAAAAGAATAAAATATCTAGGAATAAACCTACCTAAGGAGACAAAACACCTGTATGCAGAAAACTATAAGACACTGATGAAAGAAATTAAAGATGATACAAATAGATGGAGAGATATACTATGTTTTTGGATTGGAAGAATCAACATTGTGATAATGACTCTACTACCCAAAGCAATCTACAGATTCAATGCAATCCCTATCAAAATACCACTGGCATTTTTCACAGAACTAGAACAAAAAATTTCACAATTTGTATGGAAACACAAAAGACCCCGAATAGCCAAAGCAATCTTGAGAACGAAAAACGGAGCTGGAGGAGTCAGGCTCTCTGACTTCAGACTATACTACAAACTACAGTAATCAAGACAGTATGGTGCTGGCACAAAAACAGAAATATAGATCAATGGAACAGGATAGAAAGCCCAGAGATAAACCCACGCACATATGGTCACCTTGTGTTTGATAAAGGAGGCAGGAATGTACAGTGGAGAAAGGACCGCCTCTTCAATAAGTGGTGCTGGGAAAACTGGGCAGGTACATGTAAAAGTATGAGATTAGAACACTCCCTAACACCATACACAAAAATAAGCTCAAAATGGATTAAAGACGTAAATGTAAGACTGGACACTATCAAACTCTTAGAGGAAAACATAGGCAGAACACTCTATGACATAAATCACAGCAAGATCCTTTTTGACCCACCTCCTAGAGAAATGGAAATAAAAACGAAAATAAACAAATCAGACCTAATGAAACTTAAAAGCTTTTGCACAGCAAAGGAAACCATAAACAAGTCCAAAAGACAACTCTCAGAATGGGAGAAAATATTTTCAAATGAAGCAACTGACAAAGGATTTATCTCCAAACTTTATAAGCAGCTCATGCAGCTCAATAACAACAAAAAAAAAACAACCCAATCCAAAAATGGGCAGAAGACCTAAATAGACATTTCTGCAAAGAAGATATACAGATTGCCAACAAACACATGAAAGAATGCTCAACATCATTAATCATTAGAGAAATGCTAATCAAAACTACAATGAGATATCATCTCACACCAGTCAGAATGGCCATCATCAAAAAATCTAGAAACATAAAATGCTGGAGAGGGTGTGGAGAAAAGGGAACACTCTTGCACTGCTGGTGGGAATGTGAATTGGTACAGCCACTATGGAGAACAGTATGGAGGTTCCTTTAAAAACTACAAATAGAACTACCATATGACCCAGCAATTCTACTACTGGGCATATACCCTGAGAAAACCATAATTCAAAAAGAATCATGCACCAAAATGTTCATTGCAGCTCTATTTACAATAGCCAGGAGATGGAAACAACATAAATGTCCATCATCGGATGAATGGATAAAGAAGATGTGGCACATTTATACAATGGACTATTACTTAGCCATAAAAAGAAACGAAATTGAGTTATTTGTAGTGAGGTGGATGGACCTAGAGTCTGTCATATAGAGTGAAGTAAGTCAGAAAGAGAAAGACAAATACCATATGCTAACAATATATATGGAATTTAAGAAAAAAAATGTCATGAAGAACCTAGGGATAAGACAGGAATAAAGACACAGACCTACTAGAGAACAGACTTGAGGATATGGGGAGGGGGAAGGGTAAGCTGTGACAAAGTGAGAGAGTGGCATGGACATATATACACTACCAAACGTAAAATAGATAGTTAGTTGGAAGCAGCTGTATAGCACAGGGAGATCAGCTCGGTGCTTTGCGACCACCTAGATGAGTGGGATAGGGAGGGTGGGAGGGAGGGAGACACAAGGGGGAAAAGATATGGGAACATATGTATATGTATAACTGATTCACTTTGTTATAAAGCAGAAACTAACACACCATTGTAAAGCAATTATACTCCAATAAAGATGTAAAAAAAAAAAAAACAAAAAAAACCAAAGAAAACACCCATGATTTAATACTTGTAAATTATTCCATTATATTTGTTATAACCATCCCTTTATTCTTAGATATTTAGATTATTTTTTTCATTCTATTATAAATATTTTAGGAATATCCTTGTATAAAATTCTTTGCACAGCTGGTAATTCTTTGGAATACATTTTTTCAAGTGACATTATTGGGTCAAAGGGTATATAAACTGTTTTAGGCATATATATCAAGGCTGATTGATTTTTAAGAAATTTATTAATACTTCAAACAGCCTCAGATGAGGGTCCAAATATTCTATCCCTTGCTAACATAGAATATTTTTAAAACGTTTGCTAATTTGATGAGTTAAAATTAATTAATTATTCACTTAGTCTTATTTTTAATGCCAGTGGAGATGAACTTTTTATATTTTTGCTGTCATCTCTATTTTCTCTACTGTTTCTTCTCATGCTAAGGAATTTTGCATTATATCATGGATAATCTGATGTTATATTGTAAAGACTTTGGATTCTTTTATATTCCTTTAAAGACTATTGACTTCCTTAAGTAGGCAATTAACCCGGCCTCAAAATGCAAACTCTGTCTCTTGGATAGTAACTCAAATCTCAATTCAGTTATTAAGCTTTAACTATTCTGCTTCTAATCTGTTTTGTGTATGCATGGTTCGAGGGTCAACCAGATATCTGGATAGAGTTATGCACATAATATAGGGCTTCCCTCTCTGGTTCTCTCCTTTCCAATACCCACCCTATCCCTCACTTTCTAGCACCCATGGTTGCCCTGAACCCTGTTTACTGCTTCTCTAGGAAAGATCAATTCCAGATTTTGTATCTGTGTTTTAGCAAACCTGAATGGTACAAACTAGGGCCTGCCTTCTGGCTAAAAATCACACACACAGGTGGTGGTGTGATGAATTGGGAGATTGGGATTCACATATATACACTAATATGTATAAAATGGATAACTAATAAGAACGTGCTGTTTAAAAAAATAAATTAAATAAAATGCAAAAAATAAAAATAAAAATGTATTCTAAAAAAATCACACATACAAATAGACACACACACACACACAAACACATGGGAGAAAAATCACCAAGTGCTATTCCCTTTTTCCAAATACGGACTTTCCTTCAAAATGTGCCTGTGCCTGCTCACTCTTCAGCCTTTATATTTTTATTTTTTATATTTTATTTTGAAGTTTACAGTTGTTATCTGCAGAAGAGTTAGTTTGATGTGAGCTTATTTGATTACTACTGGGAAGAAAACCCCTGGAATTATAGATAATTAATTTTCACTTCCACAAAGTTTTTTTTTTTTTTTTTTTTTTTTTAAAGATGTAATTCCCAAGCACACCTCAAGGAAGATAAGTTTCTCAGAATTCCAGTCCTTTTCTTTGAACATATTTGGGGAATGTTTCCTACAAAAGTTGCTCCTGGTAACTAGAGCTGTCTAGTTAGCTCCAAGCATACACAGAAAACTGCACCTGAGCTCATACTGAACAAGATAACAATGGCACTGGGGGACTATAGTGCCCAGAAACCAATTAAGGCAGGGGTAAGGAAGGGATTTTCTTCAACTGGCTAATGGAGACCATAAACAGAGGCTCTGACCACAGTGAATTTGATGCTGGTCCCACACTCTCTTCTTGAATTTGAACAAGGATCAATGACTAGGAGGACTAATCTAATATGAGCCCTGGATGGCTTTTGTGTTTGCATTACCTCATGCTTAGCAACAATCGCTCATCTATGACTCCCTGGCACAAGGAAATACGACACTTTGCAGCTACAAGGTATTTGTTAAGATCCCTATGTTCCTTTTCATCTTAAAAGGACGTTAGAATTTACCTATTTTAACCCGTCATTTTAATTATCAGAAACGCACTGTCCAAAATAGGAAAGACCCACCCAAGATCACATAGGAAGGGGCAGAGCTGCAATTAGAATGCAGTTGAGCCAACTCTCATTCTTGCAACTCTCAGCTACACAATCAGTGTTTCAGAGACACTGCTATATGGCGTGTCCCTCACCTTTCTTAAGGTTAGACTCAAAAGTGTTCTGAGAGGAAGAAAATAGTCTGCTCAGTGATGTGATTACAATCTCTTGAATTCAGCAATATGACAGTGTGACCACTGCATTTAATGGTTGGTTGTTCTCGAAAATCAGGTAGACAAGTAAGGGCATGTCGTCTCTCTTGTAATTCTGCTCTTCTCACTTCCCCACCTCCCTCCTTCCCGTTATCAGCTCTGTGGCCCCGTGCTCTCCCTCCATGCATGTTCCATAGAATTCAGTTGCAAAAGGACGACTCAAGATATAAGTCAAATAGCAAAAAGAACTGGCCAGGCCAAAGTTAGGTCAAGTCTGAATGATAAACTTCTTTTCCTGTGAAGTGTTTGGTTCTTCATATGTAATAATTTCAATTATTCACTCGTTACCTAACAACACAAGAACATGTTCTTACTCATCAGCCTTCCTCACTTATGCTACAGGAACATGGAAACGAGCCATTCAGTTTGAAGAAAAAGCTTCTCCATGTTCAGAAATCCCTCCTTAAGACCTAGGTACCAGCTCAGGCAAATCTGGTGGGACATCGAAGTCCTCAGCGTGGAAAAGTAAGAGTAGATGTAGCTTCACATTATAAGAGTTGGGGAAAACACACACACACACACACACACACACACACACACACACACACACACAATCCTGCCTGTCTTCAGTAGTCTGTAAGATCTCTCTTGTCCCCAGGGTGGGAGAGATTCCTCAGGTGTTACCCACTTTATCATAGCATTCCTCATCTCTCTTTTTATCTTGTGCCCTTCTCCTCTTTCCAAGATCATAAATCAACAGAGACAGGTCTTCATTCTTCTTTCAAAGAGACGGGGGGAAGTCTAGACTTCTCCTATTCCACGGCAAAGTGAACAACCAGATACATTTAACTACCTGCTTCTCAGGTAAAAATGAACTATTTCAAAGCCCAAGTGGGCAATCTGTAGCCAGGAGCCTCTGTAGCACCAGTCCAGAGTCTTTTTTGAATTCCTCTCCACTGCAACACCAGGAAGGGGGCCCACGTGGGAAAATGGCAGATTGGTGCAAGAGACTTCAGATTCCGGAGAGGGGTCACAGTCAAATCCAAGAGTGTGTGACAGCTGAAATTGTCCATGATTTACAAATTGCTGAAGGCAGTGACCTCGCCATAAAGAGCAAAGGCCAAAGGGAAGGCTTGGTGCCCATTGCTGGCATTAGGTTTCTGTCTAGAGGAGGAGAAGATAGAAGAAAACTGAAGAACATTTGGAACTAATTAGCAGGAATAAGGAAACTTGAGGCTAAGAGGTGGGAGTGGGATCGGGGTTGCATTATTCCTTAAAATAAGAAATAGCTGATCAACTTCACCAAGGGCTCTGCTTCTCCTTATCTTTCTTGTCCTCCACATAACTTAAACATAGCTGATTAAAGTACAGCCTCAGCTTTCAGCTTCCTGCAATATTAAGGATCTTATCTGCAGAATAATACAACTTTAAAAAATGAAAGGAATCAGCAGATATTACTGTTTTCTTCAAGGATGGTCTGGACCTGGGAATGTGGGAGATGTCAGGGAAAGAACTGAACTTTAGAGTCAAACAGACATGAACTCAAATATTCGCTCCACTGCTTACAAGCTATGTGACCCCGAGACTGAGGTATCTCCACTGAGCTTGTTTTCCCATCAGTAAGAGTCAGCCAGTACCACTTCCTTCACATGGCTGACATGAGGATAAAATGAGATCAAATATGAAAAGCCCCCCTGCTTAGCACAGAGCTGAGCTCATTAATTAGAAGTCTCTTTTCTTTATGCCTCATAAAAAAATTACAAATATGATATGAGGCATTTTTATCATTCTGTCATTCTAGAAATCGAGGCATACAACAGAGCCACAGTACTTAAAACAGTGTGGTATTTTTTCAAGAATAGGCATATAGATCAATGGTACAGATTGAGAATTCCCCAAAATTGTCTTATTCATAGGCAGAAATAAATTCAAGTTGAGTTAAAGACCCAGATCTGGGAAAATAAAACTAATTTTGTGCCAAGTTAATAAAGGACAATAATAAGACCCTAGAGTCGGGAAGACTTTCTTAAAATTAGTTATGTAGCAAAAATAGAAAGGGGGGAAAATATAGAAATCTGAACACTAACTAAGGAAAAAGAGAAGAGATAATCTGAGAGAAAATAGTCACAGTTGTAAAATACTGAGATACAGAACAGACCAGAGATAAGTACCTGAAGCTTTCAAATAATTCTTAGATATCTATTAAAAAAGTCAGAAGTCAATGAAAATATGACTTAAAGGACGTGAACAGGCAATCACAGAAGACGAAATCAGAACTGCCCTATGAAAAATGGCTCTGGCTCATTATTAATCAGAAAATGTAAATTAAAGTAACAATGAACTACTATTCTGCTACCAGTTTGACAAAGATTTAAAAGTTTGATAGTATCAGGTATAGACAAGCAAGGGATGGATGTGGGGGAATGGAGAGTTAAATTAAACACAGCTGCTCAGGACCTTGAAATTAGTACAATCAATCTGAAGGGCAAAATGATGTATATATTAAATTACTCACCCTAGGCCCCAGCAATTTCTTTCTACATATCTGTCCTGGATAAAGACATACATACATACATAAAATATCTGATGCAGTATTGTATATAATATGAAAAAAATGTTTAAATATTTAACCACAGAGGAAAGGATGAATACAATTCCATAAACACAAAGAATTCCTATAAAATGTTCAAAGAATAAAGTAGATTACACATATCAACAAGGAACACTCACAAACACAACCCAGAACTCAATATTTCATATTTCTCCCAATATATAGATATGTATGAGAAATAGAAAGAGAAATTATTTCATCAGACAAATTCATCATACACTATGCTCTTAGTATTGATGGAAGGACATCAGTATGGAGATGTGAGTTATCAAGAGACTACGGTTTAATCTGTAATTTAAGTTATAATTGGTATATTTATTGCTTGTGTAAATTTAAAAATAAATATGAAGAAAGATACAAATATTGTATACAATGTTTGTATACAAAATACAAATACTGAAGAAAGATATGGTGCAAATATTCTGAAAATGTTGACAGTGATTTATTTTGGGGGGAATGAGGAAGGAGTATGGTTGATTATTTTTTCTCCTTTATACATCCCTATAATTAAAAAAAAAAAGTTTTCCAAAGAGAAAAAAAAATGATCATCGTTATTCAGTGATACTCATAAAACCTCAGGTTATGGCACAAGATACCAAGCTAAACATGTTCAGAAAAAATGTTCTTGCCCAGTTTCGCAAGCATTATCTCATTTAATTCTTAAATTAACCCTATGAAATAGATATTATTATCTCTGTTGATAGATAAGGAAATGGAGTTTCCAAGAAACTAGGCAATTTGTCCAAGTTCACACAACTACAGAGTCACAGAGCTGATAGCTCAATATATGTCTTTGGATACCAAAGTTAATACTTTTCCCACCATATGAGAGCTATCTCAATGCCAATGTTATATGCTACTTTTTTTTTTTAAAACAAACTATAAAGCTACCATTTTTTTTTTAACACATGATAAAGCTGCTTCACTGCTAAATAAATTTGAAAACTAAGAAAGTGATAAATTAAAAAAGCTTTAAAAATATACAGACATTTTATGGACATATATGCATTTAAATATAGGAGTTAAAACCACCTATTTAAGAGAACAATATTACTGGTCCCAAATAAGGCTGGTGTGTAGAAAAGCCATTTGCACAGAAAGGAAAAATCCTTTGTTCAGACGTAATATTCTTACTCAGTGCGATACAGCAGCATGGAGTTCCACAGAATCAATTGTTAGCTAGAACCGTATTAACAGGATCCCAACTCAAACAAGCCTAAGACGATGAGAATTTACTGCCTTACAGAACTAGCTGCAGGCATATTTGCATCCAGGGGTTCAAAAGATGTTATTAGAT
The DNA here is from genome assembly GCF_951394435.1 of Stenella coeruleoalba. Taxonomy (NCBI): domain Eukaryota; kingdom Metazoa; phylum Chordata; class Mammalia; order Artiodactyla; family Delphinidae; genus Stenella; species Stenella coeruleoalba. The sequence goes on along the minus strand of NC_137153.1, from coordinate 96,335,091 downwards.
CTCGATCTCTCTCTCTCTCCCTTCCCCCACCTCTTGCTCATCCTCCTCTCTTGCTCTCTCCCTCTCTCTCCTCTTCCCTGTGTTGTCTTTATTTTTCAGTATACTCTAGGCAAGTGGTCATATATATAACTTTCAAGTTCTCCAAGTTTCCATGGATATACTTTCTTGCAACCTCAAGAAGAAAAGAGATTCTCTTTCCCTCAGTGTGGGTCCCCAAGGAATAAATCTTTCATACCATAATAATCTCTGCAGCTAGTGGGATTGGTCAACGCTGGGTCTTTATTACCATCTCTTTAGGCCCAGAAAAATGGATTCAACCCCACTCACACCAAAGGGATTGAACTGGATTATTACAAGATAGGTCAAGAAAGGTTAACCAAAGGGATTCTGGTCAGACAAAGAACATATGACCACAATTCAGTCGCAGCTTTGACGGTATTACGTTTATGTGACCACTGGAAAGCCAGTGGGCTAACCTATGGAAGAGGGGAGACCTCATAGGGTTCTCTTGAAGCATAAACAATAGCTAGAGAGAAAATGCCTACCACAGCATCTGGCAGATACAAAGTATATTACAAAGTTGGTTTCGTAATTGATTAATCAAAGGCAGAGGTAGTTCTGAACTACTTGTATCAAGCACCTCATCCCAGAGACTTTATCAGTCAGCAAGTCCAACTGAAGAATATAGCATTCCTATCAAATATGAAATAGGATTGCAAGCCCATTTCAAGTTGTCCTTTGTAAGTCTACAGAAAGCCAGGGGACTGTGTGACCCAGGAGTCAGAACAACCACAATAACAAAAACTGCAGTAACTAACATTTATTGCAGGCCGACCACGTACCAAGTAGTCTGCTACGTGCTTAACATACATTTTCTCAGGCAATCTTTCCCATAACTAACAAAGTCGATACTATTGTTATCATTTCTTCCTTTCAGATGAAGAAACAGATGTAGCGAGGCCAAGTAATTTGCCCAAGGTCAAGCGAGTGACAAGACTTGGACTCCCACTTGGTTGTGTTTGACTTGGGAGCCTGAGCTCTTAACCGTGCATTGTTCTGTCTCGCGCTGCCCTTCGAGGCCTCATAATACCCCGAGGAAAAGACTCAACATGAAATAGCATTTGGCTGCATTCCAGTCAGTCAACACATTCATCACTAGATGCACAAAGAGAGCAGGTAGGTTGGATTCCCTGTGCTGAACACAACAATTCAGGCCAATACAGGCACTGACCTCTCACCTGATTTGAAGATTTACCATCTCCATCTTGAAGACTTCCCTAACATCTCAGCTACTGTATTTAATGGGACCTTTTGTTGATGGGGTCAAGTGGGATCAAAGAGAATTTACATTTTTAGTTTCTCTTTCTTTCATTGAAAAAAATTATTTAAGTGTAATGATTATGGAGTTATTTCTCATTGGCAAAATTGTGGAGCTGTGTATTGAATCAGAGAAGTGTTGGGACGCTGGGCACAGATGGCTTTAATTATTAGGGCAGCCATTGACAGATGTGACAGTCTAGGTTTCTGCTGCCTCGGACAGGTGTAAGCTATAGGATTTACCCAGAGGGAGTTTGGAGAGCCAGAATTGGATAGAGCCCTGTGATGGCCCTTTATTTTGTCTTAATCCACCCCTAGGTACATAGTTATCATATTTCTTTGCCTCAAGGCATGGTCAAGTCAGTCAAAACCATCAAACCAAGTTGTGTGCAGAAAGAAAATCTCAAAGAGAGAATACACTGTTAGCAATTGGTCCCAAACTCTGTTCACTGTTTTTACTTAGAAGCCTTTCTTCCCTTTAATTATGTCTTTATAATCAAAAGGATATATGTATGTCCCTCCTCTGGATCAAAACAAGCATGTTTACTTCTCCGATTAGAGTCCACACAAATAATTTCAAAAAACTGAATGTCAGCCTGTGAAATCCTTCATTATTTTGTTCAACAAATTTACTGAGAAAGTTATGGAGAGTAGGAAGAGAAAGCAGACATACTCCCTGCTCTTAGGAGCTGGTATTAGGAGGGAATTTTCAGACCTTTGATCTGATAAGAATAAGATAGTCAGCACTTATCACGTCAAGGCACCATTCTAGGCTCTGGGGATGCAGTGGTGATCAAAATAGCTCTTTTCCCCATGGAGCTTCCACTGTGACATGGGACATGGACCATTAAAAACCCATTTCTCGCTCTCTTGCTTTCTCATGTATATATGTATACATGTATCCAAATATACATGTATATATGGACACACACACACATATATATATATACACATATTGTATGTGTTTGTATATATGTGTATGTATTAGAGGGGGTGGATATAGTATACTACTTGTTATAACAGATTATATCTAAGGAATTGTGACTAGCTGTGTAGATGCATTCAACAGTTCTGCAGAGGAAAAGATATTTAAACTGGGCTGAATATGAGAGAGATCACCAAGTGGAAAACTAGAAGAAGAAGGCATCCCAGGTTCTACTACTCTTTGTTTGAAAAAGCAGAGTTTGACTTAGTACCTAAGCTGAATTTTGTCTCCTCAAATTCCTGTGTGAAAGTCCTAACCTCCCAGTACCTCAGAATGTAACTGTATCTGGAAATAAGATCTTTAAAGAAGTAATTAAGTTAAAATTAGACCATAGGTAGGGGCCTAGTTATATGTGACTTGTGTCCTTATAGAAGAGAAAGAGATGCCAGGGAAACTTGGCACAGGGAAAAGGCCATGTGAAGGCATGGTGACAAGGCGGCCGTCTGAAAGTCAAGGAGAGAGGCCTCAGGAGAAAGCAACCAGCCAACCTGCTGGCACCTTGATCTTGGATTTCCAGCCTCTAGAACTGTGAGAAAATAAATTTCTGTTGTTTAAACTACCCAGTCTATGGTATTTTGTTACAGCAGCCCTACTAAACTAATACATATGCCTCCTGTTCAGTTTGGAAGGAGAACAGTATATACCTAGTGTGCAGAAAGCTTTCAAAAAATATTTACTGAATTAAAATGTCTGAGAGTTAACGCAGCTGACCTATACTGAGCACTGATCTAATTTAATCCACAACTCTCTGATGTAGATATTATTATTCCTGTTTTATTGATGAGGAAACTGAGGCTTGATGAGGTTAACTAAGGTACCCAGTGTCACTTGGCTGGTAAGTGAGCATGTATTTGAGCCCAGGCAGTCTGATTTGACAGCAAATGCTCATCACTGCAGGCCCGGGAGTGGAAGGAGTTGGTAAAGAAGGAGAGGAAAGGCCAACTCATGGAGGACCTTGGTTATAGCCATGAGGCTGAATTACCAGGGAGCCAGAAACCTCAGTCAGTACCCAGAAAACCTGTGATGCCATTATCTATATTTACTCAGGCCGACTCTCAGAGCAACCACAATCCATGCACACAACTCACCACCCTGTACCTCACATAGACACAGTCCTCCCAACCAGTCATCTCCCCCCTTGTGCAACACACACACACACATACACACACACACACACTCGCCCCAAACTCCTCAGACAATACAACTTTTTAGGAAGTCCTTTGAAGAATGCCTTAACGGATCTGAATCAATAATCTCCTCAGATCCTAAACGGGTGCTCCCCAGTTTGCTTTTTAATGATATCTCCCAACTCGGCAATCACAGCTGCTTCTTACTGCTCACTCCTAGCTGGTTTACTCTATTCTTCCCTCGGCCCATAGCACACGTGTTTTTTTTTTAAAGAAAGAAACAGACATGGAATTAAGTCTTGATGTCCCATGAGCTTCATTATCCTGCTTTGTTGGGAATGTGTTAAACATATAGTGTGAGTTTTCATAAGTAGCAGAAAAGGATCAAAGGAACCCCCTTTACCAAAGGTTTTTCTTCTCTCTCTCTCTCCCCCTCAGTTTTTTTAAAAACTGAGGTTTGGGTGATTCAAATCACACTAGTTAGCTGAGCTGATAAGATAGGGGAGAAGAGATCTTCAGCAGTAGTTTTTATTTCAAGAAAAGAAAACTTTCTAAGTCATGAAATGGTCTTAGTTGTCTTTGATTTTTTTTTTCAGTTGAATTGCAAACCTGGAATTAGAAGACGTTTTCAAAAAATATGCTTGATGTTAACCCTAGGCAGTTATATAAATAGAGTCAATTGAAGGAAGTCACATAGCCCAAAGATTACACTTTGCTATGCAGCTGAGATTTTTACATACCAAAAACTTTAAAACTTAAAATGGGCTACTTAAAATTACATTCTTTACTGGAAATATATATATATATACACACACACACATATCCCTTTATAATAACGTTTTCATATTGCTCTTCTGTAAAACTTTGAAGTGCTTGTTCCTAGGAGACATTAAGTAACAGTCCTTGGATTGGGAGGATTTGAATAAATTGCCCTGAGATGAGATATAATATGAAATATAAAGTTCATGGGAAAACAAATTTCCTCATTTAATCCTGCCTGTGCAATACAGAGGGATATTGTTTTTTCTTTTTCATTTTTTAAAAATTTAAGTATATTGACTTACACTATTATAATAGTTTGGGGTGTACAACATAGTGATTTGATATTTTCATAGATTATGCACCATACAAAGTTATTACAGTATTATTGACTATATTTCCTGTGCTGTACATGACATCCCCGTGACTTATTTTATAACTGGTAGCTCTTTTTCTTAACTTTTGGATGTCCCTAGGCTATTTGGGTTTCCAAAGACAAGACTGGAATTCATAAGCTCCCAAACTGAGGGGAGAGCACACATTATAATGACAATTCATTAGCGTCTGGTTTATATACAGGACTCCAACACCTTTTCCTCAGTAATACTTTTTGAAAAACTGCCTTTCAGAATCCAATTTTGCTGAATAAAAATCTATTTCCTCTTTCCTTTCATTTTGCAGCTACTATTGTGGTATTATTTTCACCAAAAATGGTTCTCAATATTTGCAGATTCATGTCTTTGATGTGTATTCAGCAGATACTTTTTTTCCTTGTGTGACATCAGTGAAATGGTGAAAATTTCAAATGAAAGCTCAGTGAAAACTATTTGGGAAAAGTCATATAATCACCACACTCAATAGATTTTTGTTGTATTTTCATTATTCTATGCATATTTTAAAAACTGTAATCAGACTGTGCCCACAACTTTTGTATCTTGATTCTATTGCTTAAAGTGATTAAAATCTTTCACATTAAAATCATAAGAAAATATTTTACTAAGTCTTTATACTAAGTATAACTTATACTCAATGACTCATCACTATTTATACACTCACACAACCATCATTCAAGTCAAGATAGTCAACATTTCATTGACCCTCAAAATTATCCTTTGTTTCTTTATAGGCAATCTTTTCTGTTCCCAGCCTCAAATAGCCACTACTATGCTTTCTTTATAAGTATATATTTTTGCCTTTTCTAGAGTTTCACATGAATGGAATCATACAGTATGCACATGGCTGACTTTGGTGTTTGGCCTCTTTCACTCAGCATATGGGTTTTAAGATTTATCCTTATCATTGTGTGTATCACAGGTTTGCTACTTTTTATTGGTGGGTAGTATTCCATTGTATAATTATTCAACCATTTATTTATTCATTCACCTATTGATAATTTGGGTTGTATCCAGTCTGTAGCTATCATTAATAAAGCTGTTATGAACCTTCTTGTACACATTATTTTGTGGACATACGTTTTCATTTTTCTTGGGTAAATAACTAGGAGTGGAATTGCTGGGTGGTAAGATAAGTGAATATTTAACTTTTTCGAAACTCTCAAATTGTTTTATAAAGTGACAGTACTATTTTGCATTCCCTTCAGCAACATATGACAGTTTAACTGCTTCATATTCTAGCCAACATTTGGTATTGTCAGTCCTTTAATTTTAGTCTTTCTGGGGGATGTGTAGTGATATGCTATTGTGGTTTTATTTACATTCCTTGATGACTCGTGATGTTAAGCATATTTTTGCATGCTTTGTGGACATTTACATATCTTGTGTGTGATCAAATATTTTACTTTTTTTTAAATAAAAAATTGGGGGCTTCCCTGGTGGCGCAGTTGTTGAGAGTCCGCCTGCCGATGCAGGGGACACGGGTTCATGCCCCAGTCCGGGAAGATCCCACATGCCGCGGAGCGGCTGGGCCCGTGAGCCATGGCTGCTGAGCCTGTGCGTCCGGAGCCTGTGCTCCGCAACGGGAGAGGCCACAACAGTGAGAGGCCCGCGTACCACAAAAAAAAAAAAAAAAAAAATTGGGTTGTTTATCTTCCTATGATTTGTAAGAGCTTTTCATATATCATAAGTTCTTTGTCACATTTATGCATTGTGAATGTTTTCGTTGAATCTGTGTCTTGCCTTTTCATAATCTTAATAATGAGTTTCAAAGAGCAGAACTTTTCCATCTTGATAAAGTCCTATTTATCATTTTTGTCTTTTATAGTTAGTACATTTTGCATCCTATGTCATCTTTGCTTCAAAACTGTACAGATGTTTCTCCTATGTTTTCTTCTGGAAGTTACATAGTTTTCATTTTAAGGTACAGATCTTAGATCCACTTGCACGTTAATTTTGTATGTGATATAATGTAGGGATCAAGGTTCAGAATTGCTTTGGCTATTCTGTTTTATGCATGTCTATGTAAATTTAAAATCATCTTACTAATCTACTTTTTAAAAAAGTCTCCTAGGATTTTGATTGGGATTTCATTGAATCTACTGATCAACTTGGAGGAATTTACATAATAATAATATTTAATCTTCTGATACTGAGAAGTGTATATATACTATAGTGTAACACTCCTTTATTTGTCTTATCTCAGAAATGTTTTGTAGGTCTCAGTATGTAGATCTTGGACATATTTTGTCAGTATTTCATGTATAAAATCCATTTTAATTGCTATATGATAGTCCACTGAGCTCAGCCATTCTACCTATTTTTTTACTGAATAGGTTGTTTACAGTGTTTATTGTATTACAATTAATATGGTGATTGGTGATTTGTGCATGCATTTTTTGTATTTAAAATTAGTTTACATACACTTCCAGAGGAGAAGTTACTAAGTCCAAGGGCATGAAAAAGTTTCAGGTTCGTGATGCATATTGAGTAACTTTTTGTCTTGAAAAAGAATTACGGAAGTTTTTCCAGATATTCCACTCTTTCCTCCTCTGTAGCCAAGGTGAACAGAGTCACTGTTATATAATCTCCAAGAAAGATAGAGGAAGAGAGAAAAAAAATTTTAAATCCCTCTTAAAAGAGAAATAGAACACACCCATTTTTTTCTTGCTGTACAGTTGAATATAAGAAGGACCAAGGCAAGTTGTTGCAGATGATGCTTTCATATGTTAAAACGGATGGATTCTTTCTAGTAAGTAACTCTTCCTGGACCTCCGTTTCTTCATTTACAAAATAAGACTGTTAGAAGTATCAGTGGTTTTCAAACCCTGCTCTGAAAAACCTCAGGGTTTTGGAGGGGAAGGTTTGCGATGCAAGTCTGAGCTGTCCTGCTTTGGGCCCCCCAGTATCTCTTCATGCAGAAAAGCTTTTTTATGTCAGCTTTGCATAACATGGTTCTTCCTCAAATGTGTTTTAAAAACTGGCATCCGCTAATAAAAACAATTTAGAAACCCACTGAACCCACTGAACTAGATGGACTCTAAGGTATTTTCCAGTGAAGTCTTCGGTTTGAACCTATGTTATCTTCTGGGAGCTTGTCTACATAAGAAGTCCTGGGGAAACTGGGATTAAACTGGGATTATGTGCTGCCAAATATATCATAAAACACCCCTAGAGTACCTTCAGTTCACAGGACACAGTGGTTCTGGGCAGGTGACAAAGGACACTAGAATCAGAATTCAAATTCAGATTTCTGGGCACCTACTACCATAGGCCAGGTGCCCTGACTGCATTCTAACATACACAGTCTTATTGAATTCTCACAAGAGATCTGTGTTATTATCACCATTTTGCAAATAAGGAAATTAGAGCCCAGCTTAGTAAGCAATGGAGTCGTGACTCAAACTCAGGTCACCTGACTTTGCACCATCCCAAGGTATCCCAGATTTGTGAACAGAGCTTGGTCAGAGTCTGGGCATCAGACATGGATTGCTAAAATAGTCAAGGGATAAAAACAGGTGAGAAGCTCAGAGAGTCACAGGGAGAACCCACGACTGGAACATGCTTTTATGTCTACTTACCCCCAAGAAAATCAAAGCCAAAGTGGATCATCTGAGACCCAGTTCTGCTTTTTACTAGCCTTGTAATCTCGGGACCATGCCTTAACTTCTCTGAGACTCAGTTTCCTTGTACATGAAAGAATAGCGGTGAACCTCATAGGGTATCTGTGAGAACTAAATGAGATGATGAATATGATAATATCTAGCTCAAAGTCTGCACAGGGAATGTGTCACACCCAATGTGCCACATGAGCGGACCACAGACACATCATGAGATACAGCAGTTCTGAATCAGACCCTTGACAGAGGAGAAGAGAAAAGAGTGAGGGCAAGGAAAATAAGATTATTATCGTTTCTAAGCAACCACAGAAAAAGAATAATATAAAGGCATTTCTCATAAGGGTGCTACACTGGCTACTTCACAGGAAGACTCGTCAGGGTTTAAAAGTAGGATACAACTATGAGTGACTGTAGAGAGACTTCTGATGATTCACCATTATTCAAAATTCTTCCTAACCAACGCCCCCCCTTCCTCTCTCTCCCAGTTCTCAAAGTAGTCAGTGAGGAAGACAAGAAAGACGTTTTCATTTTAATTTTATAAATAATCAAACTGAGTCTCTGACAGAGCTTAGAAAACTATACACAGTCATCCACTTTAGGCTCAAAGGCCCCCTGCGCTATAATCTTCTTGAGGCCAGGATCTGTATCTTATTTTTCTTATATGCCTTCCCAAAGTGTCCTCAGAAAATAACTATTGAGTGAAATACATTCATTTAAGACCTGCTCATTCAGACATTTTCCTCAGAAGCAGAATCTCAGATTCAATTTCAAGGTCACAGATGCTGTGGAAAGCATCTCCGGTTGGTACACATCCGTTTAGGAATAACTTATTTTAAATGTCTTCGTGCGTTGTCATGTCCCACTGCTAATCCATTCTTTCTTTTCTTTCTAATTTTTGAATAATGCATGTACTATGTTTTGAGAAACAGCATAGAAAAAAACACTGATTACGGATAAATTTTCATTTTGAAAAAATCCTTGATGTTAGCTTATCCTCCTGATTGGCTTTAAGTTGCAAGGAAAATTAATTGACCTTGGACATAACATGATTTAAAGCCAGAATGGGTGAAATTTTACTGAGGGCATATTTATCTGAAGTTGAAATGTAACTTGCTGTCTCTGGTATTATCTCTGATTGAAGGCAGGAAGTGTTGTCCTGCCTATTAAAAATATACTTCATCTGGACCCAAAATAAAAATATGTCAAATGCAAAGAGACCCATATTTGAACCTTGACTCCCCAGATTTACAATGTTCCATTATGAATATCACTTAAAACTGCTCTGTGTCTCCAAATAAAATAACCACTTGCCCTTCTTCCCCAGCTCGTAAAAATTAATATAATGCTGCAGAGGACTGACATCCTTAGAAGAAAAGACTTGCTAGGTAAATGCTGAGACTCCCCCGGATTCTTAGAACCACAGGTCGTCACTATTAAAGTCATAAAAATAGGACAGAGAAGACATGTTTTGCTTCCGACAATTTGAGGATTGGATTTTCCAACCACCTTTGAACCTTTTGATGTTCAAATTCCTCACGGGCAAGCATTCCAAAGCCTTGCAGGGCTCCTGAAATCTGAGAAGTCTTCTCACCAGAGACATGTTGAGCTGAGCTGAAAGCTCACAGATGTGGCTGCAGCCTGCCTCCCGGAATGGGAAGACCCACAGTAAATTATTTAGATGATGCTTTCTCTCTGCTCTGCCCCTCTCAAGGTCCCCTTCTATTCCAGGCCACCTTCTTTTTCTTTGTGGGGAGAGGTTTTGGCAACCAAGAGGGATCTCTCCCCTCTAGCACTGCCTGATAGAGGGTACATCTCCCTTGCCCCACCTCAGGGGCTGCACTGACAGCCTTTCTTTGACTGTGTCACTCACAGCTGGAGGAGAGTCCAGCCTGGAGATAAATCTCTCACAGCTCGCTCATTCTTCTCCACGGGGCTGTGAGGAGAATGTTCAAGGCAGTGTGACAAGCCTAGTTTGCTCAGTGAACCACAGAGAGAGAGAGAGAGAGAGAGAGAGAGAGAGAGAGAGAGAGAGGGATTACAAAGAGCCCATTTAAATACCAAAGTCCCCTCAGCTCCCCCCTCCTAAGTCATGGCCTTGCTCTTACAATTTCAATGGATGTATCTACAAACAGTGACCTCAGGGAGATGGCTGGCCAAAAATATCCCCTCAGGCGATGACCCCGGCAGCTTCCTGAAAATAAGGCCCTTGTACATATTTCGAAGAGGGTGCCTCTCCACCATAATTGCCTAAGCTGCCAGTTGTTCATCCGATGGAGAGCAAGCCCTGGGACAAATGAGACTGGGAGATTAGCAGGACATTATTGGGCCACTGACAGGTGCAAGGAGACAAACATTAATTTGCTAAGATTCTAAAGCCCTGCTACAGGCCCCAGGCTGGCAACAATGCGCTCTCTCCAAGAACCCGAAGGTATTTCTGGGGTGGCGGGTCATTTTCCACAAGCCAGAAGGCTTTGTTGGGTTTCTGTGTTGTGCCCTGCATTCACTGTGCATTCCAGGAGCCAGCCCGTCACTACGGCAACTGGTCACTGATCTGGCCGGCCTTTTCTCTCTTTTTAATAGACTGTCTGGAAGTAAGGGTGCAAGTTCTCTCCTCTCTGAGCCCAGTGGCTCCATCACGCTGGAAACAACTTTCAGTAGGTACTTTTCTTACGTATCCTGTCCATCACCTTTGGCACATGCCTTGTGATTGGTTCCACTGCAACCAGTTTCTTCCTCTTCCATTCATATTCTTTCCATCCTGACATCAGAGTGATCACTTCAAGCTCAGGCTTCACAGTGTTATTCTCCTGCTTAAAAAAAACTGGATGGCTTTTGATCAATGACAGGACGGATCTCTACACTTGGTGGGCCCTACTCCATCATCCTGCATCTGGGCATGAGGAGGACGTGAAGTCAAAGCCAACCCACGACGGACAAGCCTACAAGAAACAGCCTTTTCTGTTGTCAACCGCCAAGGCGTCAAGCATTACTTCAGCCAAACTTAGCCTAAACTGCGTGAAACTGTGACTATGGTCATCCTTTTTGAGACATCAAATGACAACAGGGAAACTACTGAGGACCGATCGTGTCTTCAGGAAGAAATGTTTTTAAACAATACACTCTTAAGTCCGAGCTTGTCCTAGGCCTTCACAGAACTAGGAATTAGAGTAATGGAGCATGAAAAACTGACTCCTTCATCACGATCCAAAATACTTTAGTTTGAGGATTCCCCTATATCTGAGAGAAAGAAATGATTTGAAAATCTGAAAAACAATCCATGATCTCAGTGTATGATGTGGTTTCCAGGACAAGAAAAGACCTACATTTTAACGTTTCCACTGTGCACCAAACACTGTGGGAGCTTTAGATAGATAGATAGATAGACAGACAGACAGACAGACAGACAGATAGATGACAGATAACAGGGTCTCAGCCTGAGCCTAAATGTGGATTCAGACATGTCCGGATGTGTCTGACGAGTATGAGGCCGGCCAGCTACATGCCTTTTTGCACCAGGGTCTGAGCGAGAGAAACTCAGGAAAGGAGGAGCTGCCCGATGGGTACCATCATTCTGAGACTGGTGTGACGGCTTCTGGAGTCATTTCCAAGCACAGGGTTCATCATATCTGAGTCCCATGGCACAAAGAGACTGAAGGAAACACCTAATGAATTGCCTTCATAAAAGTCTGTGAAACATCACGTCTCACGCAGCCCTGCACGGGGACCCCCGGAATGGAATGTGACACAGAGCAGGGACAGGGGCCTTCTTCTCTACCTTGTCCTAAAATATCTCACAGGCTCCAGGACCTATTCAGTGTTAGGAGTTCTTGGCTTATTGCTAGTGGCACTGAGCAAATGCCCTGCTGGAGACAGGGCAGCAAATATGACACCAGGGAGGAGATACACGTGGAAATTGCCAGAAATCCTTGAAAAGTAATTACACAGAGATGAGGTCATGTGCACAGAAGAGGCCCAAAGCTATAGAACCATAATTACTATTGCTGATATAACCCCATTAATATCAATCAACAATTATGTTTCCAGCACCTACTCTATGCAGATTACTTTGTTACATGCTGAGCAATAATCCTTGATCTTAAGGGGCTAGTCTCTAGCCCTCCGTGGCCTGACAATGCTGGAAGAAACTCCATCTCATCACACATTATCTCATTTAATCATCACAGTGACTCCATGAGGGAGATTTTATCATCTTTATCAACAAGGGCCTGGTTTCCCTGGTGGAGCAGTGGTTAAGAATCTGCCTGCCAATGCAGGGGACATGGGTTTGAGTCCTGATTCAGGAAGATTCCACATGCCATGGAGCAACTAAGCCCGTGTGCCACAACTACTGAACCTGAGCTCTAGAGCCCGCGAGCCACAACTACTGAGCCCGAGTGCCACAACTACTGAAGCCCATGCATCTAGAGCCCATGCTCTGCAACAAGAGAAGCCACTGCAATGAGAATCCTGCGCACCGCAACAAAGAGCAGCCCCCGCTCGCTGCAACTAGAGAAAGCCTGCGTGCAGCAACAAAGACCTAACATAGCCAAAAAAATAAATAAATAAAAATTTTTAAAATTTTTAAAATTTTTAAAAATTTAAAAGGAGGGCCCAGAGAGGTTAAGTAACTTGCTGAAGGTAACACAGCTTTTAAGTGGTAGAGATAAGGCAAGTCAGATATGATGACACAAAGAACTGATCATCAAGGCAAGGCAGAGTTCCTGCTTATTACTAACAAAGCAAAAAGATGAAGAAACAAACAAAAGAAGTGTCACAGACCTTTTTTCTGTGATTCTTTGGTGGAACATGTCACCAGCTCTAACACCCCAGGGAGAAAACAGCAGCTGTCAGAGGCTGCCCACCTTGCTTTGCCTCTCGCTTGCTCTCTAGTAGCTTCCACGATTTCTCCCCTTACCAACCTGAGCCTCAGGAGTAATCAAATCAGTAACTGATATTCAGGAAGTAGGTACAGGCTTAGCTGAAGTGGATTTTGTATGTTAATTAAGTGTTTTATGGAACCTCTGAGAGCTCAGATGACACTCGGTAAATATTTCTCACTGAATCCACAGAATCTGTGAGCGGGTTCTGTATAATAAAGCAATTTCAATGTCCTGACAGATGGGCCATAGAAATTGACTGGGTGGCTATGATTCCAACAGATTATATACGATGAGAAATCTGGGCAATAAGTGCTTTCTGTGATTGTTGCCTATGTCCTGGTCATTTTCTAGAAGGGAAGAACTCAACTGTTTTCAATTTGTATTACAGAGAGAGGAGGGGTTCTGAGATGCTTGCAGTTCTTTTGTCCTGGCATTAAATAAAAAAGAAGAAGAAAAAAAAAGTACCTCCCAGTTCTGCTTCCTGGTTCTTGTATGAACAATGCAACCCGCTAAAAGTCATTTGTAAAGCATTTATCAAAAAGATAGAAGTGATAAATTCCCCCTTCTCTTCTTGAGTTCAGAGCTCTCTTTTTCCCTACAATTTCTCTGTAGAGAGCCTGATCGAGGTTCTGCTGTACCTTCAGCTCTTTCAGGTCAGGACTCCAAATTCTTGGAATGAGTTCATGTACATAAACCCTTACCACGTGAATGTGCACACACACACAACCCAGGAGTTGGCGAAGCTTGTGTTGTTAAACACGTTGATCCAGACTAATAAATACCCACTAAGCAAAATATTTTAAAAACATTCACATAAAGATCTTTCTAGTCTGAACAGAAAAAATTCTAGGCTTCTAATCTGTGCCTTTTGCCTACCTTGGACAACCACATTAAAGAATAAAATTTCAAAATTGCCTAAGCCAGTCACAAAAAGATAAATACTGTATGATTCCACTTATATGAGATACTTAGAAGGGTCAGAATCATAGGGACAGAAAGTAGAATGGTGGTTGCCAGGGGCTGGCGGAAAGGGGAATGGAAACTAGTGAGCTATTGTTTAATGGGGGAAAGTTTCAGTTTTACAAGACGAAGTTTTATGGAGCTAGATGGTGGTGATGTTTGCACAACACTACGAATATACTTATTACAACTGAATTGTACACTTCAAAATAGTTCAGGTGATAAATTTTATGTTATGTGTATTTTACCATGATAAAAATTTTTTAAAAACCATAGGACAAAATTAAAAACAAAACAAAAAAAATTTTAATTTCCTTTGTTGCTACTTTACCTTCATCAAGAGTCATCGTCTTCTGCCTACACTGGCTGGTCTATGCTCAAATGATGAAAGGAATCTGGTGCAGCCCCACAATTAGATAAAGGCAAAATTGCCTATGGAAATGACCGAGCCCTTAATTAGCTAATTGTAGGTGCAATTGGCCACTTGCACCATCAGATGAAGGGCAAGTGGTTAATTGAGCCCACAAGTGACCTACTCAATCAGAACTAACAAATGGCTCATCAGATGAGGTCCTGGCCAAAATGTATCTGCAAACAATAGCATGTGTGAAAACTGCACAAATCAGAAGCGGCAGTCGGGCTGCTATCTAAAAATGAAACCCACAAAACACGAGCTAATTATGGAAATGATCAAAATAAGGAAAATTCAATAATGAGCCATGATCATAGGGGAAGGGAGGGAGATGAGTGATGAAGCAATTTTGGGAACCAAAGGCCCTAGATATTGGAAAGAGCATCTGCCTGGAGCCATCCCTAGTTGTTCTTATTTAAAACTTTCAGGAACACTTGTCATTTCCTTCCATTGTACATTCTTATTCATGGAAGCTATCGAGAGACCTCAGCACAAAATGTTATACTAATAGGGGGCTTGGGAAATGTGAATGAATGAATGAATGGGGGACACCATATTTGCACATAGAGGGCTAAGACACAAATACAGCCACTTCAGTAAACTGATGGTACTGAGAAGTTCCTGTTGGGTTTCCCCAATACTGAATATTTTGTTTGACTGTGTCACTACCACATGCAAGTTAACGAGTAGGAGGAAATACTAACGATTACAAGGCTGTTGACAGAAACAATAATAATAGTTTGTACTCATCAGGTTAGGCCAGGTCTATGGTGAGGTAGAAATCCCAAAATCTCAGTGGCCCTAAACAACAAAAGTTTATTTCTTACACAAAATTCATTCTAGGCCGTTTCTCCTTCTCACTGATAAAGATTCTTTCATCCTGTGATTCTGCCATCTCAACAAAGGCCTCCACCTTTACCACCCAAGAGGACAAGAAGACCAAGAACTATGCAGTGAAATAGGGCTTTTCATTGCGTCAGCCCGGATGTGTCACATGTCGCTTCTGCTCACATTTCTTTGGCCAGAATTAGTCATGTGGTCCCAGGGAGCACAGGCTCCCATTCACTCAGGAAAGAGGAGAGATGAAATAGGGTTGGGTGAATCTGTGGCATTTTTTCTATCACAGAGGCCCAAAACAAAGAAGAATAAAAAATAATCTATCCATTTGGAAACTTAGAATACCTCTTGATATAATGCTATTTTAAAGAAGTACACAAAATTAAATGTACAAATGAGTCAGAAACTTTCAAGATAAAACATATAAGCTGAAGTGGTATTCATAAGGAAATGCAAAGCCATGAAACTCCTTATAAGAGGAAAGGTAGACTGAAAATAAATGACCCATACTTTCACTCAAGAGTCTTAAAGACAAGAAATAACAAGTGTTGGCGAGGATGTGGAAAAAGGGAACCCTTGTGCACCATTGGTGGGAATGTAAATTGGCGCAGCCACTATGGAAAGCAGTATGGAGGTTCCTCAAGAAATTAAAAATAGAATTACTATATGATCCAGTGATTTCACATCTGGGTATTTACGTGAAGAAAACAAAAACACTAATTTGAAAATATATATGCATCCCTGTATTCATGGCAGCATTATTTACAACAGCCAAGATATGGAAACAACCTAAGTGCCCACTGATGAATGAATGAAGAAGTGATGTGGTATATATATACACACACACACATACCTACACACAGTAGAATGCTATT
The DNA here is from genome assembly GCF_951394435.1 of Stenella coeruleoalba. Taxonomy (NCBI): domain Eukaryota; kingdom Metazoa; phylum Chordata; class Mammalia; order Artiodactyla; family Delphinidae; genus Stenella; species Stenella coeruleoalba. The sequence continues at coordinate 96,318,927 of NC_137153.1, read as the reverse complement.
CAGTCATAAAAAATGAAATCTTGCCATTTACGACTACATGGATGGACCATGAGGGCATATTAAGTGAAATAAGTCAGACAGAGAAAGACAAATATCATATGATCTCATTTATATGTGAAATCTAAAACAAAAAGACAAACAAAACCAAGCTCATAGATACAGAGAACAGATTGGGGGTTGCCAGAGGTAGGGGGTGGGGGTAGGCAAAGTGGGTGAAGGGGGTCAAAAAGTACAAACTTCCAGTTGCAAAATAAACGAGTCATGAGGACGTAATGTACAGCGTGGTGACTATGGTTAATAATACCGTATTGCATAGTTGAAAGCTGCTAAGGGAAGAGATCTTTAAAGTCCTCATCAAAAGAAAAAAACACTTATGACTATCTATGAGGACCAATGTTACCTATGAAGTAGACTACTGTGGTGATCATTTCACAATATAAACAAATATTGAATCATTATGTGGTACACCTGAAACTATTCAATAAAATGTCAATTATATCTCAGTTAAAAGAAATCTTAAAGAAACAGCACAGTAACACAAAAGAAATGTGATTAGGAATTATCGAAGATTTTTTAAATGATGAAATAAAAAATATTTTAAAAGTACATCATATTAGTAAAAATTTTAAATGTGTTCTTTGTAAAGATTGATAAAGGAGAAAGATTTTGGGCCAGTAGGATTATAGGGAATAAAGAATGGATTACTATGAACAATGTTATAAACAATATAGGAGACATAAATATAGATGCTGAGGAGCAAACATCTTAAGAGAACATACATAACAATTTCAACCAAAAAATTGGAAAATATATGCGCTTCCCTGGTGGCACAGTGGTTGAGAGTCCTCCTGCCGGTGCAGGGGAGGCGGGTTCGTGCCCCGGTCCGGGAAGATCCCACATGCCGCAGAGCGGCTGGGCCTGTGAGCCATGGCCGCTGAGCCTGCGCGTCCGGAGCCTGTGCTCCGCAACGGGAGAGGCCACAACAGTGAGAGGCCCGCGTACCGCAAAAAAAAAAAAAAAAAAAAAAAAAAATTGGAAAATATAGAAAACTGATGAAAATCTAGGAAAACAGTCATTATTAGACCTAGGAAAATTATTTATCCTTACTCAAAATTTTTTGTTTTCTTTATTTGCCTTCCTTAAAAATGAAATAATCACTCTGGAGTTTGGGCTGTGCTCTGGGGTATCAGTACCAGGATTCAAATCCTGACTCCACCCTACTAGCTGTGCCAAATTATTCCACCTCTCTGAGATTCAGCTTCTTAATTTACAGCTCCTCACTAGATTATCGTGAGGATCGGGTAGGTAGTAAGCTATCAATGAACACTGATATTATTCTTTAAATGGGACTTTAAGCATGTGATTTTTAAGTGGGTTGAAAAAAATTTTTAATAGATTATATTTACAGAGAAATTACATCAATTATTCCAGAGTATAGAAAATATCCTATAACATCGTGTTAATTTAAGGATGTAATCTAGGCACGTGAACACAGATCACAGATACACAAATCAGTGGGTCACAAATTTAGATGCTTTCAAGAGCCATGCAGCAATCTCAATGAGAAAAGTAGGCTTGGTTTAAGAAGGACCAGGCATGCATATTTTTTGGTCTGTTTTGGTATTCTCAGTTTTAATAGAAATATGAGACTAAGAAGCAGTTCTCTCCTATAAGAGAAACAAATGGGCACTCATAGTTAAATCACCCTCTGGCACGCTGAGGTGACAGGGAGCAAAAGGGACCATGAGAACTAGTGGCCATGGGCCCCCATTAAATGGGGCATTTGCCTTTGAGCTACAGCCAAAGGCTAACGTGCAGAATTAAACTCCCAGCGTAACCTCATCATCTCATTTTTTTAAAGAAAAATTCTCTTTTATAAAAAAATGTAGATCTATATATTTACAAAAAAATTATATTGTTGGATCCCTACTTTATACTTTTCACAAAGCTAAATTTCAGATGGTTTAAAGAGATAAACTAAACTTAAAATAATATTTTTATGATCATGGTGTAAGACAGCTTTTCTTAGCAAAGCACAAATAAGGAAAAAATTAACATGTTAGACTACATAAAATTTTAAATATTTATATCACAAAATAGTCGTAAAAGGCAAGTAACAGTCTTGGAAAAGTATATGCAGAGTATAAAACCAAAGATTAAGATCTAGAACAGTGCTGCCTAGTAGAATTTTCTGTGGTGAGGGAAATGTTAACAATTTGGTATGTATTCTTCTGGATATTTCTCTCTATATTTATATGGATATTCAGGTGGGTACCTATAAGTATGTAGTAATATTATGCTAATAATAATATTGTAAGCAATATTGCTTACTATGTTGTGTACTGTTCTAATGGCTTTTCGTATATTAATTGATTTAATCCTCATAACAACCCTATGAGATAAACACTACTGTTATCCCCATTTTACAGATGAGGAAACTGAGGCACAGATGGGCTTAGTAAATTTTCCAAGGACAGAGAGCTAGCAAGTGTCGGAGACACGACTCAATCTTAGGCCGTCTGGCTTCGACGCCTATACTCTTCAAATTTATACTAAATCTCCTCACATATAATTTTAATTTTCTTGATTGTTTTTAAGGTTGTTGTTTTTGTTAAGCATAAGGTGGATTTTACTGCACATGTAGCAATATCTGTAGCAATAACAAATGATATTTTTCATTAACAGTCTACCTGGCATATGTCCTCACTAGGACATATATCTCTCCTTCATTCTTTTTACTGATATGATATTTCATAGTGTGGATGAGATGTACCATAACTAATTTAACTGCTCTGACATTGTATTAGGGTTTCCAAAGAGCATCACCCAGAAAACACCATTCATAGAAAATACCAAGTGAAAGGCATCTACTGGACATGTGCAGTGCCTTGCCCAAGTGGTCCCGTATTTAAGGATTTCCACTTTTTCCAATAATACAAATGGTGTTGGAATAGACTTTCTTCTCCAGGTCTGTGCCAGTATCCCCACAAGCCAGATACCCAAAATTGGAATTGTAAAGAAAACCGTATGGATGGTTTAAATGGTGATAGACACTGCCAGAGTGATTTCAGAAAGACCCTATCATTATTCTCCCACCAAAAGTATAAGAGAGAACTCATTTTCTTCCACCCACACTAAAACATACACTGCCAATATTTATGTTTCTTGTCAATCTGAAGAATGAAAACTGGTACCTGACTTTTGGTTGCTTCAGCATCTTTTCATATGTTTACTGACCTTTAGAATTTCTTCTATTGGTTTATATTATTAATTTATAGGCACATAGTCTACCTCTGCAGTGTCCAGTATGGTAGAGACTAGCCACGTGGCTATTTGAATGTAAATTAATTAAAGTTAAATATTTAATTCCTCAGTTGCACTAGCCACATTTCAAATGTGTATGTTCTCTGATAGAAAGGAAACAGCAGAGACTGAAGATAAAAGAGAATAAAGCGATAATTAGAAACTAAAGGGAAGATGGAGAAAGTAATATGATTACAGAAAAATAGCCATAAACATAGACAGCAAGTACTGAAAGGAAACTTGGAGATGATCTGATCCCGTAGTTTTCAAATTCTATTTTGTGAAGTCCAGGAATTCTGTACAGATGCACAGATCTATACATTTTAAGATATGTTTCAATGTAATTTAAGGTTGTAAATAAAAACATAGACTCAAATTTCAGCACATCATAGGCCATTGGAATTTTAACTTGTTTTACCATTTTAACTTGTTTTGGGGCAGACCTGAAAAGTTTTCTGGTGTGTGTGTGTGTGTGTGTGTGTGTGTGTGTGTGTGCGCGTGCGTGTGTGTGTGTGTGTGTGTTAGAGACTGAGATAGAGAGAGAGAGAGAGGACAAACTTATGGAAAGTATGTCATTGGGTAGGAAGGTTATAGCTCTATGTGGAAGTTTTTTTAAACAATTCAAGACAATATGTCAACACTCATAACTGTGACCAAAAGCAAGCATGCTACCTTAGCTCATGCACACAATACCCATGCAAGGCAGGTCTCTGCTACATCTGCTTGACACATGCTCCCATCTTCAACAAATAGTCAATAGTGCAATACGAAGGAAATGTCAATATATACGGTCAAAGTAATATGTTATATAGATAGCTTTAAAGCTCATTTTAAATCTTAGAGGCTTCTGGTTTGACATTTTATTGATAAACTTTCTGCAAATATTGAGTTATTATTTCATTTTTGTATTTATAAACGTTCTCTTTTTTTCACGAGATGTGAAAAATACTCTTGAAGCAAGAAAGAGTTATCTGGTGAGAAAGAGAATATTAAAAGGGGAAGTCAGATATGTCATATTAGCATGCATTGGTGTATCCACTAATGTTAACCCATTGAGAATCATGTAAGGAATGAAGGCAAGTGCTGACAACTCTCACACAAATGCACTTAAAATTCACACAAGATCAAGAAACTACATGATGGAAGGAAAAACTGGAGGAAGCTATGTTTATGATCATAACATCGTCCCCATCTGCAGCAGGTTTTAGGCAACCAACTACTTCAAAATAGTGTTATGGTCCCTGACAGGTTAGTCCTATCTAAACATAAGACAATGAGCGATGAAGTTAAGTCTTTCTATTTGCTTTTTTCAATGTTAATTGAACAGTTTGAATGCTATCAAATTTGATGCAAATTGCTTGTTAGTGAACGTGCACTTTCTCCCATGGCAGAGAATCAGATTCTATGAAGGGAAAGTTTTAAAACCCAGTACTTTTAAACAATCCTACTCAAATGTAAGAGAATGAAACTATTATAAATATATATACAACTGTTTCCATTTTCTGATGATATGTCTAGAGAGGAGTGGAATTTTTTTTTTTTTTTTTTTTTGCGGTATGTGGGCCTCTCACTGTTGTGGCCTCTCCCGTTGCGGAGCACAGGCTCCGGACGCACAGGCTCAATGGCCATGGCTCACGGGCCCAGCCGCTCTGCAGCATGTGGGATCTTCCCAGACTGGGGCACAAACCCGCGTCCCCTGCATCGGCAGGCGGACTCTCAACCACTGTGCCACCAGGGAAGCCCAGGAGTGAAATTTTTTTTAATTGATTTTTATTGGAGTATAGTTGATTTACAATGTTGTATTAGTTTCTGCTGAACAGCAAAGTGAATCAGTTATACGTATATCCACTCATTTTTTACATTCTATTCCCATATACATCATTACAGAGTACCGAGTAGAGTTCCCTATGCTATACAGTAGGTCCTTATTAGTTATCTATTTTATATATAGTAGCATGTATATGTCAATCCCAATCTCCCAATTTATCCCTTCCCCTCCCTTTCCCCCCTTGGTAATCATAAGTTTATTTTCTACATCTGTGACTCTATTTCTGTTTTGTAAATAGGTTCATTCGTACCATTTATTTTAGATTTCACATATAAGTGATATCATATGATATTTGTCTTTCTCTGTCTGACTTACTTCGCTCAGTATGACAATCTCTAGGTCCATCATGCTGCTGCGGATGGCATTATTTTTTCTTTTTTATGGCTGAGTAATATCCCATTGTATATATGTACCACATCTTTATGGATAAAGGAGTGACATTTTTAACACCCAAAATACATGATGGATTAGTGCAGGTTGTCAGTTTTATGAACTCTATCATGAATTTTACTAATAATACTGTGGATTTCAGCATATTTCTTATTTTTCTATGTTGGGTTCATGCAGATGAAAACAAAAACAAATGTACCTTACATTGGCCAATGTGTAGGTAACATCTATACAGATGATGTGAAAGTAATATCTGAGAAGAACACAGACGTAATGATTCTCTTAAAGTTCAGCACAATGTGTTCAAGCAATCTAAAGACTCTTTAGGGCTTCCCTGGTGGCGCAGTGGTTGAGAATCTGCCTGCCAATGCAGGGGACATGGGTTCTAGCCCTGGTATGGGAAGATCCCACATGCCGCGGAGTAACTAAGCCCGTGAGCCACAACTACTGAGCCTGCGTGTCTGGAGCCTGTGCTCCGACAAGAGAGCCCGCAATAGTGAGAGGCCCGCGCACCGCGATGAAGAGTGGCCCCCGCTCGCCGCAACTAGAGAAAGCCCTCGCACAGAAACGAAGACCCAACACAGCCAAAGTTAAAATAAAATAAAATAAAATAATTAAAAAAATAAATAAATAAAGACTCTTTAACAGAACTGTAGAGTCAAACATTAGGTGTTAACTTCTTACAAACATGCACGCATCTTTCTAAATATTGTTGGATCAAACCATATAAATAATGAATTACATTAAGATACAGCCTTAAAACTGCAATTTTTCACAGTTATTGGTAATTATATTGGCAGTATATTACAGAATAGCCTTTTCTTTACAGGAGACTTACATGATGAACTGAAGGCAAGGAGCTAGTACAAATATTTCAAAGATTCTAAGGGAGGAAAAAAATTGTGCTTGTCAGTGAAGGAATTCCATTTATTAAGTAGCTAACAAAAATACAACAGCTTTTCAGAAATCCAGTATTTTCATGCTTATAATTGCAAATGAGGTGTCAGAAAGGGAAATGAAACTTCAAATTTCTACTGAACGGAAAAGTAGATTTTTTATAGCCTTGAAAAATGACAGAGGTGTGCTAAGACATGTGAGATTTTTTAAAAATGAAATCACTGAGAAATCTTATATTGTTATCAGATATATTTGAAAAATATTTCCTGCCAGAGACATTTCAACCAGCTAGATAGGAGTGAGTTTACCTACCCTCCCCAAATGAAACACTTACCAAGTAACCTAAGCGAGCGGCTATGAGATAATGTTAGTGATTCAGCCTTGAAATAAAAATATCCTATTGCTTCTCTTTCAGTCTTCTCTGATGGTTAATGGAAGAATAAGCTGAACCATTGAAAACCTGTTATCTTTTGTAAAAATCTTCTCTAAGTGAATCAGCATTTTTGTCCCATAAAACCAAAACAAATCACTGGAATAATTGGATTCTGGCACTAGTTATTATCCATAACTCCTGATTTCAAAATTATGTTTAATGACACATAATTCTGAAATATTTCAGTTGCCTTTACAATAAATAAGCATGCATTAAATAAATATGTGTATATATAAATATATATAAGTGAATACATACTGAAACTAAGAAAATTATACTAAATATTGCTTTTTCTCTTATTATACATTTGGGTTCTTCATGTCATTTTGTTGAAAAGAAATACTGCTAGAAATGAAGCAGAGCTGATTGATTCAACTCCATTTTACAGAAAAGAGATTACAACCAAGGAAGCAATGAGCACCATACTTCAGAGCATGGTCTCTAGGTTCTGACAGATTTGGGCTTAAATCCCGACTCCATCACTTATCTTCTGTGTGCCACTGGCTATATTTCTTAGTTGCTCACCAAGTTTTAGTTTCACCGTTTGTTTGATGAAGGTAATAATAGTATTGACCCCAAGGGTTCTTATTATGGTTACATTCAATGCAGCGAATTCTCTTAAAAAAGAAAACAAAATGAAACATGCCCTGCGTGGGAAAGTGATCCAGTATCACCCATAAGTCAATAGTTAAGCCTGGACAAGTTAGTTGTCCTAGTTATAGAGTTCTCTCCATCAGACTAGTCTGCAGTGAACCCAGTGGGAAAGTTCCTTCGGATGAAGACGCATATGGCTTCTTCCTCTGCAAGGAGGGGAAAGAGACAGGAGTCCAGAAATTCTGATCTGGAAGGTGGACGATGGCCAGAAAGATTTCTTAAGTGGTGGTTAGTTTTTCTGTTGAAAATGTGGGTTTTGAGTGGCATCGGAAAAGGTGGAAAAAGTCTTTGTAGCAGGGAGTATGAGATTAATAAAATTTATTGAGCTGCAGTTTTGACTAAGTTTGGAGACTTTGGAAGAATATGAAGCTTTGAATTCCAGTAGAATTGCTGCAAACTCAAGATTTGCTACATAGCAAATGTGTGGTTTTGGCAAGTCTTTAATATCGCCATACCTTTCTGCTGAGGTTACTGTGGCAATTACATTAGATAACATTAGGTGAAATTCCAGGCCTGTTGCTGAGGCCCGCAGCACAGAAAACAGACATGTGGCCCAGATCCTCCTAGACTGTGGGCTCCTTGAGACGGGGAAGAGTGTCAGACTCAACGTTTGTTGAGTGTTGAACGAACCCTGAACTCTCGTTTCTTATACTCCTTGATCTGAATATTTGACGTTTGTTCTGCTAGTGGTAGCCCAGTTTATTAAGACTTCTTCCTTCCTCTTTCAGGCTATGTTACTACCCTCAGCCTCTGGTCCCTGGAAATAAAATGGGAATGATAACCACTTTGTACAGGTATTACGTGATTTAGCAGTAATTCATGTAAAGGCTTCAGCACAGTCCCAGCACAAAGACACAAATTCAAGTTCCGGTATTTATTATCTTCTAAGTGTCCTCCCCTGTGAAATGGGATCATAATGCAGTTTTCCTGAAGTCTAAATGAAATTTTTAGATGTGAAAAGACTTTTCAAGTTAAAAAGTGCTAAATGAATGTTGATTAACATCTTCAATAGAGAAGAGCTAATTTAGGTATCTTCGATTAAAGACAAAACAAACATGAAGTGCTAGAGCTTGAAGTTTTCCCACTAAGTTCTCAAACTGAAGGATATTCTTCCTATTAATGTGTTGGTTAAATGTGGTCTCTCCACCTGCATTCTTGAAATCATTCCCTCTACCCTTTCCAGGAAATTTGCTCTATCAGTCAATGAATTGCCGCCTCTATAAGATCAAACTGCAGCTAGTAGCTTGCACAGTTAACAAATCAGTGCTTGAAAAAAAATTGGCTAGAGGACTCCACTTTCCAAGGATGCTATGGAGGAAATGCCTGTGTTGGGTGGAAGACAGGACTAAAGCGATAGGAATGTTGAATTGGAAAGGGTTTATATTCCAGTTCTTACCACAGCAAGTGGATATGTATCTGCTTCTGCTCAAGCATTTCTAGCCATTTGAGTTTCAGGGCACCTTCATTTTTAGAAAGCTCTTTAGATTGCATTAAATGCTACCTCTCCTTGGGCCACATCCTCTCCTCTGGAGCCATCAAAACCAGCCTCTTGCATCTTCAATGTGAGGCTGTCAAATATTTAGAGAAAGAGGTCAAGCTTTTCATCTTTGGAGCATGTTATTCGTCAGCACACAAGGGAGCTTGAGGGAAGGGTGGTCAGTGGGTTTGAGGAGCATCTCAGACAGGGTTGGGCAAACCCTCTTTAACCACAGTCTATATCTTGATTGGCCACATCAGATCCAAAGAAGCCACAGGATGTCACTAAACCACCCAAATCTGCCCCTTCTCTTGAAATTCTCTTGATCTTAGTCATACTTTTGGACTCCTCTCATTTTCTATAGCATATTAAGTAGCACTTTGGTAAAAGACATGCTTTATGTGGGAAAAAACCTCTTACATATTGCATAGCTACAGGGATGATGATTCCGTCTCATTTTTTCCCCTCTCAGGCTCAAGTGTCTTTTTGTCAACCTTTTGGTATTCATCTCCAATCCCTTCTCCTTCCTCATTTTCTCACTGTATAATTTCTTCCTTCCTTTCTAATAAGCCATTTGAGAGGTTCCCAAACCATTTTACCTTTTCCTCAAACAGGGTGACAAAATGGCATGGAATATACACATAGTCAGGATGGCCTCAGGCAGGAAGAAAATTATAAGGGGACAGTAGAGCCTCTCAACTTCCGTGCCTCTCGATGATGGGAAGGCTATGGTTAGATTCTGCAGTGAACCACAATTCTGTTGTCTAACTCCAGGTACTTCTAACTAGCTGCTACTTATAAGTAGACTATGGTTTCCTGTTACATTTAAGCCAGTGCATCTATTCTTATTTCTTCATCTCACTGTTAGTTGCTTAGTCACTCATTCAATGAATAAAATATCAGTCATTTCCATAAGTCTCTGCGGACCTGGTTTCAGATATTCAGCAAGACACTGGCTTAGTCTGCTAGGATTTCTCATTAGTATTTGTAAACTGGTAGCAATAACACGCATCATGTGAATGAGCTGTTATTAAATATTTTATATACGTCATGAAGATCCTTATGACACTTCCATGATGTATGCAGAAGAGAGATATTATTAATAATTATCATTCTGAAGATGTAGGAACCAAAGTTCTGGAAGATTGTTTGCCTGGATAGATTGTAATGTGGTGGGGTTAAGACCCCAATGCGGGTCTTCAGACCCACAGTCTCACTTTATTTACCTCACACTGTATTACTTGTGCTACTCCTTCCCAAAAAGAACAACAACAACAAAAAAACACACCATGGAAAATATTATTACGTACAAAAAGTTTCTCCCAAATTCTTCACCCTTGGCTTAAAAAAAGTAACACCATGAAATCTCCCTAGAATACTTCAGTCTGAAGTTCTGTCTCTTCTTCTAAAACCAATGTATTGTACACCCTCTTTGACTTTAACTCATGTTCATTCATCCACTGTGCTTTTGAGCGTCTTTCTTGTACCAAAGTGCCAAGCATTGGGAATTCAAAGTTGAGTAAGAGATGGTCCTTGCTTTTGAAGAGTTCACTGTGCAGTACAGGGCATAGGGAACTCTTTTAAATGGTACAAAAATAATGATGCTTATAACAATAACGGCTAACATTTATTGAGTACTTACTATGTGCCAGACACTTATAAGCACTTTACACATATGGTTAAAAAATGCACAGTGTAATATGATTTATATTTTCTTATGAATACGTATTACTTGCCCAGCTGGTATGCAAACTCTTTGAGAACAAGAGCCTTCCTTCTCAGTGTTTTGCTTACATTATATATGTCCTCAGTTAAACCAAAATGAACCAGTTTATGGTAGCAACCTGGGAATTATAAACTAAACTGGAATACAATAAAAACTTTCCTACCTGTTTTAATGACAGCTGTTGCCAAGGGACACAGATATTATTAGAAATCATTTTGACTAGGTTGAAAGGGGACCGCAAAAGGACAAGGTTTAATAGCACATGAACTGGATGATAGCTGTAAATACATTAAAAAGTTTGAAAATTGTTAGGATATGAAACACCATGTTTCACAGATCAAAAGTATACCTGGAGAATTAACCTTACGAGGGAAGGAGTAACAGACGAAAACAAGGGGCTGGGGTATACAAGTCCTAGCTAGCTTATAAAGAAGTAAAGAATACAAATCTCAGTGGTTTAAGACAACAGTTCTCAACCAGCAGTAATTTTCTCCATAGGGGACATCTAATGATGTCTGGCCACAGTTTGGGTGTCACAACTTGGGGAGGGGTGAAACTGATAGCTGGTAAGTAGAGATCAGGGATACCGCTCAATACCCTTTAGTGCACCTGAGAGCTCTCCTCTCCACCCCCAAGAAAGAATTACTCAGCCACAATGTCACTAGCACTGAGTCAGAGAAACTCCAGATTAAAATAACAAAGGATCATTGCTCACTCCTACAACATGTCCACCATGGAGGAACTTAGAACTCTGCTCTGGGATCATCGTCATCCTCAGTCCAGGATTCAGGCTAACAGAATAACGTGGCTGAGAGAAGAGAGAGCTTTGGTGTTTCTCACAGTGGCAATTAGATCATCCAGCTCTGAAAGGCCATGCATCACTACCGCTCAAACTCATTGGCCAGAACCAATCACACGGTCCCACCCAAGCCAAAGGAGCCAGGAAGTGCAATTCTGAATCTAATCACACAGTCCCACCCAAGCCAAAGGAGCCAGGAAGTGCAATTCTGAATCTAATCACACAGTCCCACCCAAGCCAAAGGAGCCAGGAAGTGCAATTCTACCGTTTGCCCCAAACAGGGGAGAACTCGTATATATGATGAATAGCACAAAGGTATAGTATGAGGGATGGAGGGCAGGAAATAAGAATAGTATTGGGCAGAATTATCACTGTTCTAATCAGTTTGAAGTTCTGAAGTCAATGCAGTTTCCACTTTCAGAAAAGCTTTACAGAGGAGGAAGTAGTATGTTCACAACAAGTGTAATTCAGAGATTCTTCAGCTGGAAATGGTTAGAAACAATGCCTACCTCTTAATGTTATGTGAAAGCATAACCTCTCAATATGTGAAAGCAATTGACAAGGTGTTTAATTTCTAAGAAATACTCTTTAAATAATTTCCTCCCCTCTTTCCTTTGCAGAGTGGATAGAAGGGCAAGAATGTAGCTGAAGAATAAATCTATCAAAAATGGGCTACTTCTTTTGCATTAGGGAAGAGAAGAAAACACTGTATTATGTACGATAGCTGAGGCCTTTGCTCCTTCTTGCCAGGATTGCATCAATTACCTTATGGATTCCATAACTCCACTCTCAGGCCTTTCCTCTTCTCCCTCCCTCCTTGACTTCAAAACTCTAAGTCAGTCCTTATTGTTTCCTTAATGAAAACCCTTCAGCAGCTTCTTATGACCCTCACTAGAAAACTCTAATTCCTTAGCACGGCATCCTTCCCTTTATGACTTTGTCTGCCCAACTCTCCATCCTCATCTTTCTCCCTGTTGCCCAACGATTTATATTTTCTCAAACACAATGCTGTTATCCATGTTTCATGCCTTCTTGCAAACTGACTTCTTCTATACGTTGGCTTGGCAAACCATACTTTGCCCACAAAAAGATCTCAATCCTCACTGTCGTCAGGAACATATTCTCTGAGTCTTCCCACCCCCATACTCATTTCTATGATAGCATTTATTAAGTTACATTATTTGACTGTCTGATTGCCTGTCTCCCCCATTCTATGTAAACTGCTTTTACCAGGGGCTGCATTTCATGTCTATAGCCACAGGATCTAGCCCAGGACCTGACATAGAATGGGAGCTCCACAAGTGGTTTTTGAATGAATCATTAAGATATAAATTTCATTTTGCTATGTCTTCATAATGATCATTTTAGCACATGCATATTATCCAGCCAAGATGATATCAAACTTTTCAAAACCTTAAAACAAGGTAATATTTTCCTTTAATAAATTAGGAAAAAATATTTGTATAAAGAAGAAAAATGTCAATCCTCAGATATTTCCTGCAGCATTATATAAAAGCAAGATTATCACCTTCTTTTCTCAGCAGTAGCTCTTCGGAAGGGACTGAACAAGGTATCAATGACTGAATAAAGTTAGATAAGTAAGTAAGAAAGGGGTTTCACCTTTTCTGTTCCTAGGAGTTTCCAACTCTTGCACCACAAATTCTACTTTTATTATCTGTCCTAGAATGGTCAGACTTGGACTTGAATCTCAAGTTTGCCTGGATCATTACCTCTGAAGACTCTTTTAGGAAACAAGGGATTCTAAGCAGAGCAGACAGGAAGACATCACAATTCTTAAAAAGCCAAGAACAGAGGCAAGTGAAGGATAATCTGAAGGATGAGAGCAGCAAAGATGGTGAAAGGCAGCGAGTGACGGTAGCAGGGAGGTGGGTACAGATGGCCTTGAAATGTATGGGGATTAGGACACACTGAAGAAATGGAAAAGAAGGCCAGGAGACTGAAGCTCGTAGGATAAGGGGGAGGGTGGTGGCCCAGGCTGGAGATACTGCTGGGGCCAGACAGGGCCAATCTTGTGAGTATGTTAGGTGTACAAAACAACAAAGGTGAATACTTGCTTCACGCTGCTTTGCAGTTAATTTTCTGGTCCTTCCAGAGGACCTTCTCCCCTGATACCAGAGGGTACATGGATGGAAAATGTGAAGCATTGGCTTATCACGTATCTTGCAAAGTCAACTGTACTGGCCCTAATTTGCAGATGAGGAAACTGAGGCACAGAGAGGAGAAGTCAACAAGGTAGTTTACGCTGTAATCAACAGACAGGATTTCAACTTTTGTCTATTGGACCCCATCCTGTGGTGAGACTTTTAGAAGCCAACTTTGTCTCCTCCATGATTTACCTGTGACCAGTCAGGGCTATGTATACTCGTTCTGTGGGCAATAGTTTCCATTTTTATTGTTTTTTAAAATTGACCTCAACGTGATTTCCTTTAGGCCCAGCCTCTTTGTGGGATCTCTAATCTGGGATCAAAGCAGGTTTACATGGTTGTCTTAAAATGATCTCCTTCTGTCACCCCACCAGTCACAGGTACATTCAGCACTCAAAGGTAGTCAGCTTTCCTTTGGCTCCTCTGAGATGTGAATCACTTGTCCACACCAGTTACATTTTGCTTAGTAAATTCATTGCTCTATCCTCAACAGGTTATTCTCATCCTACCTCACTTCTCTGGAATTTATAGGAAACTCAGAATTTGTCAGAGTTGAAATTGACTCACTGCAACTTCTCACTCGAAGAGATTTCGTTCAAATAAATCCTCGATGCGTTCAAGATCTTAACGAATCAGCACATTCACGAATATCGCTCTAATATAATTTCTCCCAGAAAAAGAAATAATGAAATACTGAAACAGTTAAGTTGTGCCTTGATGATTTACTTAATGAGCAGTATTTGCCCGGGGTAGAGTATTGCCTGAAGTGGAATCAGAAATATCTTTTTCTCGATGCTGTACAGAGCGTATGGGGGACTCGTTTATGTCATGGAACCCGAGCACTGCCAAATGTGACATTCCATTCCTTAATGAATCCAAGGGTTCAGCTTTCTGGCAAGGGACTATCACTTTCTTAGGCTTCTTATTTTCTATTCCCTTTCAGCACCAGCTCTTGCAATTGATGTTCTTCTCTTCTTCAGTTTTTTCACAAAGAAATACAATTTATCACATTATGAGAATTGCTAAATTCTCGTCAAGGAGTGTGAAACCACAAAACCGATTAAGACACAAAAGCTGGACGGTTGGCTAGGTTCGGAGACAGAGTGGCGTGGTCGAAACGCGAGCTTTGAAAACCCATGTGATTTAACGTGCTCTTGCAGCAAAATGATAAATCGCACCATATCCTGGCCCTGCGAGGTCCCTTGTGAATAGCTGAATTCATGGATACCAAATTCACAAATGCTAATGGTCTCCTCTGTTCCCATAAGTTTTCACCTAACTTGTGTTTTGCTTTTTATGTAATAATATCCAAAGTCCTAAGTCCTTTGTGTATACTCAGTCGGCTCTGGGTCTCTCTTTGAGCTTCTGCCTTTGACTGTGAACTTGCCACAGGACTTTAGTCAATTCATCATTGACACTGACCTTACTTAGCACCCCAAAAGTCCCCATAGCCATTTCTGATTATTCTGTTCATCTGTTTCTACCAAACAGATTTTATCTGACAGAGGATATAAAGAAAAACCTAGATTGTCTAAGGATCTAGGTTATATTACTCTGGGTGAAACAAATGCTCACTAAAATAAACATTTTGAATTTCTTCAAGTGAGTCACAAATTCAATGAACTATTATATATTCATGGAAGTTATGAATAAATAGTGATATAGGGAAATGATTGTGATGTAGTATTCAGTGACAAAACAAGATACAAAATGACAAGTATAGTGAAATTTCAATGGTGTAAAAAAAGTATCCTAAAAATACTAAATTTCAATATACCAACAAATAGTAATCATATCTGGGTATGTGAATAATTTAAATTTGCCATTTATAGTACCTCAGATCTTCAATTTTTTTACAGTCCCTAAAAAAGACTATTCAACAGTTCAGTAGTACCTATGAAGTACCTTAGTCTTAGAAGAATTGTAGACCAGCTCTTTAAAACACTGCTCAAATTCCTCCACAGTTTCAGAGGCTAAAAATCAGGGCCAGCAACTTGAGGAATTTAATAAAGAACAAGAAACAAATCCCAACTTCAATTCCCCTGCAAATATGACAGGATTTTAAAATGTGCCTGGAAAACTGCATCTGGGGTTTTGCCAATCCCATAACGTTTGGGACGTTTGCTGAACCCAAAACACAGCCGGGCCCACCCATCCATAATTAAAGCCCTCCCCCCAGATGAATTCATTGCTTTGTGGCACCATCTGTCTCATTCCCTTATTTACATAATAGGGAACCCTGCTCCGACTGCAGCAAATGAGAAGCGACAAAAGAATGGCGAGTGAAGATGAAATGTATACATGTATACATCAGATTATGTATAATATGGTCAAATCCTTCCAATTTAAAATTTTTTTAAAAATTCCAAAACCCATCACAATTTTCACTTGGGCCTCTTTCCAGCTCCCGGAACCTCCTTCCTCCTTCTGCTGTAACTGCAGCTCTCACTAATATGGCTTGTTTCACTCAAGGAGTTCATTTGTCACGTTTTATTTTATTAAATACTTTATTTTCCTCTTGTGGACCCATTAAAATGCCAGTTCGAGAAAATGACATAAATCAGTTGTGTTTGGTAGTCACTAAGGATGCAGAGGAGAAATAAGTAGTTTCATATTAACTTGAAATTTAAAAAGAAAACAAAAATTGTCCCCCATGTACAGCTTCCTTGAATCCTCATTCTCCTCTTGCCTGTCTCCTGGGAAGTTCCTGTCCTAATAACGGGAGCATGAGGATTGGATCTGTTCAAAGACAGACAAAGGGCTGATTTTTGAATATGCAGCAGTCACTCTAATCCCATGTTTTGTGTCCCTTCCTGCAGGCTGGGGCAGGGACACCCTTCCAGTGCCCAAGGCAGCCGCAGGATTCCTATCTGGGTTCTGCCACTAACTCTCAGCAAATCCACATCTGAGAACTTCAAATTCACAGTCAGTGCTCTGCTGCCCCGTAAATGCCTGCCTGGAAGCTGAGATGATGCTGTTCTCTATGGGTCTAGAGTCCCCCCCTTTCCAAGCCCCCAGACACAGAAGCAACTGGGTGGAGCGTTCGGGTGCCTGAGTTCCCTCAGCTTCGGTACTCACCTTTCGCCAGGACTGAGCACCGTCAGACCAGAGGGAGAAAGACGCCAAGGCTTAGAGGTGTATATTGTCTTCTGCACCAAGTTGAGCTCTTTTGCAGTCAGGGGTTAGGAGGGAGCCTCCTAGGCCCAGCACTGACAGCCCACCTGTGGAAGCAGCCACACTTCAGGTTAAAATGTGAGAGGCTAGAGTACAGTTCCCTGTGCTATAGAGTAGGTCCTTGTTGGTTATCTATTTTAAATCAAGCAGTGTGTACGTGTCAACCCCAAACTCCCAATACATTCCTCCCTCTGCTCAATATTCTGTAATAACCTAAATGGGAAAAGAATTTGAAAAAGAATAGATACATGTATATATATAACTGAATCACTTTGCTGTACACCTGAAACTGACACGATATTGTTAATCAACTATACTTCACTATAAAATAAAAACTTTAAAAAAAGAAAAGATAAAAAAATGAAATAAAATGCTATGCAAAGTTTAAAAAAAAATGTGAGAGGTTACTGCTGGCAACAGTGGCTTTATCAGCATAGAGGGCTTGGGAAACCAGCTGATCTACAGAAAATGGATTCCTCAGCCCCTCTCCACGTCTCTCAATCAGAATTTCCAGGGATGGGGTAGAGGAATCAATGTATTTATTATGTTCCCAGGTAATTCTGATTCATAGCCCAGGTTTGGGCCCTATTGGTTTCCATAACTCTTGTTGTGATACAAGGAAGATTAGCATATCTTCAGAAGAAACAATTTCTTAGTTTTAAACTCCAGAAGGAATTTGCCACATGTGTGTCTTTATCCAGGGCTTACTGATCAGCGGAACAAGTAAAGCTAGCAGCAATTTTATTCCTCAGATGCAGAAATGTTCACGTGGACACATCTTACACCCACCTGCGATCAACCTGAGGCCAGAACCCTAGGCATTTCCCTGGTAAAAGCGTTTCAGCCCTGGCTATGCTGATGAGGTTCAGGCTGGGCTTCTAATCTATGCCTGGCAACCCACCGAGGCTAAGAGCAGCCTCAACAAAGAGGCCAAACCCACCCCCACCCCAACGCCACATTCTCATCTGGTGGCTGAAACCTCCTTCCAACAAAAAAGATGAGTACAATGATCATAGAATTTTTCAATATAGGCAACTTGGATTTTCTCAATCATATACGATGTATGAGATAAAAATAGCTTCAGAAAACATTACAATATTTACAGTGATGTAGAACACAGTCCAAACACAACCTCTGTCCTTGCCTTGCAAGTGCAGCTTGAAGGCAAGTCGGTTAGACTTCTTTTCCAACCAGGTGTCCTCTGCTAAACCCCTTCCGTCTACATGGGAAAAGCTGCCGCTGCTGTTGTAAACAGTAAATAAGTGAATTAGCAAAGAGTGTATGGCAGTGAGGACACTTGGCTCGGACCTCTGGGCCTTCCATTTACCAACTGCACAACCTTGAAACGTTAGCTGAACCTGATCGTCATCTGTAAAATGGGATAATAGGGGCCTATCTGACAGGGTTGGAGGATCAATCAGACAAAGGACATGAGAGGTCTAAGTAAGCAGTAAAAACAAGGGGTGGATTATAAGACATGGTATGTGTTCTACTGAGCTGGAAGTTTAGGAGAGGAGATGATAATAAATTGGAAAAGTAAGTGAAATTCAAGTTATTGCGAAAGCCCAAATGTGGAAGGGATCTATCTGGCCTAGAGATGGTAAGGCACTTTTCTTCACAAAGAAGAATCGAACTGAATCTTTAGGGGTGGGTGGAAGTCTTCTAGGAGGACAAAGGGAGGCAGTAGAGCACAGGTGAGGGGAGAAAAATGGATGCCCATTTCCGGAAATAGCCATGTCAGTTGACATGACTGGTTCATAAGGTGCATTTTGAGGGATAGGAATTACAGAAGTAGGAGGTAGGGAGCCTCTAATTAGGCTTTTGTTGCTTTCTGCTGAAAGGGAAGGCCTTTCTGTTGAACACACTGAAGGACCAATGGAGGCTTTATAAAGGAGAGTGACATGAATAGATTTGGGTGTAGAAAGGTCACTCCGGAAATGCTGATTAAGATGGACAGGAGCAGAGTGAGACAGGAGGCACGAAGGCCGCAGCTGGAGGGGGTGTTGCAGGAATCTTGGTAAGGAGAGACAGACGCAGCAGTGATGGAGTGGACATTACTTATATGAAAGATGCTAAGAAGGCAAGAAAGGCAGGACTCAGTAATTGATTGGTTGTGGCAGATAGAGGGGAATAAGAAATCAAGGCTGTCTCCCAGCTCACAAATGCAGGTGAATGAGTAAATGATTTGCACACTGACCAAGAGAGAGAGAAAAGAAGACGAGCAAATTTAAGAGTAAGCTGATGTGGGAGATCGTGAATTTGCTTTGAGAGATGTTGAGTTGAAAACTACCTGTGAAAATCCAGAAGGGAAAGTCCAGTAACTATGGAAATGAACATCTCTAACTTATGGGGGGAAAAACTCGGGAAGACAATCTCATGATGTGGAAGCTAAGAGTAGTTACTCGATGGCAGGAGGTTCTTAGAAGAAGTCTGCTAATAGCAAATACAGCGGTTATTTTCAGAAATTGAACTGCTTGGAGGATTGTGTTTCCTTCTCCATGAGCCCAGCTCTGGGTTCAGAGCCACACAACCAACAGTGCTCAACCATATTCTTGAGGCTCCAAAGAAAACTCAAGGACTTTTCAGCTGTGCCACGTCCAAGGTGAGATAACCCTGGACAATGGTGAAGGGAACAGACACGGTCAAATGAGACCGTGTACATGAAATTGCCTTGAAGTCCCTCAAGAAACAGCAGTGTTTTCTCTCTTTCCTCGTTTCCTCACAGAGGGGCAGCCCACAGCGATACGATCATGCCGGGCACGTTATCTGACAGACAGTAGTTACGCAGTTAATGCTTCGTGAATAAACTGCCGAAGGTAGGTACGTGTTCATCAAACAGAATAAACATTCCAATGGAACTGGAGGAGGCTGGAAGAAGTCCGGGTTCCCCCCCCACCCCCAGGTAGAAGCGATGCTCAAAGTGGGTACATTCAGATCTTAGTCAATGGTGGCATTTCACCCTGGCCACATCTCAAGGGAACCATTAGGGGGGTTGAAAGTGGGAAACTGAAATTTTCTTTCTTTCAAGGAGGAAATGAAAAGTTCCAAGAAGGGATGAGTGGGTGCGGCTGCTTTTTAAACAGCGGTGAAATGCTACATCAGGTCATAAACCTGCGGTAGAGTTTAGTGACTGTGTTTAAATGGATGAGTCTCATTGCCTTATGAGATCCGGAAAAGCCATAAAAATTCATGGCCTACTTGTGGCTGAGCTCTAATAAAGGAATAATCGGTGCTTTAAGCGAGGGGTAATGGGAGGTACAGTGGGAGATTTACTGGAGCAATAAGGGCTGCAGAGAGAGAGTAGGTTTTTCATCCCAATTATACTGACAGACAACAGTGCGAGACTTCCCTGACACACACTTGCAATCCTGTTCTGTTAAGTGACAAGATGGGGTCCTTAGTTCTTCCTTCTCCTGCACTTGCAGGAATCAAGCCTTGGAGTTTTACTCAGGGCTCCTGTCATCAAGGTCAATAAATCTGCACTGGGGTTCCCATTAGAGATCACTTGGTGTGGTGGAAAGAACTTGGAATGTGGATAAGGGAGAACTTTAGTTTTAAACCCAGCTCTGTCACTTACTAGATGGTTTTCTTATTGACCCTAATGATTCCTTCCCAATTATTCCTTCCTGTCCATTGCCGTGGGACTTGGGATGTCTATCTATGGGAGAAGCCCTCACTCCTATCACCTGGACTTCAAGCTTGGCCGTATGACTTGCTTTGGCCAATGGAATGTGAGTTGAAGTAATGTATGCCACAGTCCAAAGGAACTTTAAGAGCCTTTGGGAGGGGAGCCATTGCTCTTTTCTCTCTGTCATGGTAATAATATACCCCAAATCAGGATTGTTTTTTAGTCCGGGTTCTGGAATAAAGAAGACCCATAGGGCAGAGCCAGAGCTGCCCTTGGACACTGCACTAGGAATGCAATATGATTGAGAATTAAAGGCTTGTTGTTCCAAGACATTGAGACACTGGGGTTGTTTGTTACCTCAGTATAATATAGTGAAAGCTGACTGACACACAGAGTGATTTTGGGAAAAGCTCTTAACCTGACTGAGCACTATTTTCCCTAAAATGATGACAATACACTCACTTTTATGTTTGGGTGGCCATCAGATGAGATTCTTGCGCCACGTAGGACAGAGAAGATGTACCATTAATGGTGGTTTTTGTTATTCTAATTTGCTACTCAATTAGAGAAGTAAGAGAGGCTAAGTTGCTTTTTCAACAGGTGTGCTTCTGGTTAGCTATGTTCCAGTGACTTGTTGCTGTGGAGTCCCTGTGCCAATGTGGCAATCAGCGGCCAAGTGGACATTTATGACACCCTTCTTCCAGGACTAGGGCAAAAGAGTTTCTCAGATCTTTTCATTACAGCCTTCACAAGCTGTGAAAGAAATAGCGGCAGGTTCACTTTCACCCCATTACATGTCCAGTCAGTGGAACGCTGCCTTTTGGCCTTGACCACGGCAGCAGGATACCGCACTCCGGCCAGTCTGCACCCTATGCCTGAGGGTGGGAAGCGCCACGCAGCCTGGCTGAGGGGGGCAGACCGTCGACAGTGAGGGGAGCCCTAGACAATCTGGGTCAAGTTAAAAAGAGAATCCCATGGGGGAGAATAGCCAGCCACCCATTCCCAGCCCTCTCCCTGCCTCATGAATGTACCCCTTCTTTCCCCAAATGGGGTGGGAGCACCTAAGGGGTCCCACTTACTATGTGCCTGTGCCCCTCCCTCCAAACCCCAATCCTTACCTGGGGTGATGGTCAGGCAGCTAAGTGCTGGCTCCTACAGACCTGTGTACCTGGCCACACTGCTATGAAAGCCAGGGGACTGTGCTCATCGCAATCACGGTAACAGCCTCTTGCCCAGGCCCAGCCATACATGGTTCACAAAGTTTCCACAGTGTTCATTTTGATTTTCACAACAGCTCTATGAGCTTTTCATTCCCTCACTCATTCATTCAACCGAGTGCCAGCTACATGGTTTCTGCCTTCATGGAGGATGGTATTATCGTATTAGTGCCAGTTTATGACTAGTTATTGTATTTATTCAGCAAATATTATTTTGCCTCTACCGTGTGCTGGGCATTGTAAAGTCCATGAAGATACCCAAATGAACGAAGCCTGGTCCCAGCCCTCAAGGAGCTCACAGTTGCAAAACGAGGATGCAGACACGTAAATCACCATGTCTGAAAGGTTATAGCAGAAGTGTGACCACAGAGATTGAACCGAGTGTGTGGGGGCACAAAGAAGTGAGACAGTGAGTCTGTCTGGAGAATCAGGGAACCCAGGCCACAGGAAGGGACATAGGGGCTGGGTTCTGAGAGGTGACTGGTCGTGTACCAGTTGGATGAAGCGGAACAGAGGAGCAAAGAGTGGAAACAATGTAGAGATTAGGAAGGATGTCTGTGCGTGGCTAGAGCACAGGGTCAGTTGGGGCCATAGGGAGAGATGGAACTCCATAGGTAGGAAGAAGTGTGTTGTAGAACCTTGAGGTACAAAGGAGTTTATCTTTATTCTGTAGGCAATGGTGAGACTTCACATAAAGTGTTCTAAACAGAGGACTATCGTGGTCACATTTTTTTAAAGAGATCACTCTGGCCACAATGTAGTCTATTGGAAATAAGAAAGACTAGTGTAAAGGAAACCAGTTAAGAGGTTAATTCCAAAATCCAGAGTCCTGAACTAACATGTGCTCACTCCAAAGTCTTGTGTTTCTGCCAAGGACTCGTACTCATAGGGAGATGTCACCCCTATTTCATACCATCTCTGCCCTTCCTCTGGGAAAAGCACACACTTAACAAATGATCCACCCACTTAGTTAATTATAGTCTTTTATCAGAGGGATAATCGCTTCCCAGATACGTCACACACTCTCTCTGGATGGCGATCCCGAGACCAGGCTCACCAGATAATCAGCTAGGGCTTGATGATGAATGGCAAACTAACGTGTGCTCTGAGCACCGAAAAAGCAGGGATTTTTTAAAAAGTACGTGTAGACACATCTTAAAATCATCATGGAAAAATCAGAACTTTGTTGGATTTGGATACACTTATTTTACAATTTACCTTTGTTTTCCATTGCATATAATGTGGGGAATAGTGGTGGCGGTGGAGGTGGGACACCTATATTTAGCACAGAAGTCTTCTAAAGGACTCGGTCTGGCCCTGATTATGCCCTCTTTTCTCTGGTCGCACTGCAGGTGGCCATAACCACTTCCTTCCTTGGAACTCCTTTATAGAGAGAGTCTAGACAGCATCAAGAAGGAAACTGCAATGAATTGGATTCATCATTCACAGCAATGCCGAGGACATCACCACCGCCCTTAGTAAGGCTACACAAGGGGACATGGCTAGCAACTCTTATTGCTTAACTGTTCAGGTTTGAACTCCACGTAAGTTTATTTGGGCAACAGAACTGGAACCAGAGTATTTCATACTTCGGTTACTCAACAACAGTATTAAACTGAGATCCTCTATACTGTCAGGGCTTGAAAGTCTTGGTGATTATTGTAGGGCAGGTTTCTTAAGCTGTAGATAAACTACTCCAAACTGGAGCAATCCCGACACTCTTCCAAGGGCTCCTGATTGGAGGCCCATCTGTTTCAAGAAGGTCAGCTCCCTAGAGAGAGGCTGAGAGGAATGAGCTGTTCTGTTAACAATATAAGTCGTTGCTGTTCCCCAAATGGTTTCCAAACACTTGCACAGCCCAGTAGGCTATACTCCACTAGAGAACCGAAATCTGAAAGGTCTATTCAGGCTTTCTAGGCCGGAGCCGTTCGAAATCACACTTGAAGCTTTCCCTACTAATTCTATCTTTATTCTTTGGTCCCAAGCCACAAGCTTTCCACCAGAGTTCTCTTGAGATAATAAAGATACGTATTGAGCACTTACTATGTGCCAGGCATATGCTAAGTGTTTTACGTGCATTCTCTGATTTACTCTTCATATCTATGGGGCATAAACTATTGTTATTATCCCTATTTAGCAGATAAGGAAACTGAGACACAATGATATTTGGTAACTAGGCCGAAGTCATAGAGCAAGTAAGTTTTGGAGCCCAGGCTGGACTTTAGGAGGCCTAACTCTAGAGCCAACTTTCTCGACCATTTGCTTTCCTGCCTAGGAGTTTAACCTGATCTTTTATTCTAATTTACAAGCATTTGTTAACTTCATTTGTAGGGGAGAAAACGGAGGTGAGAGAGGTTAAGTGACTCGCCTCAGGTCACATCGCTAGCGGTCGCAGAGCTGGAACAGGCATTACAAAATCATTGCCTCCTTGATTTCTTAATTTGACATCCTCATTTTAACCTAAACTAGGCCTAATTTTATCCCCTCAAGGGAAAGAACAAAGGGAGGTGGGAGTGGGGCGGCATTTATTGAGCTCTTTCTAAGCATCGAGTAATCTGCTAGGCACTTTACATCCAACATTCATTCATTCAAGCAACAACCTGGAAATGTTGGCATTACTGCTTCCATTTTCCAAATGAGAAAACAGAGGCTTCCCAGGTACCAAGTGATAGAGCTGGGGCTCCAGACCCCATCTTTGTGAACGTGATGCCCAGGCTCCTCTACCAAGAACTTAATAGTGGTTTATCCCTTGCAGATGTGGATTTTATTCTGTACCTGCTTTGACCAGGTCATCAAGGATGAAGGAGTAAAATGGGTCTTGAATCAACACAGGCAATCTTCTTCCATCATCCCCTCACAAGATCCTGCCCACTATGATTTAACTTGAATTTGTAAGCAGTTTCTCCAAGGCTCTGGGTCGAATGGCTTGTGATGTTTTGGGAAGATTCCTCCCCCTGATTCTGTTTCCTGACTCTTCTGACTTGGGCCGAGCAATGAGAAGCCTCACAATTTATTTAAAGGTTACCCACCAGAGAAAACATCTTCTAGACCTTGGCTTGAAATTGCTAGGTGAACCAAGTCATATTTTAGGTACAATGAATGTGTTATTTCCCAAGTATTTGGGGCTTAATACAGCAACAGAAGACTCTCACCAGAAACCGTCCCCCCTAACTTTGAAATATGTGTGTACAGCAGAGAAATTTTTCTGGTTTTGATGCCCTTGCAAAAATTGTCAACACACTGTATCTTTTTTTCACAGCTCTTTGATGTACTTGAAGGGGTTTCTTCCTTGAACAAGAAGCCACAACTCCAAATGTGTTTAAAACAGAAGCCCCTAAACATTTGAAGTTCAGTTCAGAATTCCTAAGCAGAAACTTGGCAAGAAGTCCTAACTTAAATTAGGAAAAAGGAAAAAAGAAAAAAAGCCCTTCTCTCATCCATAAAGTATCAAACGTATACTTCCCAATAGAAAACAGACTTTTCACATCCATGTCATGCTGCTCTATCTTTTAATTCACTGCATTTTCCCCACAGAACTTAGACTTTTCGACTCATATCAAAAGCACGGTAAAGACCATTTGGATGCATTGCTTTCATCTCAAATTCAACAAGCACAGGTCTTAACCTGTAATCTTTTCTCTGCTCGGTGTCCTTTGCTTTCCTCTTTGTTTCCCCATCATATAGGCTCAAAATCTAGACAGGGACAGGAAATATGCCTTAATTATCTTTATATGATTAGTACCCAGGCAGTGCTGGTACACAGAAGATGCTCAATAGCTTGTTCAATAAATAGATTTAAAAGTCATCTTCTCCTTTTCTCTCTCCTTCACCCATGCTGCATCTTATCTCTTCAAAGCCTTTATCACTTGTGTTTTACAATATGAGTACCCAACAACCAAATAGGGCCCATCTGATCAGGATGCAACCTGTTTCAGATTTTTATGGAAAAAACAAAAAACAAAAACATATAAAATCAGCCAGAAATAGAAACTAAGAGGCCAGTGGTTCCAAGTAATTATGGGTCTGAGTGCAGATTAGGGTCATTCTAAAAGAAGTGGATCCGTTGTAACTGTCACTGAATCTATGAACAATTTTAATCTTACATATTAAATTACTTTATAAGATCAAGGTAAAGTTTAATGGATCATTCCAAAGGATTTCTTACTAAAAAATAAGTATGTACCATATCATTAACATAAACTTCTTTTTTTTGTTGTTGTTTTTTTTTTGCGGTACGCGGGCCTCTCACTGTTGTGGCCTCTCCCGTTGTGGAGCACAGGCTCTGGACGCGCAGGCTCATCGGCCATGGCTCACGGGCCCAGCCGCTCAGCGGCATGTGGGATCTTCCCGGACCGGGGCACGAACCCGTGTCCCCTGCATCGGCAGGCGGACTCTCAACCACTGCGCCACCAGGGAAGCCCTAACAGAAACTTCTTAAGAGCAGAATCCATAAAGCCTCTCTGAAGTCACTAGCATGCTTTGAACATGGAAACTACTTACTAAAGCTTCCACGTATCCTTGAATCTCACTTGAATCACTGTGCCCAAACTAAACATCAGCTATTAGCCCTCTTTTAAACTAAAATGTATTATCAATAACGAATAGGCTTCATTACACTCTATTTCTGATCATGGGGCTCTCTATAAAAACCATATGCCTTTACTTATTTTTCCTTCAGTTATTTATCTCTTCCCATTCTTTTAATATATACTATGAATCTTATGGCTACCGCTGTAGTTCATACCTTCCTGTTCCACTAGATCAGCGGTTCTTAACTTGAGGTCTACGGTATAGAAGAGAGACTGTGGAAGTAGAGGTAAGGGCCCAGAAACAAGAAAGCAGCATTGACTTCAAGCAGGCATTTGAGTCGAGAGAAACCTCAGACACGCTGATGAGAATAAGCAGATTCTGGAGGAAGGACCCACAGGGTTTAATATGCACCAGGCATAGTTTTAGGCACTGGGGGGGAAAGCAGTGAACACAAATCCTGCCCTCCTGACCTTCCATTCTGATGGAACAAATGGCTAGCAAACAAATAAATACATATTATGAAGAATAGTCATGAGTGTTATGGAGACAAATGAAAGAGAGAAGGAATGGAGAGTTCTATAAATCGTCATTTTATATAGGGTGGTCAGAGAAGGCCTCCCCGAGCAATGAGCTGATGGAAGAGAGAAGAGGGATTTGCTGTTATCTGGGGAAGAGCCTGGAGGCAGGGGAAACAACTGAAGCAAATGCCCTAAGGCAGGAAAAGGCTTGGACCAGCTTCAGCGGCAGAAAGCAAGGTGGGCAGTATGGTTGGAGCAGAAGGCGGGAGAGATCATGGACAGGCTCGTGCTGGCGAGAGGGCTCACACTTTCACTCTAAGTGAGTGTCTACTTAAAAAGACAACCTTTCCCTGATTCTATTCCACCAGCACGCTGCTTGTCCATCATGTTCCAAGCGCTCTGATAAGCTCCGGGAATGTACACATAAATGAGATCCAGTCCCTCTTTAATAAGGAAAGATATTTAGACAGATGAATCTAATGCAAGGCAGCAAATAGGCAAGTGCTGTTAAGAGAGCTGGGTGGCCTGCAGGAGAGCTGAGACCCCTCTCAGCTTCAGAGAGGAGGTAGTCAGGTTTGGCTCGTGGAAATAGTTCCAATATGATGGAGGACCTTGAAGGATGGGCTGGATTTGAATATGGGCATCACTGAGCTACAGAACTTTCTAAGAAAACAAGTCAAGAGACAGAGGTGAAAATATGCCTGATATTTTCAGACAATTGTGAGAATTGCCTGAGATGGGAAACGCCTGAAGGTGAGTAATTGGAAGTGGGTTTGCACAAAAGGTTCGAAATTATATGTTTGAGGTACACAGAGGCAAGAGAGAGAATTAGTGAACGCTTATTAGCTCTGGGGTATAACATGCCTTCTACATGATTTCCAGATATGTATGTTTACATCTATATATGAAGATTTCATAGGAGAACAGTACATGCAGTGAACGTACAGGAATTAAATTGAACTCTCCTTTGCTAATTTGGTGAAAAGTTTTAAATTAGATTCGCTATTAGAGATAATTTATTATAAACCCTTGCCTCACCCTCCAACATTGCACTGACAAGGAGTATGAGTCCTAAAGGTTTAATAGGCAGTGAAAGGTCATGTTATTAATAACTGATGAATCAAGAATCGGACTAATGTCCCATTATTTTCCTACCACATTTCTCTACTCAGCTCTATCGGGCTTTTCCATTACTGTACCAAAGGAAGGTGAGGGTGACACATTTAGTGCTTCAAATCCAGATCTTGAGCTGGCCTATTGTAATACACAGATGATATTAATGACGCATCTGCTATTCCTCCCCCAGCTGAGTGCAATCTACCTCCTTACAACTCCTTCACACAGTCAACCGTGACTTAGCTGCACAGCTGTAGGCAAGGCCTTCCAAATACTCAACTATGGCATCTTCCACCCCTGCTTACTTCTCTGCAGGACAAAAAAAAAAAAAAAAGGAATTCCCTCCACCCACCACTACCACACCATTAAGAAGTTTTGTTTCCATTTATTTGCTCAATACTCCTTACGAGAAGATCTTGACTTGTTCTTTTTCAATAATTGAGCTTAGCAACCAGATTAACACGCTTTTGGATTTTTCAAATTTATTTCTAATGAAAAGCAGAGTTGACAGAGAGCAAGAGAGAATGAGCCAGACAGAATGAGCCAACTTAGCCACAAAAGTAAATTTTAGCTCTTTGCTTGTATCTTAAAGAAAGACTAGAAAATTTGAAAAAATCCTTCCAGAGCTTGATGTTTCACTTGAATCTTGGAAATAGCAAACTAGCCTCAAGACTCCACCTAATGGCTAGCTGTTTCCGGAAACCCTCGGGGAACAAACCCCACTCCCCAAATCCGTGTGCCCTTGAAATTCCATACATACCTTTAAGACGATGGCACAGACCGTACTGTGTTGTGATAACTGCTCTACGTGTCTCTTCCTTCCCGCCAGGTTCACAGCACCTATCACAGCGGGGAAGAAAGAAGGAAGTTATCAAAGATGGGAGGGAGGAAGGAAATGTTCAATGTACATGTTTTCCAAACTAACTCAAGACACACGATCTGGCAAAGAATGTCTTGGCTGCTACGTAGTTAAGAGTAACTTGAAGAGAAATAGCTTGGGTGTCAATACTAGGATTCCATGCACACTGCTGGTCTGTGATGACACCAGAGAAGAATGTTCTAATTTGAGACTGAAAACCTATGATGCTCATATACTCTGCTCACATTACATCTCAAACCTGGACAAATGAAAATAAACATTTCTCGGATCTACGACTATTTTTATAAAAGCTTACACAGGCACGTCTTGGTCTAGATACATTTGTGTTTTACATATTTGATATATACATAATTTTATTTAGGCCTTTTAGTGAAATAATAGTGATGCAATGTAACGTGCGGCAAATACCATGGTAGGTGGGCACCGCAGTACCTGAGACCGTAATTTCTGGTGAATGCCAACGTTCTAGTATCCATCCTTTACCCGGTTCAATTCTGCATTGCCTGCCAAGTGAGATGCATTTGTGCCATGTTTGTGCTTTTCTGCACTGTGGGTTTCTTTCTCACATTAACTGCTTGTGATTCCACAGCCACGCAGAGCAACGTGGCACATGCTTCACTGTTCACAATTTTTAATTTATTTAAGCATAGAAGGAAAAACCCTAAGACATGATATGACCCATCGCCATCAAACCTGTGGCAGTACAAGGAAGCTGATTTATCACCTCCAACTGTTTCTCTGTTTACACCACCTCTCACCCTGTATACTTATTAAATGAGTCCAGCTTAAGTAACTATGGATTAAATAGAAATAGTGGTATCCCCCTAGAGTGGCTGAAATATCCTAAATCTCTTCTGTGCCGTTACTCTATTGGAAAATTGCTTTGGGCATATCAGTTTTGCCTGGCATCCTTTGTAAGGAATTTAGCCACTGGTCATGTCAAGGGGTGTCTGTACACCTGAGTTTTTGATCTCCAATACTTGGGACATTGGAATTATATTTGTATGTTTGAGAAACATTAATCGATGATGAGCCTCACCTTGCCAAATGACTTAAAGAATACTGGTAAAAAAAATTAATATCAGAAGTTTGACTTAAGATATTAATTCTCACTAGTATTTTACTAAGACACTGAAAGGTTTCTGCAAAAGGAGATACAGACAAGGTATGTCCCAGGGCAGAAGTGCAGGTGATGAAGGTAGCATGGAGTACTCAAGGGAGCAACAGAATTTAAACGATTCAGAACCTCAATCCATGAATATATGTTGAGCACCGATTACATGCTAGAACATGTGCATATATAAAATCATACGGTAGTATATATAAATATAGGGTATAATTATGAGCTCTTTTAGCATAACTTAGAAGGTATGGGAGAGCCAAAGGAATGCTTGACCACCTCTTTGAAGAGATTGACTTGCTGAACAACATCTTGCAGGAATATTTTGGGTGGGGCCGGAAGAATCAGGAGCCTTTCACATGGACTGTATTTACCCAAGTCATCTGTCTTTTTTGCAAAGGTTTAATTTTCACATGAAGCCACACTTATGTTGACGTAGGAAACTTTCCATTCTCTATGTTAAGTGTCATCCCTCTAGTTTGTTGAGTTTTTTGACATCTAATTTTGATATAAAACATGTTCTTTATGATTCCTTCTGGCTCCATCTCATCTGCCACTTCAACAAATAAGTCTTCACCTATCTCAATAAAAAGATGTTGGCCTGGGCCAGATCAATGACCTGAAGTTTCTCCGTTTCTTCAGGGATCTCCCTTCTGACAGCCACTGCGACACTCTACCAATTACATATCCACCAAATTGAAAACCATCAAGCTCTGTTTTCATCTTCACTTTAAGGTTTTATAAAGCACCCAGCTCAAATATCCTACTCTTGTGACTACAGGATTTTATAAATGGGCAAGATTTGCTCCACAAAATGAAATGAAGATGTGAGGGAACAATTTATTCTTAGGGATTACTGCTAAGTCCCAGGGATCGCTATGCCTTTTGTAATTGCTCAAAATTTTGCACTTAATCTATTTAAATATCAGAAGCATCTTCAAGTTTTCTAAAGCTTTTGGAAATCAAGATATTGGCTCAGTCACCTAGTACCTCTTGGCTCCCCTCGTACTGCAAACATGGCTGACAGCATCTCAACAATCTCATCTGCGTCTCTGCCCAGCGCAGCATCAGGCAGGCCTGCAATTCCATCTGGGCAGAGGGCTCCATTTCCTTTGCAGAAAGGTAATACTCCTTTGGAATCACTTTATCTTAATTGGTCTTCCAGATCCTCCCCTTAATGTTTGTTCCTCTCTTTCCTGACTTTCTTGACTACTGATCTGGGGAGAAGTTAAGAGAGGCGTCTTATAACTTATTCGGTTTACAATTGACACCTTGCTCTTTAAAAACAAAAACAAAAGAATACATGTGACCAAACATAATGTACCTAAACATCAAAGGTGCTTCAACCAATCGAGCCTAAAAGAACTGATATGAGTGAGAAGATGGAAAGGGGAACATGTTTCTAGAGGGAGTGCTTTTATTTGTGGGAAATTCCCTCTACAGATGGTGAGCCTGTCAGTATAACAAGAAGGGTGGAGGCCGTCCCTCTCAAGATGATTTGAGGAATAATGGTGAGCAACCAGGTAGCTGATGCCCTGTGAGAAGGCCTGTCGTCCACGCCTCTACCTCCTCCGAGGGATCTGCCCTGTTCATCTGTCAGTTCAGCAGAAGCTCTGTCTGTGACAGCCAGAAGCCTGGCGGTAAGTCAGTATGTTCCCCTTGAGACAAGGAAAATTCCACAGGTCAGACTCACTAGGCAAGTAGACTACAAAAAGCGCCGAGTGCATACAAATGCTCTGGTAAATTAAGATAATGATATTAGCTGTTTATTGTAGATAAAAACCTAAATCTGTAATAGAAGCATCTAGGCGATTCCAACTCCCAGTGTAGCAACATCAGAAAGAGCAGTTATGATTGTTGTCAAGGAAAAAAAAAATCCAGGACTGACTAACATTTAGAGATATAAAGCTTTCATATCCTTCAGTCTTCTTTCCTTTGTGATTTCCACAGGATTTTCATTTCCAGAGATATTAGACTACTTGCTTTCAAAGGAATTCAATATTTTCATTCAGAAAAGTAATTTCACAGGAAAGTAACACAGGGCGATGTCCTGCGTATTCATTTTCAGAGCCAATATTACGAAGTCAATTTGCGCTGCACGGAGCTGGGGCGACATGAAAAGGTGCAGATCCTGTGTATCTGGGTTTCCAGGGTCCTCTTCTTCCTTCCCATTCCCCTCCTGCAGGACACCCCACAAGCCTTTGAAAAGAAGTGTCTGGCGGTAAAACAAAACAGGCTGCCTGATTCCCTTAATAACCTCACCCAGCGTCACCCAAAGACCTTGATCCTGAGCCCAGGACTCGATTACGGCTTCATCCCCTCTGCCCTGTAGAAAAAGTCCTATCTCCATAACCATCACAATCATCCTGTTTCTTTTCTTCGTGTTGTTATAGAAATTAGAGGAGAAAGCAGCCAGCCTAAGGTGAAAGACGAGGAGATGAGTGACTTCCTCTGGTACTTCTGTGCAGATAAAAGCTAATTCTGATAAAACCAAGACTGAAATCCTTCCAGCCCACATAAAGTCAAGGTCAGACAACGTGAACCAATCAAGCTGAAAGCTGACCGATTTTTCCTTTTCGCAAGTAAGTCAGAGACTGACAGAGAAGCAGAGGTGGATGGAGGAAGGATGAGGGGGGAAGAGGGAAGAAAGGAGGAGAAAAGCCCCCCATCGAGGTGAACAGATGGACTGACAGAGTGAACGAGAGACAGAGATGGAGGGGGAAACAGGGAGTTCCTTTTGCTATTCCTGTTCCTTACATATTTCAGGATCAAAAGGCGTAAGAAAACATCTTCAAGTTTTTCATCAGGCATTGGGGGTGACGGGACCACAAGGTCCAGCTGCCAACGGGTGTTTTTCCTGGGGTTTTTCAAGTCAGGCCGCATGCTCTAACCTTGAGGATGATGTTTATTCCTGGGGGAGAGATAAGCCAGCAGCCCTGGCCCCAGCCCCATCAGAGCAGAGTGGGCATTACCAGCGAACAAAGGAAGAGCGCTGTACGGCAACAAGCATTTGGTTTTGATTAGAGGATATTCAGGGACTGTGCAAGTTCTATTAAAATAAGCACAAAACCATCTTAAAGGGCTTTTTCTTTTCTTTCTCTTTCCCCCCCTCAGTTTATATTGTTAATCTTTCTTCCTGGACGGCTCCTCACAAATGCCTTTTGTTTTCTTGTGTGATTCTACGTGCCAGGACTCTAAGAAGGCAGGACGGAGGTCCTGTTCTGGCATGCTTTCAAGTCTCTTCCATAGGAGATGAAGGCTTGTTGCTGTGCCTTCAAGGGTATAAATTTAGAGGCCGCCAATCCGTCCGGAGGTAATTCAAATGCTGGTAGATGGTGGAATCCACCCTGGCCCCCTGCTCCTATGAATACCCTGGCACTTACCCCACTCAGAGGAAACGAAACCAATTTGGGAAAGCGAAGAGAGAATAAACATGCAATTAAAATGGTCATTTCTCTTGGTTTCTTCCTTTAGTTCTTTTTTTTAACACTGCATCCCATTCTATAATCTGATGATGAAACGGGCCTGGTTAATTATAACAACGTACAAAAGATCGCTGCCTTTTCCCCACAGTGACTAGGCTAGGTCTGAATATTTTTTTTGTGGTGGTGGCGAGGAATGGGGAGAGACGTGGATGAACTTCAACTGAAGCCGTCGTTTTGGAAGAGCCGCTACGTTTTATAGTTTCACACCCTCTGCCAGGGTGAGCATTACAGAAATAGCACTTTCCTTTCCATTTATCTATCTTCCTCCTTTATCCGTAGATAGACAAATAAAAATGAATTCTATCCAG
Source organism: Stenella coeruleoalba (assembly GCF_951394435.1). NCBI lineage: Eukaryota > Metazoa > Chordata > Mammalia > Artiodactyla > Delphinidae > Stenella > Stenella coeruleoalba. Next base: position 96,285,279 of record NC_137153.1, on the reverse strand, counting down.
AGGCAGCATGCATGCCGCTTCTATATGTTCTTCAGATAGCTTATTTTTATTCAGCTTAAAGCAGAACCTGTAATTTTTATTCGCGATTCCATCCAGCCTCTCTCTCTCTCTCTACCTCCAAGCAAGTCTTCAAGAAGCCCTGCTGCCCTGCTTTGTTCCAAAGATTCTGCTAAAGGCCAAAAGATGGAGATAGCACACCCATCTGGTCTGTTTTCACATCCTAAGAGAAGGGCTTGAGAGAGCCCCCTCCAGTGGAGGGAACAAGGTGGTCGGGAATAAGCATTGCTGTCTTTGTTTGTGATTAGCTTATCTCAGGAAGACTCCTAATATCCATGGGGAAATAACACCATTAAATGAAGCTCACCCAGCAATCAGGAGACTTCGTTGCCAGGGCTCTGAAATACTTACACTTAAAGATTCCATTTCAGTGTCAACAAAACATAAGCATCTCACTTCCCCCTTCGTCCTTTTCTCTTGTTTTTCCCCTTACCCACCATCACTGCCCCCCACCCCCTGCCTAATTCTCAACAGTGTGTGAATTTTATATGGATCAACCTTAAAGCATCTGCTAGAAAATAACAGCCAACCTGTATATGAAATAGGAATAGATTCCATGTCAGAGCAAAATTAAGACCTTGTTGCCTCCTCATTTCCATAATATTACCCTTGTGCTTGGTGAATAAATACCACAGGAATACCAAACAGTGGTGGGGCAAAAATGAATATTGAAATTTATAAAATGGCCAGTGTCCAAAATAGTAATATTCATGGGGAAGTGTTTTGACATCTGAGATAACCTCCATTTTCCTTGAGAGAGCTGAGCATGCCTGATTTGGTAACACGGATTTGAACAAACACGTTATTACAATGCATTTCAAACTGCTCACCTCTTTTTTTAACCCCTTCAATTTTGACAATCTCCCATCACCCCAGTTTTAGAATAAAAAGGGTATTAAAGCACAGAATTTTAAGTCAGGTGATTTGGGGCTAGAATTCTTGTTCTGTCACTCTCCAAATGTTTAGCTTTGGGTACCTGAATGCACTTCAGCTTCAACTGACATCTATAAAGTGGGGAAAGCAACAGACCCATTCTCACAGGGTAGTGGTGAGGACTCAATAATAACATATATTATAGATGACATAAAAAGTCATGGTAATTATCACAACTAACATTTATTGCATACTTTAAAATGTATCACTGTTTTAAGAGTCTTATCCATACTAGCTTATTAACTATGAGATAGGGTTATTGGGAAGATTAAATGAGCTATTTCATGTAAATGAAGTAATACACTTCTGCCTGGTACATGGTTAATGCACTATAAATAGTGATTACCGTGATAATAATGTAATCCTCAGAACCTTCTAAAAATGGAATTGAGATTAGGCCTTTTACACAGATGAGGAAACTGAGGCACAGAGATATTAAGGGACTTACCCAATAGTACAGATTAGGAAAGAGTGAAACAATTCAAACAGACAGTCTGGCCCTGAAGCCTCTAATTTTAACCATTGTACTATATGCAAAAGCTCTTTATAAAATATGACGCACATTAATATGTACATATGTGTGTGTGTGTGTGTGTGTCTAGACACACACACACACAAAGTTGATTTCTCATGTTAAAAAAGGAAATATTCTGGTTAAGTTTCTACCACCCAGGCCAACCCCATAAGTAACGAATGAAAGTTGTGACTGGTGCCTGGCCTGATTTATATTCTGAAATCATCATATTTTCTTCTCAGTCCCCTTCCTGCCCATATTTTCCTTTCTGGCTGATGGGGGGTGTTCAGCTGGGCTTTGTGCGAGTTACAAAGCAGCAACAATTACATGAGGGAGTCCAGGAGCATGTTAACCACAAAAAAAAAACAGTTGTCATAAACACTGTGCATCTTAATGCGGTGCTTCCGTCTTTACGTAAGATTAATTAAAGAGCAGATGTTCTGTCATGCCCCACGTTAGGTATGGTTATCTTTGAGATTCCAGCTCCTCCATTTGCTGGGTTTTAATTTGCATCATTATGCATTTTGAGCCTGGGGCATGAGTAGTCAAGTGGTAAACATTAGCTATACTGCACTGTATTTCCAAATGCAACCTCACTATTAGGCTGACTAATAGAATTCAATTCTATTTTCAGCCGAATCCTCTCAATTTTCATTTGCTTTTGACACGTTACATGGCAGGAGGAGAGAGCAACGGAAAATGAGGGAGAGAGAGGCAGCTTACAGCACTGTTTGTGCACAGGCCTCGAGTCGGCAAGACAGCCCCCTTCCGGTGGGTTTTGACCATGCAGCTGAAGAGATCCCATCCTTGCCTTCCTTTTACACACAGCTGTGACAGCCCTGAAGTTTCCCCTCCCATCCTCATCTCCGAGGTTGACACTCCAGATATGGCAAGATGTCCCTGCTGTTGTTAAGAACTGGAGACGCTAAAGTGAATTCTGATTTTCTAAGTGCAACTCCTGAACATTGATGTCAAAAAAGTTTTCAGGCCACGATCAAAGTCCGCTATGAATTAATTTGTCATTATAACACAGCCCCGCTTGCCAGGCATTTCAGGCCAGGGTCTGGGAAAGGCAGCAGATATCTGGGTTGACAATTTCATTTAAAGGACAGAAAGCTTTCTGCTTTCTTTTCATTGGTATCTTGATTTAATGAACACACACACAGACCACGGCCATATGCTCCAAATACCAGCTTGCTGTTCTTCAAGAAGCAGCTTGGGAAAATGCCAAGGCAAGAAGCTTGGAAGAAACTTGAAAAGGCTTCAAGACATATCCGTGTAGCCTGGGATAGCAAATGCACCAGTGATTAATTACGCTGGGGTTGGACATGAATAGGAATGCCAATAAGGTGTTCGTAGCACAGCAATAGTGGGCACGTTGGCCTGATAATAGAATCCTTCCTGTTTTGATTTCCCGAGTTTCCTTTCTGTTGGTAGCACATTCACAGGCAGGTCAGAGATGTAAGATGGTGACGTCATGCTGCTTCTCATTACAGAATCATTAGATCAGGTGTGACCACAGTCAAAGAGGGGGTGGCCCTAGGAAATGGGAACTCCAGAATTTGTGCCAGAGAATTCTTGCCTGGAGAGAAATCAGTGACTGCCTCTTCCTGCAGAAACCCTCCACGACATCCCCCAGAGATGCTCAAAAACAATGTAGGGGGTGGCTTGACTCTGCTGGCAACACAAGCCATAGATTCTCCCCTAAATGACTTTGAAAATGATTCGCCTCCTTCAGAATCCACAGTAGGAATTTGCTGAAGTTGGAGAGCAAGGAAGTTCATCTTCTTTCTCTTCCTCTGTTAGCAGATGAAGGAAGAAGAGGAGAGGAAGAAGAAGAAAAGCTACCTTTTATCCAGAGCAGAAAGCTTAACTGAGCCTAATAAGAGGGAAGAACTTGTCTTGGTGGTAGAGTTTCAAGGATTAGGCTCACTGGAAAAGGACCATTTTGACTCCAGTCTTGGGGCCTGTGTCATCTACTTTAAGGACAACTTGTAGGTTTCTTCCATTCTGTATTTCCTGATCTAATAATCCGGCCACGTACATGTTGAATGGCTTCCCATCGCCTACAAGACATAGTCTAGAATCCTTTATCTTCCATACATGGTCCTTTATGACCTGACCCTGCCTTACAGATCCAGTCGTGGCTCCTGTTTTTCCCCCCTTCACCCCCCATTCCTCTTGCCACACTACTTGTAACAGGCTTAAGGGTGCTGACCCTTTTAACCTCTAGGCTTCTGCACATTTGCCACCTCTACCTAAAATTCTCTTCCCCACACTGTCTTTCTAGGAAAAATTCTGCCTACATTCCTATCTCTTGGGATATTGTCCCAAATTTCTCACTAATACTTCTATATCTCTCCTTGAAAATCCCACCAACACCTCAAACCAAACACATCTAGGGCTTAACTCATCTTTCCCTTTAGACATGCTCCACTTTGTAATCCCTGATGCCAATTAATGGTACCTACAGACCATAAGGACACTAACACTCAAAACACTGATTTTGTTTCCCTTCTAACTCCTTGATAGCCAGTCATTAAATCATTCCTGATGAGTTTACCTCCAGAATCACTCTTCTATCCAAAATCTTTACACCCTACCTAAATTGTCTCCCAGGATTTTCCTTTCTATTGTCACTTCCCTACCCAAATACTGGTTTTATCTCACATGGCCTATTGTGATAATCACCTAATCGATCTCATTTCTTTCCAGTCTTTCTCTCTTTCTATCCATTTTACCTTGAGCCACAGGATTAAATTGTGATGCTTGAAGTATTCATTCAGTCATTCATTCAGTATGTATAAGCATATGTGCCAGGTACCAGGAAGTACACCCCGTAAGAACAGAATTCCCATAACCATTTAAAGTGTCAGTCAGTGATTGGTACTCAGTCACTTTTAAGTAAGTGGGTATTAGGTAAATGACTAAATGAATAGGGCTTAAAGTTTAGTTGGAGAGAAGAGTTATCAGAAGCTAAAAATAATAAAATGCTTCTATGGAATACTTCAGGACAATCTGTAATTGATTGCCAGATGACAGATATTAGCATTCTAACTAATGTCATCAGAGAAACCCTTAGAGAAGGTAAGGGAGAAGAAAGAGAACCAAGATTTATTGAGTAACTATCATGCATCTAGCCCGATGCTATGCGAATTGTATACATTATTTTATTTATTCCTTACAACAACCCTATTAGCAAGCCCATTTTACAGATGAATCAGAAGAGGCTCATGGAGGTTAAATAGCTTGCCCAGTCATCTAGCTAGAAAGGATTAGAATTGAGGTTTGAATCAAGAAGTGTGTTGTCCCAATGTCTCCCTTTTCCCACTGAACTAAGATGGAAAAGAAGAGGTGGCTGTAAAAACATTTCAAAGAGGACTAGATAGGTCTTTGGTTACTGACTTGACACGGTAGACCTCAGTAAAGAAGGGGTCAAAATTTACCCTCAAATTTTGAAATAGAATGTTTGGGAGGAATACTAGAAGCGTGAATTGGGTATGTTTTTAATCAGAAAGCAATTTATTTATAGACGTACTAAGTTAGTTTAGTGAGAAGCTCTTATCTCTAACTCTGGGTTCCTCATATAGCTGACCCTTGAACCATGCAGGGGTTAGGGACACAGACTCTCCACGCAAAAATCCACAAATAACTTTACAGTCGGTCCTCAGTATCTGCGGTTCCGCATCCACAGATTCAACCAACCGCAGACGGTGTGCTACTGTGATATATATTCAGTGAAAACAATACGCATATAAGTGGAACCCCGGTTGTTCAAGTGTCGACTATATATCACTCCTTGGTTTCTGCAGGGGATTGGTTGCAGGACCCCCACAGATACCAAAGAGGATGCTCAGGTCCCTTATATAAAATGGCACAGTATTTGCATATAACCTACGCACAAACTCCTGCCTACTTTAACTAATCTCTAGATTACTTATAACACCTAATACAATGTAAATGCTATGTAAGTAGTTGCTGGCTTGCAGCAAATTCAAGTTTTGCTTTTTAGGACTTGCTGGAATTTTTTTTCTATCCACAGTTGGTTGAATCCACGATGTGGAACCCTCTGACACGGAGAGCTGACTGTATCTGGTTAGGGTCTTCGTGGGTTCCACAGTGCCTGCAGGATATCAGATAAAGGCAACACTGAAAAATGAAAAGTAGTCATGAACTTACTTTCTAAGGGTTGAGGGGGGGATGCTTGGTCAGACTGTGGTGTGATATGATCAGTTTGGTTAGTAAGAACAAGCTTACGGAGGGTAAGGGTGGTATAATAAGATCAATAAGAGCTGCGCAGAACTTAGGACAATGTTCCATCCAGGGTTGGTTCCATCAGGAACCTCAAATCTGTTCAACTAGAGTCTGCTCACTACCTGAGGTAGCAAGCTCTTCCTATATTTTCTGACAACCTTTGTATCTCCCTTCGGTCTTTTCTTTTCCAGGCTAGAATCCACACAGTAAATATACTGTATATTTTTTATCTGGCCTATTATATCCACTTTGTAAATAAAGACACTGAGTGTTAATCAAGGTCAGCAATGAGCCCAAGCTCATAAGGCTCACAAGTAGAGAAGCAAGAATTTGAACTCAGTCCTGTGTGTTACCCAAACTCCTATTCTTTCTATCACAAATTGCTGCTTTCACTTTCCCATTGGACATTTATTTACAGATAATCTCTTTCCCCTTCTAAATTTTTAAGTGATGCAAAGAAGAACACTAAAGTAAATTGGTTAGTGAAAAATAAATATATTTCAATAAAAGGATGACAAGAACAGCATATTTTTTAAAAAATTTATTGAAGTATAGTTGACATACAATATTGTATTAGTTTCAGGTGTACAACATAGTGATTCGACATTTATATACACCACAAACTGATCGGCGCAATCAGTCTAATAACCATCTGTTACCATACGAAGTTATTGCACTGTTATTGACTATATTCCCTATGCTTTATATTACATCCTCATGACTTATTTATTTATAACTGGAAGTTTGTACCTCTTGGTCCCTTTCACCTGTTTCAACCAACTTCCCACCTGCCTCCCCTCCGACAACCTCCGGCTTGTTCTCTGTATCTATGAGTCAAAACCAGAATATTTTCAAGGAAGGAAGATAATTATGCCTGACAACAACTGCAAGAGAAGTTTTACCTTATGTTCAAGTATTTCATTTAGCTGTGAGCTTCCTGGCACTCAAGGCAAAAAGAGAAGTAAAACTACAGTTTCAAAGCTCTTGCCATAGGATAAAAGGAAACTAACCAGTTCCTGAGAAGAGAGAAATGTTTTCCTGGCACTGCATTCTAAAAAGAATTCTCAAAAGCATTTATCACATAGCTGTAAGAAGAAATCATCACTTAGATGTTGAGTAAAACAACAGATGATGCCTTCAAAGTGGCTTTACAGAAGATAAAACAACAGTCTTCCCACAGCTATTTCTTGTAGAGATTCTTTATTAAAGCAAAGGGGAAAATACTAAATTGCTACTCAGTGAAGGCAATTCTAAAATCAGCAAAGCCAGTGTAATTTGCAAGCATTCACATAAGAACAGAGCCCAGAAAAAGTGAGGAATGGGCTTCTTTACTGGCCCAGACAGTTAGAACTTTGGAGAGGCTGACCCTGCTCTGGCCAGAGATTATATAAAAGAAATGTCCTCACATACATGCTTTGAGAATCTCATTTTCAGCTGGGTTGTATGTTTCCATTACCTGGCCTTTTAGTTTGGATGTCCACATGGTTCCTTCCAGCAACTTCTCTTTATCATATTTTCCAAGCTCACAATTTCAACTCTTGGCACTGCATTTCTCAGAATGGATCTCCTCCCCAAAGACCCTTCCACTTGATGAGCCCAGGATCTTCCTTCTTCAGGTTCTGCTTTAGCCAGGGACACAGGCAGCCCAGTAGGCACCTGGTCAGCAAATCCCTTCGAGAATTTCTCAAAAAGCAATCACTTCAACTGTGCTCTGGGAGAGAACTCAAGCAATCAATTCCAGACTGAGCTTTCTGGCAGCACTGAAGGTGCAGTTCCTCTGTGTGGCTGAACGAAGCAAATTCCATCGGCTTTTGATATGAGACATTCCACTGGCACAATTGACATTCTGTTAGGGTAATTGTGGAATCTGACATACTTTTCCAGTTGAAGGGGCAAGGCAGGGTATGAAAGTGCTTGCAGATACAATCAAAATTTTCTTTAAAAGAAGATTTAAATCTGCTTAAGAGCTCAGCTAAATCTCTGGTTGACTTCAGAACATGGGAGGGATTTTTCCCCTCAGTTGCCTTTGTTTTTGTTTTAGTTGAAAAACACTAACAAAATTCTAAATAAAATTAAGAATTTATGTACAGTCCACCATCCATTCATCCCTATCAAACTGACTTCCTTTTACCAGGTTCTTTTCTAGCCTTTGCTCATATAAAGACATAATTTTTAAAATTACAATTACTGCATAGGCATACTCTTGCATTCTGGGTTTTTCCCCCATTCAGCTTTATAAACACTTTTCCTACTACACAGTTACCACATGGTTTTCATAATTATCATTTATGATGAAGCCACACCTCCATTAAGCAACTGCATTATGACTTAATTAACCATTTCACTACACAGACATTTAAGTTGTTTGAATTATTTGGGTTATTTCCACATGACAAGTTCAAAGGAGTTAAATTTTTAAACCAAACCATGTAAGTATGGTTCTTTACATCTTGTCAAACTGATTTTCGCAATGATAGTTCCCATTTACACGTTCATTGGTAACATATGAAAATATCATCATCACCACAGCCATGCCAACACCAGGGATTTGCATTTTTTAAACATTAATGTAAAAGGTAGAGAGTGGCACATGTGCATGTATTTAGTGTAATGTTACACTAGAAATGTGTAACAATTGTTATAATAATAAGTGTAACAGACAGTGACGGTGCCAGTCAAATAGCCCTTCCCTCTCTTCCTTGTAAAAAGCCCAGATTTTGTCCTCATTTCCATCTTTCCTCCATGTCACTCAGAAATAAACACTTATTAGTCAAAGACAATCTTGAAAACCCCATTTCATTGCCAATGAGACTCAGGAAGGGGCCCCCAGAGCTTCTAGGAAGGGTTTCTTTGCTCCTAAAAAAGGCAGATGAAACAACTGAACACGACTGGATACTCTATAACAAAACGATAGCATAGCCACAATCGTTATATCATGTAACTTTGAATATACTTCTCTGACTATGTATCCTTAGTGGCATATGCTCTAAAAACAAAAAGAACTACAAAGAAATCTTAAAATTTACTCAGTAGGTTTTTTTTTATCATAGTGATGTCAGTGTTATAATTCTGTTATTTTATTTGTATTGTAATATATATAATAATTATATATAATCTATTATGTTTATATATTATATATAAACTGTTATATTATACAGATAGATATAGATATATAATCTGTTATTAGAAATAAAGATATGCACTTTAAGGGGAAAAAAGGCAAACATAAAGTAAAATAAGACAGTGTAATGTTAAATTTGAATCGCAGATATCAATACAAACTTTTGATTATATAGATTATATATGTATGTGTGTGAATTATATATATATATATATGTATATATATATGTATATATATATATATATATATATGTTTCTCCTAGCTCTTTCCACTACAAGAAGACAGAGGAATAATAAACCACCATCAATAAATACCCCGACAACATATCTTGGTTTCTAAATGCCAGTCCCCACCTAAGGTAACAACAGCTTATAGAAATGGCTCATCTATGTCTGGGACAGAAAAGTACAAGGTTAATATTAGATACCTTGTTGTGCCAGAAAGCAAAGGAACATTTGAAGACTAAAGGGATCATGTCAAAAGCACAGAGGAGCCAACTTGAAGGGGTTCCAACTGGCAAAATTTGGGACAATTTAAGCATCAGAGATAGTAATCACTGTAATTGATTATAACATTACAAATAAATGTATGACTCCATAGCAAATTTAAGTAAAAGAAGGGGTGCTTTTCTCTACAGAAAAAATACAAACTGATAAATGTGAAAGGAATGATAGAATATTGCTATTTTATAACCTGCGATGCAGTAAGCAATTCAATGGATCCTGAAATCATTAGCTGAGAAAGGACAAGATGGCAAAGTATCACCCTTGACCCCAGATTAACTGCTGAACTCTGCAGGGAATATATACCTTGGTTATGGAGAGATATGACTGTCACCACTTTAACCAGGTAATCAAACTTAATGTCACCAATAGTAGGACATCCTGACATTGTGCCTGATACGCTGCAACGTGTTGTACATGGCATCACCCATGAAGTTGTTTTGCCTAAAGTAACCTAAATCTACTCAAGGCTCTAGACCTGATGTCTGTGTGTACAGTTAACTGAGAAAAATTTAAATGATACCATTAGGAAACAATCACAAAAATCTAGAATGTGGTACTTATTACAAGACCTGAACTTTTCAAACCATCAGTGTCACAAAAAATTAAAAGGTATGCGGACTGTCGTAGATTAAGAAAGACTAAAGACTCATAAACAAATGCAATGGGCACATAATCATCGGTCCTAGATTGGGGGTGAGGGGGTGGAAACAGATATAAAGGATATTTGGGAGCCAATGGAGAATTTGAATATGCATTCGATTTGAAATAATATTATGGAATTTTTGTAAACCTTAAGTCTGACGATTATACTATTCTTAAACAGGATATTATCCTTATTCTTAGGAGATGCATGCTGAAGAATTTAGAATGAAGTGTTATGATATCTGCAACTTAATTTCAAAAGGTTTGGCCAGAAGGACTGTTCTTTCAATTTTCCTATATGCTTGAAAATTTTCAAAAGAAAAACTATATGAAAGAAAAGAGAGAGGAATGAGAACAAACAGTCCTACTTCTTCCACTACATGTTATCCCTTAGTTGCCATAATCAGGAGGATATACTGATAAATTGAGAAGAGAACAGCTAAAAACAAACGAACAAAACAAAACGAAAAAATGAGTCCTGGACTTCTTGAGCCACTGAATTGACCAATGTTAGAACCATCTTACTTAACGGTTTCCTAGTATATCAATTAGTTTATTTTTTTAAGCAGTTGAGGTTTAGTAACTTGTAGACAAAAGTAATCTAACTCATAGCATAAGTAGCAGACCACATAAACTTACCATGTGGCAGCCACCGTAATAAATACAGTTATTTATAGTATATATTTTCAGCATTTTACATCCATATGAAGTAGTACCATTACTGTCCACATTTTCTTCAGATTTGGAGGCCAAAGCGTAGACAGGTAAGTCTTACTGAAGGTCACACAGCCATTAAGTAATCCAGCTAGAACTCAAGCCTAAGCATCTAGCAATACCTTGCCACTGAGTCCCAGACACTTATGTTCAATTGCCTGCTTGCCAAGTCCATTTTGGTCTAGAATGTACTTCTCGAATTTAAATTAACATGGCTTATACAACATTCTTGATTCCCTCCACAAAACATGCCTCTCTACCCAATTCCCCAAGACTAAATCCTAGAGATATCCCTTTACTTGCCTCCCCACACCACATCCAGTCTATAAGCAAATCTCTTCTCCTTTACCTCAAAAATATACCCAAAATCTGTTTGCTTTTTTTTTTTTTTTGATCTGAAGCTTCAATCTGCTACAATCGGGACTGAAGTTTCCACTGTCTCTCTCTTTTTTTTTTCAATAAATTTATTTATTTCTTTCTTTATTTTTGGCTGTGTTGGGTCTTCGTTTCTGTGCGAGGGCTTTCTCTAGTTGCGGCGAGCGGGGGCCACTCTTCATCGCGGTGTGCGGGCCGCTCACTATCGCGGCCTCTCTTGTTGCAGAGCACAGGCTCCACACGTACAGGCTCAGTAGTGTGGCTCACGGGCCCAGTTGTTCCGCAGCATGTGGGATCTTCCCAGACCAGGGCTCGAACCCGTGTCCCCTGCATTGGCAGGCAGATTCTTAACCACTGCACCACCAGGGAAGCCCCCTCCACTGTCTCTTATACAACTGTAGTAACCTCCTAACTGGACCTCCATACATTCATTTTGCCCCCTGCATCTTCTCTCTACACAATAGCGTGGGTGACCTTCCCTGCCATGAATGATTGGATCATATCACTGTCATGGTTAACGACCTCAAGGACTTTCCATTAAACTTTAAATCCAAATGTATTACAAAGGTCAGTGAGGCACTACAGAATACCTTCCTGTCTTTCTCTCCAACCTCATCTGGAATTCCTCTCCCCCAGGTTCACTACACTATAGCACACACACCTTCTCTCTGTTCCTCAAATACAACAAGCACAGCCTTGGCACTGGTTGGTCTTCTCTCTACCTGAAATACTCTGTCCCCAAATATCTGCATTGCTGGATCATTCAGATCATTCAAGTCTTAGTTCAAGTGTCTCTTCAGGGAGGTCACTGAAACTCTATACAACACACTCTACAGAAAGTGCTCACAATCACTCTCAATTGCCTATGTAAAAGTTAATAATCTTTCATATGATCTTGTTCATTCGTTTACTTAGTTTTGTTTTGTTTTTTTAACTTTCCTTTCCCTCTTCCCAACTAGGATGTACGTTAAATAAGAGCAGGAATATTACTTGTCTTGTTTAGCACTTTATCCCTTGTTCCTAGAATAGTGCCTGGCACATAGTAAGATACTCAATAAATACTTGTTAATGAATGAATAAATACAATATTCAATGGCTCTTAACAATCACATTTTGCCATTTCTCCATAAAATACTGACCCAGGTTGCTTTTCCTTGAAAGCATACCCCCTAGTTTCTCAAAGTTTCCCTTATAATGCTGCAGCCAGACAGCAACAAAAAAACAGTAATCTTTCTCACAAGTTTTTTTGCCATATACTTTGTTTTATTTTCTTTTTTTCTCCTATTATTTGGAAGATGAACATTGAATTTTAAGCTATACCAGTGGTTATTTTTAACTTTCATAAAAATATGTTTTACTGCTATTGCTCTAATTTTAAGTATTAAGAATAAAATACATTTTGCACTGCATCAAAAAGAATAAAATATCTAGGAATAAACCTACCTAAGGAGGCAAAAGACCTGTACTCCAAAAACTATAAGACGCTGATGAAAGAAACTGAATATGACACAAACAGATGGAAAGATATACTGCATTCTTGGACTGGAAGACTCAATATCATCAAAATTACCATACTACTCAAGGCAATCTACAGATTCAATGCAATCCCTATCAAATTACCAATGACAGGACTTCCTTGGTGGCGCAGTGGTTAAGAGTCCACCTGCCGATGCAGGGGACACGGGTTCGTGCCCCGGCCCGGGAAGATCCCACATGCCGTGGAGTGGCTCGGCCCGTGAGCCATGGCCGCTGAGCCTGCGCATCCAGAGCCTGTACTCCGCAACGGGAGAGGCCACAACAGTGAGAGGCCCACGTACCGCAAAAAAAAAAAAAAAAAAAAAAATACCAATGACATTTTTCACAGAACTAGAACAAAAAAATTGTATGGAAAATACAGAAGACCCTGAATAGCCAAAGCAATCTTGTGAAAGAAGAACGAAGCTGGAGGAATTACGCTCCTTGACTTCAGACTATAATACAAAGCTACAGTAATAAAAACAGTATGGTACTGGCACAAAAACAGACATATAGATCAATGGAACAGGACAGAAAGCCAAGAAATAAATCCATGCACTTATGTCAATCTATGACAAAGGAGGCAAGAAGATACAATGGAGAAAAGACAGTCTCTTCAATAATGGTGCTGGGAAAACTGGACAGCTACATGTAAAAGAATGAAATTAGAATATTCTCTAACGCCAGATATGAAAATAAACTCAAAATGGATTAAAGACCTAAATGTAAGACCGGACACTGTAAGACCGAAAACATAGGCAGAACACTTTTTGACCTAAATCGCAGCAATATTTTTTTGAATCCATCTCCTGAGTAATGGAAATAAAAACAAAAATAAACAAATGGGACCTAATTAAACTTAAAAGCTTTTGCACAGCAAAGGAAACCATAAAAAAAGACAACCTATGGACTGGGAGAAAATATTTTTAAACAATGCTACTGACAAGGAATTAAACTCCAAAATACATAAACAGTTCATACAGTTCAATATCAAAACAAAACAAAACAAAAGGAAACAAAAAACCTGATAAAAAGATGGGTAGAAGACTTAAATAGACATTTCTCCAAAGAATACATACAGATGGCCAACAGGCACATGAAAAGATGCTCAACATCACTAATTATTAGAGAAATGCAAATCAAAACTATAATGAGGTATTATATCAGTCAGAATGGCCATCATTAAAAAGTCTACAAATACTAAATGCTGGAGAGAGTGTGAGAAAAGGGGACCCTCCTACACTGTTGGTGGGAAGGTAAATTGGTGCAGCCACTATGGGGAACAGTATGGAGGTTCCTTAAAAAACTAAAGATAGAGTTACCATCTGATCCTGCAATCCCACTCCTGGGTATATACCCAGAGAAAACTTTAATTTGAAAAGATACATGCACCCCAATGTTCACTGCAGCTCTATTTACAATAGCCAAGACATGGAAGGAACCTAAATTTCCATTGACAGATGAATGGATAAAGATGTGGTGTGTGTATATATATATATACAATGAAATATTACTCAACCATAAAAAAGAATGAGATAATGCCATCTGTAGCAACATGGATGGACTCAGAGATTATCATATTAAGTGAAGTAAATCAGACAGAGAAAGACAAATATCATATGATATCACTTGTTTGTGGGAAAAAAAGATAAAAGATAAAAAAAGATACAAATGAACTTATTTACAAAACAGAAATAAACTCACAGACATAGAAACCAAAGGGGACAGCGGCGGGTGGGTGGGGGAGATAAATTAGGAGTTTGGGATTAATATATATACACTACTATACATAAAATAGATAAACAATAAGGATCTACTGTATAGCAGAGCAAACTATACTCAATATCTTGTAATAACCTATAATGGAAAAGAATCTGAAAGAGAATAGATATATATTCATGTATAACTGGATCACTTTGCTGTACACTTGAAAGTAACACAACATTGTAAATTAACTATACCTCAATAAAAAAGGAATAAAATACATATTACGCACATATACACAGGCATACGTACTCTAAATGATGAAGAAATCAGCATGATATTTTCTTACTTATCAAATCCTATTTTTAGGTAGTATACAGAAGTTTTCTCTTAGACTACTATTGTTATCTTACTATCATGATGTTATTATTTTTACTCTGTATATTTACCCTTTCCAAGAATCATTTAAGATATTTACCTTAGAGTTTTCCTTTCCACCATATGTCTAGCTGTGATTTAATATAATTTTATGTTTAAATTATTTTCATTTAAGCTACCAGTTCATTCATTCATTCTGTGACTTCTCTTTTAATAACTTCTTTATTTTGATTCATCTCAGAGATATCAGGGATAGGTCTCCAAGTAATTTTTCAAGAAAGATAAATGGAAGAAATATATCTCATGTCCTTGCCTATTTGATAATGTCTTTCTACAGCTTTCACATCAGTGTCATAAACTGGCTAGGCCACAAACTTTTCTTCCATAGTTATATAGATGTTCCTCTACTGTTATAAGACATAAAGTGTTAAGACAACCTGGAATTTATTCCTTTTTGGATGACCTTTTATTTTGCATAAATATTTGTGGCATTTTTTTCTTTACTTGAAATTTTAAAACATTTCAAGAATGTGCCTACAGATTAGTTGCTTTTCATTAACTGCCTGATAACCATTCATTTGCTTTGATCTAGGGCAGACATCAGCAAATGTTTTCTGTAAGAGGCAAGACAGTAAATATTTTAGGCTTTGAGGGTCACATGGTCTGTCACAATGATTCAACTCTGCCATGTAGGGCCCTTCTTGACAGCTGCTTTCTGGCTGGGATTGCTAAAGGAATGAACAAAATGGGGCGGAGTCTATGGTGATGAGGCTTGGAGAGGAAGTATTTGTTATTTTAACCTGCAGATGACACTAAAATCTAGCAACTGATAGCTAAGCAGGAAACTGAAGTCACTGAGTGAGGAAAGGGTATCCAAATGTGTTTGAAGAATCAAAGGGCTACAACACATTCCAGAGAGTTCAGAAAACCATGGATTTGAGGACAGAAAGCAGTGAGTAAGACAAATGCACCGTCAAGTGGTTCTGGAGGGGCATCTGAGACAAGGGTGCTTGGGTGAGGCTGGCTTTGATTCATTCCCCCACGGGGACTGAAAAAAAACTATGTTTCCATCTTAAAGGATAGGATAGGACGGGTATACATCAATGGCCCCTGCTCAAAGACCTTCCATGACTCCCCATAATTTATGCAATAAAGTTCAAATGACACAGCAGGAAATCAAAGCCTTAACCTATCCAATCGCAGCTATCTTTATCCTAATTCAACATCTGCCTTTTTCACCCCTCCATGCACCATATATTCCATTAAATAGCCCATTTTCTTAATGAGTCACACTAGTTTACAACTCCATGCCTTTTTATTCTTTAAGTGTTCTTTCTTGTCCTCTCTGCCTTGTAAAATAAATATATCTTTCAATGTTCAGCTTTAATGTTCTCTTGTGTATGAATATTTCCCCACTATTCTCAACTGTGTTAAAATATATTCACTCCCAATATCTCCCTGGAATTCCATCACCTGGCTTTCATCGGAATCCACTTACTTATGACGGTCTTCTAACTAATGGTTTGTCCCTAAGCCATTCCATTTCTTTGCTTGAAACTTAAAATATAAGTATTTTCACAAACTCAACCCTTTTCAAAGTTGCATAATTGACCATCTAAATATAGAAAAAGACATGTGGCTAAATAATATAGCAGAGTATTATTTATAATAGCAAAAGAGAAGTGCCAGCAACTGGTTAGCCTTGTTTTAAACATCTTTATTGGAGTATAATTGCTTTACAGTGTTGTGTTAGTTTCTGCTGTATAACAAAGTGAATCAGCTATATGCATACGTATATAACCATATCCCCTCTCTCTTGTGTCTCCCTCCCACCCTCCTTATCCCACCCCTCTAGGTGGTTGCAAAGCACCAAGCTGATCTCTCCGTGCTATGCAGCTTCTTCCAACTAGCTATCTATTTTACATTTGGTAGTGAATATATGTCCATGCCACTCTCTCACTTTGTCTCACCTTACATTCCCCCTCCCCGTGTCCTTAAGTCCATTCTCTACATCTGTGTCTTTATTACTGTCCTGCCCTTAGGTTCATCAGAACCTTTTTTTTTTTTGATTCCATATGTATGTGTTAGCATACAGTATTTCTTTTTCTCCTTCTGCCTTACTTCACTCTGTATGACAGACTCTAGGTCCATCCAACTCACCACAAATAACTCAATTTCGTTTCTTTTTGTGGCTGAGTAATATTCCATTGTATATATGTGCCACATCTTCTTTATCCATTCATCTGTAGATGGACACTTAGGTTGCTTCCATGTCCTGGCTATTGTAAACAGTGCTGCAATGAACACTATGGTATATGACTCTTTTTGAATTATGGATTTCTCAGCATATATGCTCAGGAGTGGGAGTGCAGGATCAGATGGTAACTGTATTTTTCATTTTATAAGGAAACTCCATACTGTTCTGCATAGTGGCTGTATCAATTTACATTCCAACCAACGGTACAAGAAGGTTTCCTTTTCTCCACACACTCTCGAGCATTTATTGTTTGTAGATTGTTTTGATGATGGCCATTCTGACCGGTGTGAGGTGATAAACTCATTGTAGTTTTCATTTGCATTTCTCTAATGATTAGTGATGTTTAGCATCTTTTCATGTGTTTGTTGGCAATCTGTGTATCTTCTTTGGAGAAATGTCTATTTAGGTCTTCTGCCCATTATAGATTGGGTTGTTTGCTTTTCTGATATTGAGCTGCATGAGCTACTTGTATATTTTGGAGATTAACCCTTTGTCAGTTGCTTTGTTTGCAAATATTTTCTCTGAGGGTGGTCTTTTCGTCTTTTCTACGGTTTCCTTTGCTGTGCATAAGCTTTGAAGTTTCATTAGGTCCGATTTCTTTATTTTTGTTTTTATTTCCATTTCACTAGGAGGTGGGTCAAAAAGGATCTTGCTGTGATTTATGTCATAGAGTGTTTTCCTGTTTTCCTCTAAGAGTTTTATAGTATCTTCCTTACATTTAGGTCTTTAATCCATTTTATTTTTGTGTATGGGGCTAGGAAGTGTTCTAATTTCATTCTTTTACATATAGCTCTCCAGTTGTCCCGGCACCACTTATTGAAGAGGCTATCTTTTCTCCATTGTATTTTCTGGCCTCCTTTATCAAAGATAAGGTGACCATACGTGTATGGGTTTATCTCTGGGCTTTCTATACGTTCAATTGATCTATATGTCTGTTTTTGTGCCAGTACCATACTGTCTTGATTACTGTAGCTTTGTAGTAGAGTCTGAAGTCAGGGAGCCTGATTCCTCCAGCTCCATTTGCTTTGGCTATTCGGGGTCTTTTGTGTTTCCATACAAATTGTGAAATTTTTTGCTCTAGTTCTGTGAAAAATGCAATTGGCAGTTTGATAGGGATTTCATTGAATCTGTAGATTGCTTTGGGTAGTATAGTCATTTTCACAATGTTGATTCTTCCAATCCAAGAACATAATATATCTCTCCATCTGTTTGTATCACCTTTAATTTCTTTCATCAGTGTCTTATAGTTTTCTGCATACAGGTATTTTGTCTCCTTAGGTAGGTTTATTCCCAGGAATTTTTTTCTTTATGTTGCAGTGGTAAATGGGAGTGTTTCCACAATTTCTCTTTAAGATTTTTCATCATTACTGTATAGGGATGCCAGAGATTTCTGTGCATTAATTTTGTATCCTGCTACTTAACCAAATTCATTGATTAGCTCTAGTACTATTCTAGTAGCATCTTTAGGATTATCTGTGTATATTGTCATGCCATCTGCAAACAGTGACAGTTTTATTTCTTCTTTTATGATTTGGTTTCCTTTTATTTCTTTTTCTTCTCTGATTGCTGTGGCTAAAACTTTTAAAACTATGTTGAATAAGAGTGGTGAGAATGGGCAACCCTGTCTTGTTCCTGATCTTAGAGGAAATGCTTTCACCCTCTCACCATTGAGAACGATGTTGCCTGTGGGTTTGTCATATATGGCCTTTATTATGTGGAGGTAAGTTCCCTCTATGCCTACTTTCTGTAGAGTTTTTATCATAAATGGGTGGTGAATTTGTCAAAAGCTTTTTCTGCATCTATTGAGATGATCATATGCTTTTACTCCTTCAATTTGTTAATATGGTATATCACACTGATTGATTTGCATATATTGAAGAATCCTTGCATTCCTGGGATAAACGCCACCTGATCATGGTGTATGATCCTTTTAATGTGTTGTTGGATTCTGTTTGCTAGTATTTTGTGGAGGATTTTTGCATCTATGTTCATCAGTGATATTGGCCTGTAGTTTTCTTTTTGTGACATTTTGTCTGGTTTTGGTATCAGGGTAATGGGGGCCTTGTAGAATGAGTTTGGGTGTGTTCCTCTCTCTGCTATATTTTGGAAGAGTTTGAGAAGGATAGGTGTTAGCTCTTCTCTAAATATTTGATAGAATTCGCCTGTGAAGCCATCTGGTCCTGGGCTTTTGTTTGTTGGAAGATTTTTAATCACAATTTCAATTTCAGTGCTTGTGACTGGGCTGTTCATATCTTCTGGTTCAGTCTTGGAGGGTTGTACTTTTCTAAGTATTTGTCCATTTCTTCCAGGTTGTCCATTTTATTGGCATATGGTTGCTTGTAGTAATCTCTCATGATCCTTTGTATTTCCGCAGTGTCAATTGTTTCTTCTCTTTTTCATTTGTAATTCTGTTGATTTGAGTCTTCTCCCTTTTTTTCTTGAATGAGTGTGGCTAATGGTTTATCAATTTTGTTTATCTTCTCAAAGAACCAGCTTTTAGTTTTATTGATCTTTGCTACTGTTTCCTTCATTACGTTTTCATCTATTTCTGATCTGATCTTTATGATTTATTTCCTTCAGCTAACTTCGGGGTTTTTTGTTCTTCTTTCTCTAATTGCTTTAGGTGTAAGGTTAGGTTGTTTATTTGAGATGTTTCTTGTTTCTTGAGGTAGGATTGTATTGCTATAAACTTCCCTCTTAGAAATGCTTTTGCTGCATCCCATAGGTTTTGGGTCATCGAGTTTTCATTGTCATTTATTTCTAGGTATTATTTTATTTCCTCTTTGATTCCTTCAGTGTCCTCTTAGTTATTTAGTAGCGTATTGTTTAGCCCCCACGTGTCTGTGTTTTTTAAATTTTTTTTCCCTGTAACTGATATCAGTCTCATAGCATTGATGTCAGAAAAGATACTTGATATGAGTTCAATTACCTTAAGTTTACCAAGGCTAGATTTGTGACCCAAGATATGATCTATCCTGGAGAATGTTCCATGAGCACTTGAGAAGAAAGTGTATTCTGTTGTTTTTGGCTAGAATATCCTATAAATATCAATCAAGACCATCTTGTTTAATGTGTCATTTAAAGCTTGTGTTTCCTTATTTATTTTCATTTTGGATGATCTGTCAGTTGGTGAAAGTGGGGTGTTAAAGTCCCCTACTATTACTACGTTACTGTAGACTTCCCATTTTTTGGCTGTTAGCATTTGCCTTATGTATTGAGGTGCTCCTATGCTGGGTGCATAAATACTTCCAATTGTCGTATCTTCTCCTTGGATTGATACCTTGATCATTATGTAGTGCCCTTCTTTGTCTCTTACAATACTCTTTATTTTAAAGTCTATTTTGTGTGGTATGAGAATTGCTACTCCAGCTTTCTTCTGATTTCCATTTACATGGAATATCTTTTTCCATCCCCTCACTTTCAGTCTGTATGTGTCCCTAGATCTGAAGTGGGTCCCTTGTAGACAGTATATATACAGGTCTTGCTTTTGTATCCATTAAGCCAATCTATGTCTTTTGGTTGGAGCATTTAATCCGTTTACATTTAAGGTAATTACCAATATGTATGTTCCTATTATCATTTTCTTAATTGTCTTGGGTTTGTTATTGTAGGTCTTTTCCTTCTCTTGTGTTTCCTGGCTAGAGAAGTTCCTTTAGCATTTGTTGTAAAGCTGGTATGGTGGTGCTGAATTCTCTTAGCTTTTTCTTATCTGTAAAGTGTTTAATTTCTCCATCGAATCAGAATGTGATCCTTGCTGGCTAGAGTAATCTTGGTTGTAAGTTTTTCCCTTTCATTACTTTAAATATGTCCTGCCACTCCCTTCTAGCTTCCAGAGCTTCTGCTCAAAAATCAGCTGTTAACCTTATGGGGATTACATTGTATGTTATTTGTTTCTTTTCTCTTTCTGCTTTTAATATTATTTCTTTGTATTATATTTTGATAGTTTGATTAATATGTGTCTTGGCATGTTTCTCTTTGGGTTTATCCTGTTTAGTACTCCCTGTGGTTCCTGGAATTGATTGACTATTTCCTTTCCCATATTAGGTAAGTTTTGGACTATAATCTCTTCAAATATTTTCTCAGACCCTTTCTTTTTCTCTTCTTTTCTCGGACCCCTATAATCCGAATGTTGGTGTGTTTAATGTTGTTCCAGAGGTCTCTGAGACTGTCCTCAATTCTTTTCATTCTTTTTTCTTTATTCTTCTCCCTGGCAGTTTTTCCCACCATTTTACCTTCCAGGTCCCTTATCTGTTCTTCTGCCTCAGTTATTCTGTTATTGATTCCTTCTAGAGTATTTTAAATTTCATTTATTGTGTTGTTCATCATTGTTTGTTTGCTCTTTAGTTCTTCTAGATCCTTGTTAAATATTTCTTGCATTTTCTCCATTATATTTCCAAGATTTTGGATCATATTTAGTATCATTATTCGGAATTCTTTTTCAGGTATGTTGCCTATTTCATCTTCATTTATTTGGTGTTGTAGTCTTTCACCTTGCTCCTTTGTCTGTAACATATTTTTTGTTTTTTAATTTTTTTTTTGATGGGTAGTGCTGTATTCCTGTCTTACTGGTTGTTTGGCCTGAGAAGTCCAGTACTGGAGTTTGCAAGCAGTTGGATAGAGCTGGGTCTTGGTGCTGAGATGAGGGCCTACAGGAGGCCTCACTCCAACTGATATTCCTTGGGGTATGAGGTTCTCCCATAGTCCAGCAGTTTGGAATTGGAGATCCCACCACAGGAGCTCGGGCCCAACTTCCAGCCTGGGAACCAAGATCCCACAAGCTTTGTCACACACAAAAAAAAAAAAAAAGAAAGAGAAAAAAAGGAGCAGTACAATAGCAAACAATAAAAAACAAAATAGAAT
Source organism: Stenella coeruleoalba (assembly GCF_951394435.1). Classification (NCBI taxonomy): domain Eukaryota; kingdom Metazoa; phylum Chordata; class Mammalia; order Artiodactyla; family Delphinidae; genus Stenella; species Stenella coeruleoalba. The sequence continues at coordinate 96,263,449 of NC_137153.1, read as the reverse complement.
TAGAAAGATAAAAATTATAATAGCAAAAATAAAACTATAACTGAAACAACTGCAACAAGGTAAAATAAAACCAGAACAGACAAAAGAAAAAAAAGGGGGGTGGAGGAGAAGCCAAAAGGAGAGAACAATACCAAATTATAAGGAATAAAATAAAATTAGAAAAATGAAATATTTATTAGGAAAAATAAAAATATAAAAGAATCAACAAGGTAAAACAGAAACCCAATCTAAAAGAGGAAAAGGGATTCTGGAGAAAATGGCGGAAGAGTAAGACATGGAGTTCACCTTTCTCCACACAGATACATCAGAAATACATCTACACGTGGAACTGCTCCTCTATAACACCCACTGATCACTGGCAGAAGACCTCAGACCTCCCAAAAGGCAAGGAACTCCCCACGTACCTGGGTAGGGCAAAAGAAAAACAGAAAAAACAGACCAAAGAATAGGGATGGGACCTGCACCAGTAGGACGGAGCTGTGAAGGAGGAAAGGTTTCCACACACTAGGAAGCCCCTTTGCGGGTGGAGACTGCGGGTGGCGGAGGAGGAAAGCTTCCGAGCCGTGGAGGAGAGCGCAGCAACACGGGTACAGAGGGCAAAGTGGAGAGAGTCCCGCAGAGAGGATCAGTGCCGACCCGCACTCACCAGCCCGAGAGGCTTGTCTGCTCCCCCACCAGGGTGGGCGGGGCTGGGAGCTGAGGCTCGCTTCGTGCGGAGCACAGGGAGAGGACTGGGGTTGGCTGCCTCATCACAGCCTGCAGGGGGTTAGTGCACCACGGCTAGCCGGGAGGGAGTCCGGGAAAAAGTCTGGAGCTGCCAAAGAGGCAAGAGACTTTTTCTTCCCTCTTTGTTTCCTGGTGTGCGAGGAGAGGGGATTAAGAGCGCAGCTTAAAGGAGCTCCAGAAATGGGCGTGAGCCACGGCTATCAGAGCAGACCCCAGTGACGGGCATGAGACACGAAGGCTGCTGCTGCAGCCACCAAGAAGCCTGTGTGCAAGCACAGGTCACTATCCACACCTCCCCTCCCAGGAGCCTGTGCAGCCTGCCACTTCCAGAGTCCCGGGATCCAGGGACAACTTCCCCGGGAGAACACACGGCGCGCCTCTGACTGGTGCAACTTCACGCCAGCCTCTGCCACCGCAGGCTCGCCCCGCATCTGTACCCCTCCCTCCCACCGGCCTGAGAGCCAGAGCCCCCGAATCAGATGCTCCTTTAACGCCGTCCTATCTGAGCGAAGAACAGATGCCCTCAGGCGACCTACACACAGAGGCGGGTCCAAATCCAAAGCTGAACTCCGGGAGCTGTGGGAACAAAGAAGAGAAAGGGAAATTTCTCCAAGCAGCCTCAGGAGCAGTGGATTAAAGCTCCACAATCAACGTGATATACCCTGCCTCTGTAAAATACCAGAATAGAAAACGAATCATCCCAAATTGAGGAGGTGGACTTTGGGAGCAAGATATATAATTTTTTCCCCTTTTCCTGTTTTTCTGAGTGTGTATGTGTATGCTTCTGTGTGAGATTTTGTCTGTATAGCTTTGCTTTCACCATTTGTCCTAGGGTTCTGACCGTCCGTTTTTCTTTCTTTTCTTTTTATTTTTACTTAAAAATTTTTTTTTCTTAATAATTATTTTTTATTTTAATAACTTTTATTTTATCCTACTTTATTTTATCCTCTTTCTTTCTTTCTATTTTTTCTCCCTTTTATTCTGAGCCGTGTGGATGAAAGGCTCTTAGTGCTCCAGCCAGGAGTCAGTGCTGTGCCTCTGAGGTGGGAGAGCCAACTTCAGGACACTGGTCCACAAGAGACTTCCCAGCTCCACGTCATATCAAATGGCGAAAATCTCCCAGAGATCTCCATCTCAACACCACACCCAGCTTCATTCAACGACGAGCAAGCTACAGTGCTGGACACCCTATGCCAAACAACTAGCAAGACAGGAACACAGCCCCACCCATTAGCAGAGAGGCTGCCTAAAATCTTAATAAGGCCACAGGCACCCCAAAACACACCACCAGACGTGGACCTGCCCATCAGAAAGACAAGATCCGGCCTCATCCACCAGAACACAGGACCTAGTCCCCTCCACCAGGAAGTCTACACAACCCACTGAACCACCCTTAGCCACTGGGGACAGACACTAAAAAGAATGGGAACTATGAACCTGCAGCCTGCGAAAAGCAGACCCCAAACACAGTAAGATAAGCAAAATGAAAAGACAGAAAAACACACAGCAGATGAAGGAGCAAGGTAAAACCCACCAGACCTAACAAATGAAGAGGAAATAGGCAGTCTACCTGAAAAAGAATTCAAAATAATGATAGTAAAGATGATCCAGAATCTTGAAAATAGAATAGAAAAAATGCAAGAAGCATTTAACAAGGACATAGAAGAACTAAAGAGGAAACAAACAATGATGCACAACACAATAAATGAAATTAAAAATACTCTAGAAGTAATCAATAGCAGAATAACTGAGGCAGAAGAATGGATAAGTGACCTGGAAGATAAAATACTGGAAATAACTACTGCAGAGCAGAATAAAGAAAAAAGAATGAAAAGAACTGAGGACAGTCTCAGAGACCTCTGGGACAATATTAAACGCACCAACATTCGAATTATAGGGTTCCCAGAAGTAGAAGAGAAAAAGAAAGGGACTGAGAGGGCTTCCCTGGTGGTGCGGTGGTTGAGGGTCCACCTGCCAGTGCAGGGGATACGGGCTCGTTCCCCGGTCCAGGAGGATCCAACATGCTGCAGAGCGGCTGGGCCCGTGAGCCATGGCCGCTGAGCCTGCGCGTTCGGAGCCTGTGCTCTGCAACAGGAGAGGCCACAACAGTGAGAGGCCCGCGTACCGCAAAAAAAAACAAACAAAAAGAAAACAAAAAAGAATGGGACTGAGAAAATATCTGAAAAGATTATAGTTGAAAACTTCCTTAATATGGGAAAGGAAATAGTTAATCAAGTCCAGGAAGCACAGAGAGTCCCATACAGGATAAATACAAGGAGAAACACGCCAAGACACATATTAAACAAACTATCAAAAATTAAACACAGGGGCTTCCCTGGTGGCGTAGTGGTTAAGAATCTGCCTGCTAATGCAGGGGACACGGGTTCGAGCCCTGGTCTGGGAGGATCCCACATGCCACGGAGCAACTAAACCCGTGAGCCACAACTACTGAGCCTGCATGTCTGGAGCCTGTGCTCCGCAACAAGAGAGGCCACAATAGTGAGAGGCACATGCACCGCGATGAAGAGTGGCCCCTGCATGCCACAACTAGAGAAAGCCCTCACACAGAAATGAAGACCCAACACAGAAAAAAAAAAAAAATTAAATACAAAGAATACATATTAAAAGCAGCAAAGGAAAAACAACAAATAACACACAAGGGAATCCACATAAGATTAACAGCTGATATTTCAGCAGAAACTCTGCAAGCCAGAAGGGAGTGGCAGGACATATTTAAAGGGATGAAGGAGAAAAACCTACAACCAAGAGTACTCTACCCAGCAAGGATCTCATTCAGATTTGATGGAGAAATAAAAACCTTTACAGACAAGCAAAAGCTGAGGGAGTTCAGCATCCCAAAACCAGCTTTACAACAAATGCTAAAGGAATTTCTCTAGGCAAGAAACACAAGAGAAGGAAAAGATCTACAATAACAAACCCAAAACAATTAAGTACATGGGAATAGGAACATACATATCGATAATTACGTTAAATGTAAATGATTAAATGCTCCCACCAAAAGACACAGACAGGCTGAATGGATACAAAAACAAGACCCATATATATGCTGTCTACAAGAGACCAACTTCAGACCTAGGGACACATACAGACTGAAAGTGAGGGGATGGAAAAAGACATTCCATGCAAATGGAAATCAGAAGAAAGCTGGAGTAGCAATTCTCATATCAGACAAAATAGACTTTAAAACACAGCCTATGACAAGAGACAAAGAAGGACACTACAAAATGATCAATGGATCAATCCAAGAAGATATAACAATTGTAAATATTTATGCACCCAACATAGGAGCATCTCAATACACATGGCAAATACTAACAGCCATAAACGTGGAAATCGACAGTAACACAATCATATCAGGGGACCCCACTTTCACCAATGGACAGATCATCCAAAAGGAAAATAAATAAGGAAACACAAGCTTTAAATGATACATTAAACAAGAGGGACTTAATTGATATTTATAGGACATTCCATCCAAAAAAAACAGAATACACATTTTTCTCAAGTGCTTATGGAACATTCTCCAGGATAGATCATATCTTGGGTCAGAACTCTAGCCTTGATAAATTTAAGAAAATTGAAATCGTAGCAAGTATCTTTTCTGACCACAACACTATGAGACTAGATATCAATTACAGGAAAAGATTGTAAAAAATACAAACACATGGAGGCTAAACAATACACTACTTAATACAAAGTGATCAGTGAAGAAATCAAAATATACCTAGAAACAAATGACGATGGAGACACGACGATCGAAAACCTATGGGATGCAGCAAAAGCAGTTCTAAGAGGGAAGTTTATAGCAATACAATCCTACCTTAAAAAACAGGAAACATTTCAAATAAACAACCTAACGTTGCACGTAAAGCAATTAGAGAAAGAAGAACAAAAAAACCCCAAATTTAGCAGTAGGAAAGAAATCATAAAGATCAGAGCAGAAATAAATGAAAAAGAAACGAAGGAAACGACAACAAAGATCAATAAAACTAAAAGCTGTTCTTTGAGAAGACAAACAAAATTGATAAACCATTAGCCAGACTCATCAAGAAAAAAAGGGAGAAGACTCAAATCAATAGAATTAGAAATGAAAAAGTAACAACTGACACTGCAGAAATACAAAAGATCATGAGAGATTACTACAAGCAGCTCTATGCCAATAAAATGGACAACCTGGAGGAAATGGTCAAATTCTTAGAATTGCACAACCTGCCGAGACTGAATCAGGAAGAAATAGAAAATATGAACAGCCCAGTCACAAGCACTGAAATTGAGACTGTGATTAAAAATCTTACAACAAACAAAGGCCCAGGAACAGATGGCTTCACAGGCGAGTTCTATCAAACACTTAGAGAAGAGCTAACACCTATCCTTCTCAAACTCTTCCAAAATATAGCAGAGGGAGGAACACTCCCAAACTATGAGGCCACCATCACCCTGATACCAAAACCAGACAAAGATGTCACAAAGAAAGAAAACTACAGGCCAATATCACTGATGAACATAGATGCAAAAATCCTCAACATAATACTAGCAAACAGAATCCAACGGCACATTAAAAGGATCATACACCATGATCAAGTGGGGTTTATTCCAGGAATGCAAGGATTCTTCAATTTATGCAAATCAAACAACGTGATACACCATATTAACAAACTGAAGGAGAAAAACCATATGATCATCTCAATAGATGCTGAGAAAGCTTTCGACAAAATTCAACACCCATTTATGATAAAAACCCTGCAGAAAGTAGGCATAGAGAGAAATTTCCTCAACATAATAAAGGCCATATATGGCAAACCCACAGCCAACATCGTCCTCAATGGTGAAAAACTGAAAGCATTTCCACTAAGATCAGGAACAAGACAAGGTTGCCCACTCTCACCACTCTTATTCAACATAGTCTTGGAAGTTCTAGCCACAGCAATCAGCGAAGAAAAGGTACTAAAAGGAATCCAAATCAGAAAAGAAGAAGTAAAGCTGTCACTGTTTGCAGATGACATGATACTACACATAGAGAATCCTAAAGATGCTACCAGAAAACTACTAGAGCTAATCAATGAATTTGGTAAAGTAGCAGGATATAAAATTAATGTACAGAAATCTCTGGCATTCTTATACACTAATGATGAAGAATCTGAAGGAGAAATTAAGAAAACACTCCCATTTACCATTGCAACAAAAAGAATAAAACATCTAGGAATAAACCTACCTAAGGAGACAAAAGACCTTTAGGCAGAAAATTATAAGACACTGATGAAAGAAATTAAAGATGATACAAATAGATGGAGAGATATACCATGTTCTTGGATTGGAAGAACCAACATTGTGAAAATGACTATACTACCCAAAGCAATCTACAGATTCAATGCAATCCCTATCAAACTACCACTGGCATTTTCCACAGAACTAGAACAAAAAATTTCACAATTTGTATGGAAACACAAAAGACCCCGAATAGCCAAAGCAATCTTGAGAATGAAAAATGGAGCTAGAGGAATCAGGTTCCCTGACTTCACTATACTACAAAGCTACAGTAATCAAGACAGTATGGTACTGGCACAAAAACAGAAAGATAGATCAATGGAACAGGATAGAAAGCCCAGAGAGAAACCCACACACATATGGTCACCTTATCTCTGATAAAGGAGGCAAGAATATACAGTGGAGAAAAGACAGCCTCTTCAATAAGTGGTGCTGGGAAAACTGGACAGGTACATGTAAAAGTATGAAATTAGAACACTCCCTAACACCATACACAGAAATAAACTCAAAATGGATTAAAGACCTAAATGTAAGGCCAGACACTATAAAACTGTTAAAGGAAAACACAGGCCGAATACTCTACGACATAAATCACAGCAAGATCCTTTTTGACCCACCTCCTAGAGAAATGGAAATAAAAACAAAAATAAACAAATGGGACCTAATGAAACTTAAAAGCTTTTGCACAGGAAAGGAAACCATAAACAAGACCAAAAGACAACCCTCAGAATGGGAGAAAATATTTGCTACTGAAGCAACTGACAAAGGATTAATCTCCAAAATATACAAGCAGCTCATGCAGCTCAATAACAAAAAAACAAACAGCCCAATCCAAAAATGGGCAGAAGACCTAAATAGACATTTCTCCAAAGAAGATATACAGATTGCCAACAAACACATGAAAGAATGCTCAACATCATTAATCATTAGAGAAATGCAAATCAAAACTACAATGAGATATCATCTCACACCGGTCAGAATGGCCATCATCAAAAAATCTAGAAAGAATAAATGCTGGAGAGGGTGTGGAGAAAGGGGAACCCTCCTGCACTGTTGGTGGGAATGTAAATTGATACAGCCACTATGGAGAACAGTACGGAGGTTCCTTAAAAAACTACAAATAGAACTACCATACGACCCAGCAATCCCACTACTGGGCAAATACCCTGAGAAAACCATAATTCAAAAAGAGTCATGTACCAAAATGTTTATTGCAGCTCTATTTACAATAGCCTGGAGATGGAAACAACCTAAGTGTCCATCATCGGATGAATGGATAAAGAAGATGTAGCACATTATATACACAATGGAATATTACAGCCATAAAAAGAAACGAAATTGAGTTATTTGTAGTGAGGTGGATGGACCTGGAGTCTATCATACAAAGTGAAGTAAGTCAGCAGGAGAAAAACAAATACCGTATGCTAACACATATATATGGAATCTAAGAAAAAAAAAATGTCATGAAGTGCCTAGGGGTAAGATGGGAATAAAGACACAGACCTACTAGAGAATGGACTTGAGGATATGGGGAGGGGGAAGGGTAAGCTGTGACGAAGTGAGAGAGTGGCATGGACATATATACACTACCAAATGTAAAATAGATAGCTAGTGGGAAGCAGCGCATGGCACAGAGAGATCAGCTAGGTGGTTTGTGACCACCTAGAGGGGTGGGAGGGAGGGTGACAGAAGAGGGAAGAGATATGGGAACATATGTATAACTGATTCACTTTGTTGTAAAGCAGAAACTAACACACCATTGTAAAGCAATTATACTCCAATAAAGATGTTAAAAAATTAATTAAAAAGACAAAACATAAAAATAAAAGAGGAAAAAAGAAAAAAAAATCCAGCCTTGGCTATGGGGGTAGAGTTTAGGTGGGGCAGGAACTTAGGCAGGGTTGGGTTTTTGGGGGCAGGACCTAGCGGGGTAGGGGGGTGATGTTTGAGCATGGGGTGGGGCCCAGGCAGGGCGAGTTCAAGTGTGGGGCGGGGCCTCTGCTTAGGACCTGTGCCGAAGTGGAGATGCCACACATGGAAAGGGGGCCCTCTGGTGTGTGGGGTTCCAGAATCTGGAGGTAGGGCCCTGATTGAGGGAGGGTGTGTGGGTGGGATTTAGGCCCAGCCAGTTGGAGGGGGTCTCAGAGGTGGTCTCTGAGTGTAGAGGTGGGGCCCTGGGTGGGGGTGTAGGGGCGGGGCTTGGGCTCTGCACAGCAGGAGGGAGGCTCCGAGGGCAGAGGTTTAGGCCCGGGAGCCCAACAGGCTCCCCAGTGCCTAAATGGACAGGGAAAGCACTGGCCCCGTTCCCTTCCGTTCCTTAGTGCCCCTCCCCCACCATCTCCCCAGGGTCTCCTCAGTCCCCGCTGGACCCCTAACCGTGGGTGGTCCTGCTGGGTGTAGGAACTTCTTCCCTCTCCCAACCACCCCTTAGGGGCACCAGTCCCATCCCGCCTCCACTTCTCCTCCCCCTTCCTACCCGGTCTATGGGGGTTCCTCCCATCTCCTTAGGTGTCTGTGGTCCCCCTCCAGTGCCTGGTAGGTGCCCTAGTTGTGAGGAAATGCGAATAGTACGGTATCTTGACTCTGCCCTGGTTAGAGTATTTAAATAAACCGCATGGAATAGTATGCAACCACTGAAAAAGATGATTTTTGACATATATATAACTTTTTTGAATACCGAAATCTTTAAAATGATTGTTTCCAGCTGATGAATTATGGTTGCAATATTTCCTTTTCACTTTTTTGCATATTTAAAATTGCCTGTAACAGTATATGTTATTTTTATAATAGAACAAAGTATTTTTAATGCCTAGTAGAAAAAGGATCACAATCTGTAATGTCTAATTTTCTCTTTTGGCAATTCTCCATTGACCTGATGGAAGTATTGATTTACCATCACTTGTATAGGTAACATGCCTAGATACTTCTATGTTAACTCTGCGACTCTCATTTTAGGGAGGTAGTCCTGGGTTGAGGAACTGGTTGTCCTTGATCCAGTACTTGTGTGAGGAAGGGGAGGGGGAAGCTATTTTTGAACTAGGTGCTGTTCCCATTGCTTGTAGTTTTTATGGCCTGTTTGACTTATGTTTTTTTTAACTAGGGGAACTTTAATCTTAGTCAACAGCTGCTCTTTCTGCCCTCAGAAACCTGCTTGGAGATGCAGTGAGCAAATGTATTATACTGGATCCCTCTGATGCAGCACTTCAGATTCTCTGTGCCTCACCTCTATTTCCAGCAACTACTTTATCAACCAGCTTCCCCCAGGTGGAACCTGACAGCACCTTGCCCCTCTTACTTACTGCCTTGCAGTGTTCTGAGACTCACGAGAACCAACTTGGCACTCATGAATGTACAAACCAGAAGTATGGGCAATCCTTAACCAATAGGGATGGGAATGATGGATAAGTGTTCCTCCCTTTCCTCCCCTGCATACATGGTTCTTGAGGGATTCAATAAGATTTATCAGAAGAATCTGCAGCATCAATAAATCAGTTACTTATAGTGGTGGTCAAAACAATAACACATCCTACTATGGGGTTTTCCTTCTTCCATGTTTCATCCTCTCTGTCCCTCACTACTGCTCTCTGTGATCATATTCATTATTAGATTTTGGAGATTTTTTAATGATTTTCTACGTGCACAATTATGTCATTTGCAGATAAAGACAGCTTTATGTCTTCCTTTCAAGCCTGCATGTCTTTTATTTCTCTCTCTGATCTTACTGAATTGACTAGGACCTTCAGTATAATGTTGAATAGAATTGACAGAAGACATCTTTGCCTTGTCCCTGATCTATGTTTCACATTAAATATGTTTGATGTGATGATGTTAGGGTGTGGTCCTTAGTCATTCCCTAAAATGTGTGCATTTTAATGTAAATAAATTGTATTTCAGTAAGTTGTTTTTTTAAAAAGCTAACACTACTAAATAGATGCAGGTGAAATACAGGTAGTTTCAAACAAGCAAAAACGAAGAGATTATGTCACCAAGAAATCTGCACTAAAAGAATTAATAAAAGAATTTCCTGAAGGAAGACTGAAGGTAAAAGATATCAGATGAAACTTAGATGTAGAAGAAGGAATGGAGAGCATTAGAAATGCTAAATATGTGACTAAATATAAAATATACTTTTTTCTTAATTTCCTTAAAAGACAACTGATTATTTAAAGTAACAATGTAACATTGTATTGTCAGGTTTATAACATACATAACTGAAATAGATGACAAAACAGCACAATTTGTTGTCGTAAATAGAATTATTTTAAATGGTTCTTATATTTTATGTGGGTGGCACAATATTAACTTAAAGTACACTGTGATAAGTTAAGGATACATAATGAAGACCCTAGGGTTACCACTAAAAACATAATACAAAGAAGTATGGCTAAAAATTTATTAGAGGAATTAAAGTGATATGTTAGAAAAAATACAATTAACCAAAATAAGGCAGGAAAACAAGAGGAAAACCCACAAAACCGTGAGCAAATAGAAAAACAATCACAAGTGATAGGCCTAAACATAAACATTTCAGTAATTTCATTAACTATAAATGGATAAAACATTTCAATTGAAAGGCAGAGTTTGTCAGACTGGATAAAAAAGTAAGATATAAGAATATCCTGTTTACAAGAAACAAGCTATCAGTGCTAAGACACAGATATGTTTAAAGTAAAAACATGAAAAAATATGTATATGCAAATACTGAACATGACAAATCTTGGGTATGCAAATTTCTGTCTTAGGTTCTGTCTCTTAGGGAACCTGATCTAAGATGAGTCCCAAATGAAGATATAGCATCTATGAGTCATTCAAAATGTTCTGATCCTATAATTGCACCTAGTATTCATTGGATCATAAGCAACTTATTACAGTCATTTTCCAAGACTATGCATGTAGGATCTCCCCCATATTCAAGTGGTTCGTGTAAGCTTGAGGCACTTTCCAAAATCATGAGCATCCTTGACTGGCCCTTAACATAATGATATGATCAGGTACTGTCATTAAATTACACACCATGTCCCAGTACATCTGTATGATTGGAGAGAACTAACTTACACAGGTCCTGAGTCCTCTTCCAACTGTGATGAATTCCCAGACTGCATACTAATCCTTTCACCACTCAACTCTGCCATCTTGCAAGGAAGTTGAGAGCAGGTGGGACTGACACGCTGCCCATTTAGACTTTCTAGTCATAACTGGAGCTTTGGGATGCTATCAGAGAAAATCCCAAGTACCTTTACAAACTTAACTGGACCAAATCTTTCCCAGTTTTTCACAGGGAAAGTCTCCACTGGCAAATTGTATGTGAAACATGGACACATGACATATTCAGGTTGTCTTTCCCTAGAGAAACTTGGATTTATGACACATTGTTTCATTTTTATCATTTAGGAATATTGCAGAGCCATACAATCACACCATCCAGAAGGGGGGGAAATTCTTCATATTTGCCCACAAATTCAGCATTTCTAATGTCCCTCATTTCTTCCTATAAATCTGAGTTTTCATGAGTTGTCATTTATCCTCAGTCTGAAGAAGTCTTTTTAGCATTTCTTATTGAACAAGTCTGTTGGCAACACATTCTCTCAGCTTTTGTCTATCTGAAAATGCCTTTATTTCACTTTCATTTGGTGGGGCTGGTTATTTTTATTTTTTTAATTTTTTTTTTTTGCGGTACACGGGCCTCTCACTGTTGTGGCCTCTCCCGCTGCGGAGCACAGGCTCCAGACGTGCAGGCTCAGCGGCCATGGCTCACGGGCCCAGCCGCTCCACGGCATGTGGGATCTTCCCGGACCGGGGCACGAACCCATGTCCCCTGAATCGGCAGGCGGACTCTCAACCACAGAGCCACCTGGGAAGCCCGGGCTGGTTATTTTTAAATCAACTTTATTGTGGTATAATTGGGTTCATGTGTTAATGTCTCTAGGTGATGCTCCATGAGGGCAAGACCCATGACTCATTCTGAAGGGACAGCAGAGCACAGCGATCCAGAACCCAAACTCTAAAGCCAAATGCCTGAATCTGAATCTCAGCTCCACAGTCAACTACTTGGGCAGGTGCCTTAGCCTTTCAGCACCTCAGTTTCCTCATATACCAAATGAGGAAAATATAAACTACCTGTTTCAGAGAATTGTTGCAGATATTATGTGAAATACTATGTAAAAAATCTTAGAACAATGTCCAATACATAGGAATCACTATACAAATGTTTTCTATTATTGTTATTATTATTAATATCTATATTCCCAGCAACTAATAGAATGTTTATATCTTAGTCAATACTTAAAACATGTTGAATAAACAAGATCTTCCTAGATTATTTAAAGACTCAATGAATCGAGAAGTCACAATCACTAAGAATTCTAAGATTATTCCTTTTGTCTACTGGGTGTAAGACAGGCTCAAGGACGTATTGTAGAGCATGGGGAATATAGCCAATATTTTGTAATAACTGTAAATGGAAAGTTATTTTAACCTTTAAAAATTGTATAAAAATAAATTTAAAAAAACCAAAAAGATGATTCCTTTTGTAATTTTCCTTCTGACAGTGACCTAACTAGACTATGTGGTCCTTGCCATGGACTCGCCTCCCAATCCTATTTTGGGCTTTGGCCTCCCTGTTCTTTCCCCTCCTCTATTAACCTTTCAAATTCAAATAAACAAGGGTCCTCTTTTCCATGAATCTTTCCCAAATACCCAAGTACAATGTGCTCACTCCCTTCCATGGGTCTTGGAGTTTTTGTCTGACCTTCTTTTTAAGCAGTCACCATAACTTAATAACATAATTATAGCCAGACTATAATTTTTCAGATCTGAGTCATTCACTTGTATATTTCACCATAGTCATGAAGGATAAAAAGACCACAGGATCAACCAACTCCAAGCCTGAGATACAGATATCCTGGCTGCTAATCTGCTGTTGCTCATGCCTGGGGGCAGATATTTGGGCTTCTGCTTTGAACTCTGTATTTGAGTCCCCAGGTTAGTAAACAGCCTACAATACTACAACTGGACGTGGCCCTGGTCTCCAGTCTGGATTGCAACATTGGCAACCTGATGCTGACTGCCTGCCCCACCACTAGGCAACAGCCACCAGCCAAAACCCTGTGGCCAGGCTTTACTCTTTGAAACAGACATATGATAATGAAAGTCACCTGTCCAAAAAGCGTCCATGTCTCCCCTCTGAAAGAGGAGTACATCCCTAACTTGGTACCAAGGCACTTTTAGCCTTTCCTACTTCATCTTCCACCAATCCCTTTCCAAGCAACTTAAATTCCAGCTACTCTGAAAGTTTTCTTTTTTTTTTTGAAAGATGTAGGGGTGGAGAACGGAGGGTACACAGTACATCTACGTAGAATACCTGCACCCTCATAACTAATTCCTACTTAGCCTTTAAAACCCTCACCAGTCATCATACTTAAATCAGCAAGGGCATGTCCAAAAGTTCAGCTAGTGGCTCTGCCTTATGGCAAATGCTCATTAGCTAGCAACTTTGCAAGTGAAAACCCTGTGCAAAGGGGAGATTTAGCCACGCAGGATTTAGCAGAGCAGGTGCACTCAGGCATGCCCAAAAGAGCAAAGCAAGGAGTAGCGTTTCATTCCTAGTTCTCAAAAGCTGCTATTTCTTCTTATAGATCAGTTGGCTTTTTGTGCCTATGAACCGTGTCACTGTTCTAGATCTGCAAGCCCGTGACTGTTGGCCAGAACATATGCATATGCTACCATGTCCAGAATCTAAACAAGTGATCCTCTCAGAGAGGATGTGTCTCCTACTGAAAAGCTACTGCCCCAAAGATGTAAAAGAACCAGGAGAGAGTGACTGCTCACAAGACAACTCATAGCCAGCCCTGAGCAATACTTTTCCTTATTAAGGGAAGATTTGACTTGCTACAATTCATCAGAAACCTTTACAGAATCTTTTCTTCAAATATGCTCTGTTGCCCAGCACTATGTCTCACAGTTCCTCGCTTTTTCAAGTGAGGGGCTCAATAATTTCTCCATTCCTGGCCTCGGCTTCAGTTAGTGTAAATGAGGCCAGCCTTTAAAAAGGCCTCAGGGAATGATGGCTGTCCTCTTTTCCCTAACTGCATCCCCCCCTCCGGCTTCCATCATGATAATATACCTCATGGTGGCTGGGCACACCTGGCGTAAGACCAGTTAAAATAAAACTCTATGTTTCTATGGTGCCTGACACTTCAAAGCAGAGGGTGGTTATCTGTTGGTTAATACGTTCATTGTTAGCTTGGGTTTAGATTCTTCTTAACTTACAGTTGAGAGAGAAATGACAATGACAGCCATCCTTTGGATGGCTGGGATTTATCTATGAGAAGATGCAGGAGCTGGGTCCAGGTAAAGGAACTTCTCTTGTGTGATTGTGCTGATTTTTTTTTTTTTTTTTTTTGCGCTACGTGGGCCTCTCACTGTTGTGGCCTCTCCTGGGAGCACAGGCTCCGGACGCGCAGGCTCAGCGGCCATGGCTCACGGGCCCAGCCGCTCCGCAGTATGTGGGATCTTCCCGGACCGGGGCACGAACCCGTGTCCCCTGCATCGGCAGGCGGACTCTCAACCACTGCGCCACCAGGGAAGCCCCTGTGCTGATCTTTGTAACTCACTCAGCTGGTAAAGGTCCATGTCTTGCCCTTGGCCACTGTCATTAGCCAGGTGCAGCAGCAGTTTTGAGCCACAGCTGTTCCTCCTCTATCAGGTGTTGCCTTTGATCCATCAGTAATGCCTTGTGACTGGAGGGTGTTTATACCTTCCTAATCTGGAGGTTTCGATTACTGCATGGAGTCAATGCCACTCAGGAATGTACGTGATTCTGAAATGCAATTTTACTCCACTGTCAGGTTTGAATAGGTGTCCCATATATGGTAACATCTCCTTATTTGTGGGCAGAAGCTCAAAGAAGAAACCTGTTCTGAACACCTACTGTATGGGTACTACGGACACTTTATATGTATAATTTCCTTTGACCCTCACAACAACCTTGTGAGGTCCATGATATCAGCTCCCTATTAGAAAAGTGATAGCTGAGATTCTGAAATAGCAAATAACTTGCCCAGAGTCATACAGCTACCATGTGATGACTTGGGTTTGAAACTGATGCCAATTGTGTTTTCCCGTAATTTAATTTAGGGACAGTTAATATATTTGGATCGTAGAAACTTTAGGGAGCTGCTGGGTAAAGCCTTTGGATCTTTAGGGTACGGAGGACTCAGGTTCTCCAGTTGTTGGATTTCTGGGTGGTGGTACAATTTATGAGATAGTAAATGCAGAAGGGGCAGGAGTTTGTGGGCATACACATGCCTCAGTTATTCCAGGCCTTCACCCAGATCACCTCAACAGCATCTGAGATGCATACAAAATGGCACCTAAGTGATTAAATCAAAGCAGACTTGTCTGCCCAAGCAATAACTATAGAATAGATACAATGTAGCCTGGAGGTTTAGCCATCCTCTCTTTTGCCTGTCTGCAGAGAAAGTACATTATCTGCACAAATTCTCCATTCTTCCTTTCCTTTCTTCCTTTCTCTCCTCTCATTTCCTTTTCCTTTCTTGATTTCCTCTGTTCTTTTTTCTTTGCTTACTTTTCCTCTAATTCATTCTTCAACAGTAGATTCTTATTAAACATCACATACACGTGGAAGCATTCTACTTACAGAGATGAACTGTGGTCAATTATTGCCATCCATGAACTAGCACTCTGATTTGTGTAATAAGACGTGTACATAAAAATATATAATACAAGATGAAAGGCATTACTGGTCTTAGGAGAAGTTTGGAAAAATATGTAGTGGGGGTAAAATGAAGGATCAGGTTACTTTTAACTGAAGATGAGCCTTCAAGGATGGATGAAATGAATGGATAGGATATAGGCATATAAAACAAAGGGGAAAGGAACCTGCCAAAAGTTCTGTGCTCTGCAGAATAATGCCCCCCACCCAAGGATGTCCACAGCCTTCTAATGCCCCAGAACCTATGACAATGTTAGCTTACACGGCAGAGTGGAATTAAGGTTGAGGATGGAATTCAGGCTGCTAATAGAGTGACTTTAAAGTAGGGAGATGATCCTGGGTTATCTGGGTGGGCCCAGTAAGGTCCTTCTTAAAGGTGGAAGAGGGAGGCAGAAGGAGAGAATCAGAGGCGATGTGATAATAGAAGCAAAGTTGTAGAGGTGCTATATTTATGGCTTTGAGGATGGAAGGGATATGGTCATGAGTCAAGGAATGAGGGTAGCCTCTAAAAGCTATAAAAGGCAAGGACTAGATTCTCTCCTAGAGCCTCCAGGAAGAAACACAGCCATGTCGATGTTTTGATTAGCCCAGGGAGACCTATATCAGACTTCTGACCTCTAGAACTGAAGGATAATAATGTGTGCTGTCTGAAGCCACTGAGCTGGTGGTGTTTTGTCACAGCAGCAAATGGAAAACTAATACAGGAGAAATCACATGGTAGAAGGGTGGAAGTTTAATTGTATTTTTTATGACACAACGTCCACAAAGGAGAAAGTAGGAGATGAGGCTTGGCAGGCAGGCAAAAGTCTAGCCATGAAGGGCAATAGGGCGCCACTGAAGTCTTTAGAGAAGAGAGTGACAGGATCAGATCTGCACGTAAGAATGACCATTGTGGCAGTTGTGTGAAGGAGAAATTAGAGGGAGCAGGTCAGGAAAATCAGTTAGGAAGCTGCTGGAATGGTTTAGGCAAGAAGTGATGAGGCCTCAGGGAGAGCAGTGTAATGAGAAGAGATAAGAGTAGTCATTCATTCATTCGTTCATTCAAGAAATTATTTTTGAGTGTCTGCACCAGGCACTGTTGTAGGTGTCAGGGATATGGGCAAGCCCATGGCTGATATTCTAACCCTCTTTCAGGACTTACAGTCTAATGGGTATAGGGAGGCAATAAAGAAACAAGTATATAATGTGTTAGGAGTGATAAGATCTCTGGAAAAAAGTGGAGTGGGGAAAGATGCCTAGAGAGTGACAGATGTGCACAGGGGACTATTTCAATGGGACGTTGGGGAAGATCTCTCTGAGAAGGAGGTATTTGAGCACAGATCTGAAAGAAGAGAAGAAAAGAATCAAGCAAGATCTTGGGGTGACGCCTTCCTGGCAGACAGCAGAAAGGGAAGTGCATTCACAGTAAAGTGCAGAGGCTGGTATGGCTGGAGGAAATGAACAAAGGTGTGAGTGGTGGGAGCTGAGGCCAGAGGGGTGGAGTACAAGCATCTCATGGGCAGCTTTGGTGATCACTGTGAAAACTCAGGCTACCCAATAAGACGAAGGCATCCTGCTTTTAGAATTGATAGGGCTGGGAAGCTGTTTGAAATGGAGAGCCAGGAGTCTGAGAATAATGGACAGTCTTCTCCTATGGCTTCAGTTGTAAAATTCATCCTGACCCAATCAGACGTTCCCATCAGATGTGCCCACCCGAAGGAAGCCCACTCAGAAGCACACGGCAAATGTGAGCTGGGATACACATCATCACACAATCGTCCGTATCCAGCTTGACTGTCAAGTGGGTGCTTTGCATAAAGAATATCTCCATGCTTTCTTCATGGGTCGAAACAAGACTGGAGGTACACCAACAGAGAAAATTTGGGTCCCAAAGTTTTGTACATTAGCCTGGTTAGAGACAAGCCAAGAATTCCGTTCAACTTACAACCAGAAAATATCCCACAGCAATGACGGCACCAGGCATGGTTTGGGATGTGTCCCTTGACCTTTCTAGGTCTCAGATTCCAAATGGAGGAACGGAGGATTGTTTAGTTTCCAAGAGATCATCTGATCTCTTCAAGGCCTTCTGATTATAGGACCCACAGTTCTACACCTGAAATAAAGGCCTCAAGTATATTCAGTAAATAGGCTCACAGACAAAGGAGGAGAAATCAGGGGTCTTCAATCTTTGGGATTTTATGTGGCCTCGTATTTTGATATTATAGAGCAGGAAAGCATCCATTGCAGGGATAAGAGCACAGACCTATGTTTTTTCTTTTCTTTTTTTTGTTTTTTGCAGTACGCGGGCCTCTCACAGTTGTGGCCTCTCCCGTTGTGGAGCACAGGCTCCGGACACGCAGGCTGAGCGGCCATGGCTCACGGGCCCAGCCGCTCCACGGCATGTGGGATCTTCCCAGACCGGGGCACGATCCCGTGTCCCCTGCATCGGCAGGCGGACTCCCAACCACTGAGCCACCAGGGAAGCCCCAGACCCATGTTTTAATTTCAATTCCATCTCTTACTGGTTGTGGTGTAGAATAAGCCAGGGTACAAATACACAAATGTATAGTAATAACCATAAGACTTTGAACTCATTATTTTCCCCCCTCTGAGGCTCAGAACATCATCTGTAAATTGGGGATATTCATATCTATGCCATAGTGTTATTGTGAGATTTAGAGAAAAGACAGGCAGGAAATGCTCACGAGGCCCTTTACCATTTAAGGGTGTTAAAATGGAAGACAATACTGTTCCTGTTACTTTAAAAAGAAAATTAAAAGTAAGAATTCCACTAGAAGTTGAACACTGCAATAATCCCATTGAGAAGCAGCACATTAAAGACACTAGCTCGGGGGGAAAGGAGAAAGATAAGTCCAGGTTCTCCACAGTTGCTCCTAAAGCAGCAGCAGGTCTCAGATGCACAATCTCTGCAACAGTCAACCTAAGAATTGAGGGCGAGCACTTTCTTGCTCTGTAATCCTTGACTCCTACTCAGACCTCTTATTAGCTCACCAGGAGTTCCCTTAACACTGATTGAGAACCACAGCCCTAAGGGGAACTCAGGAACTGTTCAAAGTGACACTGATTTCATCTAGACTGTATACATCCCCAGCAATCTTGTTGAGAGAGGGGCCAAGTGGGCCAGCGGGATCTGCCCCTTGACTTACCTGCTCTGCTCCCTAAGGCAGGGCTGTGGTGGGGGGGCTGGCCATGGAGCCCGCATTTCCCCAGCACCAGTGTGAGCTGCAGTGGGCCAGTGGGAGGTCCTGGCAGGAAATGAAAGAGGAGGAACGGACACACCACGGTACTTCCCCATTTCTCTCTCTGCTCAGGGAGGAATCTCTGAAATCATTGATGTCCTTTCCATGGCTCCACCTGCCACCTGGTGACCCCACACCCTGAACTCTGGCTTCCATCCTTTGTCACTTCCGTCTACAGATGGAAGACATTTCCTTTGATGTTAGGTGGGTTGATTTGCTGTCCCCAGTTTGGCTTTGCAGCTTTTCTTTTACCTATGTGAGCAATTCGCTACATTAGTTTCCCTCTGTTTTTAATGCCTAGAATGCTTTCCTTCCTGGGTGGACTCTAGCTGATGAAGCCACATTGAGAGTTGGCTGCACCCAGGGCGGGGTTGATGAGCTCAGAGGGGTCTCACAGAGCAGCGGCACGCTGGAGGCAGCGACACACTCTAGGGTTGGTCTGTGGTCAAGTTGGTCCAGAAATTCATCCTTATCTGTTGTCCCGAGCTGATTTAAACTCTAGGAAGTAGACTCACTGATTCTAAACTAGCAAGATTAAAAAAAATAAATCATAATGTCCATTTAAAAATTCTGATGAGAAATGGAACTGCCACATGGACCAGAACAATCTTGTCAGCAGGACTCACACAGTCCTTCATACAGAAGCCTGATAGAATCAGAGGGAAATGTGGAAGGACTAGAGACGGAAGACCTCATGCGTTTCAATGTTGACTAGCATCAGGCTGTGAGAGCCCACAGTATCCACTGCCACAGCAGAGACGGCCTTGACAATCTGCCAACGTCATTTATCAGGAAATTCATATCAACAGGATAGACAGCTCCTACCCTCCTGGAACGTACAATAAGTCTCCAAGTCCAGTGGCCATTCCCTGGGGAGAACTCTGACAGGCACTGCCCACATCCACCTCTGTGACCCCTTTACCTACACTTCCATGACTGACCATCCCCTGCTCCAGTGAATACACTGTTGCTTTGGATCTCTGTTACCTGGAGAAAAAGTGTCAATCATTCTTCAGTAGGAAATGGTCATGGACTTAGGTGAGGCAGATCCCCGAACTGGTCCTCCCCAGACCTCCGGAGGGAGACAGGGCTCCTAGGGAAGTTACCATACAAGTGAATCCAAAGCGTGGCCTGCTGAAAAGTCAGGCCACACACGGAATGAAGCATCCTCCTCTAAGTTTAACAGTAAGTAAATGAGGTTATTCCCCCTCTGGGAACCATCAGGAACCATCAGGAACTTAGGGATTATGTGATTTCTGGTGACCGCAGGCCAAGGCAACACTCACACACAAGCACACTCACACACACACCCTGCAATAATAGCAGGGTCATCTCAACAGCAAATGAACCATTCAATATCATCTGTTGAGCAGCGTCATACATGGCACTCGCTAAAGCTGGCATCGGAAAACTTGGCCTTCCGGAGGACGGATTATGTTCTCTACATCTCTCTCCAAGAGGCACTTGGAAGCAGGAGAATTTTACCATCCTCTTTTGGGGATCCATAATCTAATAATCTATGCTTTCCATCTCAAAAGACAATTTTATGACCTCAAGACCAATTTTTTGGAAGAGTAAGGAGGGCAGCACCCGAGGGGTGTGCTGGTAAACCAATTCTCAAAAAAAAAAAATTTTGAATTTATAACTTTGGACAATTTCTGGATAAATCTTTCCACCATGGCTGATTTTAAACTACCCAAGTGAAACCAACCAACTGGCAAAATTCCTTTATATTTGACAAAATTCTCTCTCATGAGCTGGGACAAAACACGACTGGAATTTCTGTCCCTCAAAATGAACCATCATCCCTCAAAATGAACCACAGTAGGAACTCAAGAAAATCCATCTCTGATTAAAATTTACTTGTAGTTTTCTCTGCTACCTAGAGCTGTGGAGAAAACTTCTTACCATCATAAGGATCTCAAGTCTCTCTCTCACAGAGATTATGTTTGCTTATTTGTCTGTTTATTTATTTATACTTTCTTTTTTTCAATAAAGGATTTAAGGTGGATTACTTAAATACATTCAATATAAAAGTAGATAAAATTGAATTTAAAATAAGTAGATGAGAAAAGTGGGACAAAGAGAAATTTTAATAGTAATAGACAAAAAAAATGAAATCAGGAGTGAGTTTAGCTCACAAAATACATGGTATAAGGCTTTCTGGGCCATTCAGAGCGCATGCGGGTACAAATAGACATTCAGTGATGAGCTACTCACAGGAGTTCCCGTGTCCAGATTTCAGTGATCTGGCCATCTGTGCAGAGTAATGTGGCAACTGGGTCCCAGTGGGTCCATTTGAACATGAATGTTACACCCGGGACCTCTATGGAAAGGTGGTAAATGGGTCTAGTGTCCTCCTGTCTGCCTGCGGAGGCTCTTGGCAGTCTAATGATCTCCCGTTGCCCTGCCGATTTGTCAGAATTGCTGCTCTGGAGCAAACCCCAGTCTCCAGGAACAAGCTCGCTAGGGGCACTCTCTGGATGGTGAATTCATCAAGCCCCCTCCAAGTCACACTGGCAGTCTGTGAGAGCTTTGATCCAGCTCCGCACAGACAGCGCCTGTCAAGCAGAAGAGTGGCCCACGCTTTCTCCAGGTGCCAATAACCCAGAAGAGCCAAAAAATCAGCTCTTGGGACACGCGTAAGCAAAGAGGCCAGAGAAGAAGAGAATCATTCAAATGGACATATATCTGGGCTTCAGTTACATATGGTCACTGAATGCCTAGGATAGGAACTTTGGCAGGCTTTTCATGTGTTATGATTAAGCTCCAATATTAGTCCCCACTTGGTTGCCCAGGGCCCCTGGGGAGACCCGCAAGTGTCTCCTCTATGCTGGGCTCATTCCCTGAGTTGGCTCCATTCTTAGGGATGTGTTCCTGCTTAATAATAATTAAAAAAAGTACCAACATATGCCTGGCATAGTGCTTGGCATTGAGCAATGAGTTGAATGAAAGTACCATACCTAACTCTGCCAGGCATTCCAACCCCCCCAAGGTTGTCAGTGGGGTCTTTATGGCAAGGTCTTGCTCCTCCTGGGGTCCCGCCTGGGTTAAAGCTCCTTTTCCCAAGATTATGACTATGGGCCTCCTAGTGCCTCTCACCCCCATGCCCCATACCCTTGTGCTCAGCCAGGCCTGGTACATGTTAAGATTGCCAAACTCTCTGGGCTCTGTGCCTTCCTGCTTGGCTGTACCTCCAGAGCCCAACTCTGTAGCCAGGACAGTTTCCTCAATGGTCTTTATCTCACGCCAGGCCCATCCCACTTTCATGCCTTCTCTGAGTCTAAATCTGCAGATAAGACCCTTAGAGTGATGTTCTGGGGAGACTGCATTAATCTGGCATTGGTCCATCAGCATTTAGGGGACCAGTTCATGGCCGGGGAACAAATATGCAGATCCTGAGAATTCCATATGCTGAGTATCGGTGGGAATTGGCAGAACCTGCTCAGTGTTGCATGCCCAGCCCTCAGAGAAGACTTGCCCTCTCCAGTCTCCAGTCAGTCACATCCAGCCACAAATATCCTATGAGCAGTTCATCAAAGCTATCCAGGCCTCAGCTACAGGCAAAGATTCCCTTTGGAGACAGCTTTGCTATTGTGAGAAAAACACAGAGCTTAGAATCAGCAGAACTGAGTTCAAAACACAATTCCATTTATTAGATGCATGAACTTGCTTAAGATAGTGTCTCTGCATTTCAATTTTTTTATCTGTAAAATGGGAATAGTAAAAATATCTTTCTAACTAGATTGAATCAAGGTCTAAAAAAGAAAATATATTTAAAAATTCTTCATAAACTGAAGCGCAATATAATGTTATATATTATAGTTATTTATAACTGACTTCTCAAAGAGTCTGTTAAAATTTTAAAAGGCAAAGTGAATTTAAGGAAGTTCCAGGTTTCAGTAATGGCAAAGTAGCTTGGCCAGACTAACTCTTCTACAGATAACAATAATAAAATGTGTACAAAATGTTTTTTAAGAGCATTGGAGAGTACCACAAAGTGGCAGAAACTGAACGGGAGATCAATCTTTGTTAGAAAGGAAATGCACTGGTGAGATTTGTGAATTAGAAGCTTTTTACCTGAGGGCATATTCCAATCCCTGTAACTCAGAATGGTAGAAAACTACAGTCCTGCTATCTTGAGGTGTCAAAGAATGGAGTTTTGAGCTGGCAAAACTACTGAAAAGTGTGTGTGTGTGTGTGTGTGTGTGTGTGTGTGTGTGTGTGTGTGTGTGTGTACGTTTAGGGTGGGGGAAAGATCCTGGAAAGGAGGCAGCCACAGAGGCAGTGAGAGCAAAAATCTGCAAATAGATTCTGCTAAAAGTATTGGTTGACTGCTGAAGAAGGAAGAATACAGAACCTGAAAGCTGAAATAACGGCACTGATTATTTCCTCCCCAGAGAAGACGCAGTTTGGAGTTTAATTTCAGCCAGTTAATTAAACAAATGTAAACATTCTTCCAAAGAAGATAACAAAATCCACAGTCTCTACAATATAGCTTCCAAACTGTCCACATATAATTAAAAAATTACTAGACATTCATAGAAATAAGAATCTATAACCTGTACTTCACAGATAAGCAGTATGTTCAATAACTTCTAAGAAAATATGTCAGTGAGTTAAGAACAAGGGATATCAGCAAATAATAGCAACTATTTTTAAAAAAGCAAATTTTAGAGCTTTAAAAAAGCAAATTTAAAGCACAAAACAGAACATTAAAAATGTCAGGAGTTTCAAGATGGCGGAAGAGTAAGACACAGAGATCACCTTCCTTCCCACAAATACATCAGAAATACATCTACATGTGGAACAACTCCTACAGAACACCTACTGAACGCTGGCAGAAGACCTCAGACCTCCCCAAAGGCAAGAAATTCCCCACGCACCTGGGTAGGGCAAAAGAAAAAAGAAAAAATGGAGACAAAAGAATAGGGACAGGACCTGCACCAGTGGGAGGGGGCCGTGAAGGAGGAAAGGTTTCCACACACTAGGAAGCCCCTTCTCAGGGCAGAGGGGGGAAGCTTCGGAGCCATGGACGAGAGCTCAGAAACAGGGGTGCAGAGGGCAAAGTGGAGAGATCCCCGCACAGAGGATCTGTGCCGACCAGCACTCACCAGCCTGAGAGGCTTGTCTGCTCTCCAACCGGGACGGGTGGGGCTGGGAGCTGAGGCTCAGGCTTCGGAGGTCGGATCCCAGGGAGAGACCTGGGGTTGGCTGCATGAACACAGCCTGCAAGGGGCTAGTGCGCCACGGCTAGCCAGGAGGGAGTCCGGGAAAAGGTCTGGAAATGCAAAGAGGCAAGAGACTTTTTCTTGCTTCTTTGTTTCCTGGTGCGCAAGGAGAGGGGATTAAGAGCGCTGCTTAAAGGAGCTTCAGAGACGGGCGTGAGCCATGGCTATCAGCGCGGACCCCAGAGACGGGCATGAGATGCCACGGCTGCTGCTGCTGCAGCCACCCAGAAGCCTGTGTGCAAGCACAGGTCATATCCACACCTCCCCTCCGGGAGCCTGTGCAGCCCGCCACTTCCGGGGTCCCATGATCCAGGGACAACTTCCCCGGGAGAACGGGGAAGTTCTGAGGTTCTGCACGGTGCGCCTCAGGCTGGTGCAATATCACGCTGGCCTCTCCTGCCGCAAGCTCGCCCCACACTCCGTACCCCTCCCTCACCCCCGCCCCCCCCCCCCGCCCCGCAGCCTGAGTGAGCCAGAGACCCCTAATCAGCTGCTCCTTTAACCCCATTCTGTCTGAGCGAAGAACAGACGCCCTTAGGAGACCTACACACAGAGGCAGGGCCAAATCCAAAGCTGAATCCCAGGAGCTGTGCAAACAAAGAAGAGAAAGAGAAATCTCTCCCAGCAGCCTCAGGAGCAGCGGATTAAATATCCACAGTCAACTGGATGTACCCTGCATCTGTGGAATACCTGAATAGACAACGAATCATCCCAAATTGAGGAGGTGGAATTTGGGAGCAATGATATATATATATATATGTTTTCCCTCTTTTTCTCTATTGTGAGTGTGTATGTGTATGCTTCCGTGTGTGATTCTGTCTGTATAGCTTTGCTTTTACCATTTGTCCTAGGGTTCTGTCTGTTGGTTTTTTCTTTTGTTTGTTTGTTTTTTTAGTATAGTTTTCAGTGCTTGTTATCATTGGTGAATTTGTTTTTTGGTTTGGTTGTTCTCTTTTTCTTTTTTATTCAATTACTTAAAAATATTTTTAATAATTATTTTATGCTTTTTATTTTAATAACCTAAAAAAATCTTTTTCTTTATTTCTTTGTTTCTTTTCTCCCCTTTATTCTGAGCCGTGTGGATGACAGGCTTTTGGTGCTCCAGCCAGGCATCAGGGCTGTACCTCTGAGGTGGGAGAGCCAAGTTCAGAACATTGGTCCAACAGAGACCTCCCAGCTCCATGTAATATCAAACGGCAAAAAGCTCCCAGAGATCTCCATCTCAATGCCAAGACCCAGCTCCACTCAACAACCAGCAAGCTACAGTGCTGGACACCCTATGCCAAACAACTAGCAAGACAGGAACACAAACCCACCCATTAGAAGAGAGGCTGCCTAAAATCATAATAAGGCCACAGGCACCCCAAAACACACGACCAGACATGGACCTGCCCACCAGAAAGGCAAGATGCAGCTTCATCCACCAGAACACAGGCACTAGTCCCCTCCACCAGGAAGCCTACACAAACCACTGAACCAACCTAAGCCACTGCAGGAGGACACCAAAAACAACAGGACCTAAACCATGCAGGCTGTGAAAAGGAGACCCAAACACAGTAAGTTAAGCAAAATGAGAAGACAGAGAAACACACAGCAGATGAAGGAGCAAGGCAAAAACCCACCAGACCTAACAAATGAAGAGGATATAGGCAGTCTACTGGAAAAAGAATTCAGAATAATGATAGTAAAGATGATCCAAAATCGTGGAAACAGAACGGAGAAAATACAAGAACGTTTAACAAGGACCAATAAGAACTAAAGAGCAAACAAAAAGTCATGAACAACACAATAAATGAAATTAAAAATTCTCTAGAAGGGATCAATAGCAGAATAACTGAGAGAGAAGAACGGATAAGTGACCTGGAAGATAAAACAGTGGAAGTAACTACTGCAGAGCAGAATAAAGGAAAAAGAATGGAAAGAATCGAGCAGAGTCTCAGAGACCACTGGGACAAAATTAAACGCACCAACTTTTGAATTATAGGGGTCCAGGAAGAAGAGAAAAAGAAAGGGACTGAGAAAATATTTGAAGAGATTATAGTTGAAAACTTCCCTAATATGGGAAAGGAAATAGTTAATCAAGTTCAGGAAGCACAGAGAGTCCCACAGACAATAAATCCAATGAGAAACACGCCAAGACACATATTAATCAAACTATCAAAAATTAAATACAAAGAAAAACTATTAAAAGCGGCAAGGGAAAAATAACAAATAACATACAAGGGAATCCCCATAAGGTTAACAGCTGATCTTTCAGCAGAAACTCTGCAAGCCAGAAGGGAGTGGCAGAACATATTTAAAGTGATGAAAGGGAAAAACCTACAACCAAGATTACTCTATCCAGCAAGGATATCATTCAGATTTGATGGAGAAATTAAAATCTCTACAGATAAACAAAAGCTAAGAGAATTAAGCACAACCAAGCCAGCTTTACAATAAATGCTAAAGGAACTTCTCTAGGCAGGAAACACAAAATAAGGAAAAGACCTACAATAACAAACACAAAACAATTAAGAAAACGGTAATAGGAACATACATATCGATAATTACCTTAAATGTAAATGGATTAAATGCTCCAACCAAAAGACATAGACTGGCTAAAAGGATACAAAAACAAGACCCATAAATATGATGTCTACAAGACACCCACTTCAGACCTAGGGACACATAGACTGAAAGTGAGGGGATGGAAAAAGATATTCCATGCAAATGGAAATCAAAACAAAGCTGGAGTAGCAATTCTCATAAAAGACAAAATAGACTTTAAAACACAGACTATTACTAGAGACAAAGAAGGACACTACAAAATGACCAATGGATCAATCCAAGAAGAAGATATAACAATTGTAAATATTCAAGCACCCAACATAGGAGCAACTCAATACATATGGCAAATACTAACAGCCATAAAAGGGGAAATCAACAGTAACACAATCATAGTAGGGGACTTTAACACCCCACTTTCACCAATGGACAGATCATCCAAAAAGAAAATAAATAAGGGATCACAAGCTTTAAATGATACATTAAACAAAATGGACTTAATTGATATTTATAGGACATTCCATCCTATAAAAAAACAGAACACACTTTCTTCTCAAGTGCTTATGGAACATTCTCCAGGATAGATCATATTGTGGGTCACAAGTCAAGTCTTGGTAAATTTTTAAAAATTGCAATCATATCAAGTATCTTTTCTGACCACAACGCTATGAGATATGAGACTACATATCAATTACAGGAAAAAATCTATTAAAAATACAAACACATGAAGGCTAAACAATACACTACTTAATAACTCAGAGATCACTGAAGAAATCAAAGAGGAAATAAAAAAATACCTAGTAACAAATGACAATGAAAACACGACGACCCAAAGCCTATGGGATGCAGCAAAAGCAGCTCTAAGAGGGAAGTTTATAGCAATACAATCCTATCTTAAGAAACAGAAATATCTCAAATAAACAACCTAACCTTACACATAAAGCAATTAGAGAAAGAAGAACAAAAGAACCTACAAAGTTAGCTGAAGGAAAGAAATCAAAAAGATCAGATCCAAAATAAATGAAAAAGAAATGAAGGAAACGATAGCAAAGCTCAATAAAACTAAAAGCTGGTTCTTTGAAAAGATAAACAAAATTGATAAACCATTAGCCAGATGCATCAAGAAAAAAAGGGAGAAGACTCAAATCAACAGAAATAGAAATGAAAAAGGGGAAGTAACAACTGACACTGCAGAAATACAAAGGATCATGAGAGATTACTACAAGCAACTATAGGCCAATAAAATGGACAACCTGGAAGATACGGACAAATTCTTAGAAATGCACAACCTTCTGAGACTGATCCAGGAAGAAATAGAAAATATGAACAGACCAATCACAAGCACTGAAATTGAAACTGTGATTAAATATCTTCCAACAAACAAAAGCCCAGGACCAGATGACTTCACAGGCAAATTCTATCAAACATTTAGAGAAGAGCTAACACCTGTCCTTCTCAAACTCTTCCAAAATATAGCAGAGGGAAGAACACTCCCAAACTCATTCTACGAGGCCACCAACACTCTGATACCAAAACCAGACAAAGATGTCACAAAGAAAGAAAACTACAGGCCAATATACTGATGAACATAGATGCAAAAATCCTCAACAAAATACTAGCAAACAGAATCCAACAGCACATTAAGAGGATCATACACCATGATCAAGAGGGGTTTATCCCAGGAATGCAAGGATTCCTCAATATACACAAATCAATCAATGTGATACACCATATTAACAAATCAAAAGAGAAAAACCATATGATCATCTCAGTAAATGAAGAGAAAGTTTTCAACACCCATTTATGATAAAAACCTTCCAGAAAGTAGGCATAGAGGGAACTTACCTCAACAAAAAAAGGCCATATATGACAAACCCACAGCCAACATCGTCCTCAATGGTGAAAAACTGAAACCATTTCCACTAAGATCAGGAACAAGACAAGGTTGCCCACTCTCACCCCTATTATTCTACATAGTTTTGGAAATTTTAGCCACAGCAATCAGAGAAGAAAAGGAAATAAAAGGAATCCAAATCAGAAAAGAAGGGTAAAGCTGTCACTGTTTGCAGATGACATGATACTATACATAGAGAATCCTAAAGACGCCACCAGAAAACTACTAGAGCTAATCAATGAATTTGGTAAAGTAGCAGGATACAAAATTAATGCACAGAAATCTCTGGCATTCTTATGCACTAATGATGAACAATCTGAAAGTGAAATTAAGAAAACACTCCCATTTACCACTGCAACAAAAAGAATAAAATACCTAGGAATAAACCTACCTAAAGAGACAAAAGATCTGTATGCAGAAAAGTATAAGACACTGATGAAAGAAATTAAAGATGATACAAATAGATGGAGAGATATACCATATTCTTGAATTGGAAAAATCAACATTGTGAAAATGACTATATTATCCAAAGCAATCTACAGATTCAATGCAATCCCTATCAAACTACCACTGGCTATTTTCACAGAACTAGAACAAAAAATTTCACAATTTGTATGGAAACACAAAAGACCCTGAATAGCCAAAGGAATCTTGACAAAGAAAAACAGAGCTGGAGGAATCAGGCTTCCAGACTTCAGACTGTACAACAAAGCTACAGTAATCAAGACAGTATGGTACTGTCACAAAAAACAGAAATACAGATCAATGGAATAGGATAGAAAGCCCAGAGATAAACCCATGCACATATGGTCACCTTACCTTTGATAAAGGAGGCAAGAATATACAATGGAGAAAAGACAGCCTCTTCAATAAGTGGTGCTGGGACAACTGGACAGCTACATGTAATAGAATGAAATTAGAACACTCCTTAACACCATACACAAAAATAAACTCAAAATGGATTAAAGATCAAAATGTAAGGCCAGACAGTATAACTCTTAGAGGAAAACATAAGCCGAACAATGTATGACATAATTCACAGCAAGAACCTTTTTGATCCACCTCCTGGAGAAATGGATATAAAAACAAAAAAAAAACAAATGGGACCTAATGAAACTTAAAAGCTTTTGCACAGCAAAGGAAACCATAAACAAGACGAAAAGACAACCCTCAGAATGGGCGAAAATATTTGCCAATGAAGCAACTGACAAAGGATTAATCTCCAAAATTTACAAGCAGCTCATGTAGCTCAATATCAAAAAAACAAACAACCCAATCCAAAAATGGGCAGAAGACCTAAATAGACATTTCTCCAGAGAATATATACAGATTGTCAGCAAACACATGAAAGAACGCTCAACATTACTAATCATTAGAGAAATGCAAATCAAAACTACAATGAGATATCATCTCACACCGGTCAGAATGGCCATGATCAAAAAATCTACAAACAAGAAACGCTGGAGAGGGTGTGGATAAAAGGGAACCCTCATACACTGTTGGTGGGAATGTAAATTGAGACAGTCACTATGAAGAACAGTATGGAGGTTCCTTACAAAACTAAAAACAGAAATATCATACAACCCAGCAATCCCACTACTGGGCATATACCCTGAGAAAACCATAATTCTAAAAGAGTCATGTACCATAATGTTCAATGAAGCTCTATTTACAATAGCCAGGACATGGAAGCAACCTAAGTGTCCATTGACAGATGAATGGATAAAGAAGATGTGGCACATATATACAATGGAATATTACTCAGCCATAAAAAGAAATGAAATTGAGTTATTTGTGGTGAGGTGGATGGACCTAGAGTCTGTCATACAGAGTGAAGTAAGTCAGAAAGAGAAAATCAAGTACCGTATGCTAACACATATATATGGAATCTAAAAATAAAAAAGTCACGAAGAACCTAGGGGTAAGACGGGAACAAAGACGCAGACCTACTGGAGAATGGACTTGAGGACACGGTGAGGGGGAAGGGTAAGCTGGGACAAAGTGAGAGAGTGGTAGTGTATATATGGACATATATACACTACAAATGTAAAATAGATAGCTAGCCGGAAACAGTCGCATAGCACAGGGAGATCAGCTCAGTGCTTTGTGACCAGCTAGAAGTGTGGGATAGGGAGGGTGAGAGGGAGGGAGATGCAAGAGGGAAGAGATATGGGGATATATGTATATGTATAACTGATTCACTTTGTTATAAAGCAGAAACTAACACACCATTTTAAAGCAATTATACTCCAATAAAAATGTTAAAATAATAAATAATAAAAATGTCCGAGGAAAGAAACAGTAAACTCAAAGAAAGATGAATGGAAATTATCCAAACTAAAGAACAGAGAGGAAGATTTTTAAATCAAAATTAACAAAGCTTTAGTGACCTTTGAGACAATATCAAGCAATGTAATATATTTATAATTGGAACTCCAAAAGTAAGTCAAAGAGAGAACGGAGCAGAGAAAAATATAACGATCAAAAATTTCGCAAATTACTTAGAAAGTTCAATTTATAGATGCAGGAAGCCCAGTAAACACCAAGTAGAATAAATATAATCAGTACTGTATAACATCATATCAAATGCATGAGTCCAGAGTTAAAAAGAAAATATAAAAAGCAGCCACAAAAAATCATATATTATGTACAGAAACATAATGCCACAAATACAGCTGACTTCTTATCCGAAATCATGAAGGTCATAGGCAATGGAATGATGTCTTCAAAATAATGAAAGAATAAGACTGACAACCAAGAATACTATATCCAGTAAAAATTATTCTTAACATACAAAGGCAAAATAAAGACATTTTCAAATGAACAAAAAATGAGAGAATTTGTAGCCCGGATATTTACTGTGCAAAATATTCTGAAAGAAGTTCTTCTGGCTGAGGGGCAATAACACCAGATAGAAATTCAGACAGATCAACAAAAAAGAATGAGTGGCATGAAACATAATAAGTATTATATAAACTCGAAAGAGAGTTTTCCTTTCCTCTTTCCTTTTCTTCAAAAACATATGACTATTTGAACAAAAACAACTGTAATTGTTTGTTGTGGCGTTTATAGTATATATAGATTGTAAAATGTATATGTATGTTTATAATAACACAAAGGTTGATCATGTCAATAGAACCTTATCATTTCAAGTTTCCTAAATGTCATATGAAGCAGTAAAAAGTAACACTGTGAAGAGTTAAAGGTGTATATGGTAATCATCAGTTAGAAGCTGAACAATCAGTTAAAGAAATGAAAAGAGGTATGGTTAAAAAGCCATTACTGTGGTTGGAGTAAAAGTGAATATTAGAGAGTGCTTGATTAACTCAAAACAAGGTAAGAAAGGTGGAAGAGAGGAATGAAAAAATAGTTGGAACCAGTTGTAACATGATTGATCTAATACAACAATATCAATAATTATAGTAATATAAATGGACTAAACCCTCAAATAAAAGGCAGAAATTTTTAGATTGTATTAAAAAATCAACAATATGCTATACACAAAAGACAAATTTTAAATCCAATCCAAATAGAGCAAAGCAAATCTCATGACCACACCTAACTTTAAGGTGAGTACAAAAGTACAACCCAACCATGTGCTAAGATAGTGGAAAACCAAATATCTGTGAACATCAGCTCTCTCTCCTGCCCTGCAAATACAGGTACCATCAATGCTGGTAAAGAGAAGGGAAGAGCTGCATGTCTCTTAAACACCACATATCCACTGTCCATGCAGCTGGCTACAGTGCCTAGTGAGCATTATGACCATGGTTCCTGTGCCAAACCCAGTACCCACTGATACCAGGCCTGAACTGAGGGTGGCATTTTCAGGAACCTGTGGGGTCCAAAATAGAACGGACAATACCACAGGATAGACAAGTGGCCAACCGAACCCTGTAGAATCCAGCATTAATGTTCATTACTCCCATAAGCATTTGAGAGAGAGATTTAGACCAGCAAAATCATCTCCTCTGTGGTTGGTATCTCACAGAAACAAATTACACCAGTTATTTTAACAGGAAGAATTTAACATAAAAATTGTAATGCAAGTAAAAGAATTGTTAACCAGATATCTGAAAAGACAAAAAGATGTACTAAGTTATCACAGAGATAGCCAATGCAGAAAGAGCTACTACCCCTAGGACTGGGGGAACAAAGAGAAAACATAGACATTAAACTCTAGAAGCGTGGATGAAGGTTCCATAAGTGGGCTAAGATCCCTATGCAGCTAGAAATTTTGGCTTCAGCTGCAGAAACACCCTGCTGCCTAGGTAAAGAAGGAAGCCTGAGCTGACCCAAGAGAAGCCCACAGAAAGCTGAGAGGAAGGAGGAACTCCCTTCTCCCTCCTCCTCCTTCCTAGTCTGTCTCTGGCTCCCCCCACCCCGTTGACAAAACCTATGATGGAACCGGGGACAAAGCAGAAATGAGGTATAAAGGCTCCAGTCCCAGCATCACAAATCTGAGTGTGGAAGGGTGAGTTTGGAGCCAAAAGACAATAGCGTAATACCTGACTCAGCTGGGCTATGGCAAGTCTAAAAGTGACTGCTGGGGTGGGTTCCCTAAGCAGGGAATTTGACATAGGAATTGGAGAGAAGGCTTTTCTAGAAAAGGGTGACTGAGTCCAAGGGAATACGCAGGACCACAAAGTGGGAAGCCAGACTGCATATTAGGATAAGGGGGACTGTAGAGCTGGTGTCGGGAGAGGAAAATGCAGGACGCTGGTAAATGGGGGAGCATAGCAAGGCATGAGGAGCACAGATGGTAAAGAAACAAGAAGGCATAGAAATGTGCAGGGCCTAGATGTGGAAACTCCCTCTGGGGTGGCTATATGCTGGTGGGAAGGTTAAAGACACGGTTTGGATAGGGTGCTATAAATTGAGACACAGAGCAATAGCACTTATCCATCTGTTTATCAGTCAGCCTTATTTTGTGTTTCAGAGGACAAGAGGTGTGTTAAGTAAGTCTGTGTGTGAGTGTGTGCATACATGCAAGTACATGTGCACATGGATGCATATCCCAGGGGATTGGTCCAGAAGAACATTGTAACATTGACGCATGGGCAATATGATATGTATTTATTATGGCTGGTGACAAGAACTGTGTCTTAATGAAGAAGGTGATTGTTATTCATGATTTCCAAATGGTTAACTAGATCCAGAGGATTTGCATTAAACCAAGTCATTCCCCTTCCATGCTTGCCGGCCATGATCGATGGAAATGTCAAGTCCCATGAGATCTCTGAACTCACATTCTCTTTCTGCTAGAATTGGGGCATTTTTTCCCCTACCATTTCTGCTCTGCGTGTCATTTCCACAAACAGTGCTCATGATATGTCTATGGATTTGATCTTCAATTTCTGACTTCTTTTAAAGGGCGTTGTCAGCCTGCAACACAGTTTCTAAAGCAGGTATTGTTCTGGCATCCAGGAAAAAAATAAAGATGAAAGAAAGCAGGTGACTCTGAATGTGAAATGCAAGATTTCACAGAATCATGGATTTTCAAGCTGGAAAGCACAGTAGAGATTACTGAGTTCAGTGTTTTCAAACTCTGTTTTAAACACAGGAGCTGTTTACACTAGATGTTGCAACTGGTAGTAATTTTTTGAATGAACAAGGCAGAATATGTGATGGAGGACTTTTCAAGTAGAAGAAATTATAGGATCAAAGATATAGGAGTCATGACATTGTCCAGGGTTTTCTGGAATTATAGGAGCCAAAGTGTAGGAGAGGGAGGAGAGGGAACGGTGTAGGATGACTCATTTCCTACATTTCAACTTAATCCGATGGCTAATGGTTGGAGAACTAGTGACAGATTATAAGCAAAGGAGATACACAATCACATTTGAGTTTCAAATATATTAGATCAGAAAAAGGGGGGGTACGGGGATTTTGTAATAATCAAAATGAGAAATGATAAACTCTGTATTAGAGTACTAGGATTGGGTAATTAGGAATAGTAAGAACAAATTCAAGAGACATTTAGAAGATAGCCCGTCCGAAGTGACTGAGTAGAGAGAGGACATACGGGGATTTGGAAGAGTCTGAGATGACCCCCAGGTCTCCAGCTTGTACTACTGAGCTATTGAAGGTCTTCCCTGAACCGAGGAGCCCAGGAAAAGCAGGGGTACAATTACCATGTTTGGTTTTAGACACGTTAAGTTAGGCTCAATGTGGAATATTGAAGGCAAAACTAAAAAATGAAAAAGCCAAGATAAAATACTGGTCATCTTCTGGATGGGATAACAATCTAAATAGATTGAATGGGAGACAAGACATAAAGTATAGGCAGCACCAAATATGGCTACCTAAGTTCCACTATGAACGCCAGCAAGGATGAATAAGGCAAGGCCTAGGAAGGAGGGAACATCCCAGTAGGTGAGGACTAATTTCCACACTATTGGCCTGGGCCTTCCTCCAATTCATCCCCTTGACAGGGTCTTAAAGACACAGTAGTCCATACGCAGCTTCTGAGGGAGGATACAAGCAAAGCTCGGCTTTGTCTATTCCAGTGCTTCTGCATTCTACTTCCAAGGAGGCATATAACCATTAAGCTGGAAAAGGATGTCTCCATCTCAGGGGAGATGGAGCTGTGTGGGTAGTGACTTTGGCGAGCAGTCCAACCTCAGAGAGCGAGTGTGAATTACCGCCCGCACACACAGAGTGGCTCTCCGCGACTGCCTGCCAAGGAAGAGATGGTTCTCAACCAAATCAGTCTGTGGCTGCCAAAAGCTCTTGTGAGGGCCCAGTTTTCCAGCAGGAAACATAACCTGAATTGGAAAACATGAGTGTAAGCTGGAAAACAAACAGCTCAAAATATCCGTGTCCTGAAATGAACTGTAAGCCATTCTGTCTCCAGAACTGAATCCACTTAGTCAAAGGAGAAGAGGGTCAGAGGAGCCAGCAGAAGGGAGGGAGAGAGGAAGGAAAGACCAAGTGGTGGAGGGAAGAAAAGAAAGAAGGAAATTCAGAACAAAAGGAACATTGAACTTCTGCTATATGCCAGGATCTGGGCAGGGAGTTCCACATTCATTTTCTGACCAAGTCTCTCAACAACACGATGCGTGGAGAAGTTGGAGGTCCTGGGGTTAATTAAGTGGCCCAAGGTCACATAATTAGGATGCAGCAGAGTGGGAATTTGAACTCAGATTCAATGACTCTGAAATTAATATGCTTCCACTAGAATCTTTTACCCCCTGAAAAAGGGGAAGGAGGAAGTACTATTGGGAAGTGCCTTGGAGAAGGCTTCCTGAGTCCCTATTAGATTTAAAAAAAAAAAAAAAAAAGGTTGAGGGTTTGGAAGTGGCCAACATCACAGATTCCTAGTCTCTGAGCTGGACTTATGGAGAATGGCCTGAATAATTAACAAAAGCCTACAGGACCACTGTTCTTTCCTAGAAAACCTTCCCTTCTCATCTCCCTTTTTTTCTGGATTTTTCCCTGCCCTCCGAGACTCCACTTGAGCCGTTTGTATATGCATTTTCACACGTGCTTATACATACATGAAACTCTACAGGGTCAAAGGATTTAAACAATGTTTTCAAGGCGCCTGAATGATAAATGACAGGATTGAGATTTAAACCCAGGTCTTCCAACTCTTCATTCTAAGCAATTTCCGCTGCATAATAGCTGTCTCTATAACATGTGCCTACAACAAGGAGATGCAAGATAAACACTGACCATTAATTTGTCAATTCCAGCTGCTGGGATATCTGAGTGACCAGTAATCCATCAGTAATTTTACAGAAAGAGTCAGAAGGATAGGCCAATGTCAATGAGGAAATGATTGTTAAAGTAGGTTAAAA